>NC_142514.1:187167500-187767500 GCF_057876585.1 Rhinolophus sinicus | reverse complement strand
TCCACGCCCTGCTGTCTGGCGGGACCCTTCCTTCTTGCCTTTCTTCCTTTCTTCCTTTTTTCTTCCTTTCTTTTTAACCAAACTTTCCCGTTCTCTCCCCACCCCACCCCCCAGCTCCTGGCAGCCACTTTCCTACTCTGTTTCTATGAGCTTGACCTTTTATGTTTTAGATGCCACCTGTAAGTGAGACCATGCAGTGTCTTTCTCTGTCTGACTGATCTCACTCAGCATAACGTCCTCCACGTCCATCCATGTGGTCACAAATGGCAGGATTTCCTTTTTATGGCTGAGTAACGTTCCACTGTGTATGTGTGCCACTTCCTTTACCCAGTTGTCTATTGATGGGCCCTTAGGTCGCATCCAGGCCTTGGCTGCCGGGCATAAGCTGCAGAGCGCGGGGTGCAGGCGTCTCCTCAGCGATTTCCTGTGGATACAGACCCCGTGGTGGGACTGCTGGGTCGTCTGGTGGCTCTGGTTTTGGCTTCTTGAGGCAGCTCCACACTGTTCCCCAAGGCGGCTGCACCGTTTACACTCCCACCAACAATGCACGTGGTCCCCTTTCCTCCACGGCCTCGCCACACTTGTTATCTCATCTTTTTGATGACACAGCCGTCCTGACAGGTGTGAGGCGATAGCTCACCTTGGATCCCTTAACCATCTTGGGGAAGGAGCTCCCCATTTCACTGCGCCAGCCCTGCAGATCCGAGAGCTGGTGCTCAGGGGGCCACCCTCCGCGCTGGGTGTCCGCATGTGGCCTTGTAGGGCCGTGCTCTGCCCTCTCCGCCTGTGGCTGACCTCTGAGGGCACACCTCTCGGGGGGCTGACACAGGTAAGCCACCAGTCGAATGTCCCCCCTCGGCTCTTTGTGCAGTCCTCTAGGGCCAGCCGTGGCAGGGGTGCTGGGCGGGGGCCACGGCCTGGCGTCCCCGGGGCAGAGGTCCCCTACTGCCACCTCCCTGAGATTCAGCAACCAGTTCTCAGGACTGTAAAAAAATAAATAAATAAACGGAGCCACTTTAAAATGACCGGGCCACAGTGCTCAGATGTTTGGTCAAACATTATTGTGGGTATTTCTGTGAGAGTGTGTTTCGATGAGATTAACCTGGAAATCAGCAGACTCTGAGTGGAGCACATGGTCCTCTGGGACGCGGGTGGGCCTCGTCCAATCACTTGAAGGCCTGCATAGCACTAACCTGACCAGGGGAGAGGGACATCCCAGCCAACGGCCTTCAGACCCAGACAGCAACTCTCACCCGTGTCTGCAGCTGGCCGGCCTCCCATCAGTTTGAACTCTCCGAGCCTCCACGGTGGCCTGTCCCTCAGACGAAGCATCTTTTTGTCTGTGCAGACCCGTCACTCTGTGCATCTGCACACTGACCGTTGGCTGCAGCATCAGTCCCCATAGACACCAGGAAACGGAGGGCAGAGCTCAACCAAGGCCTAACTGACCAGTCCTGGGAACGAAACCTAAGCAAGTCTGCACACATCCTGGGACCCCTCCGTGGGGTCTGGCAGTCTCCTTCTGTGGGAGCTGCTGGCCTGCCTGGTCCGGGAGATGACAGACACTCTTAAACAGTAAACACCCCACACTAACGGCCGGCCCCCCACTGCAAAGCACGATCGCAGTTGGGATCTGGGAAGGGGCCACTCTCGAGTCTGGGGTGCGAAGAGCCCCGTCTCCCCCATATCTCAGGGCTCCTCCACCCTGAGGGGGGCAGGGGCTGGGGGAGACCTACCCACTGTCTAGGAAGAAAGCAAGGAAATGTCTCTTTTCTGAGTCTGAGATGTGGGTGACCTGAATGTCTCCCCTGAGAAGGGACAACCGCAGGCCTGCCCGGACCTGGGTTCAAGGCCCCAGTTGCCGTTAATTTGAAGTCCAGGAAAAAGCATTGGGCTCCTGCCGAGCTACCTGGAAGAGGCTGAGCAGAGCTCCAGTGAGCGGAGGTGCCCTAACCTGGGCTTTGGGATTCTTCTAAGGTCTGTGTGCACACGACTCATGGCAGAAAACCAGAAAATGTGTGAGGAAGCAGCAAGCATGAGTGGGAGCCAGCAAGAAACTAGACACTAAGGCGTGGACCAAAAAAAAGGGGGTTCACTGGAAAGTGACCTCGCAGGGTGATCTGAGCGTACATTCCTGCCTGGGGAGGTCACGGAAGAGAGTCACGCCCCAGGCCTGTAACTTCATTAGTGAGAGGTTTCAAATCAGTTTTTGTGCACCCAGGTTTAACACGCCTTTGAAATACTAGACTAGCCCTGGGAGTGGGTATTCACCCTCAAGACAGCTCTAATCTTGTTACTGTCCTGAAATCCGTCCCCACCTTGCTTTCCCACCTCTAGATAATCCCTCTCAGTCCCCTTCTTAAGTCCTAATGCATAAAAGAAATTACAAAAGGTCATTCTTGGGAACATTTGAGATCTTCCTCCCCGACGCACGTGGCGTCAGTTTGACTCAGATAGACTCTTGTGAAAATTCTTTCCAGGCCTGCACGTCTCTTAGGTGGACCAAGACCCCCAGTGCTGAGATTACAAAAGAGCAGATCAGTTAAGGACACAGTGGGGTGTCACCCGCCTTGGGACACCCCAGGTCTTCTTATTGGAGAAGCAGTATCCTTCCGCAGTTTTAGGAAAACGTGTGGGCAGACACAGGGACAATTGCCGTGGGTTCTGCCAGACGTGTTTGACAGCTGTAGACAGTATGTACGGGTGTCCATGGGTCTCTCGAGGTCCAAATGTGTGATTTATGAGATAGCTGCCACATGGCGGGGAGGGATTGGTATTGTGGCAGGGATTCCCGCCCCCTGGACATGGTAAAATACTGATACTGATCAGACAGTGAAAAAATAAGTACATAAACCATAACGCCTGGAACAACCACTAAAATATATATATGAGGGCTGACAATTAAATTTGTGAACTCATCTTAGTAAAAGTGCTACATACCTCATTGCTGAATATCACTATGGTCACCTTCGAAGTACTCCCCTTGGGAAGCTATGCACCAATGTCAGAACCTAGTCCACCCTTCAAAGCAATTTTGGAGCTCTTTGTCTGGAATGACCATAGGGGCTGTCACTGTATTACCCTTGATGTCCTGAATGTCACCAAAATGTCTTCCTTTCAATAGTTCCTTTATCTTTGGGTAAAGAAAGAAGTCATTGGGGGCCAGATCAGGTGAGTAGGGAGGGTGTTCCAAAACAGTTATTTGTTTACTGGCTAAAAACTCCCTCATAGACAGTGCTGTGTGAGCTGGTGCATTGTCGTGATGCAAGAGCCATGAATTGTTGGGTTGGCGAAAAGTTCAGGTCATTTTCGTCTAACTTTTTCACGCACCCCTTTCAGCACTTCCAAATAGTAAACTTGGTTAACTGTTTGTCCAGTTGGTATAAATTCCTAATGAATAATCCCTCTGATATCAACAAAGGTTAGCAACATTGTTGCAACAAGTTTGCGAACTTAATTGTCAGACCCTGTGTGTGTGTGTGTGTGTGTGTGTGTGTGCGCGCGCAATATTTATACCTGACGTCCCTGTTTGAGTCCCTAGTGACCACCCCAGGAAGGCATCCAGGTAACAGCAGACCATCAGCCAGGGCCATAATCCATCACGACCAACCAGGCAGACTTGGAGGGTGTTTTCTGAGGGCCAGCCACTGTTGCTTTTCATTTTCATGGGTGAGCCTAGAGGGCATTATGCTAAGTGAGAAAAGTCTGAGCGACAAGGACAGATACATGTGATTTCGCTTTTATGTGGAATCTAAAAAACAAAACAAATGAACAAACGAAAGAAAACAGAAACAGACTCATCAAGACAGAACAAGCTCACGGTTGCCAGATGGGATGGGATCAGGGTGGATAAAAAAGGTGAAGGAAAATAAGAGACACAACCCCCCCCACCCAGTTAGAAAATTCATAAGTCACAGGGATGTAGTGACTTATGCACAGGGAACGCAGTCAGTAATATTGCAGTGGAAATCCCTTAGGCGCCATCTCTGCTCAGAGCAGAGCCGGGCCCCCCAGGAAGGAGACTGCCTGTGTCCTGTCACCGGCTGGGAGCGGCCTGTGGCTTCTGTGCCCATGTCGGGTTAGATTTCAGAGCCCAGCTGCCGGGGTCTTTGATCAATTCCTCTCCCCATAGCAAAGCCAACAAGTTTACAGAAGACTTAACATCACAATGAGGAGACTTTACCTATAATCATATACAGAACCTGGCACCAACTCTGTAAAATAAATACTTCTGTCAAGGGCGTAAGACACATTACAAAAATTGCCCAGAAAGTAAGGACCGAAACCTTTCAAAAGATTGAAATCGGACACGATATTGTGTGTCCACAATGCAATTATGCTGCGACGCCATGAAAACAATTTCATTAGAAAACTCACACGTTTGGGTACTGGGAAATGTCATTATAAATATGCTATGGTGGACAGAAATACAATGTGACATGGAAAGTATTTTTAACTGAAACTAATAATGTCACTGATTGATGCTTAGGCCGAATGGATGAGATCACTAGTATCTGACTGTTTTTATCTGTGGAAGCAGCAATTTCAGATAGTTCGGTCAACGGTAATGAAAATGCCGCATGTCAGAGCTAGAACACTGACCTTAATGAAGTACAGAAAGAAAGCATGTGTCACAAATGCGAGTCTACACGACCCCATGGTGACTTTTTTTCCTGAAAACCGTGCCACCTGTGAGAGACCAACAGACGCGATGACATCTGCACTAACTTGAATGGCAGCAGTTACGACAGGCTCCATCTCCACCCCAGGTTCCAAAGATACTGTCACAAGCAGTGTAACTGACAATGACAAGGGCAGCGGCAAACGACTGCTTTGTGCATAAAACGTGGTGTAACGAAGACTCGTGTGACCCCTGCTTCTTTCTGCCCCGGCTTCATTTCCAGATTTTCAACCAACCAATCGGTCACAGTTCCCTCGCACTCAGACTGCACTTAAAAACAAGATTATGGCACAGAAAAAAGGCTGAAGGGTAAAGTGGAAGCTAAACGTGCGTGGTTTTGAACACACATACAGACGGGATGGTTGCACAGACCGGCCCTGTCACCTTCTTGCCGGTCTGTGTGCACCAACAGCCCTCAGCCCACATATGGCTCAGATTCTACAATGTCATAGTCGCTGCCGAAACACTGTTGGCTGGAATGAAAAACAAAATGCATCTTTGTCTGAAACCGTAATGACAAACTGCCACTTCTTGTATGCATTTATGTAACGTATTTGGGGATGGTGAGGTCACAGTTCCTGTTACATGTTTTTATTTAATGTGTTTGGAGATGGCAAGGTCATGTACCTATTTTATATGTTTATTTAATGTATTTGGGGATGGTGAGGTCACAGTTCCTGTTATATGTATTTATGTAACGTATTTGGAGATGAAGAGGTCCCTGGACCAATCAAAAGAAATGGTTCTGCTGAAATCAGCACAAGCCCTTGTCAGCCTTCACGGCAAAATGGCAAACTGAACAGGGGTTACGTCTGTTTTGGAAAACAAAGAAAGATAAGAATAAATGAGGTTAGTATTGGGGCAAGATGCTGGTGATAGGGACAAATAAACAGGACAACAAATGAAACACTACCTCTTAAGGACATGAAACGAAAATGAGAACCCTCCCACAAAGAAAACTCGAGGGCCACGTGGCTTCACCAGCTATGGCACCAAATAAAACACCCTTCTCAGTAACTCAAGGCTGACAACCTTGACATCAAAAGCTAACGAAATGTCTGAGAAAGCAGTTACAAGTCTAACACACTCCTGAACATAGGTTCAAAAAGTCACAACGAACAGAGCACTGTTTTAAAATAATGCGACATGAACATTTTAGATTTATTCCGGGCATGCAAGGTGGTTTTAATATTAGGGAAAAAAAATCAAATAATGTAATTTGCAACATTAATGTTGTAAAGGAGGAAAATCACATAATCAAAGCAAAAGATGCAGAAACACTGTTCAATAATATGCAATATTAATTTAATACAATCAACCCATTTCTGCTAAAGGCATGTTCATAAAATACAAAGTAGCTCAAAGGAGTTGGTGACTAAAAAAATATGTCAGCATGGCCTACGAATGATGCATCTTTGGATGTGAATGATTTAAAATTCTCACAGTTAACGAGGAAGTCTTGGGAAATATGAAGACCTGAAGGAAAGTGCTGGAAACCCTCTGGAAGAGACAGAAAGCAGTGGTGGCTGGCTCATTGTCTCCAAGGACAGGCACGCGCCCGTGCCCCTGCCAGGCTACCTGCAGGAGCTGAGCACAAATGGGAAAGCTGGGAGACGCTTCCCCCGGGGGGGAAAAAAGGTACTGCAAGTGTCTACACTCGGTCAGATGTTTAAATTTGGTGAGCTCTGGAGCGTCGCTGTGTTGCTGACGTATGTCCACGAGCTGGATGCAGACGGTGAGGGGCAGCTGACAGGTGCTGGGGGGCCGTGTGGGGTTGGACTGGGCTGGTGATCGTCATTTCTCCAGCCACAAAGTTCCACAGGTTTTAAGTGGTCTGCTCCCAAAATCGATTTTCCTATTCGCTCTGCTATTTTTAGTTCCTGCTTTTGCAGAATACAGTTATTGATATTTGTGGCACAACAGCAAAAATGTCGCTGCTTAGCATGTTATGAGTAGTGGGGGAGTTCCTTAGCCTAATAATGGCCAACTACCAACACCGTGAACAAATAGCATCCAAAGTCTGCAGCCCACAAAGCTTGACCTTTGAGACAGGGCCCTAAGAGGCTGTCCTGCGATCATGGCCTCTGTGTTACGTTGTAATTCAGGTCCTAGGATGCGCCGTTGGATAGGAAAAGCAGATAAGTGCCCGGGGCTCTTTTGTTCCGGTGCTGACTGTCTCTGGGGTATGCAGCAGGGGCTCCTGTGTCGCTTGGACAGGCCTCAGCTCCTTCAGGGCGTCTTTGCTTCCCAGGGCAAGGTGGCCTGGGGGTCTTGTCCCTGCTGTCCCAGGCCTGGATGTCCCTGGCAGCCCTGCTTCCTCTTCCTGCGATGACATTTAGGAGCCAATTCCTGGGCCCGGTGGGGGGGTGGGGGCTGGGGGCCATAGGGGGCCCTCCAGCTCCATCCAGCACTGCGGATGAGTCCTGGTTCCCTCCCCTTCCCTGTCTGCCACTGGCTCCATTAGCTTTAACATATTTACTCATTTGACCAGTTCCTTCCTCGTTATCAACGTCCCATCGTAGTTACTGGGGGGGCAGGTGGGGAGAACACAGTGAATGAGGGTGATTCGTTCATTCATCCAAACAAGTATTTACTGAATGGCGAATGCATGCCAGGCACTGTGCAAAATCAAACAAAAATGGGGTGGGCGTGCAGGCGGGGACAGGGAGGGCCGGAAGGTCAGGGACGAGCCCAGGAGGCAGAGATGTGGCCTGGAAGGCAGAGGCCGAGCTCCTGGAAGGCAGAGGCTGAGCTCTGGAAGCAGGAGCTCCTTTGCCAGCAAAGACACCCTGCCGGCGGGACGGTCCTGCCCCTGGGGTGTGTCCGAATGTCCCCCTGCCACCCGGGAATGGATACAAGCTGCCATGAGTTGAGCGTGACCTTGCTGGCTGCAAGGCGACAGCACCATTCCCTGCCGTGGGCCTGGAGCCGGAAAGCCAGCAGCTCGGCTGGTTCGTCCCAGGGAAAAGCCCCCCCCCCCCCCCCCCCGCCCCTAATGCTGATGCATTTCCTCCTCGACCTCAAAGGCAATGAGCAAATGAGCAAATGACTCATCCCTCTGGTTTCCCTGTCCCTCCTCCCCGTCCAGGCATAATGAGGCTCCTTGGACACCAAGGTGGGCCTAAGCTGACCTCATGAGCCACAGCCCCGTGTCCCCGGGGCCCTGGGCGCTGGAAGTGTGGACCCCCTCTCAAGGACCCACAGCCTCTCCCCATCATGTTTGGGCCCTGACTCCTCCAGGGTTTCCTGCCCACCATGTCCCCTCCACGCTGGTCCTGAGGCACCAGACAGCACTGTCTCCAAAAGCCTCGGCCCAGGCCTCTCCTCTAGGCCTGGGCATGGGGGTGGGGGGGCGGCATTTGCAGCTGCCCTGTGGGCTCAAGTTCCCTCCCTGTCTGCACAGAACTTTCTCGGGTTTCCCAGACAAGCCAGGGCCCCTCACCACCAGGGCTTCCGCAAGCCCCTCAGCAGCGCCCTGGCTCCCCCTGCAGGGACCCGGGCTGAATCGTGTCACCTCCCTGAGGACACAGGAAACCCTGCCCATTTCCTGTCTCAACACTCATCAGATGTGTTTTCAGAGACAACTCTGTGCAGCATTGACCACCCAATAACGTTGACTTTGACCCGGGACCCAAAAATCTTCAGCTGACACCTGCTCTTCCCCTTGGTCAATCTTTGCAGCAACTCTGAGGGATGTGAAGGCCCTGTCCCCATTTCACAGAAGAGGAAACAGGGGAGGAAGCTGCCAGGTCCCAGGGTCCCCAGGTCTTCGGGGATTGGCTATGGCCCCCGTGTCACTGCCCGGAGCTCTCTTCTGGTTTTCATCCTCTAACTTGCAGCCCGGTGGGCAGCTGTGCTCATGCTGCACCCGCTCCCCTCCTGCCTCTCCAAGGAGGCTGCCTGATCCTCCCCGGGACTTGTTTTGGGGCACCCTCTGCCGAAACCCCCCTGGGTTCCCTATCTTGCCCAGCAGACAGAAGACCTCCTGGGTTAGGAGCGAACTTCCCCAGCTCAGCCAGGGTGCAGCACTGGGGCCCTGGCCCACCAGACAGTGACTGACTGGGGTCCCAGAGCCTCCAAATTCCCACCTCACCCCTACCCCACCTCCTATCCCTGCCTGCCCAGGAAGTAGACAGAGGCTGGGCCAGTGGGAACTGGGCAGGAATTTTATTGGAAATTCACAGATACAGGAGCATGGTCACAGCTTGGAGGAGGCTGGGTCCGGGAGGATGGAGGGAGTCCCCAGATGCCGGCAGCCCCTCATACTGGGAAGCTCCCACAGAAGCCCTTCTTGCTGTGTGTCAGGTCAGAGGGGTCCCAGGAGTCTGGGCAGGGGCACAGGAGGGCAGGGGGTGCAGCCACTGGGAGCCAGGGTGCAGCAGCCCAGGAAGAAACCACGACCCCAGAAGCAGGTGGAGGACCAGGGCGGGGGGCGGGGGCCGGCATGAAGCTCGCTGTGCCCTTACTATACGGAGCTTCTGATGGCCTCGCTGCTGGTTCACAGCTTCAGGTGGGCCCAGGGCAGACGCCTGCTCTGCCCCAACCATGGCATCCTGCGTCACGTCGCATCCGTTATGGAAATGAACACACTAGGGCTTTGTCTCCAGAGCCGGCAGGTGGGGCCGGCGGCCCTCAGTAGTCGGTGAGTGGGTACCGCAGGAAGATGAAGACCAGGATGATGCAGGAGGCGGCCAGGGCGGAGCTGGTGATGTTGAACAGCCGGGCCGTCTTGGCATCTTCCACCGCTCCATTCAGGTCATTGAGAAGCTTCTTGTCCCGAACCTGCAGCCACAGGAGGAGGTGAGTCAGGCAGCCGGCACCGGGGCTGGCAGGAGGGCGGAGCGCACGCTAGGGGGCAGCAGCGAGCCCACGGCAGCCCCGCTTCCGGACCGCCGGCCTGCGCTGCGCACGGAAGGAAGGCGCGGGGGCTCTGTGTCCCCAGCTGACCCTCAGACAGTCTATGAAATAAATGACATGCATTTACAGAGAGAGAAAAGGAAAAACGGTATATGGGCATATGTTAACATTGGGCCTCTGGGTGAAGGGCATACAGGAATTCTTTGTTTTTGCAAATTTTCAGTTGGCCTGAAATTATTTAAAATAAACCAGATTGTTAACAACACTGTTACTGTACACTTGAAAGTTGTTAAGAGAGTAGATCTCAAGTGTTCTCACCACCAAAAATAAAAGATAATTGTGTGAGGTGATGGTGGTGATTGCTAACCTTAATATGGAAGTTGTTTTGCAATGTACAGAGGGTGCCAAAAAAAGGCAGACACGTTTCAGGAAAGGAAAAAACTGTATTAAAAGTGTAATGCTCACCATATACCGATAACAAAAGATGCATACAAATCACGTCGGACTTCTGCAATGACGAGGGGCTCAAAGTGGTTCCCATCAGCGTCCAGACACTTCTGGTGACAGTGAACTACCGCTTGAGCACAGATAACATCTCTTAAAATGTGTACACATTTTTTTTGGCACCCCCAGTACATGTGTATCGAATCATCACATTGTATGTGTTACACTTACACTATGTTACATGCCTATCATGTCTCAGTAAAGCTGGCAAATAAATAAATAAATACTGAGGAAGTTGGTCTCAGAGACAGTAACACGATTGGATGACGGGCAGCACACGTGTGTCCTAAATTGTTGCCACGGAATTTAAAGCGAACTGGCATTCCCTGAGAATGGACGTTATGCACAGACAGGAGCAGTGGAGTCTGCAAGGTCCCCGGGAGGGGGTTCTGAGGGGAGGGACTGGGTTGGAGCCCAGGGAGTCCCGGGGAACAGTGGACAGAGGGGACCTGAGGAGCACGGTACCCTCACCCGGGATAAGTCTGAGGACCCCCTCTCCTTCCACCAGGTTCAAAGAAGTGCAGGTGTGAGTGGCAAGGGAAACAAAGCTCAGAAGGAGGGAGGGAGGGAGACAGGAGAGAGGCGAGAAAGTGCTTGCCTTAGAATGGCAGTCAGGGGGCTGGGCTGGAGGGCTAGGGAGATGACTGCACTCCCTGACCGCCCACTGGGGAGACGGGTGCCTAATGTGGAGCGTACACAGGCGGGCAGAACGGTGGGCATGTGCCTGGTGGATGGATTTCTGTGGGTGGAGGAACGGAGGAAGGAGCAAAGAGGGGAAAAGAAAGCAGATGAAGGTGGGGTGTAGGCAGTGAGGGAAGGCGTGCTGAAGGGAGGGAAGGGTTGGGTGACTCAGAAGATGGATTGCAGGTAATAGGAATGATGGACAGAGGAGGAAAAGAATAGGCACCCAGCAATCAGGGAGGGGAGAGGGTGGGGAGAAGGTCTGCGCCCTCGAGGGACTTTCATTCCCATGATTTTGGAGAGAACTGGCATCGTCACTAAAGTTTATCTTCCTCTGTATCACCCACTTACTTAGGCCTCATTTAATATCTTTATTAAAATAAAGTTTTAGAATTTGCCACAGAAAGCACTATTGTATCTTTTGTTAGATTCCGTCTTAGTCTGTTTATTTGGGTTGTTATTATATTGTAATCATGCTTCAAACTACATTTCTAACTGGTTTTTGCTGGTGTATAAAAATTTACCTGACTTTTGTAGATTGATTTCATATCTGGCTGAACGAACGTGATAATTCACCAGGTTTTCTATGTCATAAACTATATCTACTGGGCATAAGAGTTCTATTTCTTCCTTCAAGTCCTTATTCCTGGTTCCGGAACCTCTTTGCCTCAGGGCTTTTGCAACTCCTGCCATCTTTTCCTGGAATTCCCCACAGGCACTTGTGGCCACTGCATGAGTTAATTCAGGCTGACACTCAAATACCATCTCATCACAGCGACCTTCCTCACCCAACCCACAAAGGAGCACCCCCACATCTCCCTGACCTTTTGTCCTTCAAAGCTGACATCACCCCAGGACACCACACTGTGAATTTTATTATCGACACCTCACCAGAATGTAAGCTGCTTACGGGCAGGGGCTGTGTATTGCATGTCACTTATCAGGCATTGGACAATTATTTGTTGCATGTGGAGTAAGTAAATGAGTAATGGAAGGGTGCTGGGAAGTCTCAATGAATTGATGACTCGGCGATTGAATCGTTAATGTGCTGAATGGATAGAATGGTTGTGCATGTGTAAGAAGAGGCAGGAAGAGGAAGAGGGAAGACAGTCATGACAATCAAAGTGAGGTAAGATGGATAATTATAAAGATGGAAGGCAAATTGATGGGCGGAGATGGGTGAAGAGAAGCAGGAGAGAAGAAAAGGAGATGAAAGGAATCCACGATAGGTGTGTGGGTCAACTAGAGAGAAAAAGATGGTGGCTGGATTGGGCGGGCAGGTGGGGGAATAGCTGAAGGAATGCGGTTGCATTGTGTGGATAGAGGGGTAAATAAAAAGCTAGAGAAATGTCAGCGGTGTATTAAGTGGGCAGAAGCAAGGTGAGAAAGTGGATGTACGGATGGAGGATGGATGGATGGAGGATGGATGGATGGATGGAGGATGGATGGATAGATGGATGGATGGATGGATGGATGGATGGATGGATAGATGGATGGATGGATGGATGGATGGAGGATGGATGGAGGATGGATGGATGGATGGATGGAGGATGGATGGATGGATGGAGGATGGATGGAGGATGGATGGATGGATGGATGGAGGATGGATGGATGGATGGATGGATGGATGGATGGATGGATGGATAGATGATTGGACTAATTAGTAGTGTTCATTGATAAGAAAAGTGGTGAAATAAAGAATAATGAATGGATATGGAGACAGATGGCATATGAAATAGACAGTTGGGGAAATGGGAAAGTTGAGAAGAGTCAATATGTGGATTAATAAAATACTGATGGATGGGTATTTAAAGTGAGTGAGGGCAGAAAGAAGGGCAGGAAGAGGAAGCAGGAGGTGGGAAGATGGTTAGAGAGACATGTAGCTAGGAAAAGGATGGATGTTTGAATGAAGTGATGGATACATGTATTGATGAATGGATGACTGAGCAAAATCATCCACAGGGCAGGTGAATGGGTAGAGGTGATGGGGGTAAGAATGGAGAAGAATGGATGTATGAAATAATGATAAAAATAATAATAAAATAAATGATTCTGGGTGTGGTACAGTGTTAATAGCATTACTTGGTATTAACGCAGTTAATCCTCTCAATAACACTTTGAGGTAGGTACATCCCATTTTTACAAGGAGGAAAATTAGGCGTAGATAGATGTAGTACTAACATAAGATCCCAGGACTGAAACCCGTGTGACCTACAGCCGCCATGAACAATTGAGTGTGTGGCTGTGTGATATACACAGAAAGACGTGGCCAGAGGGAGGGAGAAAAGATAGAAGAATGGATGAATAGAGAGTAGGTGGGTAGTTGGATGGATGAATCACTGTGGCAGAAATAAGTGGAAGAAGGGGAAAATGGGACAAAAGGAGGAAGGAGAGATGTATGAAAAGACCAGTGAGAGGGGTGGAAAGATGAACGGGTATGTGGATGATGTCTTGGTGTGTGGCTGGATGGTATTCCGGGATGAACTGAATGAGTACAGGGGATCAGGAGGGAGGGTGGGAGAAAAGGGAAGTGGATAGATGGATTGAAAGATAGGTGAAAGTGTGAATAGTTTCATAATAAAAAAATGAGTAACTGTGTGGGCAGGTGGGTGGATGGATGGATGAAATCAGTGGGGATGGATGGATGGATGGATGGATGGATGGATGGATGGATGGATGGATGAATGGATGGACAGATGGACTACGGATGGATGGATGGACAAATGGACTATGGATGGATGGATGGATGGATGGACAAATGGACTATAGATGGATGGATGGCTGGATGGAGAGATGGACTATGGATGGATGGATGGATGGATGGATGGATGGATGGATGGATGGATAGATGGACAGATGGACTATGGATGGATGGATTGATGGATGGACAAATCGACTATGGATGGATGGATGGATGGACAGATGGACTATGGATGGATGGATGGACAAATGGACTATGGATGGATGGATGGATGGATGGACAAATCGACTATGGATGGATGGATGGATGGATGGATGGATGGATGGATGGATGGACAAATGGACTATGGATGGATGGATGGCTAGATGGACAGATGGACTATGGATGGATGGATGATGTCAATATTCCAAAGGGAATGGGCAAACGTGCGTATATGAACACCGACACAGTATCCTCCCTCCTCATGTTCTTTCTGACTGCCCTGTCCCTGGGAAGTCTCACAGCTTCCTGGGCTCTGATTGAGCAGCTGCCATATCCTCATTATGTCTCCTCTCCTGCCACTGTCCCTGCACATCGAGCCACATGGCCTCCTGCCTGGACTGCTGCACCGGGCCCCTCACTTCTCTGCCTACGGCTTCTTCCACACTGACTGCAGATCCTGTAGCTCTGATCACATCTTCCCTCGGTGTCTTCCACATCATGCAATGCAAGCCCCTCACCCGGTTGCCCCAATCCCTCACTGCATGGCTTCAGTTGGCCTTCCCAGGACTATCTTCTGCTCCCCACAGAGGATGGGGGCCTTGCTGTTCCCCCCAAGTCACCCCACCCTCATGTCTCAGTTTTTGTTTTTCCCATCTGGAACACGTGTCCCCTCATCCACCCTTCAAGGCCACGTGAAAATGCTGTCTCTCTCCTGAGGTGCCCGCACCTGCCCCCACCCTCAGCTCTAACTGGGAGTGAAGGATTCTTTTTCTGAACAAGCAGCTGTGCTGTGCACACATTCTGTCCACCCAGCCACTCATCCGACGTTCTCTGACCCCTATGGTCAGCCCTGCCTTGGGCACTGGTGACAACAGAGGAACGGGTCTGGTGGGGTGGACAGCCATGACTGGAGTGGGGTGTCTGTGATGGGAAGGGGGCTCAGCCAGAGGGAGTCGGGGGGGACTTTGCAGAAGAGGGACGTAACCTCACTGAAGCCCTGGGGCTGAGGGAGCTGCACGTTGACAACTGAGGTGTGCTCGTGCTTGGGTGCTTGGTGAGCCCAGGAAAGGGTTCAAGTGGGTCTTGAGGGATCTTGAATGCAAAGAGGAGGGGTCTGGTCCTCACCAGCTCACAACGGGGGCCAGTGGTCATTATGAGCGGCTCGTGTAGACGGCACGAAAGGAGAACTGACGTTCTGCCTCTGCCTTGGCCGGAGAGCAGGCTAAGCAAAATACAGTCTGCGTGCTGCAGACCCAGCCTGCTTGGAACTGCACTGACTGGTATGGCTGGAGGGGCCGGATGGGTAGCTCGAAGGGTGGGAAAACACCTAGGGCAGGCGGCAGCAGTGCTGACTTCCCACCCACTGGATGCCAGCCTCTGGCCTGCTTACGTGAGTGTGGCTTTGCTTGATTTGTTTTGTCAATGATGAAAGGTTGGGCTCAAGTAGAACAGGATGGCATCTCAACAGCTCACTGCTCTTAAGGGACCACACTGGGAATCTAGCCAAGGCCGCCTGACCCCAAGACTGCCAGGTGCCCTTGGAAGTGCCCAGGGCTGGCTGCAAATGCTGTGGGTGCAGCAGGCCAGGAGACGTACAGCTGGATGGACAGATGGATGAATTCACAGGCACGGGAACCCAGGCCAGCCAGCTCTGTCCCCTCTGTCCAGGACAAGGGCGGCTCACCTTGCACGCCCCCTTCCAGGTGAGCCCCAAGCCCGTCCGCCCTCGCTGCCCTCAAGGAAGCACACCAGCTTGGAGGCGTCCTGAGCTCCCTTCTACACTTTGGAAGCACGAACTCCTACCCACCCCTGCCCCAGCACAAATCCTGAACCGCTCAGAAGTCCATGACCTACCTACAACCCACACCAGATGGGCCCGCCCCGTGCCAGCCGGCTGCCCACAGCCAGGCCAAGCGGAGGAGGGGATGCTTCCGGACAGGAGCCCGTGCAGCCAGACCCATGTCCACAGGCCGCTGGCAGGGCACAGCAAGAGGGCATCAGGGGAAGCAGAGCCCCGCCAGCTGCCCGGCCACTGTACCCTTTGCTCGGCACTGGGACCGTGGAGCCAGAGCTGACGTTCGCCTGCGAGTCTCCACCGTCAGCTCTCGGGGACCCCTTCCCCTTGCTGGCTCTGCGGCACACACACACACACACACACACACTCATGCACATGTACATACAAACACACACCACTCACACACATACATGCATGCTTATGCAACACACACCCACACATGCAACTACACAAATACACACACACTCATGCACACACATAATACATTCATATGTGCACACACACATGCACACTCCCAAATATATGCACACTTGTGCACTCACACATTCATGCATGCAGTTATAGACATGCACACTTAGGCTTACACCACTCACGCACACATGCAATTATGCACACTCACACCTGTACTCGGGCACCTGCATACACGCGCATGCACAGACGTGGGCGTACACACGTGTACACTGGCATGCTCACCCCTATATGCACCTGCACACTCACACGCATACAATACACTCACAGGCGCGCACACACGCTCACACCTATATGTGTGCACACACTTTATGCACACATGCACATTCACACAGCACAGTGCGCATGTACTGGCGCCCAGGGCTCAGTGCACACGCCTGAGCACAGGGCTGAGTGGCAGGAGGTGATGGAGAAGCTCACTGAGTCAGGAGGAAGGGGGACAGCCAGGGGGTCGGGCGTGTTCGCCCCCATGTTCCACCCCATCTCACCCCCGCTGCCCCCACATCGCCGGGCAGCTGCAATCAGTGAAATGTGCCTGGCCCTGGGCACTCAAATCTGGGAAAGGTGACGATCTGGCCAGACATGAGCCAAGAACTTCCGGAATGACCGGGAGGTGGGGTGGTAAGGAGACCCCTCTTCCTGCTGGTTGGGCTCCAAAAGCCCAGGGCTGTTCTGTCCTCACACATCTGCACGGGTCTCTCAACCCCAAATGTGAGCGCTCACAGCCTCGGTCCTGCAATCTTAGTCTCTACTTTGTCCTGGGCGGATGGGGTCCTGTCTGCGTGGTGCCTGCTCTGCTCCTGGCCAGCTCCTCTCACAGTGGCAAGGGGCTTCTGGAAGCCGTACCCACTCAGGGTGTGGGCCCAGGGGTGTATGGGACATGCTCACGGCTCTCTCCCCTGGCTCCTGGCCACCCGGGATTGACTGCCTGGAAACCGTGTGTAAGAGGGGATGCTGAGGGCAGTGACGGGTGACCAGTGCTCCCGTCTGCATGGCCTCCCTCTGAGTGCCTGCCCAGCAAGGGGCCCGGACAAGGTTTCCAGTGGGCCCTGACTTCCCCCCGCTCCTGTCGGCAGGGAAAGGACTCCAGGACCCCTGCCTCTCTGTGCCGGCACCCTCCATCGTATGTCTATGGGTGGAGCAGTGTCCAGGTCTAATTCCCACATCCTCCCCGAGAGGACAGGACACCGAGCCTCGCGTCCCCATCCCGTGGGCCATGCAAAGAACCTCAGCCTGAGGACCTCGAGCCCTGTCGAGACACCCTGGAAGCCTCCTGGCTCAGGACAGAGAGGGCAGTGCAGAGCTTGCCAGCACCCCTCTGGCCCTCAGTGTCTTTCTATCCCTCAGCCCCCCTCGCTGTCCCTGCCACACCCATGGCTTCTCTGAGAGGGAGGGCGGAGTGGTGCAGCCAGGGACCGCCGTGTGCCCGCCCGCCCCGCCGGCCGCCCCGCCGGCCGCTCACTTTGAGGGAGTAGGCCAGAGCGATGAAACCCAGGCAGCAGAAGTTGAGGTAGACAAAGTTGAAGATGGACCATAGGTAGTAGTCGTTCACCTCGCTGGTGTCTGGGTAGACCTCGATGACCGTCGTGGGGTTCGTCATCGTCTTCTTCTCCGCGAGGTGCTTGCAGGCCTGGGGGGCGCCAGCGGTCCGCACGCTGTCCGTCTTGCCGCTCTTGGACTCCATGGGGAACAGAGTGGGCGCCATGGGGGGCGAGGCCGAGGGCTCAGGGGCCGGGACCGCCGGCGCCTGCAGGGCAGGGGGCTTGGACACACAGGCGAAGCAGCCTTTGGGTGAACCTGCCGGGGGCCTGGGAATCCAGAAGGCCCCGTCCAGGGGCACTCGGACTTCCTGGGTGCCGTCCGTGGTGCTGGCCGGAGCTCCCAGCGGGGCTGGGCACTGGCCAGGGCCCTGGGGCTGGAGGGAGGGAAGCAGAAGAATGAACTGGGTCCTTCCGACCCTGTGGCACCCCACAGCATCTCCCCTGCAGCTCATAAGCAGCCCCAAAGGAGATGGAACTCCCCGCAGAGGCAGCCAGCTGCCGGCCTGCCACCTGCCTCCCCCACCCTCCCCAGCTACTGCCATGCGAAAGCCCTTCACAGCAGCCTTGGCACAAACATTGGGGGCTTTTCATCGCGTTGCCATCTGCGTACAAACATTCACCCATTGACACACAACAGCAACACCCCCCCACACCCAACGAGGCCCCAACTGACTGACGCTGTTGCAATAAACAGAGCAGCCAGCACCCCAAATAGCCCAGCACGCACACACAGGGCAGCAGACCCACAGTAACACTGCTTCAGCCACTCTACGGCAGAGCCACCAGAGCTGTCTGGAGCACCTGCAGCCTGACACCCGCTGACACACGGGACACAAACGCCAGCGCCACCACCACCACCAGCTCTCCAGACCTCAGGCACACCCCCCATACTCAGAAATGCCGCCAGGTAAACAACTCTGCACTGTGACACGCAGCGCAGACACACAACGACACAGGCTGACACGATCGCCAAAGGATGAGCACGGCGGCTGCGGAGGCTCCAAACTCGCGCGCGAAGCCCCCGCCCCCAACCCTGGCCCAAAGCGGCGCCCAGGACCCCAAGCGCGCGCACCGGGCACTCGCCGGGAGCCACCCACCCCGTGCCAGAAACAGACGCACAATGACACTCTGTTAAACGAACACTTCTCTAACTAGTCACCAAGGACCCCGCACCCTGCGCCACCCCATGGGGTCTGCGGCCGAGGCCCCGCGGCCCCAGCCTGGCCCAGTCTGCCGCAACCCCCGGACGGCGCGCCCTCACCTACGGGCGACTCTTGGGCTGGCGGGCCTGCGCTCCGACCGCGCGTCCTTCCACCGTCCCGCGGGCCGCTGTCTGTCCGGCGGCTCCGCGTCCCAGCGGCCCAAGCTCGGTGCGGGGAGCACGCGGGGCAGCGGGCGGGGAGGGCGCAGGGCTGGCGGCGTTGCCTCCCCCGGTGCCTGCGCTCCCTCCGCAGCGCCAGCCCGGCCGCGCGGCTGCAGCCCAAGCCTGACTCACGGCGGCGGGCGCAGCCACCTCCCCGCCTCCTCCCGCCGGCAGGGTGGGGGCCGTGGCGCCCGCCGGAAGCCTGACCCTCGGGGGCTGCAGAGCTTGCCAGGGATGGTATCCTCCAGCGCCGGACTCGGTACCCACGCCACCCGTCTCCCCAGATCCTGGTCCACTCCCTGACTCCTCCCTCTGGATGAGCCCCCAGCCCCTGTCCGAGCTGGTCCCCGAGCTGGGCCCTCCCCGCTGTGTCCCCAGGGAGCCCTTCCTCCTGTCCCGTACCTTATCTCCAACTGTGCCCTCTCACAGGCCCATGTCCTTCTTGAGTCTCTGACCCCTGGCAGGCCCCAGGCCCCCAACTGCAGTCCCTCTCTGGGCAGGTGGTATCTCCCCGGCACCCCCCGAGTGTCCCTATCTCACCATCGTGTCCCCAACCCAGCCCCTGAGGCCACCCTCACAGCACCAGCTTCCTGAACCCACCAAGGCCAGGCCTGAGCTGAGCCTCCGTGGCCCCCACGTGGCCCCGGCCTTTCTGAGCCCACCCCTGTCCCAGCTCTTGACCTTCCTTTCCCCAAATCTGACCCCCACACACCTGGCCTGGAGCCCCGAACCCCACCCTTGCTAATCCAGTTCCCTCACAAAGTCCAGCCTCGAAGCCGACGACTTCTCACCAGTTGGCACCCTTGCCTATGAGACCAATGTCCTTCTCCAAGCCCTGAAGACACTTGTCTCCTTCGAGCTCAGTCCCCTCACTGACCACACCTCTCTGCGAGACTGGCCTGTCCCATTTGTGCTCCCCAGTCACTTTCCCTAGCCAGTGCCTGCCCTCACAGCCTGGGTATCTCTGTGCATCCCACCATGCTCAGTCTGTCACTTGTCCCCAGCTGACCTCCCTTTCCTGCAGAAGTCCCAAGGATCCCTTCCATCATGGGAAAACCCAGCCCGCTCTGCCGCCCCTCGACCCCCGTGCCCCACTTCACCACAAAGGTGCCCTCTGAGCTGGGTGCTCTTCCCCCATCCACAGGCCCCCACAGAGCCCAGTTCCTCCAAAGCCCCCGACCCCCAAAGATGCCTTGAAATCTGACAGCGGCGGTTTCCCTCCCATCTCCCTCCAAGCCCCTGTCCGCCCAGAGGCCCTGAGCTTTCCTCCCATGAAACCCCTCCTCCACTGACCCTCTCAACCTGCCTCCCCTTCTCTCCATGACCCTTGTCCCCTCCAGCTCCTCCCTGCCTCTGCCCTGTCCTCTCTGAACCCTCTTCTCTCCTTGAACCCCTATCCTGGGACAGGTCCCGCGCCAACTCTAAGCCCCTCCCCTTCCCAGCCCAGCCCCACACCCACCCTGGCACAGCCTCATCCACAGCTTGTCAGGAGCCCTCAGTACAATCGGCCTTAAATGATGTTGATAAACACTGCGAGTGGGAGGGCTTCCCAAGCACAAGCCCCACCCCCCATGCTGGCCACACCCTCCACAGAGCCCAGGCCCTGGACCCATAGAGAGAGAGGGGATGGCACCTGCCTGTCCGCTGGGGAACCAGGGTTCAATTCTCCCTCACCCAACACCCACTGCCCCCTTCCCAAGGGCCTCGCTTGGGGGCACCTAGACCCCCACCCCTGGGCTGAGCCTGACCTGAGGTGCCTGCCCGGCCTGCGTGTGGCCTGTGTGCCCTACCGCTGGGTCTCCTGGTGTCTAAGCTGGACTTTCCAGGGCTGCTCTGGGCAGGGGGGCCGCGGGGCTGGCCAACGGGGTCTGGTCGGGTCCAGCTGCTCATCAGGCAGCGGGTGAGGGGCACTTGTCACTGAATGGAGTCAGGCCTTCCCTCACAGACCACCGTGAGGCTGCCTCTCTCCAAGGCCCCCAGTGTCCACCTCAGGAGGGGCACGAGCTCCCCATCTTCCGCCCTGAGTGGGTGAGGAAAGGCGCTGGACCTGGGCAAGCTCCTGAGAGCTCAGCCTGAGGCTGGGGCCATGGGACATGGGGCCAGAAACCCCACCACTCCCACCCTTGCCCAGGGCCTGCCGGGCTGGTGCAGCGCAGGGCTGAGCCAGCCAGGACCAGAGCCAGCGCTGCACTGGGCTCCTCCAGGCTCCCAGCCTGTCCGCAGTGAGGAGTGCCCTGTCATTACCCACCTTTCAGTGACCGATGGGAAGTTCAGAGTGGGGTCAGGGAGGCTGGGCGTGAGCCCAGGGCGGCCAGAGGGCTGGGCTCTGCACAGAGCATTAATGCCCTGATGCCCAGATTGGGGGCTGGGGGCTCAGCCTGCATTAACCCACACAGCCTCCAGGGTCTGGCTGTGCTCACCTCCACGTTCCAGAGCAGGGGTGGGAGCTGCCCTCTGGGGGACCTGAGGCTCCCAGCTGAGAGGGTCACAGTGCACACACGGGGAGCAGAGCAGGGGCTGTGGGGGGCATCTCGGGGCGTGCGGCCTGAGCCATACCAGCCTGGTTGGGGGAGCCTGATGGAACACAGAGTGGAGACAGAGCCTGGGGCAGCCGACAGGCCAGAAGGGGAAGGAGCTGCTTCCGTCCGGCCTCATTGTACAAAGGCCATGATGACACCGTCTCCCCAGAAACCCTGCCAGGCTCTGCCCACTCCCTGCTTCCACTCCAGGTGCGAGAACAGAACATGCTGGGCACGTGTTTACGAGCCTCCTTGCAATCCTGGTTGAATGCTTTTTGGGTTTTTTTTTAGTTTTTTATTGGGGAATATTGGGGAACAGTGTGTTTCTCCAGGGCCCATCAGCTCCAAGTTGTTGTCCTTCAATCTAGTTGCGGAAGGCGCAGCTCAGCTCCAAGTCCAGTCACCATTTTCAATCTTTAGTTGCAGGGGGCACAGCCCACCATCCCATGCGGGAATTGAACCCGCAACCTTGTTGAGAGCTCGCGCTCTAACCAACTGAGCCATCTGGCCGCCCCTTGGGCAGCTCAGCGGCAGCTCGTTGTCTTCAATCTAGTTGTGGAGGGCGCAGCTCACTGGCCCATGTCAGAATCGAACCCACAACCTTATTGTGAAGAGCTCGCACTCTAACCAATTGAGCCATCCGGCTGTCCCTGGATGAATGTTCTTTACAGCAGACACCTGCTAAGGCTCAGTTCCCAGGTGTCGACCCCTCAGACGCCAGGCCAGGCCAATGGCAGCCACAGCCCTGCAGGCTGAAAAGGCACCAGGGGTTACAAATGTCACGTTTGCCAAACCCCTGCCCCTGCTGGGGGTGGACTCCAAGGGAGAGTCCAGAGAGTCCTGCCCCCACCACCTGGTGCTCACGAACGATCCGTCCTTCAAAACCTTCTGGCTGAACAGCTGCACCTGGGCAGATAGATGCTCCTGCTCACAACCCCCAACGGAGGCCAGACCATGGGGTGGGGAGGTGGTCACTGTGGCCTGAGGGGTTTGTAACTCGGATTCCGGAGCCCTGTGACCCCCAGGACGCAGGCAGGCCTGCTCCAGCACGGCTTGGCTTACACACACACACAGGCCACTTCCGGAGCGGGCAGGAGCTGGCAACAGGAAGCCCAGACAAGAGGCAGGCTGCCAACTCACCCCCAGCCCTGCACAGGCTCCCTTGCTAGGCCCACGTGGGGTGCGCAGGGGAACTGGGGAGGGAGCACTGGAGCCCTGGGCTGGCATCTCCTCCAAGGACAGGGACATTCTCCAGGGAGCGTGGCAGCCACTTGAAGATGTCTCAGTGCAGGCACTCACCAGAACCCCTGTGCCGGGCCCCACCCTGCAGCCTCCGGCCCAAGCCACATCCCGCTGGTCACTGCTCCAGGCCAAGGTACAAGCCAGCCCTCAGCAGCCACCAGGCCAGGCAGCAAGCTAAAGCCCCCAGAGTTCCAGTCACAGGGTGCCTCCAAAGCCCCCTCCAGCCGCACGCTGGAAAGCCAGCCTCCCAGGCCAGCATCGCACCAGCTCCTTCCCCACATCTGGATTTAGAACCCCTCCCCCCACCACCCTGCACTGGGCACAAAACACACCAACAGAGAAAGAAGTACCAACAACTTTATTTCCATGTCAACTTTGGCTCCCGCCGCTCCAGAGGGGGCAGGCGCCAAGAAGGCCGGTGCTAGCCCCCCTTTCCTCCCGCCCCACTGGGCCCAGCCAATGCATTTCTGGATGGGGTCAAGCCCCAGGATGACCCCACAGGCTTCACAAGACTGGCTTTTGTCCCCTCCCACCCCTTCCGGCCCCCTCCTAGCTGGGACAGACAAATGGACGGGTAGGGGGGCAGTGCCCAGCTCCAGGCCCCAAGCTGGGCAGAGGAGGAACCAAAAGAAGAGTCTGGTCAGAGCGGGGACTCAGCCAGACGTCCTGCCTGGGCAGCCAGGCCCCCCAGGGCTCAGGCTGGGGCAGCAACTACAGGGGGTGGGGGCGGGGGTCCTGGGACGCACAACTGACCAGCTGCCAAGTCAAGCTGGGTCTTCCAAGTTAGTGAAAGAGCTCTGAGCCCTGATGAGCCTACTGGTTGGCCCGGGGGCCCCACCCCTCCATCAGACACACAGACAGACAGACAGGCGGCACTCTGAAACCAGGGAGGGAAACACCATAGAACAAAACAGCGGGCCACGAGGCCAGCGGCCTCCAGAGAGCCAGGCTGTGCGTGCGAGTGTGAGCGTGCGAGTGTGAGTGTGTATGGTGGGGACAGCCCGGATGGCGGGGACACTCCTTCCTCTGCCAGCGGGTAGCCCGCTACAGCTTAGTGGCCTCGGCCAGGCCCACGCGGTTCTCGTCGCGGTCGAACACGGTGTAATAGCGGCCGATGAAGACGTCGCCCAGGATCCAGAGCGGCCCGCCAGGCGGGGGTATGTCCATGCCCATGAAGCCGCTCAGGCAGATGGCCTTCCCGCCTTGTGACACCTGGGACAGCCGGAGCGTCACGGGCCTGCCAGCACTGCCCATGGCCAGCTCCGCCCTCACCCGGCCCGACACCCCCTCACCTTGAGCGTGTAGTCCTCTGCACTCAGCTTGTAGTCTTTGCCCCCCAGCTTCAGGACGACCTCGGGCAGGCTGGACACCTTCTCACAGGGGATCATGTACTGGAGGAGAGAGGAGACAGCAGTTCTGGGGGGCAGCCTGGGTACCCCTCCGCTTCCCTTCCCCCTGGTCAGTTTGGGGGCAGCAGCCTTGGCACCCCGCCCCCGCCCACACGGCCGCTCACCTCTCCCTGGATCAGCGGCACGGCCCCAATGGCTTTCTGTAGCTCGCGCACCTCTTCCACGGGGCCCACGATGAGGGAGGTGCCCGTGTCCACGATGGCCTCACAGCCCGCCTTGCACAAGGTCAGGCTGTTGCCCACGTCTACCCTGCAGGGGAGGTGGCTATGAGCTGCCAGGGCCACCGGGACTCCACCGTGCCCCCCACAGCCCCGACAGGACGCTTCCTCCTCTTCTTTCTCAGGACTCGGGCACGAGCAGCGTCAGGCGCCAGGGGGGGTTTCATAGCCACCCGCGTAGCCGTGTGGAGCAGAGGGCAGCCCTGGGAGCTGGCAAGAGGCACTTAGGGCCGGTGGGGCATAGGGGCCAGGCCCATCCCATCGCCACCACCCCTCTGACCCGCCCGGGGGCCATGGGCCGGTTGCTGCCCCGAGGGCCTGCTGACTGGACACTGGGGAAGAGCCCCCACCGCAGCCCCCACAGCCCAGTACTCACTGATCCATGTGGACCTGCCAGTAAGCCTTGCGGGTGACATTCAGGTAGGTGAGGGAGCCTTTGTAGTACCTGGAGTCGGTGCCACCCAGCATCAGCTCACCCCCCGGCTGCGCGTTAGGGTCCCTGGCAGGAGAGGAAGGGGGGTCAAGCCCCTGCCCACTGCATGCCCAGCCTGAGGGTTGGGTGGGACAGGTGCAGGCTGGGGGACAGGAGGTCTCAGGCAAGGGCTTGGTTGGGCAGTGTGGGAGGGCCTGCCAGAGCAGGGGCCTTCCTGGGCCCAGGCAGGGAAGGATCTAGAAGGGACACAAGAAAGAATGGAACTTCCTTCTCCCCCAGGGTGGGGCTCCAATCCCACATCCTGGGTAGACTGCAGGCCAAGCCCCATGCCCAGCGGTAGAGACCCTGCGTGTGCTTCAGGGGCTCCTGGCCCACCAGCTGAGGGCAGCAGGGCCAGGTGGGTGGGCAGATGGGTAAGGGCATGCTACTGAGTTCCAGGAGGAAAACCCTGTCAGCCGGGAAGAAAAACCAAGGCGGGCTTCCAGGAGGAGGTGCTGGGCAACCCTGAGAGTTGAGCCAGCTTGTTCCTGCCCCCGGGACCTTTGCACTTACTGCTTCTATGCCCAAAGCCCCCTGTGACTTGCTCCCTCTTCAGATCTCCACTTTTCCGCTCAGCCTGCGCTGGTGGCCTCCTCTCCCCAACTCTAGTCTCTTACCTACAGTGATTTTTGAGCCTAGCATGGTCTTCCTGGCAGGTCTCTGCTCTCACCAACACCAGGCGACCCCTGTCCTACCACCATCGTGGCCTCCACCCCTCTTCCACTTCACCTCCCACGCAGAAACCACATCACGCCTCCAGTCCCCCTCATCCTGTCCCGCCAAACCCATCCTGCGAGCCCACTCCCCTTCACTCCCTCACCCCTACCTTCACTTCCCACCTGAGCCCATCACGGGCCAGTCAGCTGTCCATCCCCAAGCCCTGGCCTGGCAACCTCCTAGGTCCTCCTCACCTCATCTGCCCCCAAGGTCAGACAGGGAAACGACCCTGCCCAGTTCACCTGGGAACCAGGATCCAGAGGAGGATCCTGCTGCTGAGTATTCACCACTGACCACACAAGGGGCAGAGGCCAAGCCGAGAACAAGGGCTGAGCAAGTGGGGGCCTGTGGGCTGGAATTCCGCCAGAAGTAGGGGTCAGACCCTGAGTGACAAGTGGGCCCTGGAGGGCGTGCGGGGTGCAGTGACCAGCAGGCTGCCTGGCTCGCCCCTGCCCACACCCCACCCCTCAGCACTCCCGCATCACGGTCCTAAGACTCTGAGGTTGGAGGAGTGAGGCCTTCCCAAGGTCACCCGGCCATGGGTCACCTGACTACTATTTGTGTGCCTTGCACCTGCTGGGAAGCTGCTCTGGCACGGGGACCAGGCCCACGGTCTTCCCAAGCAGCATCACCCCGCGCCTGCCTTTCCTGTTCAACACCCAGCTCTCCGGACCCAACCGGGCCCCTCCCTGGGAAGCTCTGGCCTCTTCGCCTCCAGAGCGCCTGCCACAGATCAGGGCTCATGCCTGTGTCCTCTGAGCTGTCAGCAACCCAGGGACCCCATCTGCCCATCACCACACCCGGCTCTGGTTCTCGCAGGAGCGAGGCCCACTGACAACGACGCTGGAACCACGGCCCGAGCACCTCCCCCAGGGAGACCCTGGCAACACACAACCTTCTCTGGGGGCTGCTGGCTCCTCTGTGAAAGGGCAGCCATACCTGCCCCCAGCCAGAGGGCAGAGGTCAGGGGCTGGGGCCAGTGCCTGGAGGGTGGGCATGGGGTGGCCGCAGCCCAATCCCTCTCCCTGCATTTTGGCTCAGTGGGGCTGGGAGGAGGGTCCCCGGGGTGGGGGAGCGGGGGGCCCTCCCCGCCTGCCTGTTCAGGTAGAAGGAGAAGATGTTCTTGTCCACCAGCTTCTGTTGCATCAAGTTATCGAACACGGGCAGCACGTTGTTGACCGAGATGCGGGGGTAGGCCATGCCCAGGATGCCGTCGAACTTGGCTGCGATGAAGGTGATGCCCGGCTGCTTGGTGGCCTCCCCGAACACCTGCCTCTCCACCTTGACGCCACCCAGGCCCGACAGAGCTGAATTACAGGGCACCTGCGGGACGCGGGGGGGGGGGGGGGCGCAGGGGGGTCAGTGGGCCACGTGGACTGCCAAGCCCGACCCCTGGGCCCCAGGCGGGATGTGCCCCCCAGCCCTGCGTGGGGGAGGCATGGCCACAAAACCCAGCTCAGTCTGTCTATCATCTCGCACACGGGACTCAAGACGGGCAGGGGGATGGGAGAAAGGGCTGAAGAAAGGGGGACGGGGTTGTGGGGTCTGCACTGTGTCAGGGTGACACTAACAAGAGATGGAAAGAGCAGAGAGCGGCCCCTTGCTCAGGCCAGCCCTCCCCCCACACCCATCTCATCAGGAACAGCTCCTACCTTTGGGCGCAGGCCCCAGACACTGGGACCCCATGACCCAACCCCTACGCAGACTTGGGCCACACCGCCCCCCCTCCCACCTCAGCCAAGGCTGCAGAGAGCAGGATGTGGGAGAGAAACAGCTGTGTGGGTGACAGCGTGTGGGGTGACACTTTAGGGGGATGTGTTGGGCAACATCCTGTTTCAGGACCAGAGAGACCCAGGAGGGCACCTGGCAAGGAACCGAAGTACCACGGGAAGGTCCCCAACGGTCGGTCCTCAGACCAGCAGCACAGGTGCCAGCCACTGCAGGGGGCTGCCTGAGCCCACCCACCATCCGGACAAGGGACACCTCAGCAGGAGCTGGCCACTGGGCCCCTGGCCTTGCAGGAAGCTCTGCTGCCTCCCTGTCCCACCAAAGTTGGGAGGGCCTGTCTTCCTCTTTGCCCCTCATCCCCCCAGAGCTCCAGCCCCGAGGCAGCTCGACGCCGACACAGAGGCAGTGGGCAGAACCAGCAAGGGCCCGCTGACACCTCCTTGGGGGGGAGCCTGTCCTGCCCTGGGTCGCAAAGACCCTCTAGTGCAAGCAAGGCCCCAGACAGCCACCCCTGGCTCTTCCCCTCTCCTTCCCGGTGTCCTCTGTCGGCGCCCCAGAGGGATTCCTGCTCCCCAGCTGCAGGCCCTGTCCAGGCCTGGCCTCAAACCCCCAGCAGCACCTCCACCCAACTCATCAGAGTGAAACCGTCCTCCCGCATCAGCAGCTCTCCACCCACCCCACGTTCCCCTCCCAACCCCGGGCCGTCCAGCTCTGCGCCCCGGCCTTCCTCTGTTCCGTCACCACCAAGCACGCGGGCTCTTTCTCAGCTCCCCGCCTTCGCGCTGGCCGTCTAGAACAAGCAGCCCCTCCAGGGAGCTGGCCAAGACCCCTGCCCTGGCGTGGCCCTCTGCCGTCACACATGGAGCCCGGGGCACTCACCGACACGGTGTCCTGGCTCAGGTATCCTGAGAGGCTGCCCGAGCCATAGTGGATGTCAAAGGACGTGCCGTTCTTCACGTACGTGCTGGACTTGCCGCTGTTGTACTTGTGGTGAATCCCTGCACCACCAGGGAGCCCGTCAGCCTGCGCCCCGGCGCGGCCTCCGACCTCCGACCTCCCACCCCCAGCCACTGAGCACCCTCCCAGGCCCCAGGGCCCAGGACAGCGGGCTGCTACTCCCAGCCTTGGTCTCCGCCCAGCAGGCAGTCGGCCATGGCTTGCCCCATGCTTGGCCCAGCTGGATGGGAAACAAGGCCAGCAGGAACAGGTTCACCCAGAACGCGGGTGCCCTGAAGCTGGGCCTGCCCGGGGTGGCCAAGAGCTGGGAACCGCCCGTTGCCCGAGCTGCCAAGGCAGGGCCACTGCAGGTCTGTGGCTGCTCTCCTCCCTGGTGGCCATCCCACAGCCACAGCCCAGGGCTGGACGAGGCCCCCAGGGCCCGTGGGGAGAGTGCACGTGCGTGTGGGGTGGACAAGAGCTGTGCGCCCCACCCAGGGCCCCCCAGCCCACGGGACAGGGGCGCCTGGGCATGACAGACGCGGTGTGGCTTACAGCAGGCAATGTCCAGCAGCTTGCAGTGGATTGAGGGGACCCACAGGTTGGAGGAGCCGGTGTCAAAGACGACAGTGAAGCACTGCGGGGGGGTCCCGATGCCGATCTCCCCGTAGTACTGGGCCTGGGGGAGCAGGGTCCATCAGGGCCAGGGAAGGCCCCCCCTCACTGGGCCCGAGTGAAGTCCCCTGGCTGCACTGGGAGCCAGGCCTCAGATGGTCAGGGGCAGAGCCCCCAAGACCTGCCACTGCGCAGACGCCCCAGGCACAGCCCCAGCCCTGCCTGACCAGGTGAGAGTAGGGAAGATGAAACCAGTGGTCCAGCTGGAGGCAGGATAGGCGCTGCCTGCTATCTCAGCTCTGAGCAAGGAGGGCCTCTGTGGTGCAGGGGTGCAGGGCCCCGGGGAGGGGAGAGGCTGCCTCCCCAGGCCGGGGGCCACCTCAGGGTCTGACTCTGGGGCCTCACTTCCTACCCTGCTCCTGCCCCAGGGGCCAAGGCTGGAGGGTTCCCAGGGAGAGTGGTCTGGGCAGCTGAGGGGAGAAGGGGCCTCAATTCCCCACCTGTACACACGGGGGGCACGGGCAGTCTGGGGGTGCTCAAGTGAGCATGCGGAGGGCATGTGCCCTTCTTAGCCTCAAATGGAAGTCCCACCCTTGGCAGGCTGGGCACATTCTTGAACTTGGGGCCATTAGGGCCCTGCCTGCCTTCCTGGGCACCCACTTCCCTGGGGAGGGAGCCTGGGACACTGGTCACCACAGGATTCTAGCAGCCATACCCCCGGGACATCTCTCTCTGGCCACTTGGCTCCAGGGAGCGCCAGTAGCAGCCGACTCATGACCCAACAGAAGTGTCTAGAGTTGGGAGGGATGACTCAGCAAATGGCCGTGTGTGTGTGTGTGTGTGTGTGTGTGTGTGTGTGTGTGTGTGAAAATCAGAAACTGGTCAGTTGGCCCTGGTCACATGCCCGTAAGACTCCAGCTTCCTGGCACAGCCAGGACTCCAGCCAGGCAGGACAGAGGGCACAGCCACCTGTCTCGACCCTAGATGGACCAGAGGCTGGATGGCAGCAAGAGGCTGCCTGCCTAAGACTCGGGGGCAGGGAACACAGAGAGGATGTCCCCAGAGCTGGGAGTGGGCAAACCCAGCCCCAGCTTGCCATGTGGCTTCTAGAATGTTCCACCTCTGATTCTATTTCCTACTCAAGCAGCAGTCACACACACAGACTGGGTCACAGGTTGCCCAGGCCTTCTAGCAGGATGGGGAGGGACACGAGCTCTAAGGCAGTTAGTTACACCCCAGCAGGCAGGCTCAGATACCCAATCTCTAGGACCCCCTGGGACCCCACCCTGCAGCCTCTCGGGGCAGCCTGCATCTGATTCTGGGCTCCTCCACGCCCAGCCCAACTGGCGGCCCTGGGCCCAGCTCCTTTATCTGTAGAGGGTGACGCTGTCCCCACTCCCACAGGCTGACCTCGAGGACGAGACACCTGCCGAGTTCTGAGCTGACGGCCAGTGACGCAGGGGGAGATGTCACGAAGTGCCAAGGCCGCCCCAACCACCCTCTCAACCCTCTGGGCACAGGAGAGCCCAGAGCTGTGCAAGCCCCACAGCAGATAAGACTCCTCAACCTGGCAGGGGGTGTGGCCGAGTGGAAGCTCCTCCCCCCACAGGACCGTGAAGGGCTCAAAAGTGCTGGTTGCTGAGAACAATGGAATTTTTCACCAAAATACGTGCCAGCTCACCCGGAACTTGTCTTAAAGGCCAGCTCCCATTTAATGCAGTGCTGCGGTCAGCCTGGCCCCCACTCCAAGCTGACACCCCCCTACACTCACGTCCATGTAGTTCTTGAGCATCTCGGGGATGGGACCTCCAGTCACAGCAGGAACCACCTGGGCATATTTCGAAATGGGGCCCTTGGCGATCAGATCTTCCACGGGGCCCCCCACCTCCGACATGGTCCGGCGGATGGACTTGAACTTGTGCAGTGGGATTCTGTAAAGAGGGGTCAGGGCGCCTTAGGGCAGGGCTCACCTCCTGGACACTCCGCTCCCACATCCCAGCAGAGATAGAGGAGGAGGGTACCTGCTCCTCCTCCTCCTGGGCCACCAGGGGCTCTGACAGAGCCCCCTGTCACCTGTCCCCACTCTGGTCTCTTCTGTGATGAAGCTGTAGCCCCAACAGTGGGGTCCATTAGGTGACGGTGGTCACCTGTCACCCTGCCTGAAGACCTCTGAGCCATGCCATTCACCTGGCCTGGCCCTCTGGCCGCATCTGCTCTCCACCCAGACCTTATGCTGACAAGGTCCCCACCTCCCCTGCCTGACCTCCCTGGGGTGGCCACCTCCTGGCATCGGATGGGACTTCAATGGACCCCACTTCTCAGAGGACCCCGCTCTGAGACGTCCTCCTTGACTCCCCTCAGTCACCCTATTTCCTTCCATTGCCCTCGCCCCACATTGCACTGACCTCACCAGGAGGGCAAGGATGCATGAACCTGGAGAGCCGGGCTCTGTGCTCCCAGCCTGCCTTCTGCCCACCACGCATGCCCCACGGCAGCCTGCTGGGAGCACCCTCACAAGGCCCCTGTACCCCGTGCACATACCCAGCTGGGGTGGCCTTGGCAGTCTGCCCGCAGGAGGGCACATGGGGTTGAGGTCAGGTGTCCTGCTTCTGTTGTGCACTAGGCTCTGCCATCAAGGAGCAGCAACAGGGGTCCCTCCGCTCCCCTCCCCCGGAACCCCGCTCCCCTGTGTCTGAGCGTGCTCCCTGCTCCCATGGTCCAGGAGGCGGGATGAGAGAGCACACCTGAGCAAAGTGAACCACTTGGATGAAATGTCTTCCCAGCCTGGGGATTTGGGAGTTCAAGGTCACAGCTGGCTAGTCCTGATATGCCAAGGGCAGGCTCCAGGAAGATGGGACTTGCCTAAGAGGAGGCTGGAAGAGCCTGAGGTTCTTGCCTAGGGTGGGGATGGGTGACATACCCTCGAGTAATCAAGGAAACAGTGGCCATCAATCCCATAGGACCTGGGCAGGTGTGAGGGGCTTTGGTTCACCTGCCCCACCCAAGAGCTCTAGGCTCCCACCCCCACTGCTCTCCATCCCTGAGGGGAGGGCTGTGGGTGGGTTTGTGGCAGGCTCAGGCCTGCAGCTGCTCCCCCACAACTGTTTCAATTGGGGATACTCACCACCAAGTCGCAGCCCCAGAGAAGCCCACGCAGGCTCAGCCCACTTGGCCCCCCGCCAGCTCCCCAGCCCTTATGACCTCACCCACCTGCCCACAGCAGGGGTGGAAGAATGCAGGCCAAGGCCTGATACAAAGACCCGGGGGAAGAGTAGGGGCAGGAGCAGAAAAGGGACCCCACAGCACCTCTCCCCTGCTGGAAGGGCAGGCAGCCTTGCAAGGGTGGGAGAGTGGGGGCTAAGGGGTCACTCCTCAGCCTGGCTGGCACGGCTCTGGTCCAGGCCTGGCAGTCGGTGACCTCACCTGGCACAGGTACAGGCCCCTAGGCCTGAGGAAGGCATGGTCCTCACTGGGGCAGAGCCCAGGCCCAGGGTGAGACGCCCCCTTCTCCTGGAGCTAGCGGGGTCACTCCCCCAGGCCCTCTCCTTAGGCTAACTCCCTCCTATCTCTTGGGCCTCCTAGCGTGGTCCCGAGGGTCTCTCAGCCCATGGCCTGTGGTGAAGATCCCACGGGACAAACCAGGCGAGGGCAAGCCCAGTTTACAGCTGGCAAGGGGGGGTCCAAGTGGGAAAATGACTCGGCCAGCTTCAGGGGCCTCCAAGGCCAACACCTGGGTCTCCCGACTTCTAGACACAAACCCTCATACAGGCACCCCAACCCACCTGCCCCGGGGAGGCTGGGTTAGCCCGGAGTCACAGCCACCCTCCCTCCTTAGCGGGGGGCCTGAGCGAACGAGCCCTGCGCTTGCAGAGCTCCCCGGCCCCGCCCGAGGGTAGGTAGTGCCGGAGGCCGCGCGGGGCACCACCGCGGGATTCCAGCTCGGGGTGGGAGGGCAGGGGGCGCACGGAGGTCACCTGAGGAGCACGGGGGGCACGCGCAGCGCACGGGGGGTGAGGGGCGCACGGAGGTCACAGGGGGCACTCCGAGCACCAGCGTCCCGGACCCGCGGAACTCACCTGACCAGCGCGGCGGCGGACGCCGCCAGCAGGCCGAGGGCGAGCAGCAGCAGGCTGGGAGGCTGCATGGCGGCGGCGGCCGGGTCGGAGCAGATCGCCCGGGAGGTCGCGCGCTTATACCTGGGATGACGGCGCAGTCGGGCCGGGTCAGCTGACAGGCTTGTTTGCACCCGGGCCGGTCACGTGGGCCGCGGCCGGCGTGCGTGGGGGCGAGGCCTGGGCGGGGCGATCCCCGCCTGGCCTGTTGGAGACACGCCCCGCTCGGGCCTGCGTTCGGCTTCTCGGGGTGCGCGCACCGCCTTGCCCGCGCAGGCACGCGCCCCCGACCCCGAGAATTGCTGGGATCCGGCGTGGGCTTCACATGTCTCGGTCGGGCGCGGGCTGCCACGTGCCGGCGCCGAAGGGTCTCAGGCCCGGCCGCTTCCCCCGTCCCCACCCCCCTCCCGACCCCTCTAGGTAGGCAAGCACCCGCCCCAGGCAGGCAGGCTTGCACAGACCAGGCCCCACAGCGCCCCCTTCCTCGCAGGGCAGCTCTACTGCTCCCCCAGTTGCTCCTGGTCTTGCCCCTCGTCCCTCGCCAAGGAAATCTCCAGGTCCTTGTCTGGAAGCTCCAGCCACCTGTATCCTTCTTCTCCAAGGGTCTGCAACCTCCCCGCCCCCGCCCTCACTCTCCACCTCCCCAGAGCAGCACCGGGCCTGAGCCCGACTTCCTCTGGGACCCCTCAACCCTCCCACCCGCACAGTGGACTGTCCCCTCTAGGTCCCAAATCAAAGGCTTCTGGGCAGTGAGATCAAATAAGGAACCAGGTCTCCCAGTTCCAGCCACTCGGGAGGGCCTGGGGGTGGGAATCCTTCCTCCCTCCAGTGCTCAGCCCTACTGAGGCCTCAGTGACCCCTGCCCTCCAGGGCCTCCCCATCCATTCCTTCCTGCCCCACTTGGGGTCAAGAGCAGAGTTATGCTGTCTGAGGAGAGGGCCATCTTCATCCCCTGTCCCCAATCCCAGCCAGAGGAGGGGCAGGGCCTAACCGTAAGCAGGAAAGGCATTTGGGCAGGCCATCTTAAGGAAGGTCCGTGTCAAGAAGAAAATTAAGTGGGGCACGTGCTAGAAAGTGACTGCTCTTACAGAGGCACTTAGGAGGCAGGCAGGCTCCCCGGAGGGTGTGTGCAGGAGAGGCAGTGTGGACAGCTCGGGGTCCAGAGGCAGCTGGTTGAGTCTGGCCGGTTGTGTGTGCCAGGGCTGGTGCGAGCCAGGCTGAGATCCTTGGACCTTCCCTTGAGGACAGTGGCTGAGAAGGGACCCTCTGGTGGCCCAGAGGGTGGAGCGGCCCCATCCCCCTGCAGAGACCCCCTGCAGAGACCCCCTGCCAGTCCACTTAGCACAGAGCAGAGACCTTCTCTTTGTGTTGTCCCCACGATTTCTCTGGCACCCAGAGCAGTTCTCAGGACATGGGTGCTCAACAGGGACAAACAGATGCTCGGGGTCGCAGAGGTTCTGTCCCCCAGGCTCAGGGGTCCCTCCCTGGTGGGCAGCTCCACAGGACTTGCCTGCAGAGTCTGGGACCCCGGCTGGGACCCCGGCCTGGCCTCTCCCTCCCAGCTCTCTGCAGAGCCTGTGCTCCCTTTGCATGCAGCTGCTCTGGCCTGAGCCCCGTGTTCCCCAAGAAACCCTGTGGCTTCGGAAGGTACCTCGGGGGTCTCTGCCCTTTCACAGGCCAAAGGCCCCCATCAGAGTCCACCCATGGTGTGGTCAGTGTGAAGGTCCCAGAGGGCCCTGTCCCCAGCACCCTGCCAAAGGTGGGCAGGCCCAGGAAGAAGTCCCCCCACCCCCCAACAAAGACAGTGGGCCCAGCACAGAACTGCAGGGCCTAGACACTCTCAAAGGCAGACCTGGTAGGAACAGGGCTCCCGAGTCCGCAGGGCAGGAGCGGGCCTCAGGGCACGGCTCTGCGTCTCTGGCCCCAAGTGGGTGTGGGCCAGGGTCTAGGGACTCCAGATCAGAGAGCCGAGGCCCAGTAGGAAGGAGCTGCCTGGGATGAGGGGGGGTTAGAAGCCACTCTCCTTGACCTCCACTCGGACTCCTGGTGGGTCAGTCCGTCTGCAACCTGAGCATCTGCTTACCCCTCCCACTCGGAATTATGAGCACCCATCACGTGCTCTGGGTGCTGAGAATCAAGGAGCCACACAGGAATTCCTCCCTCGTGGAACTCACACTCTAGGCAGGGAGACAGAAGTCACGCGGGGAGCTGACAGGAAGTTAGAAGGAGACAAGGGCTCAGGGGGGACGCGGGGGTGACAGGAAGGAGGCTGTTGCAATGGGAGAAGCGTCCTGCAAGCAGACTCTTAGGAGGGGAAAGGTCAATGCCACCAGTCAGCTGAACAGAGCACGAGGTCAGGGGTCAGAGAGGAGCCCCCGGGAGGACCCTGCTTTGTCTCTGAGAGGGATGAGCTGGGGACCCCATCAGCATCATGCTGGCTGTCCTGCTGAGCATGGGGAGGGGGCCCGGCTGAGAGGCCATGGTGACCTGAGGGCTGTGGCCCAGGAGGCGGTGAGGAGAGTCGGCTTCGGGACACACTTCTGAGGCAGGGCCAGTAGTGTAGGCCCTGATGGATGGGACAGACGGTATGCGATGGAGGACTCAGCACTGACTAGGGGCCTGTCCCAAATAGCCACAAAGATGGCATGTTATTGACCGAGAAGGGGCCTGGGAGGAAGACTGGGAGCTCAGCTTTGGAAGTGTCCCGTTGAGATGACACCCAGGGGACATACAGCGCCTGGTGAGTGCCAGCAGCTGTTGCAGTTAGGAGTTGAGGGGAGAGGTCCAAGCTGAGGTAGAAACTTGGGGGTCATCAATAGTCAGCAGTATTTAAATAATGAGACTGGATGCAATTGGGGGCTGAGTGGGACAGAGACTAGAAGAGGCCCCTGGGGCCTCCCACGTTAAAGAATTGAGGAGGGGTCAGCCAAGGAGACAGGAGCTGCTGGGGTCAGGAGAGCCCAGGAGACCAGTGCGTGGAGGTGCGTGAGGAGCAGTTCTCGGAGGGGGCGGCCGCTGTGACAGATGCCAGGGGTGGAGCAGGTGGGACATGGGACTCGGCCTTGACCACTGGGTTTAGCTATTAGAGCTTGAGATGACGTGTGGGTGAGTTTAAGAGAGAATGGCTCCCGTGAAGTCCAGCACTCAGAGCAATGTAGTGCTGATGCAAGGATAGACGACGGAACAGACGGAGAGCCTGGCGCTGACACGCAGGGGGCCCGACGTCTTCTCTGTCAGGGGAGCAGTTAGATGGAAGCATCTGGAATCTCCCTCATACCATACCCATCTCTCAGTCCAGGTGGATGACAGAGAGAACTATCAATGGTGCATTCTTTAGGGCAGAAAAGATAAAGGTGACTTTGGAACCAAGAAAGGTTTGTTGTTTACATAGGAAACATTTTTAAAAACACCAAACCTGTAAAAAAGAAAAAAGACACTGTTACGAGAATGAAAAGACAAGCCACAGACTAGAAAACATATATTTGATAAAGGATTTGTATCCAAAATACACAAAGAATTCTTAAAACTCAACAATGAGGAAAGGAACAACCCCATTAAGATCTGAAGCAACATGCCTCCAAAGATAATGTACAGAGGAAAAATAGCTCATGAAAAGGCACTCATGTCATATGGGGATTGTGCATTAAAATAACAATGAGGGAGCATTACACACCTACCTGACCAGCCACAACCCAGAGCCCCGAGGACATTGAGTGCTGGCTGGGAGGACGTGGGGCCACAGGAACTCCCACCACGGCTGGTGGGGGCGGGGTGCAGATGGTGCGGCCACTTTGGAGGACAGGGTGGCAGTTTCTTACAAAACCAAACACACTCTCGTCGTGTGATCCAGCAATCGTGTTTCTTCGTATTTATCCAAATAAGTTGAAAGTCACGTCCCCACTAAAACCTGCACACAGAGATTGTAACAGCCTTACTCAAATTGCCAAATCTGGAAGCAACCAGGAGTCCTTCAGCAGGTGATGGATAAACTGTGGGACATCCAGACAGTGGAATCGAATTCAGTGTTAAAGAGAAATGAGTTCTGAAGCCAGAGAGGACATGGTAGAAACGTGACTAAGAGAAAGAAGCCAGCCTGAAAAGGCCGCATACTGCGTGATTCCAGACGTAGGACATTCTGGAAAAGGCAGAACTATGGAGACGGTAAAGATCAGTGGCTGTCACAGGCTGGGGGAGGGTAGGGGAGATGAACAGAGGGAGCACAGAGGTTCTTAGGGCGGTGGGACTATTCCGTGTGACACTGTCATGGTGGGTACAGGACATTGCAGATTTCTCCAAACCCACAGAAGTTGCAACACAAAGAGTGAAATTTCATGTGAATTATGTACTTGCATTGGTAACCCTGTATCAGTATCACTCATCAGTCATAACCAATGCACCCCAGTAATAAAAGACGTCATAACAGGAGACCCTGGATGTGTGAAGAGTGGGTTTATGGAAACTCTGTGCTATGTGCCACCTTCTCTACATATGTAAAACTGTTCTTAAAAATAAAGGATCACCCATCTCTTTTAGGGGAAATGGGATAAATTAGACTATGTTAATACTAACAACGTCTGTTCCTCAAAATATTGCGTAAGAGTGAAAAAGCAAGCCACAGAGAGAGAAAACATATTTTCATGACATACATCTAACAAGCGACTTGTATCTGAAATATAAAAAGGTAGACAACCCAATAGAAAAAGTAAAAAACAAAAACAAAAATGGGCAAACGATGTGACAGACCCTTCACACACATGGAAAGGACGTCCAGATGTCCGGTAAACATGTGGAAGGTGCTTAGCTTCATCGGTCATCAGGAAAACGCATATTGGAACCCAGGTCACATCCTACACACCTACCAGGATGCTAAGTGGAAACACTGGAAAACTCCAAGAGTGTTGGGGACGTGGAACCATTGGAATGTTCAGCTGGCAGGATGGCACATTGGTACCAGGACTTTGCAGACTCGAATGGCCCTGTCCACAGAAGCTGGTCCCGAGCTGTCCTTGGCTGGCCAGCTCCTACCGTGTTTCCCCGAAAATAAGACCTAGTCAGACCATCAGCTCTAATGCGTCTTGTGGAGCAAAAATTAATAGAAGACCCAGTCTTATAGTAAAATAAGACCGGGTCTTACATAATATAATACAATATAATATAATATAATATAATATAATATAATATAATATAATATAATATAATATAATATAATATAATATAAATACTGGGTCTTATATTAATTTTTGCTCCAAAAGACGCATTAGAGCTGATGGTCCGGCTAGGTCTTATTTTTGGGGAAATAGGGTAGGTGCACGTCCAACAAAACACACGTGGTCATCATGTCAAGTACAGAATGTGCTCACAGCACCGGTGACTGACCATAGCCCCAAGTGGAAAGTGCCCCAAAGCTTTGTCCCCAAGGCTGTAGAGAGATTCATATTAATAATTTGTAGCAAATTCACCCAACGGGCAAACGTCCACCACACACAACACGAGAGCCCCACGGATGCGGCGCTGGGTCTGTGGCCGGGCGTGGTCCTCACCCCCACCCCTCAGTTCCAGAGGGAGGAGGGATGGGGTCCTAACTGGCGGGTGGTCTCTTCTCTGCCCTGGTGCCCCTGCACAGTGCCTGGGTCTCACCTGGAGGCTGTGAGGTCCAGGCAGCCCCAGTCCTCCCTTCTGCTCAGGCTGTGAACCTGGGGTTCCCATGCCCCAGTGTGCGGGCAAGTGCTGTGTGCAGCCCAGGGGCTGAGGGGCACAGGCTGAAGGGCAGACCTGGGGCAGGGGCTGCTCTGGATTAGGCAGGAAGTGGCTTCTCATGGGTCTTCCCAGGAGGTGGGTGGGGGAGCAGCTAGGATGCTGAGTCATGCCTGCTGAGCTGTCCTCCCTGCCCTGCCCTCCTCCTGGGCTTGAGTCACCCCGCTCTCAGGCCCTCAGAGCCAGGAGGAAGTGGGGGTGCAGCAGGCTGTGGCTATTAGTTCTGCAAGGGCTGCCCAGGAAGCCATGTGAGGGAATTAGCCTCAGTCAGTGGTCAGTGGGCCTTGGACAAAAGCCTGAGCTGGAGGGGGAAGGGTGGGGCTGTGAGTGGCTGGCACAGTTAGGGCAAGTGGAGGGGGTGCTGGGCACAGGTAGCAGGAGCAGGGTGAAGGGGAGGGGTGCCAGGCACAGGTGCGTGGATGGGTGTCTGGTCTCTGAGCCCAGAGGAGAGTTGTCATCTTCAGTCTGGTAGGTAGACCAGCTGAACGTTCAAGTTATCCACACGCACCCCAACACAGACACACACACACACACACACACACACACACACACACACAGAGACATGGATTGTGCTGAGCTCAGAATCCCAGATTCTGAGATGGAGACAAAGCCTAGAGGCTTTGAGAACACAAAAGTCCAGGCGTGGATGAAAAGGAGACCAGGGTCCTAGTGGCTCACAAGCCCTTTGGAGTAGGCATTCCAGCGCCAAGGGTTGAGCCCTGGCCTTCCTGCATCAAGGCTGCCCTTGGGAGGTGGGGCAGGGGGCTGGCAGCCACCTGGATGCCTTGGGGGCCCCAGGAGTCCACAGGTATGAACTGAGACCTGCCTCAGCATCCCACGTGGAATGACCGCATGCTGACATGATGTCCCCACCCTCCCCACCCCCACCAAACTCGGTTGGGGACCTCCCCCATCATCCTTTAACAAAACTCGCTGCACTCCAAGTGCCAGCCACTGTGTGCTGCATACTGGGGGTGAACAAGACAGATGCAGCCCGGCTTTCTTGGGGTACCTAGACCCAAGCCCAGTCATTAGCCAATAAAGGACCTAGTTACAGTGGCATGTGCGGAGGGGCGGCTGGGACCACTATTGTGGAGTGAGGACTACTCCACACCCTCCTGAAGGATGACCCTGAGCCAGCTCAGAAACAATGGCGGCAGTGGGGGGGGGAGTAGGGGAGCCCTTTAGGCTTGGGGACAACATGTGCAAATACCCTGAGGCGGGATAGAGCGTGAGCTCCTGGGAAGGAGAGGAGCGTCCTGTGGCTGGGGGGAAGCGGGGGAGGCTGGGAGAGTGGGTGAGTGGGTCAGAGGGATGACAGGGGCCACCCAGTCAGGGTGTGTACCTGGTGCAAGCAAGCACTTGGCTGGGCTTTGGCGGGGCAAGGGAGGACAGAGTTGCCCCCTGGCCTTAATTCACTGGGGAGACAAACCAGGCACCCATGGAAAAATGAAAATCTGCATATATTGAACCCCTCCTATGGGCCCCAAGAGGCCAGCTCCCAAGACAGGCCTGAAGCCTGGGGTGGGGGTGCGGGGGCTCAGTGGGCACAGGGGCCCTGACGGCGAGGGGAGGAGACTGTCCTGAACGGGGTTGGTGCATGAGCTGGGGGTGGGGGTGGGCGATTTGGGGTTTAGTACGGTTGAGCTGCACAGAGCTCCCGAGAGCAGCTGGGCCTGGGACATCTGTGTGCACTGGGGCTGGACGGTGAGTGTAGAGATAGGCAGAGCTGCCCTTAGGGGTCTGTACCCTGCCGTTTCTGACCTGCTCGGTGACAGGCTCAGGGGTGCAAGACGGAGGCTGCCCTGCTCTTAGCGGGAACCTGCTGACTGTAGAGGGAAGACGGTGGAGGACGGCAGTGTCACGAGGAGACACGGGGAGACCTGCCTTACACAGCACGGTGTGAGGGGTAACGTGGTGTCAACTTGGCCAGGTTGTGGTACCCAGACATTTGCTCCAACATTATTCTGGATGTTTCTGAGGAGGTAATCTTTAGATGTGATTAACATTTCCAATCAGGAGACGTGGAGGAAAGCAGATCTCCCTCCACCATGTGGGTGGGCCTCGTCTAATCAGTTGAAGGCCTTAGGAGGAACATTTAGAGCGGTCACTCCCCAGTGTGACCCGTGGCCTGCGGAGGGGCGGCTCTCCAGTTGGGGAGGATGGGCCTGAACTTGGATCCTGGCATTAGGAATGGGACAAAGGCATTGACAGCAGATACTAGGCGGGGTGGGTGCAAGGAGGTAAAGAACAGAAGGCAGTGTTTATTATTCCCCATCTGCTCCGCCTAAGAATAAGGATGTCGGCCTGGCTGTGGCGTGAGTCGCTGGGGACACAGAGCTGCTTACTCGAGTGTCCTGTGGCTGCCATAACAAATGACCGCAAACCAGGTGGCTTAAAACAACGCCAAGGCCTTCTCTTACGTTTTGGAGGCCAGAAGTCTGAAATCAGCCTCACTGGGCTAAAATCAGAGTCGTAGGGCTGGCGCCTGCTGGGGGCTCCAGGGGACACTCACTTCTGGCCTTTTCCAGCTGCTAGAGGCACCCACAGCCCTGGCTCGTGGCCTCTCCTCCGTCATCAAAGCCAGGAGCACAGAATATTCCCACCTCCCTGACTCTCGCCCTCTGCCTCCCTCTCATATGGACCCTGCGATGACCTCAGGCCCACCCGGGTCACCCTCATCTCAAGATCCTCAACTTAGTCACATCTGTAAAGGCCCCTTTGCCCTGTAAGGGCACATGGTCACAGGCTTGGGGATCAGGACAGATGTCTTCGGGGGGCACCGTTCTGCCCCCTACACTGCCCTTTATCCACGTGGACAACATTAGGGTGAGGACGAGACATCAGTTTGGAACCCAGAGTGTGTACAGTGCCGGCGGGCTGGACCTACAGGGAGAGGTATCCTTCGGGAACTTGGACATGTGGGCAAGGTCAGGGCAAGGTCAGGGGAGGGACTGGCTGGAGCATGTATGGGAAAGCCAGGGCAAGTGGGTGTAGTTAGAGGAGGAGAAGGAGGGGCAGGAGCCCCCAGCATCTGAGTGGCCTGTGAGGGAGCCCGGGGCCAGGGGTCAGATACCCCGGGAAGGGTGAGTTGAGGGTCTGGGGTGGGATGGGTGGGTGGCTGGACTTGGGGAGATTTGCAAAGCTGTGGGAGGATGGGCCATGGGCCTGGTTGGGTGGGCTGGGTCCACGGGGGTGGATGTTTGGGGGGCTGGGACCACGGGGACTGGTTGGGGGGGCTGGGACCACAGGGGGCTGGTTGGGGGGCTGGGACCACGGGGGCTGGCCAGCTATGGTGGTTGCATTGTCCTGCTCGAGTCTGCTGAGCTGGGGAGTTAGCCTGTGGCTTGTTTTCCTTCGGTGCTGGCTCCATGAGTGTCAGGAAGAATTGAGCAACGTCTGTGGTTTCACCTAAGTGCTCTCGAGCTTTCCAAGTGTCCCACAGAACAAAGGTGTGACTTGTGCCTCAGCATCTGGAGGCCGATGGCGTGAATGGGCGCCACCCAAACCTCTGCATTCATCTCCACGCCCACATGTGGCCACAGCTAACCTCCCTCAGCTGACAGCCACACGCTGGCCAGCCGTTTCTGAGCGACCCAGACTTCCTGCCAAGAAGGGTGCCCAGGCCATCAACGGGGAAGGGAATGCCCACATCGCTGTCCCCAGAGGGCAGGGCCATGCTGACTCCGTCACGACCTCACAGCAGTGGGTGCAGGTCCCAGTTGAGCCCGGGGGAAGGCTCATCCTCCACTCCCGGCAGAACCTGCTTCTGGAACAGACCTTCTCATTCCTCCCGCAGCCCTCCCCCACCCTCCACCCACAGTCAGAGGGCCACACTGCCTGTTCCCAGGGATGGGCCAGTGGCTGGCGGTCAATGCCCACCTGCTATCAGGGGTGCCAGCTCCTTTGTGGCACCCAGCCCCTCCTAGGCAGCTGGACAAACGGGTCTGTGGCTACAACGCCCCCTTTCTTTGGAGCGGTGACTCAGAAGGGCAGGGAGAGTAGGTGGGGGCAGGTGGCCCCTGTGTGCCCTGAATACCCTGATTCTTCTGAGAGACGCAGCCCTGGGAGCCCCTGCGGGGATTGTTCTGGGAGATCCTGGCTCAGCAGGTCTCTGAGCTGAAGGGACAGGGAGGATGGGATTGGCCGCCCAGAGGCAAAAACTGAGGCCTCAACTTTCAGCCCTGGAGAGACCCTAAGGCCAGAGGTGGGAACTATGGGTGTGGAACCCCATTCTGCGAGTGACCCGGGGCTGTCCCCTACATGTCTCCTCTTTACTATTAGCAGGAAGCATGGCTCTGGAGACAGGCAGACTGGCCCCCCAGCCGCGACTGAGAGACCTCGGCCTGTCACTCAGCCTCTCCAAGACTCATGTCTTTTCTGTAAAGTGGGATTGTGGATGGACTCTTTTGTGAAGGAGGGAGCACAGTGGCAGGCGCACACAGTGCAAGCCACCGCCCTCTCTGTCCCTTCTGGGCTGCTCGGTGGCTGTGGGCACTGGAGATGCTGCTATGGGCAGAGCAGACACAAACCCCTGCCCTCCAGGATGATGGACTTAGGGGCAGAGCATGGGCAATATAAGTGACAGATGCAGCAAAGAAGGGACAGCCGAAGGAGGGGGGCACAGAGTGCTGGCTGGGGCACATCGAAACTCACAGAAACTCACAGAGGAGGTTAGGACGATGGTGCAGAGAGGAAGTGAAGCTCCTGACCATCAAGGGCAAGTGTCCAGGCAAAGGGACAAGTGGTGAGTGGGAAGGCCCTGCAGTGGGGGGCGGGGGTGATAGGGACCCTCGGGACCTTGCCGGGAGCATGGTTCAGCCGAAATGGGGCTAGGGGGGAGGGGACTGGGCCACCCCCAGAGTGGCGGGGAAGGGAGCAGAGGAGGGGTGGTGACAAGGCACGCTTGATGCCCTGGAAGGACTGGCCGAGCAGGAACTGAGTGATGCACGTGAGTGGCAGCTCATGACATACAGCGCAGTGTCCCCAGGGAGACCCTGCAGGGGGAGACGACTCTCAGAGAGTGGGAGGGCAGCACAGAGGCAGAGGAGGCCACTGAGGTGACTGCAGGTCTCTGGGCCCCTGGCACAGGGCAGGGACCCTGGGTTGCCTCTGCCATGGGGCAGCTCAGAAGGCCACTCCTGCCCCAGACTCTGCAGTGTGTGACCGCTGGGGCCGAGGCCCTGCTGACCTCTGAGCACATGATGTGAGGCCCTTGCTGTGGCCGACAGCTTCTCCAGCAGCTCTTCCCCTATCTGGAGGCGTCTTCTGCTGTCTGTGTGTCGGGTGGTCATGTGAGGCTGGGCTTGGCCTCTGGTCCCCTGCATGCCGCCTGGGCCAGGCCGCCTCTCATCTTCCCTGCACACAGGCCTGTGCCTCTCAGGGGACACAGGCTCTCGAAGGCCCCTTCGTGGCGGCCACAGTCATTGGTCCTGCTGCCCTGGCCTGCCTCCCACCCCCAGGTTCTCCAGCGCAGGTTGGGGCATCCCACCTGTCCTGCCTATCCGGTTGTCCACCTCAGACCTATGCATCTCCCCATCAGGAGCTAGTATCCAAGAGGGGGCAGGGTGGGGGGCTGCGGGCTGAACAGCTGATTCCCAGGGCGGCTCCAGTGGCTGGTGGGATGGCGCTCGGGACTCGAGCAGAGAACCTGGGGCCTCGGGACAGGAGGGCCTGTCTGGAGACCAAAGTGGGGTCGGGAATGAAGTCCCAGCAACAGAACTGGGAGAGGATGCTGGGAGGGCGGTGGTCCAGAGGAGGGCCCCGTGACATGGTGCAGTCGGCTTCACCCCAAGCCCTTCTCACCTCTGTCCTGTCACCCCTCGTGGCCACAGAAGAGACAGGGTATTGTCCCATGTCTCAGGTGATGATGCCCCGATTTTCCACAGAGAAAACCTCTCAAAGACACAGGCAGCACCCCACCCGACCCTGCTCTTGCAGGAGGCATGTCGGGATTACAGTCAGAACACCCCTTGTTGTGTTCTCCACTATGGCCTGGCAGAGTCCCTGGTGGGCAGAAGGCTCGAGGGCCCACTCTGAGCTGCCCCAGGGGCAGGATGCCCTCCCTGGCTAGAACCCCCTGCCCCTAAGGGCTCATATCTGGGCCAAGGAGTCCCCCCCTCCAGCTTCCAAGTCCTCAGCTGCAGACAGCCGCACATCACGGAGGCCTCAGCTCCGTGTGAGTGCCCCCCGTCCCCCAGAAGGGAAGAAACAGGTGCCCCGAAGTTGGGGCAGCCAGGGCGGCTCTCAGGGCCTGCCCGGCAGTGAGGGTAGTCCGGGGCCCATGCCAGAGCACGAGTGCTTCCCCCCGGGGCTCTGGGGCGCTCTGCCCACACTGCTCGGTCCCTTGCTGCCACTAGTCCTTTTGTCCTTGTGCTGGGTCGACAATGTCCCCCAAGAGATATCGATGTCTGTGAAGGTTAATTTTATGTGTCAACCTGACGGGTCCTGGGGTCCTGGGGGCCCCGGCACTTGGTCGAACGTGACTCTGGGTGTGTCTGTGAGGCTGTTTCTGGATGAGAGTAACGTCTGAATCAGTGGACTGACTGGAGCAGGCCGTCCTCCCCCTGTGGGTGGGCCTCGTCCAATCAGCTGACGGCCTGGATAGAACAAAGGCTGACCGTGCGAGTGAGAGGGAAGTCCTCCGGCCTGACTGCTGAGCTGGGACGTCCGTCCTCTCCTGCCTTCAGGCCGGAGCTGCATCGTCCCTCTCCTGGGCCTCCAGCCTGCTGACTGCACATCTTGGGACTGGTCAGCCCCCGTGGTCACGTGATCCAATTCCTTATAACATTAGATAGATAGATAGATAGACAGACAGACAGACAGACAGACAGACAGACAGACAGACAGATAGATAATAAAGATACATGATTGATAGCTAACACGATAGATACACAGATAATAAATAAACTATATCTAGATGATTGATAGATGAATACATAGACAGATGAGAGATGGTAACAGATGGTAGATAGATGGATAGGTGCTAGGTAGGTAGACAGACAGATAGACACCCTACTGGTTCTGTCTCTCTGGAGAGCCCTGACCACCACCCCATCCGCGTCCCCAGACCTGGACTGTATGACCTCATATGGCAAAGGGACTTTGAGGATGTAATTAGTGAAGGCTTTTGAGATGGGGAGATTACCCTGGATTATTGGGGTGAACCCCAAATGAAGGAGCAGGAGGGTCAGAGAGAAGACGCCGCTGCCTGGGAAGCTGGGGTGGGCATGGGGGGCGTGAGACACGGGTGGCGCCCCCAGAAGCCGGAAGAGGTGGGAACAGGCTCTCCCAGGCCTCCAGGAAGACCCTCAATTCCTGTGAGTGAGGCCCATACTGGACTCCCAACTCCCAAAGGGCGAGGTAGGGAATCTGTGCTGCTTAAGCCCCGCCGTCGTGAGTGTTTGCTCCGACTGCAGGAGGAAACCGAAACTGTCCCTGTGAGGGTGACCAAGTGACCCAGTCGGCCGGGGGCTTTCCTGTTTTGAAAGCAAAAGTCTTGTGCTCAGAGACTTCTCCTTCCCAGGCCAGCAGGGCCCTGGTCACCTCCTTGCCCTCTCACCTATTAATCCCTGACGTGTTGTCATTGGCCCAAGAAATGACAGCATTCGCAGTGTGTTTACCACATCAGAGTGGAATGTCACCTGAAGAATGCTCGGGATGGGACATTCACCTGCCCGCCTTGGAGAGAGACCAAACCTCTATCCCATTTCACAGGTGACAAGACAGAGGCACGGACAGGTCACGTAGCTGTTCAGTAATAGATTTGGGATTGTAACCCTGGGGTCTGGCTCCCACCCCACCTGAGGGATACCCGCAGGGTGGCGACCACAGTCTGCTGGCCCATCTCCTGCCCTCCCCATGCCCCGCAGGCCAGGGACAAAGGGCAGGACACTGTCCACCCCTGCTACCGTCACCAAACCAGACACAGCCTCCCAGGGTCAGCAGGTCCTTCCCGCCCCTAACTCCGATGGACCCACTGCTTCCATTTTGTCACTTTCACAGCACCTGAGTGAAGGAGGCAAATGATTCCCAGAGTTTGTTCAGAAAAGCAGTGTGTCAGTGTCCAGGGCGGCCATAGCAGAGTCCCACAGACGGCAGCTTGAACCACAGACACTCACTGTCCCCAGTCCTGGAGGCTGGAGTCTGAGAGCCAGGTGTCGGCAGGGCTGGCTCTGAGGCCTCTCTCCTCGGCGTGTAGACGGCCGTCCTCTCCCCGTGTCCCCACACAGTCGTCCCTCTGTGTGTGTCTGTCCTGATCTCTGCCTGTTATAAGGACCCCAGTCACAGTGGATGAAGACCCACCCCAGTGACCTCATTTCACCTTAATCACCTCCTTAAAGGCTCAGCTCCAAATACAGTCATGTTCTGGGGGTCAGGACCTCAGTGTAGGAATTTTGGGGACACAGTTCAGCCCTCTTAGGTGGCAGCCCTCTGCCCTCTGTCATCTGCTGGCCGAATGCAGGCCCCCACTCCCTCTCGTGGTCAGGCCCTGCCCCCCAGCGCTGCCCTCCAAGCAGCTGCCTCAGCCCCGGCTGGGTCCACCCGCCAAGCCCACAGCCGGCATTCCTTTTGAACCATCGGACTCTGTTTTCACCACGCCTGCTTGTGAACATTCAAATACTTCTAACACTTTTCTACCTTTTTCTTTGACATGTTATTGACACGCAATACATGGCAGGTCTTTGAAGTGTAGACTTTAACACGTTTCCATCTAAGGCTGAACCAGCGAACAGACTTCCTGGGGCGAGGTGAGAAGCACAGCGTGTCCTCAACCTCTCCACGTGACCTTTCATCATCACGCCCTCTTTCCCCGCCCCCGCCTGCCCCCAGGCCACCACCGCGGGGCCCACCATTTCCAGAATTTCCTGTGGCTGGAATCAGCTAGCACGTGCTGCCTGTCACCTGGCCTCTTTCCCTCACACAGTTAGTTAGAGATGCAGCCATGTTACCACCTGCATCAAACTATTGGTTCTCTGTGACAGGGCACCGCACACTTAATGCTTAAAACAACACAGACGTATTGTTTGACAGTTCTGGGGGTCGCATCGGAAATGGGTGTCACAGGACACACACCCCTCAGGGTCCCTGAGGGAAACCCCAGTTCCTCGTTCTTTCTGGTTGCTAGACGCCCCCACGCTCCTTCCTTGGCTCTTGGCCCACTTCCACCTTCAGAGCCAGCAGTGGTGGCCCAGCCCTCCTCCCATCACCTCCGTCCGACCTTCATGGGCAGTCACATGTCCCTTGATTCTCCCCTGGCCTCTGTCATCCACTTCTAAACACCCTCATCATTACATCGGCCACTCGGAGAATCCAGGATGATGCCCTCTTGTGAGGTCGGCGGCCCAGCAGCCTCATCCGTCTGCCACCTCAGGTCCCCTTGGCACAGAACAGCGTACAGCGACTGTTCTGGGGCTGGGACGTGCACAGATCCAAGGGGTCCTTCTCTGCCCCCCCGACACTGTACACGGCTGTTCCCAGACCACTGACTATATTCCCTGGGTTGTACTTCACATCCCGTGACTATACATTTTTAAATTACAATTGATATTTAATATTATTTTGTATTAATTTCTGGTGTGCAGCGTAGAGGTTAGACATTTATACAATTTAAGAAGTGATCCCCCGACTAGTCTAGTACCCACCTGGCACTATACATAGTTATTACTTTATCATTGACTATATTCCCTATGCTCTACTTTACATCCCGTGACTGTTTTGTAACTGCCAATTTGTACTTCTTAATCCCTTCCCCTTTTTCACTCTGACCCCCAAACCCCTCCCATCTATCACCCCAACAAATCGAGTTCCCACCTGACCCCATACACAGTTGTTAGAATATTACTGACTATATTCCTTGCTACACCCTACATCCCCATGACTGCTGTGTGACAACCAATTTGTACGTTTTAATCCCTTCCCCTTTCAGCCACCCCTCCTACCCTCACCCCCTTTCCACGCTGCGCTTTTAACTTGCATTTCCCTGGTGACTTATGAGTTTAGGCATCTTTCCTGTGCTTACGGACCGTTTGCCCATCTTCTTTGTGAAGTGTTCCCTCAGTTCTTTGTCAGGTTGTTTGTCTCTTTATTGAACGGAAAGAGTTCTTTGTGTAATTCTGGATATATGTCCTCTGTGTTTTGCAAAAAATACGCTTTGCAAATATTTTCTCCCAGTCTATGGCTTGTCTTTTCATTCTTTTGACGGCGTCTTTCAAAGAGAAATTACCAAAAAAAATTTTTGACAAAGTCAAATTTATTGATATTTTTTTCTTTCATACTCCGGTTTTTTCAAATGTTATATTTAATAAATGTTCGCTAAACTCAAGGTCAGTGGGGTTTTCACCTATGTTTTTCTGTAGAAGTGTGAGCGTTAGCTCTTCCGTTAGGTGTCTGAGGCATTTTGAATTCATGTTTGTTGCTGATGTGAGGTAAGCGTCGATGGTGACTTTTATGGCGACTCAATTGTTCCAACACCTTCGATGTGACAGGAAACCCTTCCTCCACCGAATGGCCGTGGTGACGTGATTGCACATCAGTGGACCACGTGTCTGGGTCCGTTCTGCTTACCCATCTACTCATCCGTCTTTATGCCGATAGCTTTGGCTGCAGCGTCATAATACGTCTTGGAGTCAGGTAGAGGAAAAGGTCCAGCGTTATTCTTCTTTTTCAGTATTTCAGTTATGTTCTGTCCTTTGCACTTTCATATAAAGTTTTGAATCAGCGCATCCATTGCTATAAAAAAATTTCTCCTGAGGTTTTGGTTCAGATTGGGTTGAATCTATAGGTCAGTTTGGGAAGAACTGGCATCTTTACAGCATTGACTTTCCCAATCCATAAACAGTCCATGAGTTCAGTTTTTTCACTTTCTCTTGTAATATTTTCTAGTTTTCAGAGTCCGAGTCTTGGATCTCTTTTCTCAGATGTATCTCGAGATAGTTCCTACTTTTTATTCTCTGATGAATGGCATTTTTAAACCTCAGCTTCCAAATGTTCGTTACTGGTAGAAATAAGGCTGATGTCTGTGTGTTTCCCTTTAATCCTACAAACCCTCTCCACACACACACCTGCGCCAGTAACGCTTTCACAGACTTTGCAGGATTTCTACGCAGGTGAGGCCAGTTTTATTCCCTCTCCAGTTTGGATGTGTTGTTTCCTTTCCCTCATCAGAGAAAAGCTTCCAGTCCTCCCACCCTGACGATAACCTCACAGCGGGCTTTTCATAGGTGCCTCTTGTCAGGTGGTGGAAATCCCTTTTTATTCTGTCTTCTGGGAGCTTTCATCAGGAGTGGGTGTTAGGTTTGGTGAGCTGCCTTTTCTGCACTGTTGGAGATGATGATATGCTTTTCCTTTTCCCGTCTGTTCATGTGGTGAATGAAATTCATTGATTTTTGAGTGTTGGGATAACCTGGCATTTGTGGGATCAACTCCACTAGGTCATGATGCAGTATCCTTTTTATACATCCTGGGATCTGAGTCGCTTAACTGTCTTAGGAATGTGACATCTGGGCTCATGACGTGTGGTTTCCTTTTCTTCGAATAGCGTTGCCTGGTTGTGGGGTGTGGGGGCGGAGCCCCAGAGAGTAGTTTCCAGGCTCTCGGCCTCACATAGACGGGTGCTGGCTCAGGTAGTAAATGGCCAACTGTGAATGCATGGCCATCAGCTGTGGCTAGTTGGCCGTCAGCTGTAACCAGTGAGCCATTGGCCACAATATAACTGCTGTGGCTACGCTAGAGAGAGAAGAGAAGGAGAAAAAAGAATGGGGCTAGCAAGAAGATGGCGGCTGGGCTGGCAAGTGTGGATGGCGGTTTGCGGACAGTGTGTATCCAGCCTCCAGTGAGAGTATAGTGCCGCCAGAGAGAATATAGTGGTATGACTCCCCTACCTATGGCTCCGTGGGTGTTCCTTTTTGGCCTCACCATATCCTGCGTTCTTATATGGGGAGCGGGACCAGAGACCCCGCAGGCCGTCCCGCATGACACATGGCGCAGCGAGCAGGGTATGGTGCCAGCCAAAGCTCTCCAAAGGACGGTGGAGCAGTTTGTGCGTGTGAACACTCAGTCTGAGGAAGACCAGGAGGAGCAGCTGCCGGAGAGCTGGACCCCCGTGGAGGGGTGGGAGGACGTGGACGGTTCTCCCACCAGCACAGGAAAAGCCATGCAGCTGCTGCAGAGATGGAGCCCCGTGGAGAGGTGGAAAGATGTGGACGGTTCCCCAACCAGCACAGGCCGGAGAAAGCGAAGGTCGTTGCAGTCCTGTGGGCTGGGAAGTTCCTGCTCAGGCAGCCCGGATGCAGGACTTGTAGTCCCAGGAGGTAACGCTTGCTGAGTCCTCCTTGGGAGATGAGGGTGAGGTCAAGGTCGTCCCTCACCCCCAGGACAGCCCTGGTGAATGACTATGGACTATGGGGAATTGCCTTCCATCCCTAATTTAATGGACCGCTTGACTGTTTGTTTGGGAACTGTTGTTAGTGGAACTGGGGGATATTTGCTTTTGTCTCTTGACTGGCCGCCATTGAGAATATGTAAGCACCTTGATTGTGAGTCGCTGTTGTTCCAGCAGGGTACCCTGAGAGGCACAGAGAGAGTGGCAGTGCGCTGAGAGGTCTGGCTGAGCCCTGAAGATACCCTGGCTGTGCCCAGGAAGTCGGGCTGTTCCCAGAGAGAGTGGCGGTGCCCTGAGAGCCCTGGCTGTGTCCAGGAAGTGTGGCTGTGCCCACAGAGAGTGGCAGTGCCCTGAGAGCCCTGGCTGAGTCCAGGAAGTGTGGCTGAGCCCTGAAGTTACCCTGGCTGTGCCCAGGAAGTCGGGCTGTTCCCAGAGAGAGTGGCAGTGCCCTGAAAAATCCTAGCTGTGCCCGGGGAAACTAGTGGTACCCTAAGAAGTCCAGGAAGTCTGGCAGTGCCCAGGAGTACTGGTGGTGCCCTGAGAAACCCTGGCTGTGTCCGGGAAGACAGGTGGTACCCTAAGAAGTCCAGGAAGTCTGGCTGTGCCCAGGAGTACTGGTGGTGCCCTGAGAAACCCTGGCTGTGTCCGGGAAGACAGGTGGTACCCTAAGAAGTCCAGGAAGTCTGGCTGTGCCCAGGAGTACTGGTGGTGCCCTGAGAAACCCTGGCTGTGTCCGGGAAGACAGGTGGTACCCTAAGAAGTCCAGGAAGTCTGGCTGTGCCCAGGAGTACTGGTGGTGCCCTGAGAAACCCTGGCTGTGCCCAGAGAGCCTGGCTGTGTCCAGGATATTGCATTCACCCCCAGGCTCCTCGCACAGGTCCCCTCGCGGAAGACGCTTGTCGCGTAGATTGTGAGGCGAGAGCCTGTAGGGGTGGAGTGTGGGGGCGGAGCCCCAGAGAGTAGTTTCCAGGCTCTCGGCCTCACATAGACGGGTGCTGGCTCAGGTAGTAAATGGCCAACTGTGATTGCATGGCCATCAGCTGTGGCTAGTTGGCCGTCAGCTGTAACCAGTGAGCCATTGGCCACAATATAACTGCTGTGGCTACGCTAGAGAGAGAAGAGAAGGAGAAAAAAGAATGGGGCTAGCAAGAAGATGGCGGCTGGGCTGGCAAGTGTGGATGGCGGTTTGCGGACAGTGTGTATCCAGCCTCCAGTGAGAGTATAGTGCCGCCAGAGAGAATATAGTGGTATGACTCCCCTACCTATGGCTCCGTGGGTGTTCCTTTTTGGCCTCACCATATCCTGCGTTCTTATATGGGGAGCGGGACCAGAGACCCCGCAGGCCGTCCCGCATGACACATGGCGCAGCGAGCAGGGTCTCCCGCATGACATGGGGTCAGGTCAACACTGGCCTCGGACAATGGGCTGGAGTATTTTCAATCCTCTGGTGTACTCTGTGTAGGATTAGTATTGTTTCTCCTTTAAAAGTTGGGTAGAATCCACCAGTGAAGATATCTGGTCCTGGAATTTTCTTTGAGGGAAAGTTTTGTTAAACAGAAAACCACAGGCCAAAAAAGGTGTTCCTTGCGACACAAGCCAGGGGACCAAACTAGGCTTCATAATCACCCACATCAGCAGCTGCAGCCTTTCCCAGGAGTGGAATTTTAAACCCATCATTCTGGATTTTCCTGGTCACCTGTCTGATAAGACCTGTTCCATCCCCTAAGGTGACCTGGCCTGAAATAATCCACCCTTCACTTCTCGGTCCCACCCTCCTTCTGTCCATGAACCTCCCATCTTGTAGGACTTTTCCTAGCTGCGAGGCGGGATGCTGCCTGATTCAGGAATCTCTTCATAGAACCCCTTACATCTTCCAGTTTACTTAGCGGGGTTTTGTTTCTTTAACAGTTTTAAATCACGATGTCAATTTCTGTATATGAGGTGACTGGCTTCGCTAGCTTCTTCTGCGAGCTTCAGTACGTCACTTCCGTTACCGTAGTTGGCATAACCTTCTTTACTGTGTCCTCTTTGCATTTCCGTAGGGTCTGTGATGGTCACCACGACCTCATTCCTGGTATTGATAATTTGTGTCTTCTCTCATTTGTTTTTTTGGATCAATCTGGCTAGACAGACTTTTATTCGATTTTTTTTTTTATCTGCTGAAAAAAAAACTTTGGTTTCATTGATTTTTTGTTTCCTATTTCATACATTTTTGCTCGTATATGTATGACTTCCCTTCTTCTGTCTACTTTAGATTTCATGTGTTTTTCTGATTTCTTAAGGTGGAAGCTGAGGTCATTGATTTGCGAATTTTCTTCTTTTCTAACGCAACTTAAGTGAAACCCAACGAATTTTTATGTTGTGCTTTCATCTGCATTCAGTTCAAAATGCTTTCTCGTTTTCCTTTTGAGTTCTCTGGCTTGTCTTTTATTTTAAAGGACGCTGCTCTTTTGTTTCCATATTGAATTAGTTTTCCATTGTTGCAGAACCAATGAAGCAGCTTAAAACAACACTGATATATCGTCACACAGTTCTGAGGCTCAGAAGCCCCGGGGCCGAGGCCGGGTTCTCTGCTGAGGCTGAAATCAAGGCACCAGTTGGCTGCGTCCTCATCTGGAGGGGAGGGTCCTCCTCCAGGGTCGCTCCTGCTGTTGGCAGAACTCAGTTCCTTGCAATCTCAGAAATGAAGTCTGTTTTCTTGAGGCTGTTGGTGTGGGGACATTCTCAGTGCCTAGAGGCCACTGTTCGACAGATGGTCCCTCTGTCTTCTCAAGCTCTGAATCACTGACTTCCCGTTCTGCCCCCAGCAGGGAGATGTCTCTGCTTTTGAAGAGCTCATCTAATTAGGTCGGGCCCACCCAGATGCTCCCCAATTTTAAGACCAGCTGATTACAAGTGCAAATCTCCCTTTCTGAGCAACATTCACTGGAGGATCCCCAGAGGCGTGACGCCCAGGTTCCAGGCCATCGTAGCCCACCACACTCATGTCCAGTTCTACACATGGTCCGTCTTGGTGCTTTCTGTGCTGTTGAAAACAACGGGCATTCTGCAGCTGCAGGGCAGAGAGGCCTATCAGCGTCAGTCTGTCAGTTTGATTGACAGTGTGAGCAGTCTTCGTAGCCGCCCTGTTTTCCTTCTCAGTCATTAACGCAGAGTCGCTGACTTCCCCTAATGTAACTGTGCATTTGTCTATTTCTCTTTTCAGTGTTATTAATCTCCACTTTACATAATTTAAAGCACCGTTATTAAGTGTTAACGTTGTGGACGTAAGAAACATCCAAACCTGTAGAGCCAGGCGAGTGGCTGGTGCAGACGTTCCCTCATCGTCTGTCCCCCTCTCGGGGACCTCTGCCCTGCCCTGCCACAGGCCCAACATCTGAGACCCGTTCTTTTCATCTGTCTTTCTATTTTCGTTTGTTTCCGATGGAGGGTGAGTCTGGTCCCTGCTGCTTCACGTTCACAGGAAGCAGCCGTCTGCCAGCCTGTTTTGTTTCTCTTCCCATTTTTTGCTTCCTTGGAAGGTTTTGAAGTTAAGGCCACAGCACTTTTGAAAACAAAGAAGCCAGCTTTTGATGGGTTCTGTCTCTGCATCTAAGTGAGGTTTGCAGTGAAAGAACACAGAGGTGCCATTTTACAGGTGAAGTAGGAGGGTGATGGCCCCTGTAGGTAGACGCGTGCTTCTGAGAAGAGCAGAAAGCGCACCCACACCTTCCCTTGGTGTTCGGGCAGGACTGATCTGCCAGTGGGGGTCCCAGGTGCCTGTCCGGGCCCTAAGTTCACCTCCTGACACGTCCTCCATGGCCACACCCCCCAATGTGCACCCTGGGACACACCTGTGCCTAAGAGAAGTGTGGGGAGCACTAGACCTGAACGAGTTTGAAATGCCCAGAACCAGACCCAGAATTTAAGGGCCCTGAGCCCGGGGGCAGCCAGACTGGGCTTGTGCATCTGTCCCCAAGCCAGGTGACATTGGGAGATGGGAGCAAACCTCACCTGGGTCAAAAAGTCCCGACTGTGTCTGCAACGTCATTCAGTTTGCACAGTGGGCTTCCTGGAAAGGGACAGGGCATCAACTCAGCCTGGCCTGCAGTGCGCTGGGGATGACAATTTCTTCCCGCTGTCACTTAGAGATCTGGGGGGAACTCAGGGGATGAACAGCTTCTGGTGGGAACCGTCACAGGCTGGATGTATTTTGTGTGTTTTGAGCGAGAACTAGCAGAATTTGCAGATGGATTAGGTGTGTGGCACACGGCCTGAGTGAATGGAAGAATGGCGCCTCCATTGCCAGAGCTGGGGACATCGGAGGACGGATGGGGACATGTGAGGACAGAACAGGCTGCGATCGGGACACCATGTTGTGAAGTTGAGCAGAGAGCTGGACTGGAGTCAAGTTCTGGCAAGGGGTCCGGGCTGGACTTAAGGATTTAGGAGCCAGTGTGTACATGGAATTCAAAGCTATGGGAACAGATTTGTTCCCTGGGGACCGAGCGTGCCTAGAGAATAGGTGGGGGCCGCATGAATGTGGCATTTCAAATCAGGGAGAGAGGGAGTCTTGAGAAAAATGGCTTCACAGCTGGGGAAGTGAATCTATCTCATGCTCCACACAAAATCGTTGGGGGTAGACAATGATTTAACAATAAAAGTGGAACAATAAAAAGACATAGCTGGTGGTGGGAGGCGTTACAGCAGGTGGGTGAGAGCCGGGCTCTGGAGCCAGAGGTTTGGGGTTCCAGGTCTGGCTGTGACCTCTGTGACCTTGGGAAGGCCACTTGGCCTCTGTGCCGCCTGTTCCTCATGTGTGAGATGGAACAGGCAGAGGCAGCTTGTAGAATAAATGAGGGATGTGTGTGAAGCACTTACCATGGTTCACTATTATTATTATTGCTTTTGCTATTGTTGTGTCAGCATCTCCGAGTGGGGAAGGCTTTTCTAAGTGTGACACTAAACCTGGAGCCAGAAATCTGGAAGATTGAGGAATTTGGTTACATAAAAAATGTTTTTTAAATGTCCTGCCAGGTAAAACCTTGATAGGCAAATTCAAAAGGCCACTGACAAACTCTAAAAAAGGTTCATTTCCTCAGTATATGAGGAACTGCTATAAGTGCTATTTTCAGAGCCCAACAGAAATATTGCCAACTGAGATAAGCAAGCACTCAGAGGAAAAGAGACACAATGGTCTCTCAGATATGGAAACACGTTGCAAGTCCCCTCCAAGAACAGAAATGCAGCTGAGGACAGCAAGGTACCATTAGTCACCTATCAGACAAGCAAACATCACAACACACCCTTTAACACACACACACAAGTGTGGGGAGGGCGGTCCTAGGTGCATCCTGGCGGGAAACACACCTGGAAACAATCTCTGCGGAGAGGACCTGACAATTTCAGGTGCACGTGACCTGTGACGCAGCGGTTGTCACTCTAGGATATTGTGATGCAGACATACTCACTCATGTGTAAAGTGTCATCACTGCAGCTTGGCACACAACAGCAATGTTGGTAAGACCTAGCTGTCCTGTCCCTTCTCAGGGGACTGGGGGGACACATTGGGGACTGTCCGTGCAGTGCGGTGTCATGCCGTGGGGTACAGTCAAAGCAGGAATGGGGACATGCTGGCTAGGAATGAACTCTGAAACAAGGTGTTAAGTAAAAAAACCCTCAAAACATGGCACAGCATAATTGTATACTGTGGTACAATATGCATAGAAAAGGAAATTAAAACAATGTATTTTCATTTGTCATGTACAGAGTATCTCAGAATGGACACAAGTGAACCTGGGAACACAGGTGTCTTCTGGGGGTGGAGGGGTATTTATTAGTCAAGAACAATAAGTTAAATTTTAAACATGTTTCCGGAAAATCCATTCACAGAATCAGGAAGAAAAACCATCCATCCATCTCACGATCCCCTCCCCCACCCCACACAAAGCACACTTACGGTTATATTGTAACTTCTGATTTAAACGTTTCACTGCTGTGGATACATTGAGGTTTTCTGTTTCCTCTTGAGTCAGTGTGATGTTATCTTTTTATATGAATTTGCTGGCGGTCACTGATGGGAATGCAGAATGGTTTTGCCGTTCCTGGAAACAGTCTGGCAGCTTCTTATCAAGTTTGATGTGTCTTTAGGTAGGACCCAGCCCTTAGGCTCCAAGGTGTTCAGCATAAAATGAAAGCTCAAGTTCGCACAAAAACCTGCGTCAGTGTTTACAGCAGCATTATTCACAACCACCAAATACTGTGACAACCCCAGGGTCCTTCAACGCATGCACAGATAAATATACTGAAATAGAGCCAACCAATCCACGCGGCCGTTGGGTGAGGGCCATATGCACTGTGCTGAGTGAGAGACGCCAGATTCAGAAGGTTGTGTCCTGTCTGATCCATCCATGGGTCATTCTGGAAGTGACACTATAGGGACTGAAAACACATCAGTGGTTGCCGGGGGTTAAGGGTTCAAGGGTTGACCACAAAAAGGAAACTGGTGACAGAATTGTTCTATATCCTGATTTTGGTAATGGTTATGTAAGTTTCTATATTTGTCAAAATTCCCAGACCTGTACACTAAACAGTGAAATGTGATGTATGTAAAATTCAAAATGCGTTAAAAGTACAATATGTATTATTTATAATGTTTATGTTGTCAATTTCTCAGCAGCCTCGGACTCCAGTCTCTCTCGTCTACCTTATGGGTTATCTGCAAGTTATTTCTACTTTGGTTGTTTTTTCTTTTAATCCCTACAAATTCTTTTATTATTTAATATTTGTTTAGTTTTACCTAAATGTTGACCAGCTCATTTACTCCCCCTTTTTTTCCTGCATTTATTTAATCGTTCCTTCTGCTTAGAATGTCTTTCTTCCCCAAATCATCCCATCAGCAGTTTCATTAGTGAACTGTGCGTTGGGGGTACATTCGATTTAATGTGTAGATGAAGCGCCTTTCTTTTGTCCCGGGTCCTGAGGAATCACTAGGTTTCCGTGCAGGCTGGGACCCTCCCGAGCATGTTGGTGTTGTTCCCTGTTTTTCTGTTTCCACTAAGAGCCCTGCTGTCAGTGCAGTGGCCACTCCTGCTCGGTGACTGACAACCGCTGTCCAGAATGGAGTGAACATAGTCTTCTGGGCTTTCCTCACACTCACCACTTACGAGTGCATCCCTAACCTGTACAGTTCATTGCTCGTGTTTTCAGCTTCATGGCGATGGCCCCACACGGCGTGCATCCTTTTGTCCTGGCTTCTTGGCTGCACGTCGCGGTGGCAGGTCCTCCAGTGCTGGCTCACCTGTAGCTCGTTCTCACTGACTGTGTTGTGACATCCACCTCAGTGCACATTTGTGTCTTTTCTAGTCCGGGCTGTGGTGAACATGGCCGCGATGACGGCTCACGACCACGTGTGGTGACGCACATTTGTGTGACTCTCTCTAGGTCTCACACCAGGAGTGGGGCTGTGAAGTGAGCACCGGGAGCTGTACCTCACGTTCCCAGATAATGCCGAGCTGTTTGCAAGGAATCGTCCCAGTTTGCACTGCAAATGCACAGCTGAGAGTCCGTGAGAGTCTGCATGCCTGTGTGTGTGTGTGCGTGCACATGTGTATGTGTGTGTACGTGTGTATAGACATGCATGCATATAAGTGTGTGTGTAGGTGTGCACATATAGGTATGCAGATGTAGGTACCGTGTTTCCCCGAAAATAAGACCTAGCTGGACTATCAGCTCTAATGTGCCTTTTGGAGCAAAAATTAATATAAGACCCGGTATCATATTATATTATATTATATTATATTATATTATATTATATTATATTATATTATATTATATTATATTATATTATAGATCTGGTCTTATAGTAAAATAAGACTCGTATTAATTTTTGCTCCAAAAGGCACATAAGAGCTGATTGCCTGGCCAGGTCTTATTTTCGGGGAAGCAGTGTGTACGTGTGTGTATGTATATACACATATATATGAAATGGTCAATATTTGACAAATTTTCATGTCCATAAATGGCAGTTCCAACAGTGTTGCTGTCCTGCAAAGTGGTTGCATTAACACATTAACAAGTAACACGTGGCCAACAGCTAAGAGCGCTTTGGAGGCTCCACACCACCCCCCACGTAGGGTTTCAGACGCTCAAGTTGTTGCCCCCCTGATGGGGTCCTATGGTGTCACTATACCTGTAATCTGCATTCCCACCCGCCAAGCAGCGCCTTCCCGTACGCTTACCGTGGATCGGGGATGTGGGCTCATCACGTGCCTGTTCGGGCCATTTGCTGACTTCCCGTAGAATTATCTGCCATTTCTTCATTGACTTTCATGATCCCTAGAATTCTGGATACCAGTCCTTTTTTGTCACATGTGCAGCAAATATCTTCTCCGTATCTGTAGATCATTGTTTCGCTGTTTATGGGCATTTATCAACTTTGTTGAGCTATGATTAAACGCAGCCCGAGTTCAGGTGTGTAGTACGCTTAGTTGCTAAGGTGTGACTGTATCCCCATATAAGCCATTCCCATTTGCCCTCCTGCCCCTTTGCAGCTGGCCGCCCTGCCACCTGCCCCCACCCCCCACCCCCCCGCTGGCCCGCTCGCTGTAGGCAATGCCGACCGGATCCCCATCAATTATGAGTGAGCTCTGTTGGCTCTAGGGTTTCAGGTGCATTAACTTCCATCTGGCTCCCTCCACTCAGAATGGCGTCCACAGAACCCCCCTCGTTTTATGGTCTCCACAGCTTGCTGCTTATCTCATCGCCGAGTGTGGACACGGCAGTTTGTGTGTTCCGTCAACAGTCGTCCCGCCTGTCGACCTTCGGCTGTCCCGACCTCTTTGAAGACATGTTTACGTGTCTCTGCCATAAACTCTCACACAGACGGGCCGTCAGAAACTACAGAACCATTCTCCAACCTGCTTATGCCTTTTAATTAATTGTTTGTGTATTTATTGACTTATTTATTTACTGACTTATTTATTTTCGCCAGTCAAGTCCCAACTATAATTTCAGGGCCAGAAAGCACTTACACAAAACTTCTCGAACTCAACATTATAAAACTGCCTGAGCTTTTCCTTAAAGAGAGCTTTCCTAATGCATAATGGACGTATTATAAACGACAACCAGTACTTATTTATTAACATTACTAAGCACTTTCAGTCTCAATGTGGCTTCTTCTTTAGATGCTGAGTCACGGGGATTCTGTTTGCCTAGATTTCAGGTGATTCTTGAGGCAAATTTTCCTGTAATTCAGTTGTAATACTATGTGCTCCCAGCAGGCAGCAAGCGGAGAGAGCGGTCACCTAACCCGCCATTTTGGATCTTTCCATAAACGACAAATATTTACATTTGATGACTTTTGCGATACTCACAATCAAGATGGTAAACTTGTCCACCCCCCAAATTTCCTCACACCGTTTTCTAACCCGCTTCTTCCTCCCAACCCAACCCACCTTTCAGCAACATCTGACCTGCATTTTTCATCCGGTAGGGAAACTGCCATCCACTCTTCATTACACGTTTTTTCTGTGGCATCCTCACCTTGTCTGCTTTTTGGGGTTCTGATTACACTGACGCTGGACTATTTGATATGCTTCTGCAGGTCACCAAGTGTCTCTCGTCTGTTGCTGTTTTTAGCCGTTTCTCCCTTTTCTTCGGGTGACATCTGTTATTGGTTTGGTCTGTTTTCGCATTTACAGGCCCTGACCTCTCTCCTGTCCTAAGTGCGAGCAAGGTCATTCAGGATGGTTTTTTTAATTCCAGATTACTGTTCTTTTGAGGTCTAGAATTTCCACTCGGCTATTTATAGTTTTCACTTCTCTGAGTTTTCCTTGCTGCTCCCTTACTAAGACCGTGTTTTCTTTTAAGTATTACAGCTGCTGAATCCAACACCTGAATCATCTGGGGCTCTATTTCAATTAGCTGCTATTTTTATTGACTACGGGTCATATTTGTTTGTTTCTTTGCATGGCTAACAATAATTTCTGTTGTAGTTTTGACTACTGGATGATGCATGGTAGAGGCCAGAGTCTGTAGTCTTTCTCTGAAGAGTGTCGCTTTTCGTCCCAGTGGCCTTTTCTTTCAGTGCCGGCGGCTTTCTCTGAGTTTGTGTGGGCTGCACATGTGCCGTTAGCACAGATCTGGGTTTCATCAAGCCTCTTCACCTTCACACTGTCCCCACCGTGGTTCTTAACAGGGTTTGCTTTCAGGCTTCGTTAGGGCCCCTCCAGACAAGCCCACAATCGAGGAGGAGGCCATCCAACTTCCTCTGGAATGGACGAGGCAGGAACGTGTCAGGCCCTGCTGGCCACATGGCCACACCGTCTCAGGCACAGACAGGACGTAAACAAACACATGGCCGTGTCCCAGTGTTATCAGAGAGTGGGCCCTTCGGCGCAATACCCAGGCTAGGTTCCGACACTGGGGGTTGAACCCGGCCTCCTGGATGAAACTGGGGATCCCAGCTGCTACGTTGCCGGAGGGGGGACCTCCTCGGCGGGTGTCCAGGTTCTTGGTGTCTTGAGCAAAGAATTGAATGAGACACAGAGGTAAAGTGGTGAAAGAGCAGCTTGTTAGAAGAGAAAGTACACTCCAAACAGTTAGGAGTGGGCCTGAGCAGAAGGCAGTGGCTCAAAGAGGCCCCAACTAACAAAGCCTTGGTAGTTTTTATTTTCTTTCTTTTCTACGATGGGCTGTTCCCCTCCAGGTGCGGGGCCGCTTGACTGACACCTGTGATTGACAAGAGGCTATTACCTCATCTTTTTAGACTGTGCATGTTCCTTCCCAGAATTCAGTCTGTTATAATGACATTAAAGAACTTCTGGGCATATGCATGATATTATAATGATGGTGTAATGAGGTTGTAGCCTTTACTGTGCAGGTGTGAGTGGCTGGTTTACTCTAGTTGGGTATTTTGCACCCATTTGTTTCCTCATAGGGTAGATAATTATAGTGAGAAGGGGAAGTTTGGGGCGGAGAAGGGAGGTCTTCTGGGAGGTTGCATGTTGTGGGTTGTGTTGGATGTGCAGGAATGCAGAGGCTCAATGCCTAGCTCTAACTGCCTGTCTTGTTTTCTCCCTGAGAGATGTGATCCCCATAAAATCTCTATGGGAAATTGAGGGACAGGGGGTCTTTCCTTCTGTGTCTGCTTCCTGCTGGGCAGGGGCGTAGAGCTGTCCCTACCTACTGGGGGATTCATGGAAATCTCGCCCTATCTGATCTCAGAAGAGAGGAAGGGGTCTCAAGATCCACCTGGAAGACCGTGTTGGTTTCTTTGGTTGGGACTGGCAATCTTGCTGGGGCATCCTGTGTACCCCTAAGGCCCCTGAATGAGGAAAAATAGGTTTTAATTAATAAATTTAAAAGTGTTGGCTTAAAGAGCAGAGCTTAAAAGTATTGATGCAGGGTGGTCATGTGATAGAAAGTCCATCAGCTCTAGTGGAGTCTGTGACCATTGAACTGGTCCCTCAGGTGGCGTTAATTGTCCAGGAGCTGTGCCCGGAACGGGATGGGTTGGAAAGAACACTAGGCTTCAATGATTACGATCAATAAGCATGAATCACAAGTTTCAGGGTCATTATCTAAAGCAGGGGGTAAAAACACTTCTTATGGTTCAGGCTAAAACAATCTGTGGCCTAACATTAAGAAACTGATTTACAAAAGAATTAAGAAGCAGGGAGGTAGGAGCTAAGAAACTGGGGAAAAGGAAACCTAAAACCCCTGTAGGAAAGAAAACCTCAGGTTTTTCAGTAAGGGTGGGGGGGAGGGCGGGTTACTCGCTTGGCCCCTGTCAGCAGTAGCGGTGTGTTTACAAAACAGGTGCCTGGCCCATGGACTCTCACGGGGCTGAACCCCAACGCGGCTCAGCACCTCTGAGCTGCTAGTACGTCCCCTTTATTCCTGACCCAGAGCGTCTTCTCTGCAAGCCCCGTGCAGTCTCTCCCGCCACGTGCCCAGCCCAGTCCTCAGGGATGGACAGTGAGGGGCCCCCCACACGGCCCCTGGAGTCCCCTGCCCTACGGGTCCCTGTCACCCCAGCAGCCCCGACTCTGACCTCCGCCTTTTCAGCTCAGCAGGACTGCCTCACCTGCCTGGGCTGCTCTTCTTGCACAGCGTTTGGGTCCTGTCCCTGGGCCGACCAAGGGGTCCAACTCCTTCCTTAGGACAGATTGCTGCTGCTGTCCAGTGCCCGAAAACAGCCATCTGCTCTTGAAAAATCCTGTCCAGGTCTTGATTAAAGATGTCTATATTTTTGCGTTATTTTTTTCATTGATTTATATAGTTTTAAACAAAAATTATGTGTACTTAAAGGGTACAACACGAGGACTTGGTATGCGTATACCCAGTGAAATGATTCCTGCAGCCAAGTTAATCAGCACATCACCACACAGAGCTGCCATTTTTGTGTGTGATGGCTGTACCTGAAACGGGCTGTCAGCCCGTCTCCAGTGTGTGGTGCAGGATCAGTAATCACAGTTGCCATGCCCGTGCCTTAGCTATCTAGACTTCCTCGCCCTCTGTAACTGCACCCTACCTACCGTTGCACCCTTGGACCGACTCTCCCCATCCCCCACCTCAGGCCCTGGCAACCGCCCTTCTACTCTCTGTTGCTATGAGTTTGGCATTTTTTAGATGCCACATATAAATGACATCATTCAGTATCTCTCTTCCTCTGTCTGGCTTCCCTCACTCGGCATAATGCCCTCCAGGTCCATCCGTGTTGTCACAATGGCAGGATTTCCTTCTTTCTTGTGGCTGAATAATGTTCCATTGTGTGTTTATACCACACCCTCCTCATCCATTCATCTGTTGACTGGCACTCCGGTTGTTTCCATGTCTTGGCGAGCGCACTTGTGCTGCAACGGGCATGGAGTAGAAGCAGATACCTCTTTCAGATCCTGGTTTCATTTCCCTCTGTCCTCTCCCTGTGGTTTTGATTTGCATTCCCCTGATGGCACAGGAGGCTCAGCATCATTTCCTTATCTGTTGGCCATCTGCCTGCCCTCTTTTGAGAAATGTCTACTCAGGTCTTTTGCCCATTTTTCAGCTGGGTTGCTCGTTTTCTTGCTAGTGAGTTTTTGCAGGCTTCTGGAAGGATGTTTTCAACAAGTATAGAATTCCAGGTCAGTAGGTTTTGTTTTCTGTTTTTCCCGCCATTGTCTTCTGTTGAGCAGTCAGCTGACAGTTCAGGTGTTGCTTCCATTCAGGTCATTTGTCTTTCAGATTTGGCTCCTTCAAAGATTTTCTCTGTCATAGATTTCCATAATGTGTCTAGTGGTTGATGTTTTTTACTTTATTCTACTTGGAGTTTATGGTGCTTCTTAAATCTGTGGCTTGGGTGCTTGCGTCACTTTTGCGAAACTCTCAGTATCACTTCAATATATTGTTTGCATTCTGTTCATGCTCTCCTTCCAGGGCTCCAATTGCACGCCGGATCTTTTCATTATGTCCCATATATCTCTCATGCTCTGTTCTGCATTTCTCATCCTTTCCTATTTCTTCCAGTTTCCTAATTCTCCTTTAAGCTGCGTCTAAGCTATTAAGCTATAACATCCACTGAGAGTTTTTTTTTTTTAATTCTAGAATTTCCATTTGATTCCTTTTCATAATTTCTATTTTTCTGCCACATTTTCCCCTCCATTTATTTAATTGCTTGAGCATTGTAGTCAGAGTTATATCAAAGAGATGCCTGACGGCTCCCGAATCTGAACTTTTGTCGGTCTCCTCCTCTCGACTTATGTTTTTCTCTGTTTTCAATCAGTTCTCACGGTTGTCTGTGCTTGCGTGCTGATTGAAGACCCGATCTGCTGCACAAAACCTCCAAGAAGTAATGAAAAGTTCTGGATAGTGTTGTGAACTTCCAGGAAGTGTTTGCTTCTGCAACTGTCTGTTGATCACGCTGAAGAAGGTCGCTGATTCTGTCATGAATTGAGCTCATTCAAAGCGGGTTTCAGTCTTTACGGGACAGGTCCACTTTCAGCTCGTTGTTCCTCTGTGGCATGCCAGGGTCCCAACCCAACTTGTTTTCCCACCAGGACCTGCGAGACAGGCTCAAGCTCTCCCCACCTTCTCCAACTTCCAGCTGCAGAAATGGCTTTAGGAAAGGATCATCTCCCAAAGGGAAAATGTGCTCTCACATTCTGAACCCCCACTCCGTCTTCTGTCTTCTGCTGTCTCTTGGGCAAATAAATGCTCCCCGCCATGGTAAGCCCTCCAGCGTCTTCAGACAGTCTGTGTGTGTGTGTGTGTGTGTGTGTGTGTGTGTGTGTGTGTTTTCTCCCGTTTTTCTAGTTGTTCTCAGCAGGAGAGTTGGTCAAAACAATTGAGTCAGCCGTTCCCAGAAGCCAAGTTATACCTGCCTTTTTTATACTCTGGGATACTATCGTTTTCTGGAAAGCTCGGAGTACTTTTAAACAGGATCACTATCGCATGTCTGGCTGTTCCGTGTGGGGAAGATATTTGAGCTTTCCAGTTCTCCATGTTGCTATAAATTATGTGTCTGCTTATTTTCTTAAGCATCCCAGAAGCATGGAGGCTGGATCCTATTGGGAAACAGCAGTCACGGAGAGGCGGTGGGTTGGTCGTGTTGTTGGCCAGCATGCAGACCAGGTGCCCAGAACAATTAAAAGTAAAATCCTCTCTTTCCTCTTGACCCCTGCCCCTCTGTGAGGGTCTGTATGGAACCTGGTCCACTTAGGTGTTCTGCTCTAGCCCACGGAGGCTGCCAGCTCAGGGCACCCTGAGCAGGACAGGCTCTGCCACAGGCCTCGGCTGTGACGCGAGGCATCATGGCTGGTGAAGCACACCGGCCCGTGGACCCTGTGTGGTGACAAGTCAGCCAGGGGAGAAGGCGGCACGGGGAGCCGGTGGTAAGCGGTGGTGGTGGGCCCCGTGCAGCTCCTGGGATTAGGGCGTGAGGCCAAGCCACCCGAGGCCCAGAACTGTGTACCTTTGAGCAACGGCTCCTGCACGTCCCGGGCCCTGACGGACATGCCATGAGCTATGAGCTGGGTTCCGTTGGACACGTGGTCATAGGCCCAGTAGCACTCCTGGGAACTTGGAAATGACATTCAGAGGTGAAGCCCAAAGCAGGACCACAATTCCCACGTGAGCCACTCAAGCACACGTCCAGGCCACCAGGTCACCTGTCACAGTGCCCTCCCCCAGCCCAAGCCTACAGCCAGCAGGGTCGCTTATGACCAGGTGAGAGAAGGAAAGAGAGGTCGGCACCACAGGTAACTGCAAGTCAGAAAAGCATGGCAGCCACGGTGCGTCCACAGTCACCGGTGACCGTGAAAGACAGAGGAGAAGAAAGTCTTTCCAGTGATGGGCTGAGAGCAATGCAGCAAGTGGCACATGCTGAGATTTATACAGATTCCTGGGGAGGGACCAAAGGTCAGGATCCGGGAAGCTGAAGGACTGACGATCAGAGACAAAGAGGTCGGGAGTGTGGATGGACAGGCAGGAGGGGATGCAAAGGAAGACCTTCACGCCACACACGGACACTCCTTCATGTGGGCACCACTCGCGTCCAAACAGAACCAATACCTGGGACATGGCCTGGTGCCAGCCGGCCAAAGCTGCAGGAGCTGGAGCCAGCGAAGCACTTGCAGCAGTCAGCTTAGGCTGCCGTGACTACGTGCCACAGACAAGCAGCTAGAACCACAGACACTCACTGTCCCCAGCCCTGGAGGCTGGAGACCAAGGCCCAGGTGTCGGCAGGGCTGGTTCTAAGGCCTCCGTCCACGGCGTGCAGACGGCCGTCTTGTCCCTGTGTCCCCACACGGTCGTCCCTCTGTGTGTGTCTCTGTCCTGATCTCCTGTTCTTATAAGGACCCCAGCCCTATGGGATAACAGCCCACCCAGTGACCTCATTTTACCTTAATCACCTCTTTAAAGACCCCATCTCCACATCCAGTCACGTTCCGAGGTCCTGGGAGTTAGGACTTCAGTATATGAATTGGGGGACACAATTCAGCCAGACACATGGCTGCTCAACACACATTTGGGGGCTGCAGTAGTGAGGGGATTCCTGTGCCCCAAATTGGGGCCACACTCATGTGTCCTCTACCGCCCAAGACACAAGGGCTCTGGTGGGAAAGGCTCCTGGGACAGACTTCTGTGGGCGGAGACACCAGGACGGCAGGGAGGGGCCAGAGCTCAGGCTGTTTGGCACCACCCCTCCCCAGCACTGCCCCCCAGCACTGGCCTGCCCCAGGAATAGGAGACTGCAAAGAACACGCATTGTTGCTGAGCGGAACCAGGGAGGCGTGGAGAGTGACCCCAAGGGGCAAGCATGTGGGACGAGACGAGTCGGCCCACGGTGGGTGAGGGGTAGCTGTGTGTGCCCCTGCTGACACCCGCTCTCCAGCATCTGGGGGCAGAGACCTCCTTTCCCTTCAAGAATCCGACCCGCCCCCTCTACGGTCATCTCAGTGGGTCTTTCGGTCACCGCGGTTGTCCTGCTCCCCACCTGTAATGTGGATTTTGAAGGAAGTCAGCTACCCCCAAGGGACTGTCCCTTCGTCCCCTGCACAGGAGCCCGAGTCACTCAGTCCAGCCTGGACCTTTGGCTTTCTTTGGTTCCGACCGCTGCCCCTCCTGCAGTAAAGTCCTTTTCTTTCCTCTCCGGCTCTGGTCAGCCAGCGCTGCCATGTTACTTGGAGAGCATCACCCAGGGTTCTGCAATGGGTGCTGGGGCCTTTCCTGAGGGCAGTGGGGCAGGAGCGGCCAGCCTGGCAGACGTGGGTGGCAGTGGCCCTGGCCTGAGCAAGCCGTGTGGCCTCCAGGACAGCCTCCACCTTGGGGGCTGTGCAGTGATGGCTCCCAAGACAGAGGAGGCCACAGTGAGGCCTGGACACCACCCTGTCTGCTGCCAGGGCTGGTGACCCCAGGCCTTCCCTAGAAAAGTCCAAGACAACCATGTCTGGAAGGCGGGGGCTGCAGACTGGTAGGAGCGTCACTCCTTGGTGACGTGACCACGGGACCTTGTGGGGCCCCATGTGGGGACCAACTACTGCTGTCTGGAGAGTGACCATGGAGCCTTGTGGGCACTCCTGGCACAGTGTGCTGCCCCGACGGGAGGTTCAGGACCAGCCTAGGATACAGGCAGGTGTCGTCCAGGACCAGGTCAAGGGCAGCCGAGGACAACCCCACATGCCTCCAAACGTGCAAGGGGGAGCCCACATTCATCACGCACGTGGCGCTCTCTGAGGGAACACGAACTGGGCGTGACTCCCAGGTCCCTCGTGGGGCCTGGGAGAATAAACCACGGGACAGCCGCCTGACTGCGCAGTGGAGAATGGTGCGTCCCGGCTGGGCTCTCGGACCTGACATGAGAACAAGGAGGGCATAGGCGGGCACCCGGTGTCCTTCAGGTGAGAAAAGGTCTGGGACGGGAATGAGGACGTTTTGAACGTGGGCCAAGAAATCAAAGCCAAAGGAATGGACACCCTCGAGGGGGAGAGGAGCCGCCCCGAGGCCCAGGAAGGGAGGGTGGCCTTTCTGTGTGTTACAGCTGTGACTTCAAAGTCATAGGTGTGTGTGACATAGTGAGATCAGGGCACAGACAAGCCCCCAAGCAAGAGAAAATGAAAAACGTGGGCCTGACTGTACATCAAGTTGGTGACTATGCCAGCCAGAAAGAATTCATGTCACTTTAAAATAGTCATTTGGGGACATCTGTTAAAAGTGGTGGATTGTGTACGTGTGAGCATGTGAGTGTGTGGGTGTGGGTGTGTGTATGTGTGTGAGTGTGCGTGAGTGTGTGAGTGTGTGTGTGTGTGTACAATTGTGCTAAATGCCACTAGGGAACAAGATTTTCAGCCTAAGTCAGGTAGAAATACATAATCAAGAAAACAACGTGAAATCCTGCACTCAAATTGGAGCTAGCATGGTTCCAGGACATACTTTATTTCCAAAAATGTGAATTTTCTAAGCCAGATGCAGAAGGACAAACACTGCATGATTCCACTCAAGTGAGGTCCCTCGAGTCAGATTCAGAGACCAAATGTGGGTCCTGGGGGCTGGGGTGGGCAGTTCGTGTTTCGTGGGACAGGATCTCAGTCTGGGAAGATGAGAAGGTTCTGGAGGTGAGGGTCGTGACGGCCACACACAGTGTGAGTGTGTCTGACGCCCCGGAGCTGTATGCTTAGAAACGGTTGGGATGGGAAGCTTTACGCTCTGTGTGTTTTGCCACAATAAACATTTGTAAAGAATATGAATCTGTCCACTGAAAAAGACTAGAAACAGTGACCACACCAGCAGCTCTGAGCACCCTGGCCCCCACAGGGGGCCTCTGAACACCCAGGAAAGTTCCACGAAGAAGACCCAGGGCTCTCAGGGCAGCGGCTGCCCCAGCACTGGGGCCCGGCTCAGACAAGCTGAGCCTAGACCCTCTGGTGGTATCTGAATGCACAGGAACTCTCGCCCAGGTGTGGTGTCACTTCAAAGTGGCACACTAGTCAACTTGAACGTGTCCCCATTGGTCAGACACCACAGTGTGGTCACCAGTCAGGGTAACGAGGACAGGACCTGAAATACTCAGGGGCAGACACACCTGAAAGTGGCCCCGGGAGTCACGCCCTTAAGTGACCAACACCCTCCCCTTGAGTGTGGGTGGCACCTGTGACTTAGATGAGGGTAGGGTGAAGAGGTCATCGAGGTCCCTCGCCCCAGGTGCACTTGACCTGACAGGCAGGCCCTTCAGGAGAGGTCTGGGCCTCCCTGCAGTTAGAGACTCAGGTGTAGACGACCCTCTCGCTGGCTCCGAGCACGCAGCCCAGCACACACCTGACCTCATCCTGGTGGCAGGGCCCACCATCGGCCCAGTCCCAAGAGGACTTCTGAGCCTCAGAAATGCATTTAGGTAAGTGTTTAAATTCCTGAGTCCATACTGGTACGTATACATTGGAAGTAGTCGGGGTTTTCCCTTCCTTTCTTTTTCTGAATGTATGCGGTGGGAAAGGCATCTCCACGGCAGAATTCGTACAGGTGAATGCTGAAGTGCTGGATTTAGAAACTTGCCGTCGTGTTACCGCCTGATGACACTGTGGGTCCAGGGCAGCTGCTCTGAGTCAGGAGTGATTCTGTCCCCCAGAGGACAGGTGGCAATGCTTTGGATGATCCTGATGGAGGGGTTGCTCCTGGCATCTGGTGGGTGGAGCGCAGGGCGGCCCCCCAGCAAGGGTTACGTGACTGTGCTGGGCTGACCCCAGGTGAGCCCAGGGTCCCCCACCGTTGTTCGCACCTGTGTGCAGTGCTGTCCCCTCCAGTGTGAATGGCACCTGTGTCCTGCTTTGTATAGACACGGGGCGGGGTGCTGCCTGCGATTAGGTCATGTCACTGAAGATGCTAGTCACTCACTCTCTCCTGCTGGACTTGAAGAGGCAAGCCGCCACGTGTGAACTGCCTACGGAGGGGCTGCTCTGAGGGGACCGTGCAGCCTGAAAGAGGCGAGGACCTCGGTTCTACAGCCACGAAGAACTGACTTCTGCCCTCAGCCTGAGTGAGCTCGATGGGGGACCCTTCTTTCCCAGTCTAGTCTTCAGGTGAGCACACAGCCCTGATGACGCAACCCCTGGATGGCAGGGAACCAGCCGGGCTGTACCAGGACTGCTGACCCACAAAAACTGGAAGATAAGAATAAATGTGTGTTGTCTTAAGCCACTAAGTGTGTGGCAATTTGTTACACAGCTTAGAAAATGAACAAACACACTGGCCCCAAATGCCAGTGGTGCCAAGGTCAAGAAATCCTGACCCAGGGAGGTTGCTTTTTCTGTAAAGAGCCAGAGAGCAAATATTTTAAGCTTTGCAGGCTTACGGTCTCTGTGGCAACTACTGAGCTCCATCACTGCATCAGTTTTCTATTACCGGGTGACACCTGAGCCAAATGATACCCACACTTCGAAGGACAGCGTCCAGGCCGGTTCTGCTGGTCTCTGCTTAGGGCCTCACTGGTCAAGGTGGGTCCTCCCTGCAGGCTCTGGGAAGAGTCCCCTCCCAGCGCATTCGGGCTGTTGTTGGCAGGATACAGTTCCTTGTGGTTGTAGGCTTGAGGCCCCCGTTTCCTAGCTCTCTGTCTCTGGTCCCTCCGTGTCCAATCTCTCCCACTTTGAATCTCTCTGACTCTTCCTCGTCAGACACCAGCTGAGGAAGAAAACTGTGCTTGTAAAGGGCTTGTGTCATTGGCGTCTGCCCACCTGGATAATCTCTATTTTAAAGAGATTATCACATAACACAAGCACAGGATACCTTACAGCATCACAGTTCTGGGAATTAGGGCAGGAAATGTGGGCGCATCTGAGAATCCAACCCAACAGTGTCATTGGGCCGTGAAAGAAGCATCCATGGCCTGTGAACAAAAGAGCAGGGCCGTGTGCCAATAAAGCTTTATTAAGAAAAACTGACGGTGGGCCGGATTTGCCTGCGGCTACCGTAGTTTCCAGACAGACCCCTGGTCTAGCAAATGTCACCAGTGGCTGCTAAAACCACGTGGACAGCTGGTGGGGAGCTTCGTGGCAGACGGCTGCAGCTGAGCACAGCACCACCTGTCTGCTGGTCAAATTCACGTAAGATGACACACCAGCGTTGCATGACATCCACTGTGGTGCAACAGGAAGCACCGTTTCCACCCCTGCAAGAGTGTTACCCAAAGACTTGACCTCAAAGCAATCAGGTCCAACGGGAAATACAGAGTGTGGGAAAACACTGGATGGTGCGGCCCGTGAAATCCAGAGTGTTGGAATTCCCCCAGACAAATGACCCCATCCTTCAATAAACAAGTGGCAATAGTGAAGGGGTGTGTGTGTGTGCTTATCGATAAAAAGGGGCTTCAGAGACATAACAGGTGCCCGTGTGAGTTCTGTGTGGATTTTGACTTGAAGAAACCACCTATAAAACCCCTTTTAGAGATAGTGGGGAAGTGTGATGCTATTCGAGAAGGTGATGCATTTTTTAGTGTGATGCCTTTTTTGTTTTTTAAACTCTTTCTTTGACGCCTGAGAAGCGATAAGGGCCCACGGCCGATGAAGGCTAAAGTATTTAGGACGAAACAATGTGGCAGGGAAGGTGGAGAGAGAGTGGAGACGGCTCAGGGGACATGACAGGCCGTCTGGTGGGGACTGTTGAATCTGGGGAAGAGAGTGATGTTCTCTGTGCGTTTGTATGTGTGTGAAACTCTCCCAACAAAGGCTTAGAAACACCTGCCTGCCAATCACACTGCAAGGCCTCAGATGGAAGGTGGGTCGGTGGAGGGCCTGGTGGGGAGCTCCTGGAGCTGTCAGCAAAGGTTCTCTAGACAAACAGGAACCAGGAGCTGGGCTGGGCGGCTGGAGCCCCCGGCCCCCCTCATGGGTTTAGCTGTGGGTTTGTGAGCTGGGGCAGCGTGTTTGTGGGATCCCTCGGCAGCTGTGGGATCCCCTCCCCTCCATGTGGCCCACCTTCCCAGGGACACCCAACAGGTCCTGGAGCTCGACACAGAACATAGGGGAACGGGGCAAGGGGTGACAGCTGGCCCCACACCTACAGCGGGGGCAGCTGGCAGGAACAGGCAGACCCCAGGCCAGGACAGTCGGTGACCAGCACTTACCAGAGGGCTGATGTGGCTGGCATTCCCCTCCATCGCTGGCCTGGGGGCTCTCTCAGCAGGAGCTGGCTCGGCCTTGGGGCGGAAGGCAGGAAAGGTCAAGACCACGTTCTGGGTCTCCCAGGGGTTGACCTGAACACTCCTGGGGTCTTACCACCTTTCACCTGGTCCCCTTGGATGCAGAGCCCTGGCCCAGCTTGGCTTTAAAACCCGGCCTGTGAGCAGAGCAGCTGTGGCCCACAGATTTCAGGTCCCATGTCCCCTGACCCATGCTGTCCTTCCAGACACAGAGGCTTGGCACTTCCTCTGCCTTGTCTCTTGCTGTGCAGCTCAGGATCTCAGGCTGGCCAGCGGTGCTCTCAAACCTCCTGCCTGGCCCTCAGGCCCACGTACCTCACCCCCACCAGCCCCACTCTGCCTCCAGGGGTGGGGGCACTCCAGGGCTTTGCCTGCTCCAGCCTCGGCACTCCAGGGGGGGCTTGGTGCTTGAGCCCTGCAGCTGGCCCCTTCCGTCTCTTTACCCAACAAAGTTGTGGGGGAACCGATGCCGCAGGGGCCCCATTTCAGGTGACCGAAGGCTCCTGGGACAGCTACCTGGCAATGGTCACTCCTACGGGGGGCCCGCAGGTCTCAGGGTCCCTGTGCACAGCCTCCCATGCCTCATGCTAAGTTGAGCTTGGGCACGTCCACCTGGCTTGTCCTTTGGGCCCAACAAGCTCCCTGGCTTCAGGACATGTGCAATCATGAGCCCTGAGTCAGGGCAACATGGAGCCAGACATGGAAGGGAGGGAGGAAGAGACAGAGCAGGGAAGTAGGGAGGAAAGGCGGAAGGATGGCAAAATGGGTGGATGAACGGAGGGGTGGTGATGTATGTATGTGTGGAGGATGGACGGAGGGATGGGTGATGGGTGGATGACTGATGGATGGTGGGTGGGTAAGTGGTTGGATGGGTGGTGGGTGGGTAGATGGATGTGTGGATGGATGGGTGGATAGAAGCATGCACGCATAGAGAGAGGATTGGTTGCTTGATTGTTTGGCAGGAAGTTACATGAGCACACAGGCACACACACAGCCCATGGCTGTGCAGGTGAACAGGTAAGGTACTGACAGTAATAACCACTCACCGCCAGCCATCATTCTCAGGACTTTCCACGTGTTACCCCTTTAGTTCCCAGCAGCCCTTGCAGGTGGGCACTGCTATGAGTCCCGAGTACAGAGGAGGAAAGTGAGGTGGGGAACGGTACCCAGTTTGCTCAGTGTGGCACCACTGCAAGGGGGAAGGACCCGTACCAACTGTCTCCATGTTCTAAGCTGAGACCCACGGAAATGCAGTGGTCACACAGGCCCCCAGAGATCAGACGGACCCACAGACAAGGGGATGAGGTTGGCCAGGGACACTCCCATAAGTACACAGTGGGTCAACGCAGGCAGGAGCACCCAGGCGAGCCCAGGGGCCCAGCAGAGCTACAGACGAAGGTTCTCAGAGCAGGAGGGACCCACAAGGTAGGACCCACACACGCAGACCCACGGACCCCAGGCTCCAGATGAGTCTTTTCCCAGGACTCCAGGGCAGTGAATGAGTGATTGGGGGAGGAGCTCAGTGAGGGACCCTCCCGGCCACACATCCCACAGTGTCCAGCTCTGCGGACACCTCGGCTAGTGGGAGGTAGCTGAGAATGACCAGGGCAGGGCTGGCTTCTGGCCACCTACATGCAGCGGGACTGAGCAGAAGCAGCAGGTGACAGTGTCACCGTGGGGTGACTCGGGCATGAAGAAGCCTCTGAAGGCAGCAGCAGACAGCCCCCATTGCCACCCCTCCCAGGCCGAGAATCACAGGCCTGAGCACCCTGCAAGTCGGGTAGGGGTCCAAGGTCAGGCCCAGCCAGGGCCGGGTCTGGACCCTCCAGGTGCCCTGTATTTGGAGTCGCCGCCCCCGAAACCCACAGCCTGACCAGGACCCTTCCCTTTATTTGCCTGCTCTTAGCTTTCCTGTATCAATGCCCCTGCACTGTTGGCACCGGGGACAAGGAGATGGATAGATGGGGAGGGCAGCCGGGTATCTCTCAGGGTCCCCAGGTGAAGAAAGGGCTACCTCAACTCCACAGCACCCCCCTCCCCCCCGTGCTAGACACACCACTGGCTTTGCACTTCCTGCCACCGTGCTGAGAGGGGCTGCTCCCTCTGCCTGGGATGTCACCCTCTCCCTCCCTGGGACACTCCCTTCTCAGATCCTGGGATGCCCACCGACTGCATCTCATCTCCTTTCCCACTCATCCTTCAAGGCTCTGCCTAGCGCAGGGCAGGCCTCTCCCACAGATAGTCTGCACCCTGCTCTGCTGCAGTGTGGCCCGGTGGCCCCGAGCTCCCCTTCTATTTATACCCCCAGGAAAGGACAGGCTGCACCATGGGGTGGGCCTGCTCAGACCCTGGGGGCCCTTTGACCAAGGTCAGGTTCAGCGTGGGGGTCCCTTGCCCTTGGCCGGGTCCAGTTCAGGGGAGACACGAGGACGGAGAGCCCAAGACTGGGGGCCTGGGAGGGGTGGCTGACGTGAGAGTGAGTGGCCCCCGCAGGGCTGGGGTGGCTCCAGGCCCTCAGCCTGTGGATCCAGCTTGGACCTGCTGGACATGCCCTGACGGCCGGAGGAGAGAAAGGCAGGAGTGCCAGACCAGCCAGGCCGGCCGGGCCGGATGGGGCTGGGCAGCAGGTGTCTGGAGGAGCCCAGCCTCTCCCCCGCACCTCTGGATGAGGCTGGTTCTGGACCAGGCACTAGACACATCCGTCCCCTTGTGCCCCACTTGGGACCCAGGGCCGTGGCCCAGCGGTTAGCAGCAGGGATGGAGGTGACCAGGTCCTGGGTTCTAGCCAGAGCCCTGCCAGAAAACGGTGGGCAGCCCCACCAGTGCCCTCTCATGCCCTGGCCCGAATCTATCTACACACAGGGCTGGCTCAGCACCGCAGTGGTCAGCACGTAACTGTCCAGGTGCACAGTGGGTGTGCAGGGGACAGTGGCCGTTGTACGACCGAGATGCCTTCCTTCCAGGGCAGGTTTTATGGCCAAGACACCGGGCGAGGGCAGTAGGACGGCTGTTCCGGAGTGCAGGGTCGCCTGGGGGCTGCCTCCCGAGAGTCAGCTCCCCTTGAGCTCACGTGTGTGCATGCATGTGTGTGTGTGTGTGTGTGTGTGTGTGTGTGTGTGTGTGTGAATTGCCTGGACCTCCTGGGAGGAGCTGAGGGCTCTGAGGCCCTGGTTGGGAAGAGAGGCCCGCTGGGCACCCTCAGGCCTGGCTCCCAGCTGCCTACGGCCCCAGCAACCTGCCCCGTGAACTGCCCCACTCAGCCCCCATCTGGCTTCTCCCCTCCACCTCCCCCCCTGCCACCCTTGACTCACAGTTCCTCCAGCCCCACCTGTCACTCTCCCTCCCTCGAGCCCACCCTGTTTTCCCCAGGTGCTGTCACCCTAGAAAGTCTCTTCATTTCTCCCTTCATCTGTGGGCCATTGTCCCCCCATGCCGCCGGCCTGTGCTGGGGCCTGGGCACCAGGTAATGTCCCTGTGCCTCCCTTTCTCCCAGACACATGCATGACTCCATCAGTGGCCTTTTTCATGCCTTGATGGCCAGGACTCAAGGTGACCCTCTGGGTTGGGTGACGGCCTGGGGGGAAGATCTGAAGTCAGGAAGCTATAGCTCTTTCATGATGATTCTGGACTTCCCAGGACCCCAGGGCACCCACCAGCAGCTGTTTTGGGTGGGGAGGGTTCCCAGGGGGAGGGCTGCTGGGAAGGGGCCTCAGTTCAGAGGCTACTGTGCACACCAGGCCCCCAGGAGGGGATCTCTGATCGAGGAAGGGGGTCCCAGCATGGCGATTCCGTGGAGAGGGACTCCAGGTCGGAGACATTGGGACAGTCAGGGGTCCCAGGACCCGCTGTCTGGGAGAAGGAGGGTCGGGCTGTGAACGGCGCTGAAGGGGGACCAGCGAGAGGCCTGTGTACGGAAGGGGGCGCCAAAACGCCTTCCAGGGACGCCGGGCTGGGCGGAGGCTGGGCTGGTGGGCGGGGCCAGGCGGGGCCGCGGGGAGGCAGCGGGGGTCGGTCGGGAGACCGAGGTCAGGCTGCCGTCAGCAGCAGGCAGCGGGCAGCAGGGGGAGCTTGGAACCTGACTGATCTTGGGCCTGCCCTGGCCCCCTAGCCGCCTGGGTTCTGGCTCTGCCGCTCGGGTCCTACGCCAAGGCGTGCTGATGGGGGGGCTGCCCTGGGGGTGACCACGGGGAAGTTGAGACTACCCCTGGAGAGCGCACCTGTGGGGAACGCTCCTGGGCCACCCAGCACTCAACTCAGTCACCTGCAGACCACCAGCAAAACAGAGCAGGGGACCCAGTCAGGGCCCTGCAGAGACCAGCCAGGGAGTCCCTGACTGGCCTCATGGACACCCCAAAACCTGAGCGAGGGACGGAATGGGAGAGCTGCAGGCTTCAGGGAGGCAGATCTGCGGGCCTGGAGTGGATGCCTCTCTGGAGCTCCGGGACCCTTTGGCCATAATGGCGGGGGTGGAGTGGGGCTTCCTAATTCTCTGTTGTGGGCCATCACCATGTGTGCTCAGGGCCTACACATAGTGCGGTCCTTGCAAATAGTGAGACATCTAGTCACTGCAGGCTCAGGGTCCTGTCCACTGTCCCCACCTGACAGGTGCCTCCCAGCAGCCCAGAAACCCAAGAGGTGACCAAGAAGGGGGGCCACCAACTGCAGGACCAGTCCTGAAAGTGATTTTTCCATATGCTCTGCGGCCCTGTCAGCACTCACAGCCCATGACCCTGGACGGGGTGGCCTGGGTCCCAGGGCCCACTGGGCCTGGTTTCGTGCGGCCTATTTAACCAACAAGGTGAAGGCACAGCTCGGCCAGGCCCACCGACCCCACATGCCTGCTTGAAAGGGGCTTGTGTGCATCTTGCGAAAGACCATAGGTGCCCAGGGAGGAACAGGGCTGGCAGTGGTGGTCAGAACAGGGAGGTGGCCTGCCACTCCCAGCCAGGATGGCAGCAGGGGGCAGGGGTCTCTGGTCCCCAGAGGTGGAATCCCCCCATTGCCCACCTCTGCCCCCCATCCCTGGCCTGGGACCTGGGACCTGATGTCTTACAGGCAGGCTCTCCTCACCATTCCCGGCCAAGAGGCCAGCGGGCGGGAGGCGGGGCGGGCTGGGCAGGCAATGGCAGGAGGTGGAGGGGTCTGGAATGTGCACACGCCGCTCCCGCTGGCAGCCTGTCCGGGACATGCACCATGGAGGGAAGTCTTTGATCGCATGCGCCCCACCCGAGGGTCCCACTCTTCCCTCCTCGGTCACTCCCGCCCCCGCCCCCCTCGTTTGCTGCTAGCGCCAGCAACACCAGGTTTGCGTTGGCTTTCAGCCAAACCCCGGAATGTGCCTGCTGGCTGCACGGCGGCTGTTCCTGGAACAGGGACGACAAAGCACAGACTGTCTTTGAGATGTGGGCGGACAGGGTGCAGCCTGCCTGGAGTCACGCATGAACCCGGCAGAGATGGGGGGACGGGATGAATGGGCTCACACAGGCCGGGACACCCTTGAATGGGCGCCGGGCGTCCAAAGACGCGGTGAAACTTGGAGCTGGCCACCGGCAGCCCGAGACCTGGGACATGGGCCTGTATGAGGTGTGGATGCAGGATGCTGAGGGTACAATGCTAAAGTCCCTGGTGAATGGGGAACAGAGCACCCCAAAACTCAGACTACATGTGATTCAGCCACTCAGGAGTGGGGTGCATACCACAGAACCAGGACGTGCAGGTGAGCGTCTGGACGTTTATCGTCAGAGGACCTGTCACCAGTCCATGGACGTGTGGGGTTCTAGGATCGGGCTTCATGGTCATGAGTGGGGTCGTGGGGGCCCTGCATGAGGGGCTCACACCCATCAAATGCTGCAGGGGCTGTGGAGGCTTCAGACCCCCAGAGGGAGGGCACAGACCCCCAGGTGTTTGGATGGTGAGGAGCTGCCTGCCTGTAGTCACGCACGAACCCTGCAGAGACGCAGGATGGCACGAATGGGCTCACACAGGCCGGGACATCATGAGAGGGCACCAGGCGTCCAAAGACGCGGTGGAACTTAGAACTGGCCAGTGGGCCGAGAGCTGGGTGTGGGCCTGCGTGAGAGGCAGGCAGTGGGGGTTCGGCTGCCCGAGACCTCAGTGGAGGGGGTTCAGGCAGCTCGAGGGAAACAGGGACGACACTGTAACGCTCAGATGATAGGGGGCAGAGTGCCTGTCAAGTTCAAGTTGAAGTCCTTGTTACCGATCCATGTGGAGGAGTGGGGCACGGGCTGCCCAGATACTCAGAAAACCGAGGACCAGAATGTGAGACTGAGCCATGGGGTCCCTGATTCTTGAGCCTCCATGGGAAGAGGATCCAGGCTGCAGTTAGACTGAGGGAATGGGGACAGTGGTCCTGACCCGTGCTCAGAGGAAGGTGGTGGAATCCACTAGTTTAGGGTGACAGGCAGCTGGCTCCCATGTGCTCACGTGAATGAGACAGGGCCTGTTGACCTTGACTTGCAGGGTGCAAGGAGGTGCAAGGCCATCCAGACCCTCTGAGGATTCAGGTGGTGGGGTCCCAGCGGCACCATGCTGAGATGATGAGCCCCTCAGATGGAGGAGCTGAGTCCCCAGGTGTTCCCACACCTGCGGTGCCAGGCGCCCAGCCGCTTACAGTGTGGGGTCCGTGTTGACCCGATGCCCACATAGGTGGGACTCCAGCTCCCCAGTTTCTGAGTCTAGCAGAGTTACATTATCTGGGCTACAGAAAGGCTGAGCAGACTGGATGACATATAAGTCACCCCAATTATCCAGAGACTGGTGTTCAGAACCTAGGGCCCCAAGAGCAGAATCTGCAAGCCCTGGGTGACCAAGACACGTCAAGCTATAGGTCCCAAGGCGATTTGGCATGCACAGTGCAGCCCTTCAACAGAGTGGGGTATGGTACCCCAGACACTGAGTAGTGGGGTACAGGCCCCCACACTCAGGCTAATGGGATACAGGACTTCAGATGCTCAGACTAATGGGGTACAGGCCTCAGACATGTTTGGGGTGGGGACCCCCCTTTGGAGACATAGGTAGGGCGTCCTAGACACCTGGGTGGCGGGGCCGGCAGTCAGCCCAGCACACGAATGAATAGTACATAGAGGACCCGAGACAGGGATGAATGGGACCCACACAGGCAGAGAGAGGCGGATGGAGCACGGGCGTCTAAACCACAGGATGGAGGCCACCAGCCTGGCCTGGCACACAGGCCAAGTGAGACGTGTTGGTGGGGGATTCAGGCACCCAGGGGCCCAGCGAGTGGGTACAGGCTGTCCAGGCACCCTGGTGACCACACAGCAGAGTCTCAGTGCCCAGACCTTGGATGTGAAGGGAGAAGCCTGCATGGAAGTTCAGGGGCTCAGGTGTATCCCCAGGTATTCGCAGGAGTGGGGAAAAGGCGCTCTGACGGCAGGGGTGCCCTGGATGAATGAGGTCCCCCAAAGCTGCAGAGGACCCAGGCCCTGGCTGCTGGAGTCCCAGAGGCCCTTGGAGACGCAGTAATGGGAAGGGGTGCCAGCAGCCCCAGGAGGGACCCCGGTGCCTGGATTACAGGGGACCCCAGTTCTCTGACGTGAGAACTGGAACCGTTCAGTGAGTGGGTTAGCACATGCAGTCAGACAGAGCGGTGTGTTCCCTTGATTTCCAGGTGAATGGCATATAATTCACCCAGAAACCCCCAAAAGGGGTTCACATCCCCAGAAGTCCAGACTCACGGACAAGCACACAGACTCAGAAGATGGTGAATTAAGCCCAGGAACCAGCACCACAATGCCAATATCCAGAAGAGTGAGGTACAGGCTCCCCAACTCCTTGAATGATGGGGTGCAGGATCCCAGATGTTTGGATGATGGGGTGCAGTCTCCCCAGATGTTTGGATGATGGGGTGCAAGGTCCCCAGATGTTTGGATGATGGGGTGCTGTCTCCCCAGATATTTGGATGATGGGGTGCAGGGTCCCCAGATGTTTGGATGATGGGGTGCAGGGTCCCCAGATGTTTGGATGATGGGGTGCAAGGTCCCCAGATGTTTGGATGATGGGGTGCAGGGTCCCCAGATGTTTGGGTGCAGGGGTGCAGGGTCCCCAGATGTTTGGGTGATGGGGTGCAAGGTCCCCAGATGTTTGGATGATGGGGTGCTGTCTCCCCAGATGTTTGGGTGATGGGGTGCAGGGTCCCCAGATGTTTGGGTGATGGGGTGCAGTCTCCCCAGATGTTTGGGTGATGGGGTGCTGTCTCCCCAGATGTTTGGGTGATGGGGTGCTGTCTCCCCAGATGTTTGGATGATGGGGTGCTGTCTCCCCAGATGTTTGGATGATGGGGTGCTGTCTCCCCAGATGTTTGGATGATGGGGTGCAGTCTCCCCAGATGTTTGGATGATGGGGTGCTGTCTCCCCAGATGTTTGGGTGATGGGGTGCAGGGTCCCCAGATGTTTGGGTGATGGGGTGCAGGGTCCCCAGATGTTTGGGTGATGGGGTGCAGGGTCCCCAGATGTTTGGGTGATGGGGTGCTGTCTCCCCAGATGTTTGGGTGATGGGGTGCTGTCTCCCCAGATGTTTGGGTGATGGGGTGCAGGGTCCCCAGATGTTTGGGTGATGGGGTGCAGTCTCCCCAGATGTTTGGATGATGGGGTGCAGGGTCCCCAGATGTTTGGGTGATGGGGTGCAGGGTCCCCAGATGTTTGGGTGATGGGGTGCTGTCTCCCCAGATGTTTGGGTGATGGGGTGCAGGGTCCCCAGATGTTTGGATGATGGGGTGCTGTCTCCCCAGATGTTTGGGTGATGGGGTGCAGGGTCCCCAGATGTTTGGGTGATGGGGTGCAGGGTCCCCAGATGTTTGGGTGATGGGGTGCTGTCTCCCCAGATGTTTGGGTGATGGGGTGCAGTCTCCCCAGATGTTTGGGTGATGGGGTGCAGGGTCCCCAGATGACGAGGACGTAGACAGCCTGAATCAAGGATGGCGGGCACACAGGCTGAGGCCCAGGGAGTGGACACAGGGCTTCCTGTCCACAGAGGACTGTGGTGAGCTGAGTGCCCATCCTCGGCTGTCCTGCGCCCATGAACAGGATGCCGGTGGCCGGGGTCAGCGTGGGCAGGGTGCACACGTGCCGTGCCTGCACGTCCCACCGTTGCACGCCAGCAGCTCCCGTCTCCGCGAGCCAGCACTTTCCCTGCGTTCCAACCTCAAACATCCCCCAGGCCACCCCAGAGAAAGCCCCGGTCCAGGAGCCCCACCCGCCAGGGTCTCCACGTGGCCTGGGGCTGCCAGCTCTGTTTGGTTTTCCTTCCTGCCCGGGAACCTCAGACGCCGTCTCGCCACGGGGGCGCCCGTATCCTGGGAAAGGCACAAAGGCCCTACACAGCCGGCTGGGCGGCACACAGGGCACACGTGCTCAGCTGCGCTCTAAGCCCCCACAGCACATGGGGCTGGCATGGCGCCCTGCCCATGTGTCTCCCCCAGAGTAGGGCGCCAGCCTGCCAGTGTGCCTCGCTGCCCCCCAACAGGCCTCCTCTATGGCCCCAGAGCTGTGCTGGATGGCTCCTGGCCCCTGTGTTGTTACACGCTCCTTCCAAACCACATCACTGGGTGGGACTTGGAGGGAGGCCCGGTCTGCCCAGGGGAACATTGTGCCGGAGGGACATGCATGTTCCCCACGTGCCATGTGCACCCTGAGCATCTCGTGACCAGCATGGGCACACGCGTGCACACACACACCCACACACACACACACCCCACCTGCTGTGTCCCCAGAGCAGCCTCAGAGCCTGGGCAGTGTCTCCCAGAAGTCCTGCCCCACCAGCCCTGCAGGCGGCCCTGGTGCAGCAGGCTCCCTGTTAAGCATTAACCAGTTCCACGTCTGGCCACCAGCCGATAATGGCTTCCAAGAGACATGAGGGCCACTCAGTGATGGGCCCAGGAGAGGGACCTGACCCAGAGTGACTGAACCGGATAAACCGGCCAGAGCTAAGAGCGGGAACTCAGATTACCAGCCCTGCTGGGCCCACTGAGCCAGAGGTGCTGGGGCAGCAGGAGAAAGGACTTCCAGCTCAGTGGGAACCCTGGGGGTGGGGCCAGCCCAGCCAGAGGCAAAGGCTTGGACCCAGGAAACTTCCAGAAGATTCTCTGAGCTCCAGAAGCCTGGGCAGCAGCAGGGCCAAGCAGGCCCAGATAGTCACCTAGGGAGGGTGCCGCCCGCCGTCCCTGCCCAGCACACCCAGGAGAGCCCCAGGAAAGCAGCACACACAGCTCACCTTGCTGGGCATTGGGACTCCATTTGCTTGGCTCCAGAGCCACAGAAAGCCATTCTCCTTCCAACCCAGATGCCCTCCTGACTCAGGACACCCTGCTTGAGGTGCAGTCCAGGCTGACCTCCCTCTCCCTGCCTGACCCAAAGTTCAGCCCAAAAGGCCTGTCAAGATGCCCCAGCCCAGGGGACCCCGGACGTGGGCCGGACCCCGATGCCTGGTACCTGGGTCTCTCAAGGGAGGCACCCTCCTCCCAAGGGAGTTCCCCGGCCCTGAGGGCCAGCAGTTCCGGCCCTGAGGTGGGGCTCTCCGAAGTCCTGCCTCCCACAGCCTCTCACCCACCAAGAACTTCCCAGTCACTAGAGGCCCTGAGTGCTGGGTTCTGGCCACGGCCTCTGAACACTACCCACAGGTACCTGGGTCCCAGAGGAAGGCCTGGAGGCTGGGCGGGCCACAGAGTCAGGCATCAGGTGAGAACGCGCTACACCTGGGGGGTTGCCACCCCCAACATTAGGGAGAACCTTGCTTTTCCCAAGGAAGGTCCACAGAAACTTGCTTCCATCAAAGCACAAAGAATTCCAGTCGGCCTGAAGGTGGAAGGGTTAGTCAGCACAGCTTTAATAGGGTCTGCCCAGGCTGCCAGGGAAGTCCACAGGCAGGGACCCACCTGCTCCACCGCCTGGGTGAGCTGGGATGCTGAGTTGGGAGAGGACTCAGCGGGGAATCCAGCACAAAAAGCAGGGCAGGTCTGAGGGCCAGGAGTGACCAGCGAGGGCTTCCTGGAGGAGGTGGGTCTTACGCAGCTCTTGAAAGTCAAGTAGGACAGGGATGGGGATGGGGAGGGACAGTGTAGGCATGGAGCAACAGGAGCGAACAAGCCTGTGTCCAGAAGGAGAGAGCAGAGCTGGGTCAACAGTGGTAGAAGGCGGCTTCCTGGAGGGGGAAGCTGGAAGAGGGGCTGGATTTAGGAAGGATGCCTGCCTCCCGTTCCTGGGAAAATCGGCCTGAACTCCTGGAGAAGGTTTTTACAGCCAGGCTACCGAAGATAGACAACCAGGGTTAGACCACAGGAAGGGCTTTGCTGCCTTCTGAGTGGTGGGCAGGGAAGTTCCCTCCCAGAGGGAGCCTCAGAGCAGCAGGGCTGCAGGAGGCACTAGTGTGGGAGCGGAGAACCAGGCAGCCCTTGTGGGCCTGGGAGGGTTGCCCCTGGGCTATGTGTCTGCCTGGGCTCCTGCAAGCTTTCCCCAGAAGCCTCAGCCGGGAGGCAGGAACATGGCCGGCTGGCGGGGTCCCGCGGAGCAGATGGCGCCACCTGGTGGCTGTGTGCCGGCCTGAACCTTTACCACCATGAGGACCCGGCGGTCCTGAGGGACCCTGTGCTTCCCCAGGCCTCAAGGCCCCTCTGTGCTTGTGACCAGTCTCCCCAGGTTTCCAGAAACCTCTATGGCCAGCTTCCAGGCATCCCTTGTGGTTCTGGGGGGACAACCTTCCCTAAGCTGGCCCAGGAATCCTACCGGGTCAGTAGCACCTAATCCCTGTGACTCAGTGCCCACCCAGCCCTGCCCTAACCCAGGTGAGGACACCAGCAAACTAGGGGCAGGGGAGAGGCACACACATGCACATGCACACAACACGTGCAGGTGGGGCTTCTCTGCTGACCACTGATCCTGACTTCTGGGCCATAACAATCTTGAATGCAGCTCCTTTAATTGCAGAATACATGACATGGGTTCTGGCAGTTCAAAAAGGAAAGGCTGACTTCCAATGCCACCCAAGGCCCCGCGACCCATCCGAATCTGGCCTCCAGGGTGCTGCTTAGTGTCCCTGCTGGACACGGAGCCAGCTGGGAACGTGGACGCAGGAGAGTGGGCAGTGTACCAAGGGGCTGCCAAGGCTTGGGAGTGTCCCTGAGCACCACACACTCCATCGTGGGGGCCTCACCCGAGGAGCCCCCTGACCAGGACCGGCTCCATAACGTACAGGGCCCATGCCAAAAACGTGCAGCCTCTTGTTCAAAACCGGTTAGAATTTCAAGACGGCAACGGCAGGCATGAAACCAAGCACGGGGCCCTCCATACCCCTCCTCTATGCTATGACCCACAGGGACCAGCCCCTCGAGGGGCGACAGAGCCAGTCCTGGGAGGCAGGATGAAGGGGTCTCGGCACCTCTCTCCGGTCTTTGAGCTGCAGCTCTCTCCTAACCCTGAGGAATGGGTTGCTCCTGGGAGTGGGGCTGCTTCTGCCCAGCGAATCGGGGAGTGGGGCATTGATGCCATGTTTGTGGGGGACCCTTCTCTGTCCCTTTGTATGCTCAGCACCACGTTGGGTGGGGCTGCAGAGGTCAGGGCGTCTGTCCCCGGTGTTTGGTCATTGCTGGAGGGGGTGGCCTGGGCTGGGTCCCTAAGTCAAGAGAGGGGTGACAGGCTCTTTTGGACAAAGAGGGAGAGCCCCAAGTTGGGGGAACTGTGCCTCTTGGCTGCCAGTGCTTCCCAGGGGAGGGGGAGGCCAGGAGGAGCTGAGCCAGAGTCGCCGGTGGGCAAGGGGATCACAGTGTACCCCACTGTGGCATTGGGCCCCCAGCTTGAAATTCTGGGTCCCTGCCATGGATGGGAGGGGCCAGCCTGGCCAGGTGTTCTCCCTCCCTAGGCCCCAGGCAGGCGGCTGTGCTGGCCCGCCCTCCTTCCTACCCCCTCGCCTAAGCATGGCAGATAGGCAGGTCTGGGCCGGCGGGCTGCTGAGTCAGTTTGCAAGGAATGTTCTGGCCGCTCCCAGCTACACCCTGCCCCTGCCTGCCCCCACCTCGCCCTCCTCCCCAGGTGCTGCTCGCCCCGGGCCCGCCCGTGCCAGGAACGCACCTTCATGCCGAGCTTGCTTAGACCAGCTCCCATCGGCAGCCAACCCCACTCCTCACCCTCTTGCTCCCCCCATGACCCCAGCAGATTCCTGACCCCTCTGAGCCCCCATCATCATGCTCCCAGGTTACTCCTGGGCCAGGGGATCACATGTGTGAACATGGCCCACCTGTGTGGTGGGCAAACCACGGTGGGCCTGAGGCCAGGGCAGAGATGAGATGGGACCCCAACAACGACCAATAAGCAGGACCCTGGGCCGGGGGAACAAGGGGGTTTCCTGAAGGAGAAGGCCCTGCAGTGAGGGCGGAAGGCTCTGCAGGGAGGACCAGCGAGGGCAGGGCCCAGGCTGCCCAGGCCTGGCGTGCTTGGCTAGGGCTGGGGGCTGGGGAGGTGGCCAGGAGGCCGGGCCTGTGGCGGCTGAGCCGGCACTTTGGCCAAAGCCCAGGGCCTCCCTCTCCTGGGCTCCACTCAGAACCATCACCCCGGCCACCCCAGGCTGCCTCCTGGCCCAGGCAAACCCAAGCTGCTGCTGCTGGGCTGATGGCGCGGTGGACAGGGGCCCGAGGGGCTATCCCCACAGGTGACCCGGCTGCCCCGCTGTCTCCCATCTCCTCCAAGCCAGCAGGGTGGGAAGATGGGACGGCCCACAGGCCCCTACAGAACACCAGCCCCGGTGGGCACCACAGCTGAACCTGGGCTCATCCCAGACCTCATCGCCAGGATCCCCTGTGAGTTGTGGGATCCCGGGAGGGGCAAGGGGCTGGCCCGGCCCAGTTGGGGGGGCAGCCACCGGCCACAGAGGCCCGTCGGGCCCGTCTGTGTGCCCACCCAGGGCCCCGCTGGGCACTCATCACCGTTGCTGCTGCCGCCGGCGTCCTCATTGTTTCCTGCCTCCTCTGTGTCCTCTGCCGTTGCTGCCACCGACACCGCAGGAAGAAGCCCAGGGACAAGGTGGCCGTGGGCCTGGGCAGTGCCCGCAGCAGCATCACCACCCACCTGGTGAGGAGTGGCTGCCAGTGCTCGTCAGTGCCCAGCTCTCAGCTGGGGCCGTCCCAGAGGGCAGCTCAAGGTCCAGGCTCCGGGGCTCAGGGTGGCCCAGTGCGGCCAAGGCTGAGCTCAGCCCCAGGGCCGGCTGGTCTGCCCAGATGCAGGGGCAGGGGGCCCTCTTGGCAGGGGAGCCATGAGCAAAGTGGAGAGGAAAAAAGTGACAAAGAGAGACAGGTGGGACCAGGACCTGAGGGCCGGGAGTGCCAGCCCCAGGGATTGGGCCGTGTGCCACGGGGTGCCACAGCAGTTTCTGGAGGGAAGCAGTGGTGCCAGAGATGGATTCAGGGAAGATCCATCGATTCTGGCTGGTCTCAGAGCTGAGCTGAGGGTGTGAGCCCTTCCGGTGGCCTAGCTGGAGGTGGGTGGTTTGACCCGAGTCCCGGAACGGATGCCTGGTAGGCCCAGGGCTCCCATGGGGGCACGATTCCAGCAGCACCTGTCAGCAGTCCCTACCCACTCAGGTGCAGCCGGAGGTGGGTAATGTGGAGTCCAATCCAGGGGGGCCCCAGCAGTGGGGGCGCCTGCAGCTCTCCCTGCAGTACGACTCAGGAAGCCAGCAGGTGAGGGCCCCACTTTGTGGACCCAGAGGGTCTGTGGGTTTGTGGAGAGGTGGTGGCTGAAGGGCGATTGCTAGGTGCTGGGTGCTGGGTGCTGGGCGCTGGGTGCTAGGTGCTGGGCGCTGGGCACTGGATGCTGGGTGCTGGGTGTGGGGCTGACCAGGGAAAGCCCTGGCTGAGCCACACCCTGGCTCCCAGATCAAGGTGGGCCTCAAGCAAGCAGTGGACCTGAGGGCCAGGGGCCCAGGGGACACAGCAGACCCCTACGCCTGCGTCAGCCTCTCCACCCAGCCCGGGCACAGATATGAAACAAAAGCGCACCGTGGCACACTCAATCCCGTGTTTCACGAGACCTGCTGCTTCCGTGTGAGTCCGGGCCCGATGGGTGGGGAGCCTGGGCCGGGTGGCAAGGGCTGGCTCACACCCCTGCCCGCAGGTCCCGCCAGCAGAGCTGCCCCAGACCACCCTGCAGGTGCGGCTACTGGACTCCAGATGCTTCTCCCAGCATGAGCCACTGGGCGAGCTCAGTCTGCCACTGGGCGCCATTGACCTGCGGCACGTCCTGGAGCTCTGGCACCAGCTGGGCCCACCAGGCACCACCGAGGTGAGGCCACTGACCACCAGGCTCAAGCCTGGCTCTGTCTGGTGCCAACAGGGAGGCTGAGGCCCCCTCTCGCCACCCGCAGGCTGAGCAGACCGGGGAGCTGTGCTTCTCGCTCCAGTACGTGCCCGGCTCAGGCCGGCTGACTGTGGTTGTGCTGGAGGCCCGAGGCCTGACCCCAGGGCTGGCAGGTGAGGACCATACCTGCCCACACCGAGTGGACAGAGCGGGGCCTGAGGGCTTAGCTCTCAGATCTGCATCACCCTTCAACCTCTTTTGCCTGCCCAGAGCCCTACGTGAAGGTCCAGCTCATGTTGAACCAGAGGAAATGGAAGAGGAGAAAGACATCTGCCAGGAAGAGCACGACCACCCCCTACTTCAACGAGGCCTTCACTTTCCTCGTGCCTTTCAGCCAGATCCAGGTGGGCCTGCCTGGAGGAAAGGGGAGGGCGGGTCTTCACTGGGGGGCAAACTGACCACTGTCTTTCTCTTCCCAGAGTGTGGATCTGGTACTGGCCGTCTGGGCCCGGGGCCCGCGGCTCCGGACCGAGCCGGTGGGTAAGGTGGTGCTCGGCACCCGGGCCTCTGGTCAGCCCCTGCAGCACTGGGCGGACATGCTGGCACATGCCCGGCGACCTGTCACCCAGTGGCACCGCCTGCAGCCCCCCAGGGAGGTGGACCAGGCCTTGGCCCTGCAGCCCCGCCTGCATCTGCCCTTGCCTGGCTCCTGAAAGCGTCTCTGTGCCTCAATCTCCCTGGACTGGGCTGTGGGTACCCGTCCAGGCCCCTCTGTGGGGCCCACTGCAATAAACGCCTCCTCCTACCACCGCTAAGTGTCCTTTCTGAGCCCTCAGGGGACACAGTAGGGTCAGGAGCCCCTCCCAAGGGCAAGGAGAGGGTTTCTTCTCCAGACTCAGCCAGATCCAGAGGCTTCTGACCAACGCCTGACCCCGGGTGGGGTGGAGGGGGCTCCTCCAAGCTCAACAGGGACAATACCAGGAGGTCGGGAGCCCTCCTGTCTGTGGGGGTTGGAGCATCAGGGATGGCGTGGGGGAGGAGAGACGGCCCCCCAGGCACATGGTGGGTGATTGGGAAGCATTGGGGGGCTGGTGATGGTAGATGGAAGGAACCCCAACTCCAGGGGCTGCCGTGGCTCCTCGCAGAGCCCCAAAACCTACGGGACAATGGCTGCAGGGCCTCCTCTGTGCGAGCAGCAGGGGGCAGCAGATGCCTTTGGAAGCTGCTGGGGCCTCTGGGGGCTCAGCGTGGCTGGGAAAGAACGCAGCTTTAATCCCCCACACATCTGGAGGCCTCAGCTTTCCCTGACCCTCCCCACGGCCGAGACATGGGCAGGGCTGGGGCCCGCACCCCAGCTCAGAGGGTGCCAAGTCATGGTCCTCCAGATGCCTCTCCTGGGTGGGGGCCCGGGCGGGGGACACAGGCCCCAACCAGGGTGAGAAGGGCAATGCCGGGCCTGCCTGGGCCCCAAGCCCCTCAGGTCAGGGAGGGTTTCATGAGGGTGGTGTCACCATCCTCGATGAGGGACGTGTTCCGAGCTGTGCAGGAACGTCCCTCAGGCAGGGCGTCCCTGGCAGGCAGCACGTCCAGAGCACCCCCGTTCCTGCTCCCCAGCAGGCGAGGGAAGGCAGGATCCCACCCAGGGGAGGGCAGCCCCACCCCAGAGACCCCCACCACTGCTGCAGGCCCCAGCTGGCTTGGAAAAAGGGAGGCACAGCCAGCTCATGGCTGAGGCGCCTGCTGGGCTGAAAGGGGACTGTGAGCTGCAGAAGAGGTGGCTGCAGTGTGGACCCTATTGTAGTACCAGATGGGGCCAGGCTCCCAGGGTCCCCTCAGAGACCCCTGAGCCCTGCAACGCGGCCCCCCCCGGCCCCCCCCAACAGCCCAGTCAGGCTGTGCTTAGCTGCCTCAGGCTCCTTGCGAGCGAGAACCAGGAGTCTTCCTGAACTCGTCAGAGATCCCTAAATAGAGCAATCCAACCTCAGTACCCCCCCTCCAAGACTTCTTGGACTAGACGGCGGCACGAGGCTGGGCCGGGCCAGGCAGCCTGGGCAGGTGGTGAGGTCCCTGTGCCCCCATTGGTCTGAGAAGGGCTCCATGCCCTTTCTGAGCAGGGGCCCAGCCTGGGGGAAGCCATTTATACCCCTCCCCCTGGGCCCACCAGCCCAACTTGCCACTGCCGGCCTGACCTCGCTCCCAGCACTGCTGCCCAGACGTTAGGTGAGGCCGGCCGGGCCAGCTGAGGCTGGGAACAGGCACTACTCGAGATAGCTAGCAGGAGGACTTCCCTGGGTGGGGGGCTGGGGGCTGGGGGCCTCTAGCAGCCCTGTCTGGGGGGCGTCCATGGAGCTAGGAGCAGGAGGGCTGAGGTCGGGCAGGGGTCCTGGACAGCCCCTGGTGACCAGGCCTCATGTCTGGGACACAGGAAGGGGGCTTTAGGGTTGAGGGACCCCAGGTCAAACTGGGGAGCAGCTTCTCGCATGCACTTGGGCCCAAAGCCGAAGGAGCAGAGCTAAAAGTAGCCAGTGGCTCTGGCAGCCACCTGTGCTGGCCCATCTCCCTCCTCCCTTGAGGACAGCTGCTGCACCCCAGGCCCTGCCTGGGACATTTCTGGAACACTTTCTCCTCTTACTTCTCACCCCAGGGGATTCCAAGACATCGTCCCCACTGCCCAAGGAGGGCAGAGTTGGGGACAAAGGGCTGGGTTCATGTGAGGTGCTGCACAAGCCACCCACACCCACAAGCAGCTAATGTCCATGGCAGAACGGGTTTGTGGCCCTGACACCCCTGCCTTTCTCTCCTACAGGCTCTAAGCCCAGGACCTCAAGATGGGGGAGTAAGTGGAGTCCCCATCCCTGGTTCCCCGTCAACCCCGCCCCCCTTCCCCCCTCCCCGGGCAGGAGTCTCTGCATCTCCCAGCAGTGACCCCTGCCCACCCTGGCCACCTCCTGTCCCCACCCGCCCCAGCACATGGCCCTAACCTCTGTCTTTTCTCCTCCACCTCCGCCTGCCCTCCTGGGACAGTGATGAGGTGAGTACCTTCTTGGGGTGAAACCCAGGGACTTGGACCCTCACTGGGGATAGGTCAGGGGTCAGAGTTTCAAGCCCCAAGAAGACACCCCACCCTCAGACACTGATGCAACAGAGGAAGTGGCTGCCCGGTGCCTCCTGGGGCAGGGGAAGTGCGGCTGTGGCCTGGTCACCGGGGGATTGGTTCTTCTTTCTGATTACTGCACCCCCTCACCCGGCCCTGCACCCCCCTCCCTCCCCACTGCCTCTGAGCTGTAGCCTTTTCTCCACATCATGCAGGGCAGTGTCCTGGGCCAAGCCCCCAACCAGGGCCTCGGGGTTTCCTAGACCAGCTGCCTCGTGAGCAGGACCCCCTGGCCTGGGTGGGGGGGTGAAAAGGATGTGGGGTTCTGGGGGCTCCAGGCTGGTCCTGACTGCCTCCTCTCCCCGCCCTGCAGAAGCGAAACAGGGCCCTCACGGCCCGCAGACAACACCTGAAGGTAGGTGCGGCTGGGGGAGGGCCGCTGGGGTCCCCCAGGCTGAGCCGCAGCCCCTCACCCGCGCCTGCCCCTGCCCCCCACAGAGCGTCATGCTCCAGATCGCAGCCGCGGAGCTTGAGAAGGAGGAGAGTCGCCGCGAGTCTGAGAAGCAGAACTACCTGGCGGAGAGCTGCCCCCCGCTGCACATCCCTGGCTCCACGGCCGAGGTGCAGGTACCCCGAGCCCGAGCCGCGCTCCTGCCTCTCGCCTCAGTTTCCCCATTGGGCAAGAGGACTAGTAGGGTGGTCAGGGCAGGTGGGGCCGAGTGTCGGGATGGCCGCCCACCTGCGTGTCCACCCCCAGGAGCTCTGTAAACAGCTGCACGCCAAGATCGACAAGGCCGAGGAGGAGAAATATGACATGGAAATGAAGGTGCAGAAGAGCACCAAGGAGGTGAGAGGGGACGGGCAGGGGACAGGCAGGGGACACGGGGGCGGGCGCCCCGACGCGGTGGGGTCTGGCCCCGCTGGCTCCTACACGGCCCTCCCCTACCCACAGCTGGAGGACATGAACCAGAAGCTATTCGACCTGAGAGGCAAGTTCAAGAGGCCGCCGCTGAGAAGGGTACGCATGTCGGCCGACGCCATGCTTAAGGCCCTGCTGGGCTCCAAGCACAAGGTGTGCATGGACCTGCGGGCCAACCTGAAGCAGGTCAAGAAGGAGGACACCGAGAAGGTAGGCCCCTCCGCCAGCCCTGCAGGGCTGACTCCCACAGCTCCCGCCCGGGAGCCCATTCACAGAGGGGGAACAGAGGCTGAGGGTGGTCTCCCGCTTCCTGGTGGGCCGGGCGGGCCTGAGCCTTGTCCCGGCCCCACGCCCAGGAACGGGACCTGCGCGATGTGGGTGACTGGCGGAAGAACATCGAGGAGAAGTCTGGCATGGAGGGCCGGAAGAAGATGTTCGAGTCCGAGTCCTAGGAGCCCCGCCGCCTTGTGGTGGGTGGGGCGCTCTGGGCTCCCAGCACACAGTGCAGGAGGGCAGGCCGACAGCGCTGGCCCACAACCAGGCTCATCTCAGCTGTCAATAAAGGCTTCCAACCCCGAGACTGGTTTGCTGTGGTTCTGCCCCAGCCTCTGCCCGCTGGCTGCCTGGAGCCTCTGGGTGCCCGCCACGCTCCGGGAAGCCCCATCAGACGGTGGTGTGCCAGAGCTGTCAGCAACGTGCTGGGGAAGCCCAGGATGAGGGCATGGGGGAGATAGGCACGGGCTTCGGGAATTTCAGGCCGGGTTGGGAAGGCCCTTATACTGGAATCCACCCGGCCTGCACCCTGAGACTGCGTGGTACGGTTAGTGGTCATTTCCCGGGTGCTCTCCAGAGCTTTCTCTGGTGACAGATGGCCCAAGTCATGTCTGAGCAGGAATTCTCAAAATGAGGTCATTTGTCCGTTTGCACAGTCTTCATGAGAGGCCCCCACCCACACAGAGACCCTCTCCGTAAGAGACAAGTCCCGGCGAGGGGCCATGGCAGGCATGCACACTGTGGGCAGCCCCCATTCCTGTCAGACTGCCTGTCCTAAGACCCCACACCCTCCCACAGGGGATACACTGGGACAGTGTTGGCGGCCCTCCCAAGGTGGCTTGTGCCGAGGGGGCAGGGGCTCGCCTGGGCTGGCGTCTGTGCCCCCACCCAGGGACTGATGATTGGCCGAACTGGCCCCACATGGGCCAACGGGAGGGCTTGGGTCTTTGTGCTGTGCCCAAGGCCCTAGCCCACCTCACACATCAAGGGACGGGTAAGGACTGTCACAGCAAGGCCGCCGCTGTCGGCCTCCCTAGTGATGGGTGGCGCAGTGGCCCGCCTGCCAAGGTCCCTGTGCTCAGATCTTTGGTGGGGAGCCTGGGGAGGCCAGGCTGCGGTTTGTGATGGAGAAGCTGTCTGTCCTGCCCTTGCCCTCTGGAGGTCCCAGCTATTGATGTGTGGGGCCAGAGATGGGAAGGGCAGCTTACTTCAGCCTTGGCTGCCTCGAGGACCGAGACACCGATGTCAGCTGGCGCCCTGACGGCTTTCACCGAGCACCGCTCCCAGCCCCACTGCAGCCTGGGATCCAGCTCTGTCCTTTGAATAGCTCCCCACAGCCCCTCCAACCAGGTGGCCCTGCAGCCCAGGCCCAGACTTGTCAACCCCCGTTCCCAAGCCTGCTGCTTTCTGCCTGGGCCGCCTGCTCCAGCTCCTGTAGAGGAAACCAGGCCTCCGGGGAAAGTCCCTCGCTCACCCCTGGGGCCGGGCAAGCACAGATGACCACAGTGTCCCTGCCTGGTGGGTGCAGCCAGGCAGTGCGAGGCACGGAGCCCATCCAGGGCTTAGGGGCCCGTGGGGCTCAGAAGCGAGGCCCAGGCCTGGCCTGGGGTGGGGTACTGTGCAAGGTGAGCTCTCAGACGGGGCTGGAGGAGGAGGACAAGCAGAGAGGCAGGCAGGGTGTAGGGCACCCAGGGATATTCCAGGCATAGGCACATCCTGTGTGGAGCCAGGGCGGGTGGGGCGGCCAGGGGCTTCAAGGAATGGGTTCTGGGGGCCAGATCGCCCAGCGGCACAGCCGTATCCCTCTGTGGACCCGACAGAGTGAACCGGGCAGCTCTCGGGGGCCATGTCCGCTAGGAAAGGGGGCGTGAATTGATTCCAGAGCAGTGGGGAGGCCAGGACGCTGGGACGTGGCTCCCACAGGCAGGACTCAATGCTGTTGGGTTTGGGCAGACATATTACGGGGGAAACGAACTTGTTTTTAAAGGCAAGAAAATGTGAAACACAAAAGTCCAGATAATAATTTAGTGCAGGGCATGGTTGAGGGGCTGGAAGCATCTGAGTAGATGTAGGTTTAGGGGCCGTTGTAATTCTTGCTGGTGTTTGTCACGTTTTTCAATGAATGAATGAATGAATGAATGAATGAATGAATGAATGAATGAATGAAATAGGGGAGGGCCATGCAAACCAACAGCAAAGCCGTGGCTGGCTCCACACCCCTTTGCTTCTCTGTCGCTGGCTGGCTCGGTCTGGTGTCCCTGTTGGAAGGGTCTGTGTCCACACAGCCACGGGGCATCCTGAGGGTAGAGTCTTGGGAAGCGTGTAGTCCAGCACCTGGTACATGGTGAGGATTCTAGTAAGATATCTGCAGGGTGGAGAATAGGCACTATAGGAGGTGAGGCTGGAGGTTGGGGAGGGGAAGGAGCCACGGTCAACCCTGGAAGGGAGGCCAGCCAGTGGGCCAGGAAGGGAGGGCCAGGTAAGAGGCAGAGCCCCCAGGACTTGCTGGTGGTGGGAGACAGGACACCCAGGCTTATGCCGAGGGGAAGAAAAAGGGGTGGGCGGCTCATCCACGGGCAGAGCCCAGAGTGGCTGAGGGGCTGGCTTTGGGCTGTGGGTTTGGGGGGAGCTGTGGAAATCCCCGTGGGATAGAGGCACAAGCAGCTGGGTGCAGGCGTCCAGGATGGAGGTGGGGTCCTCAGAAGTGAGTGGTGAGCAGGGCACCAGAGGGACAAGACAATTCCTGGAGGGCCTGAGTTAGACCCTCTGCTCAGGAAGGACCCCAAAGGAAGCTGGAGGAGGGGAAACAGCCCCAGGAGGGCCCAGGGAAGGGTTAGGACAGCCAGAGTGCAGGGGCAGAGGGGCGTGGGTGACGTGGGGGCCATGGAGGGTGGCGCTGGAATTATGGAGGGTGAGGAAGGGAGGGCTGTGGGGACACATGGGGGACCAAGGCTCCCGGGGTGGGGAGATGGCTGAGCACAGGGCTGGGCAGCCAGTACACAAATGAACCCAAATGTCCTGGTGTGCCAGAAAGCAGAGAAGTGGACAAAACCAAAAAATAAATTAAATAAACCCTATGGGAGCAGGTCACGAGGGCACAGAATGGTCAATGAGCTAAAAGTGTTTCATGTGAAATGTACAGATGAGATGTAGTCAGGTGACAGAACCGCAACCTGTTCAGCCCTGTCCCCTCTTCGGGCCCCCAGCACCAGCTGTCTGGGCCCAGAGCCTCAGTGACCAACAATCTACAGGCCTCCCCGTCACCCTGCTCTCATGTTCCCTCTTCCCCAACTCCCACTCACTCCTCGCGGCCTCCCGATGGGCTGCTGGGCCTCAGTTTCCCCAACTATAAAATGGGCGTGCAGATGAGCTCACCTGCATCACAGCACAGACAGGTGAGGAAGGACCACTGGCACCTCCTGGGGATCAGCCCAGCCCTTCCCAGCCCTCTTGGGCACACCATGCCGCCTCAGCACGGGGCTCTCCCACAGCCACCTCTTCCCCACCTTCAGGTTCCGTCAGGGTCACTTTCTCCGAGAAGCCTTCCATGAGTCCTCAGCTGCCCATGATGGCCCTTAGCCCCAAGGGCCTGGCATGTTTGGACCTTGATGACCATCTATGGGGGCCAGCACCCCAGGAGCTGTGCACTGCTGGGCCTCACACAGCCCTCCTCGCTCCTGGGCGGCCTGCTACCCTATGAGCTCCCAGCCCCCTGACAACCACATTCCAGCCACCTGCCTCCCTCTCCCTGTCTCTGTCCCCCGTCCTAAGCACCCCCAACACCAAAGTCCTCCTCCTGCCATTGTCCTGGGAGGGGGCCTGGCCGAGGGCAGACTCTCGGACAGCATTTCCCGCTGTGCCCACCCACAGGCACACAGAACCCTCCACCCCTGATTCCGGCTCCGTCTGGCCTCAGGGAGGGGCCTCCTGCCTGCACCCCGAGCCCTTGCAGCTCGTCCTGACTTTACTCCCTAGGGAAGTTCTGGCAATTCCAGGCTTAGCTCACTGTGGCTTCTCCCTTTGCGGGGAGATGGGGCCTGGTGCAGGCCGGTCTGGCCCCCACCTCACCCCACCAGGTCCCCACCAGGACGTCTCACACCCCCAACAACAACCTGGGCCCCTGAACGCCTATCAACTACACTTCCCCACACTGGCCACACACTTCCAGGGGACATGTGCTGTATGGGGACACTTCCCAGCAGTGCCCTGTCATCTTCTCTGCCCTCACCTGTCCCCCAGTGGCAGCCCCACGGCTCTCACCTTACCTGACCTGTTAGCATGTCCATTCTGGTGGCTCATTCCCCACCTGCCCATCTGTTTGTCCTCTCCTGGCGTCCCTCTGACCTGTTCACTCCCCCACCTTGTGGACACCCTGTCCCCATCTGTCCCCAGGCTCCACCTGTGGCCTACACCTCCTCGGACACAGGCCAGGGCACCAAGACTCAGCCTGCTATGATGGGGGTGGGGTGGGGGATGGGGGTCGGAGCTCCCCAGGGAACCCCACAGCCTTCCTCCCCTGGCAAAGCCTTGAACTCTGCTTGTGCCCATGGGGTGATTCACCCCTGGAAGCCTGAGCGAGGCGAAGGAGAAGTTCCCGCGGGGCTCTGTTCACTCCGCCCTGACCGGCTGGCACTCTGACCAGCTCTGCCATGGCCTCTGAGTGGGCTGCGTGCACACAGGCCCCCTGGACGCCTCCTTCTGGGTCCCACAGTGCCTCCAGCCACGGCATCCACGTCCAGAGTCCTCTCCCACCCCACTCCCCTTCTGCTTCATGCCTGCACTTGCTGGTGGCACCACCTGGACCCCAGAGCATCCTGGACACCCCGACTTCTCACTCCCTTGCCCCCAGGTCTCGTGCCTGCTGTGGCAGGAGCTGGCTGACTGCCCTTTTCCTCCTGGACACGCACCTTGCGACAGTGAGTCCTGATGGCACGTGTGTCCAGGCGTGGCCCCTGGGCCTCCTGCTATTCTCAGGTCTCCTTCCCCTCCCCTGCCAGCTGGATACAGAGGACCAGCCGGGATGCTAAGGTCCTTGGGGAGCAGGAGCCGGGGTCCCTCTCCCTTTCCACGCTGGCCTGAGCACTGCACTGGAGTGAGAATGGAGTCCCTGAGGTGTGGGGCTCTTAGTTACAGCCACTGGCCTTCTTTCCCTGACTAACAGGACCCCTGTATCAGTGTCCTGAGTCACCAGGAAAAAAGGACCACAACTAGCGACTTACACCATAGACTCTCACTGTCCCCAGCCCTGGAGGCTGGAGTCCGAGAGCCAGGTGTCAGCAGGGCTGGTTCTCTGAGGCCTCTGTCCTCGGCGTGTAGACGGCCGTCCTCTCCCTGTGTCCCCACATGGTTGTCCCTCTGTGTGTGTCTGTGTCCTGACCTCTGCTTATGAGGACCCCGGTCACTGTGGATGGGGCCCCACCCCAGTGACCTCATTTCACCTTAAACATCTGCAAAGACACTATTCCCTAATAAGGTCAATAAGGTCAAGCTCACAGGTACTGAGGGTTAGGGCCTGCCCATGTAAATTTTTAGGGGACACCATTCAACCCGTGGCACTCCCTGAGCCCGCCTCTTTCTCTGGCCCACCCTGTGTTCTTTCTTGACCCTCACCCACCATTTCTGTCCCGGGTCCTCAAAACACTTTCCACGTGTCTATGTGCCTCTGTCATCATCCCGAACGTTCTCCATCCTGCTGAGCCTTCCCGTTATGCCCACGTCACACTGCCCAGCCTTCTGCCTCCCAGCCCCGGGGAAGTTTCTGCCACTCCTCTGGCCCTGGGACGCCAAGCCCGGTGCCCAACGGGTCCACGTGCCGACAGGCGGTGACCCTCGGTCCTCCCACAGCTCTCTGCTGGCTGATTGACGCCCTCGGCGCTCCGGCCAGGTCTCCACACCAGACATGCCCTGGCCTTTCCTGGCCTGACCACTTCCCCATTCTTGACTTCTCCTTGTTGACTCCACCTACTCTCTCCCGTTCCCCCTCCCCCCCTGCCCCCCCCCTCGTGTCTTGTCACCTGATGTCACTTGAGCCTGTGGTCTGAACACTGCCTTCCTGGACCTTTGAGGCCACCTTGCCCACGTACCCAGCTGCCCCTGGAGGGTCCCCCGGATGTCCCCCAGGCAGCAGTCAGTGCATCCGCTGTGCCCCTCTGACCCCACTCACCTTGCCCGACAGGGCTGGTCCCTCCTGCAGCCGCAAGGAAGAGTCTAGTCCAGGCCCCTCCCCAGCTCCTGGGGGGCTCCTGGGCTGTAGACGCATTAGCCCGTCTCTGCCTTTGTGTTCACGCGGCGTTCCCCCTGCGTGCAGGTCTGTCACTGAACTTCCCCTTTTCATAAGGACACAGTCATATTGTGTGAAGACCCACCCAGTGACCTCATCTTAACTAGTTACATCCGCAACGACCCCATTGGTAAGTAAGGTCCCATTCTCAGGACTCCAACCTGTGAAACTGGGGTGACACAGCTCAATACATAGTAGGAGGGACCAGGCTGCCTCTGGGCCTTTGGCAGGGGTGACAGACAGAGGAGCCTGCTCTGGAGGGCACTGGAGTCTGGCAAACACTTGGGGGTCATAGGTGCCCTCTGCCTCAGACGGGGTTAACAAGGGGGCTTGGGCAGACAGGCCAAGCCCCTAGACCTCCCACTCTGTGCAGAGCTGGTCCAGTGAGCACCCAAAGACCCACGCTTGGTTTCACACTCCTTGAAATTCTTAGTAGTATGTGAACAAAGGCACCAGGTTTTCATTTTGCCCTGAGCCCCACAAATGAGGGAGCTAGCCCAGCCTTTGAGCAGTGCGTAGTGGTGGGGGAACATATGTTGAGGGCGCCCAGCCTGTACCTGCCCCCCAATCCTGCCAAGGCTCCTAAACATCCCAGCAGTGACATTGAGGCCGACCTCACCACAGGCCAGAGGAAGGACCCAAATAGCAGTCAACCCGGGTCATACACACCAGCAAGGTGCCAAGAGGGCAAAAGGGCCTTGTGCCCTGGGGGTTCTGGCCAGGACTGGTGTCTGGGCCCTGCTTGGGTGGACGACTAATTACCATGTCTGCGGTTGGACAGGAAGTGGCTCTGGAAACCACAGAGGGGACCTGAGAGCTACCAGGACCCTGGTGGTCTCTCTGCAGCCTGGGGTCTGGCTCAGGCCTGCCCTGTATTTGAGGGTATGGGGCCCCTTCCTGCCTCCCCACACAGGTAAATGAGAAGCCACCTTGGTGCATGTGGGGGCCAGGACCTCACTGCCTTCCATGTCAGCTTCTCCCTCAACCAGGCCCCACCCTGATGGACAAACACGCAGGGGGCCTTACTGCCTTCTCTCCCCATGGGCTTCTCTCCTGCCCCCATTGGCCTCGGGGCCCCTCCGTGTCCCTTCCAGTTGGATTTCTCAGGTCCGCTGCTGGCCAGGGCTTGGCAAGATGGCCCTGGGCTCGCTTTTCCTGTCTCGTGGGCCCAGGAGTCAGCCCAGGTCTTGTAAGGGAAGTATCCATCACCTGTGTAGCTGCTCCAGCATGGCCGGATGGCACACAGCCCAAGGCACCCAGCTTTGGGGTCTGGCCCCCACAGCTGCCACCATCCCTCCCAGATTTCCAAGCCCCTGCTCTGGCCACTCTCAACAGCTGAGAACAGTAAAGGGGGGAACAGATTCAGTCCTGCTGCACCCCCACCCTACCCCAGGACCCGACCCATCAGTTCTGCTCCCTGGGCACAGATTGGGGGGGTGGAGTGAGGCAGAGTTGAGGGGCAAGGGGAGGGGCCACAGATAGACCCGCAGACCAACAGATGGGGCAAGTAAAGAAAGTATAGGGACAAGACATGGGCATGTGGTACGTGGGGGCTTTCAGGCAGGACCCCACAGGTCACCTGGACAGTGCAGGCCTGTCGGGGCGTCGAGAGAGGGTGGAGAAGAGGTGTGCCCTGCTCTGCGAGCACACCCAGAAGATTCCTTCCAGAGAGGATAGGTGCTGAGAATGGAGGTCCCAGGGGCCAGAACCACGCCCTGGCACTGGGGACAGCCTGCCACGCGAAAGGCCTTTTGAGGCCACGGCTGCTGGTGGGGCTTCTGTGTGTCACCGGGAGTCTGGACGCACGGTGTCCCAGTCCCTATACCACCCCCTGCCTTCATGGGGCTTCTCACCCCAGGTCCCTGCAACTTGCTTAATGCTTCCTGGTGGTTGGGTTTTTCTCTCTCTCTTCTCTTGCAACAACAGATTAAAAACAACACCCCAACCCCAGCCCAAACCTCAACCTGCAGCCGGAAAGGGGAAGTGAAAGCCGGCAGGGGGTGGGGGATCAGGCCACCGCCCCAGGAAGCACCCAGAGCCCTGGCACACATAGCCCACAGCCCACATCTCCGAACAGACAGACGCCAGGCCCATGGCGGAGGCTCTGAGCCCCCCGGGCTCCGAGGAGCAGGAAGAGCTGCTGGTAGAAGAAGGTGTCGGGTAAGGGCCTGTGGGGCGGCCGTGCATCGTGCATCGGGAGGCCACGGGACCGGTGTTCTGTTCCAAGCATTTACACGGGGTAACGCTCAACACTAGGTCCAGGGCGCCGTGGGGGACCCAGGCCACATGCAGGCTGCAGGCCACCTTCCCGGGACTCCGCGTCACCCCGCGGTGGCCCCTGCTTCTGTGGCTGGGCCTTCCTGGGAAAGGAAGTTCTCCCTACGAGCGAGTAGGATGCCGACCCAGGACAAGGAGGGCTGGGTGCCCGATGCAGGGACCCAGGACGAAGTCTGGACAGCTGGGGCAGAGACTGGGCCTGGGGAGGCAGGGCCGAAGCCGCAAGGGCTGGAGGTGGGTGTGAGGTGGGGAGGGCCAGGCCTGATCAGAGGGGTTGCTCAGCTTCGGGACCCTCAGAGCCCATACTTGGGGCCCAGCTGAGACCCCTCCCTCTAGTGGCGAGGCTGAGGGTGCCAGCAGATGCTTGTTCCGAGTGCCAGGCAGGCACTGTTGGTTGGGGGTACGGGCAAAGGCTGTGTGTGGGTTGCTGGCAGAAAGGGCCACCTGTGTGGCCGCGGCTACCAGAACAGCGTAGAGATAGCCCTTGTCCCCAGGCTGTTCAGGAGGAGCCGCTGGGACCAGGCCTGTGCAGAAGCGAAGGACGGGGGACCAGGCCCGGGGAAAGGGCTGCTGGAGGGCAGGAGGATGTCTGATGGGTGGGGAGCGTATGCGGTGGAGACCACCAGCCAGGAGGAGGGCAGTGGGCCTGCAGCTCGGGTCAGTGGGAAGGGGAAGGGGGAGAGTCCAGAGCCACAAGGATGGAGATGGCGTTGCCCAGGGCCGACTTTCTTTCACCTGCTCCAGAGCTGCTGCTCGGGAGGGGAAGAGGGGAAACGGGGTGACGCCCAGGGCCTCCTAAGCAGGTACGGGTAGGGTCCCCACAGCCTCAGGGCTGGCTTGCAAAGTGGATTCTGACGCCAGGTCTTCGGCTGGAGGCTGGTGACAGCAATGGCTGATACTGTGATGATACCTTTACTGATGAGGGAAATGAATGTGAACCCGTGTGTGTGTGCACACGCGTGTGTGCACACATGCGTGTGTGTGCATGTGCATGCGAGGGAAGTGGCAGGTCACCTTCTACTTGCTGAATCCCAGGTGAGGCCTGGGGTGAGCCGGGCAGCCTGGGTCTGGGTCAGGGTGTGTATGCCAGGTGGGGCTGCCGGGGCACACTGCCCCTCATAGCACCCCATGGTGGGAGGCTGGGCCCAGGCTGTGTGCCCAGGGGGATCGCTGCGTCCTTAGAGGAGGTAGGTGCTCTGAGCATACAGCAGGTGACTGAGGACAGCTGTGTCCCGCTCCGAAATGGCTCCTCACGTCAGCACCGTCTGCACCCTCAGCTCCTGTGCTCTCAGCCACCTCATGCCCGTAGAAGGGCACAGCTCGAGCTGCCTGGCCGGGCACCCTGCCTCCCTCCTTGGCCCCATCCTTGACCAGCCCCTCCCAGCTGTCGTGAAAGCTGAGGAGAGGAGACCAAGGCAGCAGGAGGAGGGGCTCGGTGTGGCCGACCCCAAGGTGTCTTGGTGCCTATCCTGGGGACTTGGGCTTCGCCGGTGTGGGATTTTGGGCTGGAGAGCCAACGGCTGCATCCCTGGTCCCTGAACCTGGGCTGCCTGTGGCAAGCCCCCGCCCCCCCCATGTGGTGTGCGACACCGACCTTTCAGAATGAAACTGAGAGGCAGGGCGCGTTCTCATTTCATAAGGTGACTGAGGAAACGGGGGATTTTCCTTTGGGGGTGAGAAGTCCCCACACCCAGGGAGGGGATTTGTGTCTTGGGAAGCCCCACCTGGGAGCCCCCAGGAGGTCTGCTGGGTCTGCTGGACTGGAGTGGAGCCAGTGAGACCTTCCCCCAAACCTACACATGCTGCATGCTTTCAGAGAGGTTGTCGGGCCTCGGACACCAACGTGCATGGCAGCCCAGGGCAGGCCATGGCTCTCCAATGGGGCAATTGGGCAGCCCCCTCAGACTGCCCCAGGTTAGAGCCTCCTCCCTCAGAGTGCCCTAGGATGGTCCCATTCCTGTAAGGGAGCCAAGGGTGGGAGGGTGTGGTGGGACCCCATGGGTCAGAAACCCCCGTGCAGCCAGGCCCCCAGGCGGCCCTCCTACCCACTTGCACTCCCAGCAGGGCAGACACCCTGCTACAGCCAGGGCACGTGGCCCCGGAGCAGTGGGCAGTGCCAAAGGCCACTCAGGCTTCTGGGGTGAAAGAACTGGGGAGCTGAGTCCTGGATCATTTCCCCGTCAGAGCTGCGTCAGGCCTTAGGACACCCAGGTGGACCCCTTTCTCCTCCCCCCAGGTCAGGGGTCTTGGGCACCTGGAAATTTCCCAGGGGAAGGGGAAAGCTGAGCTGGCTGCCTTCCCCCTGGCGAGGCTGGCGGAGGTCCTGGCTTCCTCCCACCTTCCATCAGGGCCTTGCACGTTCCCTCCTTGAGCTGGGAAGCGGGACCCCTGCCGATTTGGGAAGCCGGAAATCCTTCTCTGCACCCCCACCACCTTCTAGGGCTTTATCTGTCTCATAAAACATCCCTGGGGTCACACAGGGGCAGTGCTGGGAGGGTCTCGGGGACCAGACAGGGTAAGGCCCCGCCACGGTGCCATCGTGAGCTGGCATAGCAGCTGCCCTCCCCTCTACGACCCTGTTGGCTTGCCTGTGCCTTGGTTTCCCTCGCAGGGTACCAGAGTGATGGGCCTGTGGGTGGCAGCTGGAAGAGGCCCTTGTAGTCCTCACCAGCAAGGGTGGGGCCGGGAGCATCAGCTCTGCTCTCCTGGGCTCCAAGTCCCAAGTGCCAGCGGGAGGAGGAGGACGGGCTGGGTCCTGGGTCATGACCAGCATCAGCCCCTGATGCCTGGACTAGTACTTTCTGGGCAAATAAGCGCCACCCCCCTGAGGCCTCAGTTTCCCCATGTGGAGTCGTAGCTGCTCAGACTGCAAGCTTGCTCCCCTGCCAGACTTCACCCAACGCTTCAAACCAAGGTTGTCCTCCTGGACCCAGGGAGGTGGTCCCGGGACCTCCTATTTCACAGGTTCATTGGCTTAAGGGGCCGAGGCACTGCCGGAAGTCATCTGTCTGTCCAGCAGCAGACAGACCCCGCATGGCCTTGGCTGGGAGCAGAAGCTCCCTTCTCTGCAGGGACTCTGGGGAGCCTGTGCCCCCTGTGGGCTCAAGGTCGGGGTTCCGGGGACCCAGGAAGGCCTGGGGGACCCAGGAGTGGCTCGGCTGCCCCTTGTAGGTGCTCAATAACCCCCCATGCAGCACTGCCGGAAGTTTTGCCCCTGGAAGTTCCCGTGGGGGTGAGGGAGGGGCTTCTGAGTTCCACCCAGCATGGGGCACAGTGAGAAAGCACCCCAGCGACCTGCCCAGAAAGCAGAAATAGGATTGGCCCTGCCAGAACCAGAACGAGGTGGTTCTGTCCAGAGGTGTCTAGAAAGGAGTCTCAGCCCTTTCCAGCCCAGCCCTTCCCAAATGCCCGCCTCGAGCTTTTGGCACCAGAAATGTCCTTTCCAGGAGCTTCCAAAAGGCTTCTTGGAGACTGGGGGCTGAGGCCACAAGGCATCCAGCAGAGGGGTCCCCCAAACTCCCCTACCCCCAAGTTCCCCGGAGGCAGATAGAATCAGGGCCTCTCTGCCAGGAATGAGCTGAGATTTAGAGGAGAAAGTTGTCTGGAGTTGCGTGTGCCAGGACCCCCACATGGAGAGAGGGGCTGGGGGGCCTGTGTGGGCTTTATAGGAGGTTAGGGGATTGAGAAAATCAGGCCTCCTTGCTCTGCTCTGCCAGCACAACACTGAGGTACCAGACACAGACAGATGTGGGGCAGGGGGAGGAAAGTCCCTTGTCCTCTCCTGGGGCCAGACTTCATTTGCTAACTGCCACTAAGCTGGGACATTGGGAGTCGCTGGGTGGGAGAAAGTGCTATCTGATCTCACGGGCTGGCAGGGAGGGGTCGTCCGAGCCCCAGGGAGTGCCTGTGTCCCCTTGCAGGCACCCACCTCCTGCAGGAGTGGGAGGGGCTCAGGCCTCCTGGAACAGGGTGGGGGGCAGCCCCCCATGGACACCCAAACAACACTACACCTACCTGCCCTTCTGGGGTCCCCGTTTTCCTGGTTGCCAGGTACTGTGGGTGCTTCTGCAAGGGAGGACCCCCTACACACAGGCACATACACACACAGGACACTAGGCCTGTGGGGCTGTGACAGTAACAATGGGGTAGCGGTGGTGGGACACCCACTTCCCATCCCTCCCAGAGCCTTGGCGTCCCCAGCTGACACATGGGCTATGAGTAAGGACAGGAATAACATCACTGCCCTGTCCCATCCGTGGCAGGCGGCGTCTCAGACGCTGCCCCTTCCCACTGCAGGGAAGGGACAGCCCCTCACGCCAGGTGTCTGTGCCCCTCCTTCCTAACGCACCTGCCCTTCTGCTGGCTTCACCTCTGAGGTGACCCAAGGCTGCCTCCTCCTGCCTCACTTCCTCTTCTCCCAGCTGCCTCCCCTGCAAAGGAAATGGAACTTGGGACAGGTGGGTCTAGCCAGTTGATTCCAGAAGAATCTAGAGAGAAGCCTCAGCCTTTCTCCCCGCCAGCCCGAACCCAAACCCAGTGTCATCACTCCATCCACGTCCCACCACCCTGGCCCCTTTCCCTTTGTTGACTGAGGAACACAGATGACAGATTAGTGCCATTTGGGGCTGCCTCCTCTGTAAGTCAGAGACTGCTCTCTGCCTGGAGTCACCCAGGAGCCACTGAGGCCACCCGCCCTGACCCACTGTCCTCCCCGCCACGGGCTCTCACCTTCCACGGGGACACCACTCTGTGAGCATATATTTGTGAGTGGGTACGGTGTGTGTGGTGTGACAATGTTTGAACAAGAGGACAAGTCCCTACCTCTCCAGCCGCTGCTTAGGTTCCACTGTGGCACTCAGCCTACGGGCCATGAAGGTCTGCTCTCTTACCTTCTTGGGCCCCACGCTTATGAACCATGGCTTAGTCACAAAAGAAGAAAAAGAGAAAATGAAAGACTCAATGATGGAGAAAAGTGTGAATTAAGGGAAAGATAGATGAAGAAAAGTAGAAAGTAAGAAAAAATGAATTGATGGAGAGATGGATGGAGGGTAGATGGGTGGATGGAGAGATGGATGGAGGGATGGATGGACGGATGGATGGATGGATGGATGGGTGGCTGGGTGGATGGATGGATGGATGGATGGATGGATGGATGGATGGATGGATGGATGGATAGATGAATGGATAGATCAATGTGTGAATGGTCAATTGACTATATAGATAGACAGATAAATTGATGGAAGAGAGGAGTGATGTAATATACATGATTGACTTATAAAAGTAATGAAAATAGGTATATATGACATTGAACAAGTTATTTAATTCTCTGTATCTCAGTTTCCTCACTAAAATAGTATACTATCAACCCCATAGGGATTTACTGAGGGTTATATAATGAAGGAAAGCTCTTAGAAAACTCTCGGGCACATAATGTCTCATAAATGTTAGCTAGTGGCGGTGGTGGTAGAAGTGGTAGCAATACTGGATGGGCAAATGGATAGATGTGCGGCAATGTGGATGGATAAATAGAATGATGGATACATATATGAACAGACACATCGATGTATGGATGGAGACGTGCAGACCTGATATTTAGAATATGTACCAACAGCTATGGCACAAATATTAGCCTATCAAGTCGATGCTGACTTTGATCATTTAATGATTCTATTCATGTGTTTAACTATTTTGCACCTGTGTATATCAAGCTGATCACCCACTTGGATAGATTTCTGTGCAGGTGTCCAGGAGATGAATGGACTTTGGATGGATTGGCAGGTGGACACATGGAATGGAAGTATAAATGGGAGGGTGGGTCGATGGATGGAAGGTAGACAGATAGAAGGTTGTAAGGCAAGGTAGACACAGGGATGCACATGCATGATGGATAGATTTTTAGATGGATAGATGGGCAAGTACAGAAAGAGATAGCTAAACGGGGGAGATAACAGATAGTAAGTAAATAGACATATGGCTTGATGCTGGGTGAACTGCTGAAGAGACAGGCTGATGAACAGACATGGCTACACCAGAACATTTGCACTCAGCTCTCTCTTCCTGGAACGTTTTCTCCCACCAATGTACCAATGTATACTGCTAGCTCTCATCTTTTTCCAAGTTGCTTTTGAAATAAGGAAAGGCTGAGTCTTTCCTGTGAGGCTTTCCTTGATTAGTATACATAAAATACCAAATCCCTTCCAAAACTCCATGTCCTCCTACCTTGAATTACATTTTCTATAGTATTTACCATCATCTAATATGTTACAGTAAATATTTACTTAATGTAAATACAAATATTTACTTGTTTTGTTCCCACAAAAATGTCAGAAGAGAGACATGCAGAATCCCCAGCACCTAAAAAATAAATATAGTAAATGTTCGATAGATTTTTGAAAAATATAAGGATAGATGGACAACTACATGAAGATAAATGGAGAGATGGATGAATGAATAGTTGGTCAAATGAGATATGGATTAGTTAATGGATGGATGAGAAGGATAGTAACTAACATTTATTGAAGGTTTACCAAGTATCAGCAACTGCTTTAAGCACTAACTCATTTGGATGATTTAACGGGCAGCATGATGGGCGGATGTGTATATAAAAGGACAAATATGTATCTACCGTGTTTCCCCGAAAATAAGCCCCAGTTGAGATCGTCAGCCAGATGGACGCGTTTAGTACGTTATGACGATGTTCCAGAAGATGACACGACTGTATTTGAATAAATGTAGATTGTTGTGCATGAAAACATAAGACAGCCCCTGAAAATACGCTGTAATACATCTTTTGGAGCAAAAATTAATATAAGACAGGAATAGAATACGTATATTATATACCGTGTTTGGGGAAACATATATATATATCTATGTATATACACACATATATATGCACAATTGGATGCATCACTTGCTGGATGGAAAAGTGGGTGGTGGACATATGGACGGACGGATGGATGGATGGACAGACAGACATGATGGATGTATGAGTGGGATGGGTAAACACTAAAATACGTGTGTATAGGGACAGCAGAATATTTAAAGAGACAGAAAGGCGTATTAACCACAGCTTGCTGGTTGGTTAGCTGGGCAAGCGGATACACAAATTGGTGGACGACCATATAGAGCATAGTAATTGACACATAGTGAGTGGTTATTATGTTCCAAATGGGTGGGTGGCTAGCTGAATGCTTCTTCTAAGTGTTTCATAAGACATTTAGATAGATGGTTGGATGGGTGCATGGGTGAATGGCTAGATGGATGGATACTTGCTCAATGAAGAAATGCAAAGAGAGCTGAGAGATGGATGGGCATTGGTATATATGTATTGACAAATGCTTGAATGGATCGAATGGATTGATGGAAGGATATATTGTGTTTATACGGATAATTGAAGGTGTAGATGTATTGAGAAATTGATAGATTGATGAATGATACGATAAATATAACTATATAAAAGGGATGGATGAATGGATGGGTAGATGATGGATGGATGGGTGAACAGATAAATGGATGGATAGGTGAGTGGATGGGTGGATGGGTGGGTGATAGATGGATGGGAGGATGGAGAAATGGATGGATGAGTGGGTGCATGGATGAATGATGGATGGAAGATGGATGAACAGATGGACAAATCATAGTAGAGTTGAGGTCAAATGTGCTGCCCTATTGTTCCTAGTTGTAAACCATGAATCCTGGTCCCTGCATTTAAAGACCTGTACTTGCCACTTCCCACCTATTAGCATTTCTGGTAGAAAGCTGTGCAATTCTAAGCTCTTCGTGACAGGGACTTTGCTCAATCCCAGGTACGAATATTTTTCCTTCTTTTGAACCAAAATATGCCCTGGCACATTCCATTCCTGGCTGTGACTTGGATTCCAGGACTAGGAGCAAGGGGTGAGGGGGTGACTGGCAGGGTGACATGGACACGCAGTGCAGGCTCTCTGGTCCCTGGCTGGTCTGCTGCGTCCCGGCCCTGCTGCCCTGCCTTCGTCCTCGTTCTGCCAGAACCCTGAGGTCTGTGTTGGATGCTGGGCCGGGCGCTGGGGCTGGGCAATGGGCACAGCTGCCTTTCGGCACTCCCCACATTCTCGGCTCCTCCTGGGTTGTGTGAGGGGAGGGAAGACGCTTGGGCTCCCCTCCAGGACAGTCACGGGACCCAGCCTGATGTGTGGGCGGGGGGCTCTGAGCCAGACTTCCTGACCCCCACAAAGCCTCCACCAGCCGGCCACCACCTGAGTCACTGCAGACTGGAGCTGTGGGCCCACGTGGAATTTTTCCGACTGTTGCCGCCACTTCCAACACACACTGTCTTCACACAGTGACTCACTGGCGTGTCCACTCGCTTGCCCGTGTGATCATAACCTTGCCCTTTGTCCACGCACATGTCCCCTTAGTGGAGGAAACGAGAGCGGCCATTCCTCTGTGGCAGGGGGGCTGGAGGGTTCAGGCCGGGCCATGTGCACAGAGATGGCCTCTCCGGGCCAGTGCTGGGGTGGCCAGCCGTCCTCAGACCTGGCTTGTGGTCTGGCTCACAGGCCCTGGCTCTGAGACCCTGGACACCAGCCTGAGTCTCAGTTTCCCCACCTGGGACATGGGTACATGGTGTCCACCTCTCAGGGCGGTGTGGGCATTAGCCAGTAGGGCGAGCTCCTAGATGAAAGATGGCTGGTCCTCAGTGACTCCCCCAGAAAGGGAGTCCAGTCCCTCCCCTTGTCCAGCCACTAGCCTCGAGTCTTCTCAAGTGAGTCACGGTGACTAAGCCCAACCAGAGAAACAATGGGCTGGGCTGCTTCTCTGGGGCCTTGGCCAAAGGACCAGGGGCAAGGGGGCGCGGCTGGCCAGGGCACCGCCTGACCTTGTGCCCAGTTGCCACTTCTTGGGAGGATGGGTACCAAACCACAGAGGCTGTGTTGGTGTCTGCCTCTTGGGGTCTCGCTGCTCTGACCTCCCAGTGCAGTCTGGGGGTGGGTGGCTGGGGAGGGCAGCAGTTTCTCCATTTGGGGAGCAGAGAGGATTCCTGGGGTGCCCGGCCTCCCCCTAGAGGTGATAACAGGAGCAAAGGGCTGGGAATAAACAAAGGAAAAATGGAGCACCAGGAGGGAGGGGGAGAGGGGGGAGGGAGAAGGAGGGAGAAGAGGAAGGGAGGGGAGAGGAAGGGAGGGGGAGGGAAGGGAGGGGGAGGGCAGGGAGGGAGGGAGACAGAGATAGGGACAGAGAGACACCAGAGGGAAAAGAGAGGAGAGAGGGGCTGGCTTTGGGACCAGGGAGGCAAGGGACCGAGAGGAAGGGGCTCAGTGCCCAGGACCAGGCAGGGCAGGGGGTGAGAGGGCAGGGCAGGGGACTTGAACCTAAAAGACAGATGCAGGAGAGAAAAAGAGGAGGGCCAGACAGTGGGCCAGGCCAGGCCAGGCCAGGGCGAGGAGAGAGGCTCGAAGGGATGGAGAGGCAGGTATGGGGGACCAGGCGCCCTGCAAGCTCATGAGAAGACAGGAAGGAGAACGGAGAGTGGCTGAGGCAGAAAGCAGCTGTGAAGGTGGTGGAGGGGAGAGGTGACAGCTCCTGCCCATCACAGGCCACAGGTCCCACTGAGCCCCTCTGCTGGGCTGGGAGGGTTTCTCTCTGACATTTTTACTAGTCTGGGAAGGAGGGAGCAGTGGAGGTGGAGGAGACCAAGGGGGGCGGAGTAGGGGGCTGGGGGGAACGAAAGGGAAGCAGCTGCTAAGCCTGAGGAGGAGGGGGTCCAGAGACCCACAGAGTCCAGAGGCCCAGAGACGGGGGACAGAGGGGCACTTAGGCAGCGGGGGGCAGCCCGCAGGGAGCCAGCCCAGGAGACCCCCCCCCCCCCAGGGGCCAGAGGGGCCAGGACAGACCAGCAGACAGAGAGAAGAGACAGGGAGGGGGTGTCAGACAGAGTGAGTGACAGCCCGAGATAGAGGGATAGACAGAGGGTGTGAAGGAGGGGCAGGGAAGGAAAGAAAAGAAAAGAAAAAGAGAAAAAAGCAAGAGAAGGGGGAGAGAGGGGTCCCAGTCACAGGATGAGCAGCAGACAGAGGGCAGCAGACAGAGGGCGTACAGGCAGGAGCCTTTGAAGAAGGAGCCGCACGTCCCCAGGGCTGGGGTCAGGCCAGGTCGCCGGCCAGGCGGGCGGCCGCCAGCAGCATGAGCAGCCCGGCAATCCTGAGGAGGAATTCTAGCAAACAGGGCCTGGAGCACCTCCTGAGGTAGGTCGCTGCTGGCCCAGCCGGGGCACTGAGGGCAGGGCAGGATGCCCACGCTGGTGCCACCCACGGACGATTGGCACTTGCTGAGCCTTGGCCGGGGTGGCTGTGCCAGGCCAGCCCCGGGCGTGGGGCTCCCTCAGTTCTTTCCAGAAGCCTGGCCCAGCCCGGCAGGAGTGGCCCCCACACTGTGGGCAGGGTGAGGGGTGTGCCAGTCCGGTTGGATACATGCACATGCGTGCAGGTGCGTGCACGCGAGCCGTGTCTCCTCCTCTTCTACCTGTGTGGCCGGTCTGCCCTGGCTCAGTGCTCTCAGGATGGAGAGCACGTCTGCAAAAGGCTTCTGAGGCCTCACCTGTTGTCCCACTGACCCTTGGGGACCATGCAGTCATCCTTACTTTACACATGATGAAACTGGACTCTGCAGCCCATGTACCCACTGCCCTCTGTGCACCAGCCCTGAGTGGGAGGCACCTTGGGCCATGTCGAGTGCTTGGGCCTCAGACTCAGGTTTTCTCTGGACCACTATCTTGGCTCCTGCCTCCTCGGGCCTTGGGCCAGTGCCCTATCCTCTCCGGGCCTCAGTTTCCTCCTCTGTAAAGTAGTCACCTGCCTTGCTGTGTCGTGGAGAGAGAGCAGAGGCAAACGGCCGGGAGCTCTGCAGAGCTCAGCTGTAGGTAGGCTCAGAGCCGTTGCTTCTCGCCAGGGGCCACTCCCCACCTCCCTCTGAGCCACCTATAATGCCCTTCCTTCTCCTCCTCTGCCCTTCCAGGCATCTGAGGCCCAGCTGAAATGTTGTCTCCATGCAGCCTGCCTCGGCTTCTCCCAAGCTGGGAGGACTATCCTCTCCCAGGCCTGTGAGCCTGCTCCTGCCTCCTTTGATGGCATGGAGCATGCTGGGCAAGCTCCTGGATGGGCATCTCTTGGCATCGCCAGGTCCCCCCAAGCCCTGGCTCTGGCAGGGAGGAGGGACAAAGAGGTATGCAGCTGGGCTCAGCAGCGTCTGCGCGGAGCTGAGAGCAGCCCCAGGCCCTTCCAGCTCTGCTCCTTCCCAGCCCCACCCCGGTATGGCCCAAGGGCCGCCACCAAGGGTTGAGACCCACTGGGCATGCTCCTAAGGCAGACCCCCGAGTGTCATAGCCTGGGCTTCATACCGGTCCTTTCCAGGCTCCGCGTGGCTGGGATTGTCCTCCCAGGAGCCAGCAGTGTAACCTTCCAGGGTGCTCTGTGGTCCACGGACCGAGGTGTGTCTGGGGTCGGTGTCCAGAGCTAACCAGTCCACTTAACAAATGGGGAAACTGAGGCCCAAGGGGGAAGAGCACAGCCCTATGGAGAATGACAGGAAAAGACCCAGGGCCTGGCTAGGCACACTCCCTTCATCACAGGAGGACATGGGCCACAAGCATCCATCCAGCTGTGGCTTTGCCTCCATTCCCAACCCAGTGCCAGGCTGCTGTCCTAGGTAAGGCACAGACAGGTGTGGAGGGTACAGCTCGGCTGAGGGTGAGACCAGACTTGGGCTCGAGCCCCTGAGCACCTGGGCAGGGCAGGTGGGAGTGCAGGTGGCCGGCCAGTGGGTCTGGGCCAAAGGAAATGTCCCTTTGAACTCCCTGGGTACTTCTGCTGTGGGGTCGTGGGGGGGAGCAGGGGACAGTCCCTTGTAAAGAAAGGCAGAAGTGTGTCTGTCCCGCTGCTGTGAATGACCCCACGAACGGCAGGTGGACGTGCTCACGGACATACGGGACGTACACTAACCCGTACACCCTCCAGGCCTCCATCCTGGCGACACCCACAGGGACCTATGACACCTGCCAGGCTGGTGACATTCTGCCACCCGATGGTTTGCATCTCTCCTTATCTAAGGGATTTAACTCCCAGGCCCGGCAGACAGGCCCCTGTCCCATCTGACAGATGAGAGAGGCTGATCACTTGTCCAAGGTCACTGCGGGAGTTGGGGAGCCCTCCTCCCTCACCTGCCACTTCACCCCGGTCCTTCACCGCGGACTGCCTGGGCTCTCCCAGCACCCACATGCCTGGGTGTAAGATGGGAAGGGGGACACCACACGGCCTGTTTCTGTGACAAGTGGGGCGCCATCAGCAGCCATGGTGTAAGTTGAATCCAGTTTAAGCAGATTACAAATGACGCTGTGGGCCAGGGGGTACCACCTTCCTTGACCGATGCGACACGTCTTCCTCCTCTAAATCCAGCTTATTCCGGGGCTGTGGCCACCCAGAGGCAGGATCTTCCCCTGCTGTCTCTGCCCACAAGGACGCTTCAGGCTGGTAGGCCGGACCCCCGGCACTATCCCCCTGCCCCATAGTTGCCCCATGCCAAGCTGTGCCCCTTCCCCTGGCCTGCTGCCCCTGAGCCACATCAGGCCAGGCCAGTGTCAGGGACAGGGAACAGGCAGCAAGGGGACCCTAGGCCATGGGCTGCCTGCCTGGTCCTACAATCCCTGGGCACCTGGCTTTGTGAGGTAGAGGCTGGGCTGGCACAGAGCAAGGGGGCTGGCTGAGTGACCCTGGCTGGCGTCCTTGTGTCATTCGGATTCCTAGTAGGGGAGATTCTGGAGGCTGAAGCAGCTCTGTGTGGGACCCTCTGCCAGTGCTCTAGGCACCTATCCACCATGGACACGACAGCGATCTCTGCGCCTGGCTGTCCCACCTGCGGCAGCCAGCCCCAGGAGACCTCTGGGGACCCCAATGGCCAGCAGGGCAAGGACTGGGGCCGGCAGCCTGCTGGGTTGGCCCGAGGGGGCTGGGGGAAGCCAGGCCTCCAAACCACAGTGTCCAAAGGGGCGTGGCTGCCTCAGGCCCACCCAAGGCCCAGATTTGGGGGCGGGGTGGCCCCAGCCCTGGCAGGGCCTGGCGTCTGGTGGGCGGCGCCACCTTGGGACTGGGTGGTCTGTCGACCAGAGCGGGTGCTGCCCTGGGAGCCCAGGGTACAGGAACCTAATGGCCCAGCCTCCTGGGCAGGGTGTCAGGGCAGGAGCTCAGAGCACTGAGGTTCAGGCCAGGCTCCAGCTGGGGAGCAAGAGTGGGCAGAGCCGCAAGCCAGCAGCGGCCAGGGTGCACCCGGCACCTGGGGGCTGGACCCTCGAACCCCTACCAGAGCCACAAGAGGGCACCCCGTGACTCCTGGCCCCTACGGGATGGCTGGAGGGGGCACGGCCCCCAGAAACACCTCATCACGCTCAGAGCAGCTCAGTACAGGTGGGTGGCCAGGGGTCGGCCCACACAGGTGTTGAGGAGGCAGGTGGGCACCAGGCTACAGGTGAGAGCTCGGGGGTGAGAGGGCAGGAAGAAGGGTGCAGCACCCTGGACCCGGGCACTGAGTGGGATCAGACCCCGGCCGAGCCCAGAAGGCGAGAGCCTGGCTGTGAGGGACGGCTGTTGCCCACAGCGGGCAGGGGAAGTCCTGGGGTGAGGCTGGGGGCCAGCACGCCACATGAGCTTAGGGCTGCCCGGATGTGTCCAGGGGCTACGAGGAGGACGGAGAGGAAAAGCGCAAAGGAAGTGAGAGAGAGTGAAGGACGGAGAGACAAAGGAGAGAAAGAAGGAAAAGCCAGAGTGGGAAAGGTGGGGCTGGGGACCCCCAGGAAGGCAGAAAGAGGAAGTGTGGGGACAGGCAGGGCTGGATGGGACCGGGCCGTGGTCAAGAGGAAGGAGAGGCCAAGGGAAAGCAACAAACAGAAGGAGTGGACGAGGCAGGAGACGGGGGTGCTCAGGGGCCACGGCGCTGCCAAGGATTGTCAGGGCCCCCACGCTGTCCCCACGCAGCAGAGGGAAGGAGCCCAGGGCCGGCAGGGCCGGGGCTGAGCAGGACAGATGGGCAGCCCCACCTCGTGCCTGTCCCTGCGTCTCCGGAGAAGACAGGAGCGGGCAGGAAGGTGGAAAGAAAGGAAGGTCCCATGAGGCCGGGGAGAGGGCGAGGGGAAAAGTGAAGGGAATGACAGAACCCCCTGGGGGGGCGTTGCTGAGCGTGCGATTTCTGCGCCTGGACTGGCACCCCTAAATGGGGACCAGACTCCATCACTGCCTGGTCTCCCACACCTGTTCTCAGGAGCCGTGGGGTTGGAACCCCTGTGTGCCGTAGCCCCGGGGAGACGTTGCACCGCTAAGCTAAGCCGCGTCTCCTCGTGTGTAATGCGCTGGTGGGAGGACGGCCCTGAGGAACCACATGCTGGTTATGGAGGGTCTGCTCCAGCTGAGCCCCCAGTTCCTGGCTGTGACTTCTGGGGCAGAGGACTGGGGCATGACCCTCTGACCTCGGCTGGTGGGGCATCTCGAGTACACGGGAGTCTCATGGGGCCACTGAGCCTGGCCCCATCTCCCTGTTTGTGCCCATGAGGAAGCTGAGGTCCAGGAAGGTTAGGGGTCGGCAAGACCTGCTCCGGGGGGGCAGGCATGGGGGTCTGCAGAATGAGGACACACAGCCAGGGCCTGACGTGATGGAGACTGAACTGGGGCCGGTCCTGTGTCAGAATCCGGGCTTTCTGTTCTGCCACGGCCCTGCACCCCTGGAATGATCGGTCCGAGGCACTGGGGAGCTAGGTGGCTTCAGAGGAGGGGCTGGAGGCCTGGTGTGGAGGCACCAGCCAGAGGGTCTGGCTGCTCTGGGCACTTGGGGTCGAGGACTCGCTGTGAAGGCGGGACGGGGGCTGATGGACAGGTGGTCGTATGCCAGGCTGCGGCGGCTCCCGCCCAGGTGGGCAGCCAGAGACCCGGGGACTGGGCTGACACGAAGCCATTTCGGTGATGGCTGTGGGTAGAACCCTGCGTGGGGCATTCAGGGGTGTGAGGTGGATCCGGGTTCTGGGCAGGAAGAAAGGGGAGAGGGATGGCAGAAGCCCCAGCCAGTGCCAGCCACCAGTCGCGTGTCATGGAACGTGCCAAGGCCTGGCCTCGTGAGCACTCCGAGAGCTGTGCCAGGCAGTCCCAGCCCGGCTCGCGAGCGACTGGCTCTCCTGGAGGGCCGTCCGGCGCCAAGAGGAGACTGGGCTGGACCTGGAGATGCAGCCGGGCTGCCGGTCAGCTGGGGCGCCGTGTGGTCAGCCCCCTTGTCCAGTCCCTGGGAGGTCGGACCGAGGGATGCAGTGTGTAGGCGGATGACTGACTGAAGCAAAGGATGCTGAGTGCGGAGGGGCGGGGCGCCCGGGGAGGTCTCTGGGGCTGTGTGGCACTTGGCGCAGGCCCTGCAGTGCTGTGGTCAGTGACTCGGAGGAGAACGGGAAGACCTGCAAGCACAGGGCGGCGGGAGGAATGCAAGCACAGGCCAGTCCAGCCACAGTCATGCTGGACCCAAGGGCAGAACGAGCCCAAGGAGGGTGAGGCCTTGACCTCCAACCCGAAGCCCAGACGGGCAGCTGGTCAGAGCAGATGGGAGCTGAGGTGTGGAAGCGGCTGTCCACGGAGCACATCACAAAAGGTAGGATACTCAGCCAGATGGAGGTGACCAGCTGGTCAGCGGGAAGCCAAGCTCGGTTCTGGATCCCACTCTGGGGCAGAGGTGGACGGGGCCTGACTTAGCTTCTGAGGACCCAGGGGAAGCCTGGGCTAGAGGGGTTAGGGGTCCCGGTGCCCATTTTCCAGTCTTGGAAGGGTCTTAAGAGCTCAAGGCTCAGCTTTGTGGAGCCAAGTTGTAAAGGGAGACCTGAGAGTGGCGAAGCTCCTATGAGGAAGGTTTCGGGGTCACAGACTCCCTGAGGCTGGACCCGCCCGCCGCTGCGTGGGCAGCTGGGTGACAGAGGCTCTGCCACGGCACCTTCCGTCGGGCTGTCTGGGTGGATGACGGCGGTCCACTGGCCACCTGGATGGCTTTGGGGGCCAGGTCTGGCTGCGGTTGCCCCAACAGGCATTCAGACCCTGGTCCCCCAGGAGCCACGTGGGGCCCGAGACAGCCACCACGTCACAGGTGTGGGGTGAAGGTGGCCGCAGGAACCCAAGGGCCAGGTGTATCATGGGGGCTCAGGGACAGCCTTCCACTCCAGAATCCGGGCTGAGGTCGTGCTCCTCCCGCGTGGGTGGCTCACACGGGAGTAGTGGGCAGGCAGTGCTGGGGACCAGCAGAGCGGCCGCAGCTGGGCCATGGAGCGGGGTGTGCGAGCCAGCAACGCCTTAGGAAAGACCTCCCTCCCACAGCACTGTCCCCCAGGGGCACCGGCGGGGCACAGTACTGCAACTTGGGTCGTGAGGGCGTTGAATCTGGGGTCCGGGCAGGATGGGGAAAGAACGGAGCTGTGTGAGGGTCGGTCCCTGTGCCTCCGTGGCGGAGGTCCTCACAACGTCTCCCAGACACACACATCCTTCTGTGGCCCCTTCCTCTCCACCACCACGTGCCCTTGTACCTCGGGGCTGGGCCCAGGCACAGGAGCCCCTCTCCTGAGAGGGCTTCCTGCCAGCTACTCCCCTCCCCAAATAAAAGCTTGGAATAAGGAGCCTCCTCCGTGGCCCTTGGGCCACACTATGGTGGCGTCCGTGGTGCCAGGGGTGGGTGTTGGGGTCAGAGGAAATCCCACCCAGCTTTGGGCCCCTAGCGCCTGGTGGGAGAAGGGAGGAGGGGAGGGAGAAAGAGGGAGCCGGCAGGGTTGTACTGGGGTGTGGGGAGGGAAGAATCATGAGGACCGAAAACCTGGGCTGGATAGGACATGATGGAGCAGTGGCAGACATTGAGTATTATCAAGGGGGAGCAGAGAGCCCGGCCCAGGGAGGAATTTGGGGGAACCGTGGCACGTGCGTCTGTGGTGTCCGGCCCCACTTTTCAGCTGTGGAGTGGGGTGAGAAACCAGTGGCACCATGAGATGAGGGCCAGAGCTTGACCTGAAGAGCCCTCGGTGAGCAGAGGCCAAGGCCCTTCTCCCTGATCTGCCTGTGGGGTTGGGAAAGATGTACAGAAGGGGTTCCTTGGCTTTAGGGGCTCTGGGTGCGGCAGGTAGGGGTCCCCCAAACAAGAATCCCCAAGTGCTGCCCCACTGGGAAGATGAGGGGGTGTCGGGCAGAGAGCCCTAGCAGGGTCCCGCACAGACCACACTGGGTAGGATCTGAGAGGTGCGCCTGGGCCGGGAGAAGGGGTGAGGCCCGTCCAGTCCGTGGGTGGGTGCTCTGGGCGAATGTCACTGTCATGCAAACAGGCCCATGAGCAGGCTGCCGTGGCTTCTTCCCAAGGCAGGGCTCAGAGAGGAGAAGCTGACTGCTGGGGTTGCAGAGCCGTCGTCCTCCTCTGGGGGCTGGGAAGGGGCTGCAGTCATGGGCTGGGCAGGGTCCCCCTGCGTCCCCTCTTGGGGCCGCCCCAGGACGCCCTGCCTGAGGCCCGGGGCACTTAGTGCACATTGCAAGTGGGTCTCTCTCCTGCCAGTTTTGGGCTCTCAGAGATCTGCACCCCCAGCCTGAGCCCTTTGGGGTGTCATCCTCTCTCTGGTTGTGGGAGAAGCCAACTTTGCAGGCACATGTCCCCTCCTCCAGGGAGCCTGCCCAGGACCGGCCCACAAGGGCCAAGAGAAAAGTGGTGTGTGGCGTGGGCAAAGGGCATGGGGAGTAGGAGCTTAGCCTGGCCAGGGAGGGTCTCGGTTCTCACCCTGCTGGGGAGGGTCAGTGCTCCTTTTATCGCTGGGGAGTTAGAGGCTAGGCCTGGGGTCTCACAGGGAAGAGGGCTCAGAGAGACCATAGCCCTGTCCGTCCCAGCCACTGTCCTCCCTGGAGGGGCGGAGCTGCTGCCAGACCTCCTCCCTGCCCCTCCTCCTTGGGGTGACTGACAGACACTGGCCGCTGTCTCCTCCACTCAGGCCTCCCTCCCACCCTACGCCCCTGCCCCTTCGGGCCTCAGCCTGTGACCCTGAGGACGGCAGCAGGCTCCCCACCTCATGTCCCCTTCCAATCACCATCCACTCCACACCACACTCCTCCCTGCTCAGAACCTTCTGTAACCCTGGAGCCTCCAGCTTAGCTGCGTCCTGATTCCTCCTGAGACCGCAGCTGCCCCAGGCCCTTGGGTCCTGCCTGGCAGTGAGGACCATGGGGGGGAGTCAGAAGGAGCTAGCACAGAGCTGAACGCTGGGCAGAGGTCAGCGCCATCAGCCTCACATGTGGGGACACTGAGGCCCCCTGCAACAGTGTGACCTGCCAGTCCAGGAGCCTGGCGCTCTGGGCCTCAGCTCTGACATGCACAAGTTGCCGTGCGGGAGGAGAGAGGTCATGCAGGGAGGCAGAAGGGGCCTCAGGACTGGTACCCCCAGGGCTCTCCCTCATTAGCCTGTGACCCTCTCCTGCAGTCCCTCCCCACTGACCATCTCTGGGGGTCCCCACTCACCCCGCACCCTGCACGCCCAAGCTCAACTTGGTACCTCCCCCAAACCTACCCTGTGGAGCTCCCCATCTCTCCCACCCCCCACAGGCACAGGACGAATGCCCGGGGGTTCTGGGGGACACTGTCCCTTTGATCACCCCACCGTCCGTCCCAGCCTGTCACTTCTTCCTCCGAATGCCCTGCCTCCCCTCCCCTTCACATGCCAGCTGGGCCTCTTTGGAATGCCAGTTTCATGGTACCTGTGCTGGCGTGGACCTGACAGAGCTGCCCACCCATGTCCCCACAGCCGTCCCACCCTGGCCTGGCCACACGGGGTCTGCGGCCACCCACATTCTCGCCTGCGTGTTTGCCCTCACCCTCTCCCTGGCCCACAAACTCCTGCTCATTTTTCAGACCTAAGTTCAGCGTTGCTTCCTGAGCTCCCCTAAGCAGTGGGGTGTCTGGCGGCGTGTCTGCCTGGCCCACCAGGCTGTGACCACCAGGACAGGGGTTGCCTCCCCCCAGGCCCAGCAGGGCACGGGCACACCCAGAAAGGTGCCCCTGGAGGGAGGGCGGGCTGGACCAGCTCCAGGTTGGTGCAGAGCAGGTCCCTGTAGCTGCAGCCAAGTGCCCGCACCCCTGCCTGGGGCGCCTGGGGCTCTCTGGCCGCCCCACCCACCACCACCTGCTTGCTAGCTGGCTCAGGTTCTTTGTGCTCCAGGCTCTCCCTCCCCTCTCACAGCTGCACCCCCAGCTGCCCTGGCAAGGACTAGTGACAGCCAGCACCCTGGCAGCTCTGTACCCGCAGACCCTCCCCAGGCTGCCTGGGCAGGACCCTGCATTGCCCAACTTGTGAGAGGCACCCCCAGTTGTTGGGTGGGGGTGCTGTACTCTCCCAAGCCCCCAAGAGGGCCTGACCTCTGCCCTGGAGGCCTGGTCTGTGACCGAGGTGGTGGGCGCGTGGGCTTCCCTCCACCCCCGGAAGCCAGCGCTAAGAGGACCTCTACATGGGTCATTTCCCTCCACTCTCTGTCCCTTGTGGCCACTACAGTCACTTGAGGGGCCAGTACTTTGCAAGTGTCCACCCTGGTGCATGGTGTACGAGACCCCAGGGAGGCTGGGGACGGGGGTGGAGGACGAGTGCAGCTCCCCAGGCCTCCCAGCCAACTCCTGCCCATGGTGTTCAGGGGACTTGTGGTCAGGAGGGTCCCCTGTGGGCCTAAAGAAAAAGTTCCTGGTGACAGTCCTGGCCTGGCTATCCTCCCTGTGGCCCTTACCCCCAGCCGAGCCCCAAGCCCTCCCCATGACGCTAAGTGGACCTTTAGGCTCCTCAGAGAGGCAAGCAGGGCAGCCCACCTGCTGCCTGCAGGGGGCAAAGGAGAGATGAGACCGAGGTCTGGAGCCCCTTCTGGAGCCAGCCACGCTGGCAGGGGAAGAGGGAGGGGGAGGGCCAGGCCTGGTGCAGGACTGGCACCACTGGCCCTCAGTGGGGACTGGGGGCTGCAGAGGAAGCAGAGGAGGGGGGCCGGCGTCTTAAGTCAGGGGTCTGGAGGTGATGGACCCGGCCAGCGGGGGTGGGGCAGCCCCTGAACTCAAGGACCCCCACTGAGTGTGGGGAGCCCCACGCCTGCCCGGCCTGTTGGGGTCTGGCATGCTCTTGCACCTGGGTGGGGCAGGGCCCCGCGGTGGAGCCTGACGCGGGTGTGGAGCCCCACTCCGCGCCCCTCGGGCTGAGCCCTGGGCCTCAAGCATGGAGCCAGAACAGACACAGGAAATCGCCTAATTGCATTTGCTTAGGAACAGCAAATCCCTCGCAGCTGCAGCCGGCTGAGCTGGGGCCACAGGCGGCCGGCTGTCGCCAGCGTCCTGACAGCTCTGCTGAGCGTGCCAAGGGGTCTGGGCCTCTGGCCGGGGGCGCCTTTCCCAGGCCAGAGGCCCCCACCCCACCCCAAGAGAGCCACCCCCACCTCAGTTCCCAGAACAGAGCCCAGCTGTGGATCAGTGAGGGGCTGAGGTCATGGGAGGGGCCAGGAGGGGCCGCATTACTCACATCCTGGGGCAGCAGTGAGAGAAGGGAGGGGGTGGGAGGGAAGGGGCCTAGTTGGCTCCTGTCCTGGGGCTGCTACTCGGTCAGGGGCTGCTCACAGGGTAGCTGCTCGCAGCGTGGGGCTTTGGGGAGACACTGGGAGACCCCTACCCTGCACTCCCACTCTGCCCCCCACCCCCCGACTCCCTGACCAGCAGGGCTGGGGGCGGGGGGGGGGTGTCTCATGCAGTGGTAAGAGCAGGGGGTGACCCTCAAAGGGGCCTCAGGGAGGATGTTCTCAGAAAATACTTCTTGGCCTCTCCCAGGGCCGTTGCCGGGGAGATGGCCGGGAAAACAGTAAACAGTGTGCTGGGGGGCTGGCTCTGCCTTTGGCCCTCACCTCGGTCCCATGTCTCAGCTGCACGTGCACATCCGTGTGTGTTCATGTGTGTGCATGGTGTGGGGTGTCTGTGCCCACATGTGGACTGTGGGTCTATGTGCCTACGTGGGTCTGAGCGTGGGGCTCATGAGAAAGTGTACATGTCTGTGTGTGCAAGGGAGGCCCAGCTGCGTGCTGTGTGTTTGTGTTCTGCCTGGTACAGGAGCCATGCACAGGCCTGCATGGGGGCTCCTGTGGCCTGGACACAGGGCCAGAGGGCGAGCCCAGGGAGTTTGTACATGTCTAAGCCTGAGACACAGTGTGGGCTCTGCACTGGCTGGTGTAGTGTCCCCAGGACTTGGTGGAGGGTCCGGGGAGTATTGTCCTGTGCAGGAAAGGCCCCTGGAACCTGAGACCAGGTTGAGGAGGAGATCAGGCTCAGTCCCAGGCCTCAGGCACAGGCACACACCCCACCTGGGCCCACCGCTCACACCCCACCTGGACCCAGGCACACAGCCCACGTGGGCTCACACACACACTCATGTATCACACATTGGCCCAAACACCCCGACTCAAACACGTCCCTAGGCTTGTGCAGCTGGGACAGGGAGCGAGGGGAACAAAATGGCTGCCTCACCCTCCAAGGAACCCTCTCGGGATGCCCCTGGGGTCACCTCAGAAGAGGGGTAGGCACCTTCCTTCCACCCCACAGCATGGGACCCAGCTCTCTGCTCCCACCCACCGTTTGGAGGGGCTGCTGGTGCACACGGTGGGGAGGGACACCAAACCCAGCAGCTGCATGAGCACCCCAAGCCCTACCTCCCATGCAGAACGGGGCCCCACAGCCCCCAGCCAAGGGCTTGGAGTGGGAGGCAGGGCTTCATGTGCCACGTGATGGGACCAGGTGTGGGGATGAAGGGCTCCCTGGGGCCCGTGGGGGCGGCGTCAGGCGTCGGGGGTGGGAAGCCTGGGGTGTGGAGGCCTGGGTCCCACGGGCGCGGGGGGAGGGAGTGGGCCTGAGCTGAGGCTGTGGGGGGGCCTGGTTTTTGTCTGAGAGGCTCCAAGGAGTCTTAAGAGAGATTAGATCACGAGCTGGCTGCTGAGGCCTCAGGGCGGAGGCCCAGAGATAGCACTGCGGGGTCATTCAGCGGACACCGGCAGGAAGGGGCTGAGACCCCAGTGTGGGGCAGTGAGCCCTGCAGCAGTGGGGACCCGGGGCTCCCCTCTCGGGCTGTAGGGGGGCTGGGGGAGGAGGCAGGGCCGTGCTGGCTGGACACCAAGGGCCAGGGACGTGCTGGGCAGGGGCAGGGGCGGCCGGGCTGTGGACCCCCAGTCCCAGGCCACCCTTGCATGGCCCTGACGGACCCCGAGAAGCTGTGGGTGTCAGCACACCCTGAGGGAGGAGGCCCTCTTGAGCCTGACTCTGCAGTGAGCCTTAGTTTCCCCATCTTAGGAACAGTCTAGAGTGGCCACAGCTCTCCGTACCTTCATCGACACCTTCCCATGTCTTCCGGGGCCTTGCCTGGGGCCAGAGCCTCGCTGGCCTGTATCCTGGTTCTGATCAGGTCCAGGGGTGTAGCTGGTAGACGGGGAAGGAGGGTCTTCTCCGATCCTGTACACTGGGGGCCCCCTATCACCAGGAGGCACATGGATATCAGACGCCTACAGAGCCCTGGGACCTCCCCCCAGCCAAGGGCACCTTCACCACCATGTCACATGACCTCTGCCTAAAGATGGGGAAACTGAGGCCTAGAGAGGGCCGGGCTGTCCAGCCCCCTCAGCACACAGCTCAGCAAGGCCTGTTTGGGTGGGAGAAGTAGGGTCTGGGCTGAGATGTGACCGTCTCTCTGTGTCTCCAGGCTCGCCACACAGTGGGGTCTGGAGGATGGCGAGGAGGCCGCCCGAGAGCGACGCCGGCGGGAGAGGGACAGGCAGCTGCGGGCCCAGGACGAGGACGGAGGCAACCAGTCCCCAGAGCCTCAAGAGCAGGAGAAGCTGTAAGCCACCATGGCAGGTCACCGGGTCCTGCACCCTGAGAGAGGGGGCTGTGGTGGTCAGACCTCACACTGGGGGTCCCAGAGCAATTGAGACTGGAGAGGAGTCGGCCAGGAGTAGGGGCAGGACTGGGGAGTGTTCCTGGGTGAGGGTCGTCACAGCCCCGCATGTCTGTGGACTGTGCCGGATGCCTGGCCAGAGACACACGCAGCTCTTCCCGGCCAGGCTCCAGGCTGCTCAGGCTCTGGCCGCCTCAAGGGGTCCCAGCCTTTGCTTGGACCAACTCTGACCCCAGCTGCGTGGCCCTGGCCCCCGAGCCCCCCGCCCATGCTCCCTGCTGCCGGTGACTCATGGAGGCCATGTCCAACTTGGCAGGCTCCAGCCGGCTCGCTTCCTCCCAGGCCCAGGAGGCCTCCACGGCTGGGCTGGGCTGTTTTTCCAATATTGCCCCCTTCCCGGCCCCGTTTTGTTCCATTTTCTCCGAGTCAGCAGCTCTGGGCGGGGTGGGGTGTTGCAGCGGTCACGGCCCTTCAGACCAGGTCCTTGAAGAAGTAGGCAGAGGCTAAGGGGTAGGGGGGAGCCCACCACACCAGGACCAGAGGCCTGAGGTGGGAGGACAGGGTGCAGGGGCTTAGTTACCCTGCTGCCCAGGAAAGGAGCCTGAAGGCAGGGCCCTGGGAGCTCAGCTGGGAGAGCACAGGGAGACTGGTCACCCACACTCAGGGACATGGGATGCTGGGAGACACAGCCCAGCTCTCGGGGGGCCCTAGACCTATGGGAGAGACACAGCCCAGCTCTTGGGGGGCCCTAGACCGATGGGGGAGACAGCCCAGCTCTCGGGGGGCTCTAGACCTAAGGGGAAGACACTGCCCAGCTCTCGGGGGGCTCTAGACCTAAGGGGAAGACACAGCCCAGATCTCGGGGGGCCCTAGACTGATGGGGGAGACACAGCCCAGCTCTCGGGGGCCCTAGACCAATTGGGGAGACACTGCCCAGCTCTCGGGGGGCTCTAGACCTAAGGGGAAGACACTGCCCAGCTCTCGGGGGGCTCTAGACCTAAGGGGAAGACACAGCCCAGCTCTCGGGGGGGCCCTAGACTGATGGGGGAGACACAGCCCAGCTCTTGGGGGCCCTAGACCGATTGGGGAGACACAGCCCAGCTCTCGGGGGGCCCTAGACCTATGGGGGAGACACAGCCCAGGTCTCTGGGGGCCGTAAACTGATGGAGAGACAGCCCAACTCTCGGGGAACCTTAAGCTCATGGGGGAGACACAGCCCTGTCGGTGCGGAGCCCTGCCTTAATGGGGTGAGACACAGCCTTGGTCTCAGAAAGCTCCAGACTATGGAGGGGACACAGTCCTGCCCTCAGGGATCCTTGGATGTTGGGGAGACAGCCCGGCTGTGCGTGCTGCCTGTGTGGCACTCAGGGTCTGAGACAGGAGGGGTGGATGGGAGGTCACCCCTGCCTGGCATGCTGGCCCAGCCCCAGCCCCTGTGCTGTTCTCCCGGCCGCAGCCTGAAGGCCTCGGAGGCCCCTGAGCTGGACGAGGACGAGGGCTTCAGCGATTGGAGCCAGAAGCCAGAGCAGAAGCCTCGGCACAGCACGGCTGAGGAGCCCCCCGAGGGAGAGAGCACAGAGGGTGACCAGGAGGAGGACAGGCAAGTGGGGTCAAGCCTGGAGATGGGGCTGCCAGGCGGGGGCTCTCTCCAAGGCCCCCAACCTGGGCCTGAGCAATGACCGCCGCTCCCCTTCCCAGCCAGCCCCCCTAAAGGCCCCCCGTGCCTGTGAGAGGGGGAGAAGGGAGGAAGAGAGCGAGACGGAGGGCGGCCCGGCAAGGGGCTGTGGGGAGAGGCGGTGAGGAAATCTCATTCCTGGGCTCCCCAGGGCCCTGGGCCCCATCCAGACCAGCTGCGGCCGGCGGGGTGTTGCCACATCTGCAGCCCACTTACGTAATGGAGGCTCTGGCCCCCGCCGCCCGCCCCTTCCTCCCTCGGGGCTGGCTGGCCTCCATTCCCACGGAGGGGAGCAGGTATTTCCAGATGTGCGGGCCCGAGAGTCAGCCTGGGGGACAAGCTTTCCAGATGTGCAAACGTGTTTGCTGGTCTGAACAGGGGCGGGCGGGGAGTGGGGGCCAAAGTGCCCCTGGGCCCAGGATGGGGGCTGCTCTTAGAGCCTCGCCCCCACCCAAGTTTTGGGGTCCAAGCTGCTCACTGCATTCAAGTCCCTCCATGTGCCCAGGGTCCCAGTTCTTCTCAGGAGCTCCAGCTGGGGGACAGAGTCCCCCGTTCCCTTGAATGTCACCAGACCCGTGTTGCTCCCACTCTGGGCCACCTCCCAGCCCCTCCAGGCAGCCTTGAGCTACAGCTAAGAACCCTCCCGTGGCACAGCCATCCTACAGGCTGACTCCCACACCCCACGATCTATCTGCCTAGATGAGGCCCTGTTTCTGGCTTGGCCTTCTGCCCACCAACCCCTCCAGGCCTCAGTTTCCCCCCCATCTGCCTCTGGGAGTTGGTGTACACTCTGCATTTCTCAAGTGGGGCTGGGTACGCAGGGTGGCCTGTCCACCGCCGGTGGGCCAGGCCTGCTCCTCCCTCCCCTTCTAGCGGCAGCCTTTCCTCAACAGCAGGGGGCGCTTTGCCTCTTCCGTGGAAGCTCCTGCTCTCCTCCCTGCCCCCGCACCCCCACCTGCCTGGCCCTGCATCCCGCCACAGCTCAATGGGCCCTCTGTGTGCCTGCCGTGGGCTGGACCCCGGCCCACCCTGGGCGGTGGGTCTGGGTCTTGGTTGGCACAAACACCAAGGGGACTGAAATCATGGAAAATGCAAGAATTTCCCACCTTCTTCTCCAGGTTCAGTCCCGCTCAAATGCAGAGCTGCTGGCTGCCAGCGGGCTGGCCTCCCTTCCCCTACATCCAGCACCGTGGGCCCCTCTCCTCAGGGATGTGGCCCTAGCAGTGACCCCTGCCCTTGCCTGTCCTCCAGCTGACTAGCCCCCACACCACTCACAGACCCCATCTCACCCCCACCCGGCAGACTTCTCCCTGAGGCTCACTCGCCCCACACAGAGCAGGGCAGCCCAGGCCACAGGGTAGACAAAGAGAAGCAGGACACGAGGCTGCGGCCTGTCCAGAGAGCCTGGAGGCCAGGGCCAGCCTCGGCACGGGGGTGACCTGCCCAGTGGGGCTGGGACAGTGGGCGCTGTTCCCCAAGGGGCCCAGGGAGAGGGGCCGGCTCTTAGTTCTTTGCACTCACTTCCTCAAAGAGGCTGGGGTCTCAGGATACCTTGGTGCTCAGGGAGTCTGACTCTCCCCATGTGGAACGGGAAGGGATTCGAACCAAGCAATAGCCCTCAGTCAGATCGCCCTCTTCCTCCACAGGCCCCTTGGGCACCAGGACGCTGACGAGGTGAACCCAGCCACAGCCTGCCTGGAGGGGTTGCATCTGCACCCCAGCTCAGAGGCCCAGGAGGGGCCAGAACCAGAGGTGACCGTCCAGGACAGTCTGGCACCAGCAGAGGCTGAGGAGGCAGATGAGCAGGTGACGGTGGCATCCCTTGGGGTCTGGGCTCAGTGTATTTCTGCTCCCTGCACGCTCTGTGGGCCTCATGGGACTGGCCCAGAGGGAGCCAGCACCCCGCCGGTAGACTATGTAGCCCCCACACTCAGAGTGGAGGGGGCTTAGTGATCTTACATGGCAGAGAATTCCAGAACCGAAGCATGTCAGGACTGGGAAGGAACTGAGGCCCAGGGAGGGGAGAGAGTTGGCTCCAACAGGTCCTAGGTGGGGCAGTGGGGTACACAGGGGGTGGTCATCTAGGCCCCATAACCTCAGATGTTCTCTTCCCGGCACCAGAAATGTCAGCAGCCCAGGACACCCAGCCCTTTGGTCTTGGAGGAGACCACCGAACACGGCTCACCTCCCCTGAGCCCCAGCACCAAAGTAGGTCAACCCCAAAGCCCGCCACCTTTCCCTCTCTGCCAGCGCGAGAAGCAGCTCCACGTCAGCCCCAGAATAGGGAACACTCCTGTTCATTCTCTGCCAGTGCCCCCAGCCCCACACTGCCCTCCCTCCCCCTTCCCCCCTCCCTCCCCACCCCAGCATCCAGACAGGAGAAACATTGGGGCGGGGGGTGGAATGTGGGCCTTGCCCTGGCTCCGGAGGCTCACGTCTCTGCCCGCCCTCCACAGCTCATTGACAGAACCGAGTCCCTGAACCGCTCCATCAAGAAGAGGTACGTCTGACTGTTTTCCAGACTAGGACTCAGGGTTTTCCCAGAGCGGGATAAGCGAGGAACCCAGAGGGTGGAGTTCTGGGAGGCTGAGGGGGCTCTGGTGGAGGCTCAGGGTGGAGTGTAAAAGTGAAGCAAGGGTCATGGGGCATGACCTTCTCCTACCCTCCAGTAACAGTGTGAAGAAGTCCCAGCCAGCCCTGCCTATCTCCAAGATTGATGAGCGGCTAGAGCAGTACACGCAGGCCATTGAGGTATGCTTGGGACCCTGCTTCTGCTGGCTCTCTCCTCCATTCATGCAGCCATTCCTCATCCAACCAATGTCCCTCCATCCAACCAACATCCTTCCATCAAACCAACACCCCTTCATCCAACCAACCCCCTCCGTCCATCCCATGCTCCCCCAGCCCTATGCCATGTGCAGTGTGAAGACAGCCCACATCTGTCTCGTAACCCACCATGTCACCTGTGCTCTACAGAATAAGGGGTGTTTCACAGGCACATTGACGGGAAGGATGCACATCTGTTCAGAGTGCTTTGCTCCCACCCTGCATTGGGAAAGCGTTCCTGGGGAAATACGGAGACACAGAGGATACTGTCTGTGTGGGAAAAGGTCTCATTGGGCCTCTCTGATGGGTCCCAGGTGGCTCTCCACTTAAGCAGTGCTGGGCTCTGTCTCCTCTGCAGACTGCTGGCCGGAACCCCAAGCTGGCTCGCCAGCCCTCCATCGAATTGCCCAGCATGGCCGTGGCAAGCACCAAGAGCCGGTGGGAGACAGGAGAGGTGCAGGCTCAGTCTTCCTCCAAGGGCCCCTCCTGCAAGGTAGGACCCCTTCCAGGCCAGGCTGGGCTCCTTTGGGGAGGCAAGTGTGAGACCACCTGGCTGGGCAGAGGGTGGGCAGAGGGAACACGGGCCTGTAGGGGAACTGGCCCCAAGCACGGAAAGTCACGTGGAGAAGGCTGGTTCCCTCCTCTCCATTGGGCTGTCATCCAAGGAGGCAGGTCCTGGGCCCCTGGCCAGGTGAGGCTAGGCAGGAGAGAAAGGCCCAGGCCTTCCAGTGCCCCCTAGTCAGCGGTCTGCATCTGTCACATGTGCCTCCATTTTGTCCCCAGGATATTGTAGCTGGAGACATGAGCAAGAAAAACCTCTGGGAGCAGACAGGAGGCTCCAAGACTTCATCCACAATTAAGGTAGCCTAACCGTGGTTGATGCAGGGAGGGTGGGTCCCACAGCTGAGAGCAACGTGGTGCCATCCTCGGTGCCTCTGGGAGGGCTTCCCGGAGGCACGTCTTCACCCTGATGCTGTGCTCACCTTTGCTCTTGGTCTCCTTCCCCAACAGAGCACCCCGTCTGGGAAGAGGTACAAGTTTGTGGCCACCGGACATGGGAAGTACGAGAAAGTGCTCATGGATGAGGGCTCAGTGCCCTAGGCTGCCCCTCTTGGTGAGTTCAGGCAGTAGCCACTTGTTGTGGGTAAAGTGGGCCATTCTGAGAACGTGGCGGCACGGACAAAGCCTGCTTGCCCATGTCACAGGCTACAAGGGAGTCTGGGAGGGCAAAATGCCCAGCCTCAGAGCTGGCCAGGACCCAGACGGCTCAGTCTCCCAGGCCCTGCGGATTTGCCCCCACCCCATCTGACACCGAACCCTGTTCCTTCCGAGGCCTCAACCCCGCTCAGCCATTCTCCGAAGGGGGAGCTCAAACCTCCCTTCTGGGAAGAGGCCACACATCCACACTGGGCTCCTTAGGCAGCTGAGGTGTCCCCCGCCACGGAAGGGCTGGCATCGTAGGAAATGGAAGGGATGGAGGCCTGGGAGCTCAGGTCCCGCCCAGTGTGCACTGAGGGTCTGAAAGGGGCCCGAACCTTCGTGTCAGCCTCCTGCCCCAGTGGGGCCGCTCCAGTTTCCAGCACCGTCCCCCTCATCTGGTGTAGTCAGAAAGGTGACCCACTGCCATGGCGTGACACACTTTATTAGTGGCCTGGGTCCCAGGATCCGTTCACAGCACCCATTTCATCCTGGGGAGGGTGGGTCAGCCAGCCCCCTTTCTACGCTCCTTCCCCTCCTGAGTCCAGAGGCCTCCCCAAGGACCTCCGTGCCCCTCTCCCATCGACCTCACAGTTCACAGCCCAGAGTGTCCAGAGGCTGAGCCTGGCCTCCCTCCTTCCCTGCCAGGCTTCCCTGGAGACGGCGGCAGGCCCTCCACACCGGGTCAGTCTGTCCAGCCGTGTGCCTCACAGTAGGTTTGGGCATTTCTCCTTGAGCTTCATTCACGCTGTAAGCCCCCACGCTCTGCACACAGAAACCGACTCACCTCTGTCCCCACCTGCTGCCAGCCTCGCCCCCCCCACCCTGTTCCTCCATGCTCCATCCACCAGACCTGTCCCCCCTGACCGCCCAGTCACCTCCAGGTTCCCTGAGCCCCCGACTGGCCCCTCCCAGGTCCATCTGGCCCTGCTGCCTTCTTCAGTGGCTGTGGCTCCCAACTGGACCCTCAGCCCCCTCTGTCCACTCCATAGTTCTGGGCCCTGGGGCCGCCCTGCTGGCCATTCACCGGAGCCTCCACCCGGTCGCGGTCCGGTTGAAGTTCTTGGGCTGGGGGCTCAGCTCCAGGACCGAGTGGATGGTGGGGGGAGGCCGGGTGGCCACTTCCTGCAGCTTCCGGGCGTTGAAGTGGGGCCGACACAGGAAGGGCAGGCGGCTGAGGCCAGCCAGGGCGCGCCCCTCGTCCCTGGGCCCCTCTGAGCCTCCGCGGGACTCGGCCACCGACACGCGGTACAGCACCGCGTCCCACAGCCTTGACGCCCGGGAGGCGGGGGGCCGGGGCACCCAGTGGGCAGGGGCTGTCACCTCCTGTTCCGTGCGCTTGGGCTTCTGTTCCGGACCCAGGAACGGGGGCTCCTCTGCCTCCTGCATCAGCTGCTTCTTGAGGCGCGTCCAGCCGCTGAGACGAGGCTTGGGCGCGACTTTGGGGATAGGGCAGGGGTGGGGGCCTGACGGCGGGGTGGAGGCTGAGGCCCCGTGGAGGCTGGAGACCTGCTTGGTCTCGGCGGCAGAGACAGCCGTGGGGGGCTCCCCCAGGCTCTCATCATCAGGGGCCGCAGGGGCCGTCCCGTAAGCGGAGGGGCCCGGTGAGCAGTAAGTGGGGACTACAGCTACCACGACCCGGCTGCTGACCTCTCTGGGCCCCGAAGCCTGGAAGCTGGGGGTCGGCTTGGGCACAGGGGGCACCTCAGGCCAGGGCCTGGCAGCTGGGGCCCTGGTGGGAAGTGGGCGGATGTGGGCAACTGGGATCGAGGGCTGGGTCCCAGGAGGGCAGGGGACTGTGTCTTGGTCCTGGCCACCAGGCCCCCCATCTGGGGCTGTCTGAGGGGGCTCAGGGGTCCCAGCCCGTGGGGACGACACCAGCTGGATGTGCACCTGGCTGATGTGGGTGCCCCCCACTGCGGTGGCCGAGACTTGGGCAAAGCCACTGTGGGGCCAGGGGTCTTCTGGGGCTGGGGCTGTGAGCTGGGGCCCCGGGGCCTGGACGTGAGCTGCCAGACCCCTGCACTGCGTGAAGCTGAGGGAGAAGCAGGGCTTCTGCAGGGGTGATGCCACATGGTGGCTGACGGGTGTGGGGGGCGCGCGGGCCCGGGAGGCCACCACATGCTGGGCCTCGGTGGGGCGTGGGGCCGTGGTCTCCTGGTCGTGGCTGGCCTCGCTCACAGGGGACAGGGAGGTGCGAAAAGCTCCCTGCGGGGCAGAGAGCCCGCCCCCCGCCATCTTCTTCCGGGCTTCCTTCTTCAGTAGTCTCTGCAGACGCACGTTCTCCTTCCCAGGCTTGGGCATCAGGGGTGGGGGGGCCCCCGGGGGCCCCTGGGGACAGGGGCCAGCCGCCTCAGGGGGTATCGAGGCAGTGGAGATAAGCATTGATGTGCCCTGGGGTGGGGAGGGACAGCCGTCAGCTGGCAGGGAGGGCACGTGGTCCCCCTGTTGTGCCGGAGGACCCGAGGCCCAGAGGAGTTACTGCCTGGCCAGCACAGCCCTGTTTCCTGAGCAGGGGGCACCTGCCAGGTGCATTCCAGACACATCTGTCGGCCGCAGCAACTCCATGGGGCGGCTGTGCCATCACCCCCAGTTAGAAATGAGCCCACAGAGGCCTGAGTCACTGGTGGGTGATGGACGAGGGCTGGAGCCTGCCTCCACGTGCTGCCTGTGTGCACCGCCAGGGCCGGGAGGCCCATGGGCCAGCTCCAAGTGGGGGGCACGTGTTGGGCCAGGCACCCACGAGGGCAGGAAGAGGGCCTGTCCGCAAACGCGTGAGGGGGCGCCGTGCCGTCGCCGGCCCGACCACAGGCGCGTCTGCTGTGAGCCAGGGGTGAGGTGGCGGCCAGAGGCTCAGAGAGCTGAGGCTGCATCATCAGAGGTAGATTGGCCTGGATGTGGGAGCCATTTCGCTGAGCTATGCTAAATGGGGTCTTCCCGCAGACCTCCTGGCTGGGGTGATCCCGGCCAAGCCGCCCGCCCTTGTTTCTGGGCGCCACGTGCTTGCAAGGACATTGACAAATGCTGTCTGGGCCAAGCCAGAGGCCGCTGGTGTGGGGGAGGAGGGAGGCCTGGGCGCCAGGGGCTCTGCCAGGTAGGAGGGGTCGGCCTGGAGAGGCGCCAGAGGGGTATGCCCCAGGGCTCATTTTGGGCTGCCTACCTCTGGGAGTCCAGGCCCCCAAGAACTCCAGGTCTATCTCTGGGGGCTGCCAGGCTAGCAGACAAACAGGTGATGGGCAACATTCCCTCAGCCTTGAGTCCCCAGAAGGGCCCAGGGCACCAGAGCTCAGCCTGGGGAAGCTGGCCTCCAAGATGGAGGTGGGTGGCTCCAGGTGGTGGGAGGGGGTGTGTGGGCAGGGCCAGGTTGGCCACCAGAGAGAGGCTGGAGGCTGGGAGAGGCAGGACCGCCCTCCTGGGACTGCCGCCTGAGTCCCCTCCCACCTGTGTTGCAGCTCTCCTGATGCAAACTGGCGGCTCCCTCCACACTCCCAATCCAGGCTCCCAGGAGAGAGTCCAGCCACATGTCCACCCCCAGCTCTGCTGAAGAAGCTGCTTCCCGTTGCCCACCTGGCAGCCCATGTCCCTCCAACACCTGCCACTGATGCAACCTCTATCCGTGGACCCTCCAACCTCTTCCCCCTCCTGCTCCCTGACCCCCTGGGCTCTGCCTCTCACAGCCCAGGGAGGAAAGGGACTCTCACTGATGCTTGGCGAAAGGCACTGTCCCCACAGAGGCCAAGAGCTCATGAGGGAGGCACAGCCTGTGCAGAGACAGGGCACCTTCCGAGGGACCTCCCAGTCAAGAGCCACCAATGCCTGCACTGGATGTTCAGGCCCTGTGTCCCTCCCTGCCCCCTGCTTGCAGCCCCCTCCATGTTGTGCAATAAAGCTCGTCCTGACCATGTTCTGGCCCTTCAGTGCTCACTAACTGCGGGAGTGACACGGGAGCAGGACTGGCTGAGTTGCAAAGGCCATCCCCCCCATAGGGCGGTGGGACCCAGGCCTGTGGCTTCTGGATTCAGACACTCTGTCCTGTCCCATGACTTCTGGGAGCTGAGGTGTGTGGTGGCCTAAGTTGGGGCACACATGACTGGCCTGATAGAAACTTCACAGCACCTGAAATAGTGAGCATTCTGCCTTGGGGTCATCCCGCATCCCAGCACCCAAGAGGTGCTTGGTGAAGGTTTGGGGGATGGACAGATGGGCGGATGATGGATGAATGGGTGGATGGATGGATGGATGGATGGATGGATGAATGGATGATGGATGGATGATGGATGGTTGGATGGATGGATGATGGATGGATGATGGATGATGGATGGATGGATGGATGGATGGATGATGGATGGTTGGATGGATGGATGATGGATGGATGATGGATGATGGATGGATGATGGATGGATGGATGGATGGATGGATGGATGATGGATGGATGGATGGATGGATGATGGATGGATGGATGGATGATGGATGAATGATGGATGATGGATGGATGGATGGATGGATGGATGGATGGATGGATGGATGATAGATGGGGGATGGATGGATGGATGGATGGATGGATGGATGGATGATGGATGGATGGATGGATGATGGATGGGTGATGGATGGATGGATGATGGATGGATGGATGGATGGATGGATGGATGGATGGATGGATGGATGATGGATGGATGATGGATGGATGGATGATGGATGGATGGATGGATGGATGGATGGATGGATGGATGGATGGATGGGTGATGGATGGATGGTGGATGGATGGATTGATGGATGGATAGGTAGCGGCCAACCTCCCCAAAGACAGAGTAAATATGGCAGTTCAGAAGTATTAAAACTCAAAAAAGTCACGGCCACCTTTCTCACTCTGGCCCAGCTCTGAGGCAGCATCTAGGGGACAGTGCTGTCTCCCTTCTCAAGCTGGATTGGACGTCAGCTGAGGGCAGCGGGTGGAGGCAGTCTCAAGGTCCACCGCTGGGCAATTAGCCAGGACCAGAGTGGACAACCCAAGGGGCAAGAGGCAGGTGGGGTGGATGGTGTCATGGAGGCACCGTAGGCGCTGCGCTGACCACCCAGCCCCTCTAGGAACCATCCACATCGAGCCCAGCCTCGGGGACGAGGACCCATGCTCTCTCTTCTCTGAGTACCGCTAATGCCCACTGCTCAGTGATCAGGACCCGGGGGCCAGTGCCTGCCCACCACAGAGGATGAGAGGCTCAGAGGGACCACTGCTCAAAGGGTACCTTGCTGGGGTAATCCCCTCACTATCTGTCCTCCTGCCTGGGAGGCCCCACCCGACAGCCCCTGCTCCCTAACTCTGGGAACCAGAGTTGCATACACAGGAGATAGAAGAACCGTGACCTACAGATCGCATAGAAGCACCCAGGGTGTGTGGGGCAGCAGCCGCGTGAGGCCCGGGATAGCGCTGTGTCAGCAGCTTCTACCTGGAGCCTGGCAGAGCCGGAGCCCATGGGGCTGGGTGGACTGGAGCTCCAGCTGGCACCAGGCGGGGCCCAGTTCAGCTCAGGGCTCCCAAGAGACGTTCAAGGTCCCTTGGGCCCTACCACCCCCAACAATGCACATTGGGGGGTCAGGCCCCGATCGAGGGACCCCTGCCCTCCTTCACCACTCTGGGGGTCGCTCCGCAAGGACAGCTGGAGCCAAGACGCATGGGGGCTGCCCCTCCCTGTCTCTGCCAGCCTCGCTGACTTTGGAAGCCCACCCCACACTGTCCCCGGGCCCAGGCCCTACACAGTCCTTAAACTCTTCTTGGGGTTGAGACCAGCCCCCAGCACACCTGGCTGGGCCACCCCATCCCCTGCCTCCCCCCAGGTCTCCAGTTCCCCTGTGGACCCCAGGCAAGGCCCCTGCCCTGCCCCCCTCCTCCCACCCAAGCCTGGCCGGTAGATGGGGTGTAGATTACCTGTGCAGGTCCTCGGCAGCCCATCCTCGGTGGCCCATCCAGCAGTGCCCGCGAGCACTGTCCTGCTGTACATGGGCCTGGCGCCCTGAGGGAAGGCCACCGATACCCAAAATAAAATCTGCCCGGTCCCTCTGACCTCAACGCCCTATCTCTGGCTCAGCCAGCTCATGGGACAGCACCTGCCAGAGGCCAAGGCCACTGAGTGGGTAGCCACTCTCCTCTGCTGGCTGAGCAGGGCCACTGCAGGGGCCGTGGCAGGCCCAGCGGCAGATGCAGTCCCTAAGACCACCCTGGGCCAGGGGCGGGATGCAGCCAGCAGCTCCTGAGCGTGAGGCCTTCGCAGTCTGAGTGGAGTGGGTGCTTCCCAGGGCTGCCCAGGCCAAGCTCCAGCACAGCCTGCAGACGAGGCCAGCTGCTCCCTGATATGCCGTCCCCATATGTGTACCTGCAGCTGTGTGCTTGGGGGGCAGGACGGGGGGGTCCTCAGGTCTCTGTTAGCAGAGCAAGAGGCACCAGCCTGAGAAGGGACATCAGCCCCCACCAGGGAGGAGGAGACAGGCAGGGCAGCCCCAGGAGCCGCCCAGGGGCTCCACATTGATCCCACTGGGCAGTGGGCCCAAGTTGGCCAAGGGTCAGGGCTGTGTGTGGCCGCCACACCCTTGCCCATCAAAGACCTGGACAGGTGAAGGAGAAGGCATCAGGCCGGAGGAATTCAGACTTCTGACCAGGAGGGCCTGGACGTCCCCAGCAGCTCCGGTCTCAGGGGCTTCCGACTGCCAGGCGCTGGGGGAGGCAGGCTGAAGAAGGCCTCCATCTGCCCCCCCCCCTTGCTCTGTGACCGTGGGCACATCTCTGCCTGTCTAGGGACCCTCTGGCCTTATCTCCAACTTATAGGGATTGAATGAGGTGCCCACGAAAGTCTTCCAAAAGCCTCTGAGAACCCAGAGTGGGCGTGGAGCAGTTAGAGCTGGGGCTGGGGTGTGAGTCTCTTGCTAGGGGTCATCCTGAAGCCCCTGATTCTAAGCCTCCAGAGAGCAGGGACCTCGCCAGCGTCTCCTGGAACCCCCTGTCCTGGGTGCCAGCCCACCAGCTGTTGCCGTGTATCAGCCGTTCCATGGACCTCATCGTCCATGATCGGCTAGCCCTGGCCTGTGCCCAGGGGTTTCTGGAAGGAGGTGTCGGGCTGCTCTCAACCCACTTGTGCCTCAGTTTCCCTAACCCAAAGGGCAGGGCTGTGGGACCTCATGGTCTCACTGGCGAATGTGGGGACCACTAGAGGCTCGAGCGAGATGTCTGCCGGTTGGATGGTGCCACCTGGAGTCCTGAGAAAAGAAAAGCCAAGCCCCATGGGTACTGGCCAAGCCCACTGGGAGTGGCACACGGAGCCCGGCCTGTGGGAGACAGCCCTGCAAGGTTTGGACCCCCTAACGGGGGGTCCAGCTCCAGGCTGACAACAGAGCGGTGGTCCCTGGCACCAGCTCCAGGGGACATGCCAGCCCCCTGCAGGTGGACTTATTTCTCTTGCCCATTTATTCTGCGTGCCCCAATGGCATCTACCCAGAGGACCGGGTCTGGCCGCGAAGTGTGGCTCGGACGTGAAGGGGGCTTGGCCGATGACACAGAGTCACCCATTCCATGGAGGTTTCTGGGCCCCAGTCACTTCTCTGATGGGGGAGGCAGAGTGGGCTGGGGATGATGTGTGACGCAACCTGGCCCGTGCAGACCCCTTTTCTGGGCAAAGTGCACTGCCACCGTCACCTCGGACGGAGGAGGCAGCTGGGCTGGGGAACTTGGGGTCCCAGCTCTGGGGACCCCCGCACCAGCCTGTCCCAAGGAGAACCTTTGCTGGGTCCTTGGGGCCACCCGACACCTTCCTGCATCCTCCTCAGCCATCAAGAATGTGCCTGCTGTCGGGGGAGTAAAAATAGAAGCTGACACTTCCTGGGGGAGGAGGGTGGACCTTGCCTCCTTCTGTAGACACGTCCCCATCCTCACCTCCTCGAGCCTCCTCCTCAGCTATTCCTATACTTGGTAAGGGGCCTGCATGGGCACAGCCCCTTTCCCGCCCGCCCCACGCGCCCCGGCCACCCAGCCCCTGGCCAATCGCTGCTGGGAAAGATCAAGTGTCACTATAACATGAGGGCATAAGGCCGTGCGTGCACTGCCTGAGACGGTCCTGTCCACAGGGAGCTCCAGCCCTTCCTCCAGACTCGGCCACAGGTGGGTATGGCCGAGAGCAGCTGGCCTGGGGCTGGGCGAGGCCTGCCCGGCGTTTGAGGCACATGCTGGGGTCCCAGGATGCTGAGGTTCCAGGATGCCCTGCTTCCAAGAGGCTCAATGACCCGGGACCCCAAGGGGCTGGGGGGCTAGCATCGTGTGCTGAGCTCTTAGAACAGTGTGAGAGCAGCCACTCCACACCAGAATGCAGCCCCCGCCCCCGAAGGAGGGAGGTGGGGCTCCCAGGCGAGCTGGGGAGAGGTGGGGGATTGGAGACCGTGCAGCCAGGAAGGGCGCTGCCCGGAGCTCCGAGGGCTGCCTGCTGCAGTGCGGCTGCCAAGCCCTGGCTCACCCCCAGGCCCATCCTGGCCTTCCCACCGGCTCCACTCAGCTCAGGGCGCCAGCCAACTCCTCATAGGAGCCGGGGCCTCTGGGCCCCAAATGGCCATCGCCGTTGACAACTAAGGCAGGGGCTTGTCTCAGTCACCCCAGGGCAGAGTGGCTAGGACAGGAGTGGACAGGGCCAGAACTGAGGCAGGACAGAGGGAGGAGTGTGGAGCTGGACCGCTGTCCTGCTGGCCCAGAAGACACGTGCCACCTCTGCCCAAGGCGGGAGGAGGGCTGCTCCTGAGAGCTGCCCCATGCTCCTTGCCCTGGCACCCTTTCCACCCTTCTCGGTGTCCCCATCAGATCAGGACTCAGCTGTCCCTCCTGACGTCACCCAGACCGAGCTCCCTCACTGGTATCTCCTTTTCCGTCTTTACGGCCGTCCTGGGAGGAGACAGATGGGCAAGCAGCCACCATCAGATGGGACACGGTCAGGGGCTCACAGCGAGTGAGTGGCAGGGCCTCCTGCCTCCCCACCCCCCAGCACATCTTGTCACCTGGGAAGGAGGGTGTGTGTCCCCCAAGGAACACTGACCTCAGAGGCTATTTTCACCCTCGCCCCTCTGAGGGCAGGACATTAGATGGACAACTGGTTTCCTTCTCAGCTGTCGGAATGCCACCCCCTGCCCCCAAGCACACCCCATCCTCTGCCCCTCCCCGATGGAGCAGCCCATGAGGTCACCCTCTGGGCCTCACTGGGCAAAGGAGCAGCAGCCTGGAGAGGCCTCAGTTTCCCCACTTGGAGAGTAGGCCTTTGCTGCCTCATGTTGCAAGGGGTCCCTACGGGCACCCTGCCTGAGGTTCAGGAGCCCTCCTTGGTGCCCTCAGACTCAGGCTGGTCTGGGAGAACTGGAATGGGACGTGGTGAGGGGGTGGCCTGGCCAAGGCCAAGACCTGAGCCGACAGCTGCTCTCACAGCCCCCCTCCCACCGTCTTGGGTTTCTGGGCAGAGGAGCCTTGGCCGATTTGGGCACCTATTTCTGGACACCTCAGCTGCCGCTGGATCCTTAAAAATAACCCCTCCCTGGGCATGGGCCATGACTGTTCCCTCTTGAGGAGGCTGACAGGTGTCAGGCACTGCCAGGGTGAGAAGTGGGCGCAGCAGAGGGAGACCTGGGCTCTCACTGACCCTCCCCCCACCTTCCAGAGAGTGGCCCTGGAGGAGGCTGGGAGGCAGGGGCTGGGCTGCCAGGGGAGCAGTGAGACCCCAGCTGTAGACAAGGCAGGAGGCTGTAACTTGGGGGGGCAGCACAGTCCGGGAGGAACTCTGGGATGGGAAGGGCTGCCCAGCTTCCTGGAGGGGTTAGCAGAGATCTGCTCGTTAATTTCGCATGAAGCTGAAATTGCTCTGGGAAAATTAACATTCTTGACTGAGGCTTCGGAAAACTGCTCCCACCTTAGCAATGCGACGTAAATGCATTTTTAGATGATGAACTTGTGTTTTTCTTATACAAAGCTCCCTGGGGGGGCATAACTATTGTCTTCAAGTGAGCTGTAATGTGTTGTCATAAACTTGGTTGTTTAAAACCCCGGCCAATGTTCTGATGCAGCTGCTCGGAACATTCCCAGGGCCCGGGCTGCTCAGGAGTGTATGGTGGTCGGCTCACCGGAAGGCGGTCCTCGAGTGTGCTGGCCCAGCGCCGGCCGCACCTGGACATGTGCAGCCAGGCCGGGGCACAGAGACGTTGACAAATTCAAGAGCACCCACGGACCCGGGAAAGCAGGCGGGAGAGCAGGACCGGGGCTAGGGGGATGGGCCTGTCCCCTCAGTTTTGCAGCTCACATGCATGGGGGGGACACACAGGGAAATAGCCGCCACCCATCCCCGTGAGCTTGGGACTCAAGTCTGCTGCCTGGTTGGGTGAGGGAGAGACAAGGAGAACAGCTTGTACAGTCTTGTGATTTTGGAAGAGGAGTCCCTAGAGGGTTATGGGGACACGCAAGGGACCCTGAGCCACCTGTAAGAGGACACAGTCCTGAAAGGAAAGCATCGGTCAGAGAAGGGAGCTTTGAGCTCACATCAGTAAGAGAGGTTCTCGTGGGGACAGTGGGGTGGGAAGACCAGGGAAGTCCAGTACACGCATTTCAGGTTGCTGGGCTCTGTAACCTAGGGGTTCCCAGGGAGCCCCCAGCTTTGCCCAAGGGCTGGTTTGAATCAGTGTCAGCAAGTCTTGTGCAGTGTCCAGAGCAACCTGGACAGGCCCCCTCGGGAATGCTGTAGAGGACATGTCTGTCCTGGGGTGGGGGGTGGACGTCATGACTTTCCAACATCCCATCCGGGCTGGAGCCAGGGCAGGAAGGGGGTGTGGGATCTGGGGCTGGGGCCTTAGAGAAAGTGAGGGGCCTCATGAGAGGCCACACCAGGCCGGGGAACCCTCCACCCCTGCCCGTGGATGTCCCCTCGCACACCCACACCCCACCCCTTCCAGCACCTCTGGTCCAAGGCAGCTCCTAACTGTGGTCTTGGTCTCCCCCTCCCCCTACAGAAACAGCCCACCACCATGTCTGACGAGGAAGTGTGAGTATCATCTGCATAGCCACCCCACCCGCCTCGGGACCCCTGGGCTGTGTTCAGAGGTTGAGGACTTGGTGTGTGTCAGAACCTGCTGAGCTGAGCGAAAGCCCCTCACCCTCTCCTCTCTCTCTCTCTCTCTCTCTCTCTCCCCCACCGCAGTGAACAGGTGGAGGGTAAGTGTCAAAGCTACGTCCTCTCTCTGCATGGCCCCTTGGGGAAGCGATCCACCGCTGGTAGACAGTATGTCTCTCCTTGGGGACCCCTGGTAGAAGTCTAGGTTTGCCCCATTTGGCAGACCCCACCCTTCTGAAAACGGGCTCCTCACTCTTACCCCTGCACCCGAGGCCTCTTCTGTCTCAAAGGTCACATCCCTGAGATGTGGTCCCACGTGAGCCTTGCCCTGCACACCACCCAGCCTGCACTGCAAGGGTCCCTGGCGGCCTACGGGCCTGGCCACTCTCCGCCATGCTCCCCCATTAAGACACGGGCATCCGGGGCCCAGACCTCTGCCCGAACGCCACTGTCGTCACCAGAGCCTCTGCGTCCTCTGGCACCAGGCGGCCTCCTTTGGGCCTGAGGACCGGCTTGGGCTGCCCTGCTAACACGTTCCTCCCCTTTCTCCCACCCCATTACAGAACAGTGCGAGGAGGAAGGTAATTGCAGCAGCCCCTGGAGTCCCCCACCCAAACCTCCCCCCTGAACTCAACCCTTCTGTCCTGCACGTCGGGGGGCCTCCGCGGGCTCTGCAGTTAACCGTCCACCTGCCTCACCACTAATTTCCATTGGCCGTCACTGCTAACCTCTCATCTCTTTATCAATTAATAGACAAACGCTCATTAATCACTCATCAATCCTCCATCCTCACCATGTCCGTGGTGGTGCTGTTCGCTGGGATTTGGTCGTTAAGACTGACTCTCATTAATATCAAGTCTGGTTGTGCAGGCCCTCGCTGCCTCACAACAGCTCTGGGGCTGTCGCTCTGTCTCTGTCTGTAGCTCTTTCTAGCTCCTCTGCCTCTCTCTCTCTCCCTCTCTGTCTCTCTCTCTCTCTCTCTCTGTCTCTCTGCATCTCTCTCTCTCTCTCAGCATCTTCCCCTTCCTCAGTATGTAACCTTCGGGCGTAATCTGGAGCCCCCTCCCTCAGGCCCACCTGGCGTCTGTGGGAACCTCTCGGTCGTGCCCGGGCAGTGCACCTGGGAACTATGCGGAGAGGCCGTTCTCAGGCTCGGATGGGAGGTCCTCCCAACCCCCTGGCACCCACTCAACCTTGGGAGTGCTTTCACGCACCCTTCCCAGCAGGACTCTCCTGTGAGGCGTTTCTGGGCGCTATGTTTTGAAAATATTTTGAAAACACTTGGCTCCCCTAACAACGTGAGCAAATATTTCTTTTTCTGCTGAAAAGGTGGAAAGACTCCTTCTGAGTGGGAACTGTGGTCCTGGGGAGCCAGCCCTTTCCTGGGGGAATAGTGTGGCCGGTGGGCAGGGTCCCAGCATCTGTTTCCTCCAAGACCCTCACAGCACCACCATCACCTTCGGGCCCACTCAGAAGCCGCCCTGCCCACTCGGACATTCTCCTGGGCATTGGCATTCTCTTATAGCATGTGGATTTCATCCAGTCCTCACTTCCGACACCCCCAGAACAAGACCGAGCCAGACTGTCCCATGCACAGACACCTCAGTGCTCGGGCGAGCAGCAGGCCCCGGGGCTGAGGGTTTCAGGGTCCCCCAACGCCTAGGAGGAGGCGGTACTGCAGAGGCAGGGCCCCGGCCCTCGGCCTCTGAGTGGGCGCCCCAAGCATCGCTGTGTTATGGGGTGGGCTGCTGAGGGCCACCAATGCGGGACTGGAGTTTTCCTGCTCCAACCTGGAGTGCCCACTGCCCCTTCTCAGGGTGCCAGCCTCCGTTTTCAGCCACTCCAGCATGCCCGCCTAATGACTGCCCTTGTTCCCTCTCTCCCTCCTGCTCCCTGCTGCTCCCGCCTCAGAAGAAGCTGAAGCTCAGGAAGAAGGTAAGCAGGGACCAGGACCCCGGCCCACATGACCCTCCAGCTCACCCATCCCACCAACCTTCACCCTCTCAGTGACCCTGTGAGCTCCACCCCTCCGCTCTGTCATGACCCCCATCCCTACGGACGTGCAGTGTGCTCCTGGTCTGACCTTCTCTCTCTCCCCCTGCCGCCCGCACCCGGCACCCCTCCGCCTGCAGAAGTCCATGAGGAAGGTATGAACACACAGGACTTCTGGTCCCCATGTGGGGCCCAAGTTCTGGCTGGAGCCCACGCAGGGGTTGGGGAGAGAGCCAGGACCCATCGAGGCGCCAGCCAGCCAAGGGGCCCCCACATGTGGCTCCAAAATAACCCACTAACCATGATCAGTGCTTGACCAATTGGGGGGATCCCGAGAACTGCGCACTCCCCGACATGGGCTGTGCTGTGTAGAGGTCATCCCCAGCAGTAGGAGACTGCTGGACCAGATGCAGGGTGGCCTGGACCCTCCATCCCTTAAATGAACCCTTGGCCCTAGGCTGGGTAACTGAGAGCCCACGTGGCGTCTCACCCCTCAGCCAGGTCAGGGCCCCAGACAAGTTCCCAGGTGAGCAGAGGGAAACAGAGGGTAACCCCTGCAGCCTGGCCTTGGGGCGAGGGCTGCACCCCCAGCCCAGGCCCGTCAGCCCCTAGCAGGGCCCCTGTCACTCCCTGGCCACCCCTCCAACCTGCCCCAGTGGGCCTCCTCCTTGGGATATGAGTGGACAAAGCAGCTGAGGCCTTGTGCCCTATGTCCACACACCCTCAGAGGCTGGGAAAGAAAGGGGCATCAGTGCCCCTCTCTCCAGGGGGCAGGAAGCTGGTGTCCTCTAGGCACGCTGCCCTGGGCTGCAGGCCTTGCCCTTGCTGGGGGTGCTGAGCTACCCCCAGCCACAACCCCGAGCATGGGCTTCTGCGTCCTCAAGTGGAAGTCCTTCCAGGGGCCTGAGGACAGGCGGGAACCCCAATGTCCCCATGGCCAAAGCAGTGTTGTCCCAACAAAAGCAAGAGCCAGAGGTCGAAACTCTGCCTTTGAGCCCTGGTTTCCCCGTCCTTGAGGTGAGGACAGGATTGGGGTGTGACGGCACCCCAGGGCCAACACTGACCATGTCCTGCTCGCTTCCCGCATGCTCCCCCCCCTCGGCCTTGGCCACCACTGACCCTCCTGAGTGGCGACCAGCTGTGTACATTAACCTCGGATCCTTTCTCCTTTGACCTCTGACCTGTGACCTTGCCTCTTGTTCTATGGCCCTCCTCACCCCTCGAAGCTCCTGAACCAGGTATGTGCCATGACGTCAGTCCCATGTGGCGTGTGTGCACCCACGTGGCCGTGCGTGAGGGGAGTAGGCGCCTGGCCCAGAAGGAACAAGAGGCCATGTAACCTACTCACAGCGTGGCTGTTTGACCCAACCTCCTGTTGCCTGTCTGCCCCCTCCCCACCCCTGCCCTTGTCGCTGCCCCAAGGTCACAGCTGATTCTCTTCCCTCTCTCTCCCCACACGGTGCTGCTTCCACAGAGGAGGTCCAAGAAGGTACATTCTCCCCACAAGGCGGGAGCCCTGCCTCATCCTCCAGTCCTCTCTTCCCCGCTCCCTCCCTGCCTGCATGACTGTCAGAGTGGGGCCAGGTTGCGCCTGGAGTGCTGGCTCAGGCAAGGCTTGCTGAAGGGGTGCAGGCTTCCTCCTGGCCTCCCTGGCAGACAGCAGTCAGGGCTGGGGGACTGAGGCGCTTCCTCGCCACCAGCAGGAAGGTGGGGGCAGCCATCCTCCAGGTCAAGCTGAGTACAGGTCCCGAGAGGGGTGCAGGCCTTGGGAGGACGGCTCTGGGGTCCACTGGGACCCTCTGGATCCAGCAGAATGGAGTGGAGGAAGGGCAGAGAAGGAGAAAGAGGACCTGTGCTTACACCCTGCAAACCAGAGGGCAAGTGGGGAGAGGTGAGGCTGGCAGGAGGGCAGGGGGCGGAGTGAGGCGGAGCGTAAAGTCAGGCTGAGCCCCAGACCACCAGGGGCCTTGAGTGCAAAAAGGCAAGCAGTCAGGTCCCAGTGACCCACCCAGCGCCTGGGTCTGGGCCAGCTGGGCCCAGGAGTGAGGAGCCCCTGCTAGGCCCGCCCTCCCACCAGCAGCTGGGGGTAGGGGAGCTGCAGGCTCTAGTCAGGGGGCGCCTCAGTGAGGCTTCAAGAGGCCTCCCAGTTGGGCTCGAACCCCGAGCACGTCCTCAAAGCTGTCTTTCCTTCCCTAGCCTCAGAGGGACATTAAGTGGTGGCCGAGCAGGCAGAAAATGTCCAGGGAATAGGCCTGTAGGGGCTGCAACGTCACCAGGTCACCTGAACCAGCCCCAAAGCAGATAGACAGACAGACAGGAGGTGGGGTTTCCAGGCCGTCTGCGGGGGGCTTAGCTGCATGGCGGCTCTTCCCTCCAGCTCTTGGTCAGGCCCCCAGCCTCCCAGACCCCCGGGCCCAGCCAGGCCCCCGCAGAAGGCCAGGCCCCAGCAGCCCATTTCCTTCCCTCACCAAGCCCTGCCTCCCACCCCTTGACCAGCCTTCTGTTCCCCAAACACCCTCGCCCCAGGGTGCTGGCTGATGGTGACGTCAGGCCCACCTGCAAAGGGCCATGTGCCAGCTCCTAAGCAACCCCAGTGAGGCACAGCTCCGGGGACTCTAGGGGAGGGTCTGCAAAGCGCACACACAGGCCAGGGCCTGGTGAGGCCGGAACCCCACCCCTCCCCCGACAGGTCTGCTGGCCACAGGCAGGAGCAGAGGAAGGAGCACACGTGGTCAAGGACGGCTTCTCAGCTGGGCCTTCCTGCTCTGTCAGCACCACCAAAGGGCCCAGAGCAGCGACTGGGGGCTGGGTCAGATGCTGCCAGACCAGCTACAGACCCCAGCTACGGCCAGGATAGCCAGGACCTCCCCAGGGCCCTGGGGGTGGGGCTGATGAAGGGAAGCAGCCCCTACGTGTGGGCGGCCAGGTCCACCCAGGCAGCTGGGGGTCTCGTGTAGGGTCTGCAGGCTCCAGCCTGGACAACCAGCCACCTGCCACAGGGCAGGCCCCGGAGGTGACCCAGAGGTGGGAGGGAAGAGAAGCCTCTTCCAGGTCAGGGGCAGGCTCCCTAGGGAGGCAGGGAGAGCAGGCCTGGGCCCCTCGGGCCCCTGGGGGGAATAGTGGAGAGCTGGCTAGGCCTGAGGGCTCCCTTGGCTCCCTTGGGCTCAAACCAGCAAGGCTTCTGCGGGCGCGAGGCACCAACAGGCTAGCTTCACCTCATTGTTCTGGACCTGCTGGGTTTCAACCCAACCAGACCCAGGAGTCAGGCCCCCACAACGATCCACCCCCAGCTCCAAGGCTACCATGTCGGGGAGGATCTCAGCTTTCCAACGTGGGCCCCTTCAGCCTCCGTGGAAAGACTCAGAGAAGCCAGCAGCCAGCACCCTCAGGCCGCGAAGGCCTCCACTCCCTGCCAGGCCTCCCGGGTGGGTGGGGGTCTCTGGGCCACCCACAGCATGGCCGCACCCAGCTCCTGCACCCACGCCCCAAACAGTCATTCTCTGACCCCCACTGGGGACACTAACGGGGTCCAGGCCAACGTGCCCATGGGGACGAGGGTCCAGGAGCTGCTCCATGCCCGCGCCGCAGCTCGCACGGACGCTCCCCGCAGCCTCGCCGGCTTTTCTCTTGCATGTATGCTTATGCCCAGAAGAAGCCGCAGAGGAAGAACGGGAGGAAGAGGAAGGTAAGGGCCGCGTCCCAGGCTTCGGTGACCCTGAGAGGGACAGGACCTGCCCGCCAGCCTGGCGTCTGTCTTGCTGGCTCTCCAGCCATCTCCCTCCCTCCGAGGGCCAGGCCAGGCTGCTTCGCATGGGCTACCGCCATGGGCTCCACAGCGGGGTCTTGCAGGCGCTGTCGCCCGCTGAGCTTCTGCCCAGCACGGAGGTGGGGTGGTCGGTGGGAGGGCCAGCAGACTAGGAGCCTGGCTAGGGGCATGCTTCCTCCCCTCCTCACCCGTCTTCACCCCCTCCCATCGGACCACCTCCTCCTTCGCCTGGCCTCTCCCTTCATTCTCTCCGGCCTCTCTTGCCTTCCCTCATCTCCATTCCTTCCTTCTTCCTTTCAGCCGTCTCCCTCCCCACATCCTGGTTCTCCACCCCAAGCTCTCCTTGGAGTCCACAGGGACTTTTGCTGGCCCTTAGTGGGGACAAGACTCTCTTGTCCTGGTGGGTCAGGTGGGTGGGTGGTGGGCTCAGCGGAAGAAGAACAGGCAGCCCTACAGGCCTGAGCCCAGCAAGCGCCCAGCTAGGTGATCCCCAGGGGCCCGTGGTCAGGAATGGGCCCCAGTCTCATGTGGCCTCTCTCTCCCCTCTTTCCATGCCTGCCGTCACTGTGGTGATCAGAGGAGAAGCCAAGACCCAAGTGAGTACAGGGCGCGGGCAGACTGAACCCGGGTGGGCCACGCCTGGAGGGAAACTGTGCTGGCTGGATGCGGGCCACGTCACCCACCGGGGCTGGGGCCCGGCTGGCCCCAGGGGAAGACAGACATTTAAGCTCTGTGGGGGCCGAGTTGGCACCTAAAACCCTGAGAGAAGCTGGTCACTTCTTTCTTTGCCCCTCAACTTGGAGTTTACAATTCTACGTATCTGATGAGGGTGATTTGGGAGGGTGAGATTACTTGGGGCAGCCCCTTTTGTCCCCCATAGGTGGGGGCCAGACTCCTCCATGGAGAGCAGAGGTGGACTGGGGAGGGGGTGGCAGCAGGCTGTGGCTCTGACCTGGGCCACCCAGTGTAGGCAAGAAGGACTTCCTGTAGGAGAAGGCTATGGGCCAAGGAAGCAGGGGCACAGTAGTTGGGGGAGAAACACAGAGGGGGTCCCCATGGAGCTCTCCTTGCCCTCTTTGGACCCCGCCATGCCACGCCGTGCTGTGGGTCTCACAAGGCCCCAGATGTGCAACAGACACGAAAGCAGGGTGGGTGGGAGGGAGGGCCTTGCCCCTGAAACCCACTTCAGAACAACACCTAGCCCAGACCCATCCCCCTTCCCCCGACCTTTCACTGCCCTGGGGCCTCTGAGCCCCTGGGAAACATCATCCTGGTTGGGAGGGTCTTTCCCACATTTCACCCACTTGTGAGTATTTCAGAGATTTGGTTTCAAGCCAGAGCTTTGTAGCGGTTCAGCTCTTTTATCCCCGTGCATATTCGTGCCTGCGTTTGCTCGCATGAGATGGGACATGGGACTTGAGTCCTGGCACCGCCAGGCTCCCCGCAGGGGGAGGTGTGAGGGGCTCCCAGCAGAAGACTGAGAGCACGTGAAGCACACAGCCAGCACGTTTCCATCCGTTGCACTTTATTTTTCAGCAATTTTAAATAAAGCTGCCGGATCCCAAGATATTTTCTAGTTTTAAAAAAATGTTTGTGTTTTCATTATGAAAATAAAACACCTCATTAAAGAAAATTTGGAAAATACATAAAAGTCCAATGAAGAAAAAAAAATCATCTATAACTCCCACCCAGCCAGCCAGACTGCGGAAAAGAGGAGAAAGAAAAAAAAAGGCTTATTTCTTCCTACTCTTTTTCCATGCGTCGGGCTTGGAAAAAAAGATTTAAACTCTGAGCTGTTTTTCAAACACTGTACTGTCTATACAACCTTGAATTCTGCTTTTTTTAAAATGTAGCACTATTCATAAGTATTTTTCCATGTTTTTACATAGTCTTCTTAAATATTTTGAATGGCCACATAATATTCCATCAATTGGACAAACCATAATTTTCCTAACCATTCCCCCAGTGCAGGAGGTTCAGGCTTTCCCCAATATTTTACTATCATAAATAACGCTGGGTGGAAAGCATTTTCTGTCTTTTGGGTTATTTCCCTAGGCCACATTCCCAGAACTGGAATTAATGGGTCAGAGTATGAACGCTCTTAAGGCTTTTGACATCCCTGCCAAATGGCTTTCCACGAGGGGCTTGCCAGCGCGGTCTCCTACGTGGACGTGAGCGGGTCTGCGCCCCACACCGCTGGACCCAAGGAGCCACTGATGGATGGGAAAGGGCCTCTCAGGGCTGTTTCCGTTGCATTCCTTTGATTACTGCAGGCAAACCTTCCCCTGTTTGTTAACTGGTGCTCTTTCTTCTTTGAGAATCGTGGCTTATGCCCTCTGCCCATCCATCTAACACAGACAGCCCTATGTTTTCTTAATCATCCGTTTGCATAACGATATAAGTCTTCTCTGTATTTGCTGAAAATATTTTTCTAGTCTGGGTTTCCCCCTCCCCTTTTCAATTTTTGCCTTTTTTCACATACATAAGTTTTTCATTTGCATGGAATCATCTGGCCATCTTTTCCTCAGCGGGACCTCTGAGCTTAGAAAATCCTTTCCCGGTCCAGCAGTTTGATCGATATTCAGTTCCACTTTCTTCTATGGCTTGTTTTAAAAAATTGTTGTTGTCGTTTTAACTCTTTGCTCCATCTGGAATGCATTGGGGGAAGGAGCAAGACTCATGGCTCCTTACAGCCGGGGCTGGGGCTGGGGCGGGGGCGGGGGCGGGGTGGGGTGGGGGTGGGGGCTCCTTTCTTCTTCAAACTGCTTTCTGCCTAGTCCCCCTTTTGGGTCCCCAGAAAGAAAGATTAAAGAGGGGCCACAGAAACACAAAGGGGTGAGACAGGCATTCCTGACCACAGAAGCCAATGCCCTCCCCACCCCAACTCCGGAGGACCTGCGGTGACCACCCTGCCTCCTTGTCTGACCCAGTGGCATCTGTTTATTTGTTTGAGAAAGAAACTGAGGGTGCCTTTCCTGGACAGTTGGGGGTGAAACAGCCCTCGATGTCCAGAACCTGGCAAAACAGAGGGACAGAAAGAGGTTGAAATCTTCTTGAAGGGGGTCAAGCCACCCTGGGGACAGTGGGTTATTCATCTGATAAGAACAAGGGTCAGGCAATGTGCCGAGCCAGGTGCCAGGGCGAGAAGAGTGGAGGGTCAGCCTGGGGCCAGGCCACGTTGGGTCAGACCAACTGTCCTTGTGGGCGCCCACTTGTCCCTGCTCATGAGCTTCTCTCTCCTCTTCAGACTCACTGCGCCTAAGATCCCAGAAGGGGAGAAAGTAGACTTCGATGTAAGTTTCTGGAACCCAATCAACTCACCCGCCACCCCCAACCCCAGTCGTCAGCCTCCAGGCCCAAGAAGATCGTCTCTCCAGCAGTCACTGCTAGGCCTTCCTGGTCCCAGGCAATTTTGCTTTCATTTATTCATGGACTGGAGGAAACTTTCCAGCGATAGACATCTCCCCCCACCATTCTTCTCTCCTCCATCCATCCATTCATCTAGTCACCAGGCCATGCACTCACCCATTCCTCCACCTCTCCACCCATCCATCACCCATCCATCGTCCCTCTCTTCCTCTTCCATCCTCCCTCCACCCACCCATTTCATCCATCATCATCCATCCATCTGCCCATATTCATCCTTCCATCCACTCGTCCATCCATCCTTATCTTTGCCTATTCTTTTGTCCCTCATCCACTCACCCGCCCATCCATGTGTCTCTTCAACAAACCACTGGCTCACTAGTTTCCCCTCTGCCTGGTCCATGCAGGACACATCTGAGGACGGTGCCAGGGCTTAGTCAGCGTTAGTCCATCGGGGTAGGTGGAGGGGTTCTGAGGACCTCACAGCTATGCCGGGCCTGGACTCAGCCATGGCGGGGTTGGCACTGTCCCTGCCCTGTGGCTCAGGAATCTGCCAGCTCTGAGCCCCCAGCAGGGCAGGGCCATGGGGCTGTGGCGAGGGCAGAGCTCCCTTGCTGCTCCCAGCTTTCGTATTGGCCAGAGGACTCAGGGCTTCTCTGCTGGGGCATGGGTGGCCGAGCTCCGAGCTGCGGGACGAGGGGTGTGACGGGCGTGTCCCACCCACAGGACATCCAGAAGAAGCGCCAGAACAAGGACCTCATGGAGCTGCAGGCGCTCATCGACAGCCACTTTGAGGCTCGGAAGAAAGAGGAAGAGGAGCTGATTGCGCTCAAGGAGAGGATCGTGAGTGGGGCCAGTCCCGGGGGCGGGGGCTGCTGGGCCCGCTCGGAGGGGCCAGGGTTGGCCGGGCTCAGCTGATGGGCTCCTCTGGCTGCAGGAGAAGCGCCGAGCGGAGAGGGCTGAACAGCAGAGGATCCGGGCAGAGAAGGAGCGCGAGCGCCAGAACAGGCTGGCGGTGAGGCCGGGCGCCCCTCCTCCACCCGCACCCTGAGCCGCTGACCGCGGGCTGGAGAAACGCCAGGGTCTCTGTCCTTTCTTCTCCTGAGGTTCCCCCGACATTGGCCAGTGACCGCAGCCACGGGCTAAGTGTCCTTTGCCCTGCAGAATCCCTGTGGGAGGGCATACCCTGATCAGGGCCTGGAGCTTCTAGAAAGTTCCAAGCCAGGGCAAAGTGTGGAAGCCTGCCCGGAGAGGGCAGCCCTGGCCCAGCCCTCAAGGTCGTGGGGGTGGGGTCTCCACAGGAGGAGAAAGCCCGGAGGGAGGAGGAAGATGCCAAGAGGAGAGCTGAGGACGACCTCAAGAAGAAGAAGGCTCTGTCCTCCATGGGCGCGACCTACAGCAGCTACCTGGCCAAGGTGAGTGCAGGGGTGCAGGGCCGGGGCCGCCGCCACCCGCCTGCGGGCTGGGCAGTGCACAGGGCAGCGTTCCCCACCCGAGGTCAGGCCCCTCCGCTCTGTCCCACCAGGCCGACCAGAAGAGAGGCAAGAAGCAGACGGCCCGGGAAATGAAGAAGAAGATTCTGGCTGAGAGGCGCAAGCCCCTCAACATTGACCATCTCAGTGAAGACAAGCTGAGGTGAGGGGGGCACTGTGGCCCAGACCAGGGGTCCTGGTGGCAGAGGCCTCCCTGAAACCACCAGCCTTGGGGTTTCTGTGAGGCCACTGGGGCCGGAGGAGGACAACGGGTGGCCTGGGCCCTGCCTTCCAGGGCTTATCTGGCCACGCCTGACCTTTGCCACTCCCCAGGGACAAGGCCAAGGAGCTGTGGGACACCCTGTACCAACTGGAGACCGAGAAGTTTGAGTTTGGGGAGAAGCTGAAACGCCAGAAATACGACGTGAGTGCAGGCGCCTGTGGGCCTCGGGCCCCTGGATCTCACCTGCCACCCACCTGCCTGAGTCCCCACGGACCTGGCCCCTGAGAAACTGATACAGGCTGTCCCCACACACGGACCCTGGTCTCCTGCTCCCCCAGGTGTCCTCCGTGCTCTGGGCAATCAGCCGCTGCTCTGAGTGTCACGTGAAGGAGCAGCGGACAGAGGTGTCGGGTCCAGTTTCTGAATCGCCTGGGGCTTGTAGAAAGTCCCCAGGGCAGCATTATGTCCCTCTGGCACTGGGGTGTCCTCTTCCTACAGCCTTCTCTGCAACCCCAAGTCCCGGACACACTGCCACCAAGATATCTGTTTCCTCAGAGCCCCTAGGGGTGTCACGCACCCCACCGGGCAGCTGGGACTGGAGGGCGCAGACGGTGCCCCTCTGGAGGGTGGCCGAGTCCTCTGACAGGGGCTCATGACTCAGAGCAGAAGCCTGTGCAGACGCTGCCCCCGAGTCCGCGTGGGGACGACAATCATTCCCCTTGCTGGCCGCCCCAGGAGCACACACTTCCTGCAAGCATGGAGGGTCCAGGCTTGGGGCACAGCACTGTCCTCTCTCAGTGGTCCCCTGGGAGGGCTGGCCTGTAGAAGTGGGCTGCACCGTGCGGAGCCAGACCGGCTCCACTGCCTCCTGGCACAGGCACACTCATGTGCTGCCCACAGAGAGGGTCCCCGGGGACTGGAGGAACCACGAGGTCCCGGCCTGGCCGGGGCCTCAGCCACCCACCCAGCCCGGTAACCATTTGGCCTTTCCAGATCATGAACATCCGGGCCAGAGTGGAGATGCTGGCCAAGTTGTAAGTAGCCGGGTCCAGCCTGGACCAGGCTCATGGTGTGCAGTGCACGGTGAACCTCTCGCATGGCAGAACCCAGGGTCGTAGAGGATGTTGGTGGCAGTGGGCATGGCGATGACGGAGGCCTTCCCCTCCTCCTGCCCCTGCCTCCTCCCTCCTGCCTGCAACCAAGTGGCTTCTGAGACTGGCCTGCTGTCCTTTGCAGCAGGCGGGAAGGGCCTTGCCTTTCCCTGAGCCTCCCCCCTGGGCAGTCAGGAGGAGGGAACAGCTGGGGCAAGGAGACGGTGGCTCTGAACTCAGCGGGCAGAGCCTCTCCTCCCGACCCATGCCCCCTGCCCCACATCCCCTCGCAGGCGGGAAGGTAAGTGGCGGGCTCCGGAGCTGCTGTGTGTCTAGCCCAGGTCTCCAGGGCACGCCACCAACAGTAAGTCAGAGATACAAGCCTGAGGGCTAATGGACAGTGTGCTCCAGCCAGAGGAGGCAGGACACAGTAAGGGAGTGAGTGGCCCTCGTGTGGCACCAAGGCCTTGCCAGGGCCACTGGAGGAGGCCTGCGGTGAGGAAGGGTGTGTGCGCCCACGCCCTGCCTGGCCCGATGAGGACGTCACGGTAAGTCGTCCGTGTTGTTCACAGATCACCAACCTCAGGAGCCGTATTGACCAGGCCCAGAAGCAGTGAGTAGCCCTGCCAATCCCTTGCTCTGCACCAGGCACATGGCCCTTGGGGACGGCTGCCACTGCCCCACCCAGGGCCCGGCGATTTAAGCCAGTCCCAGTGGCAGCCGTCCCTCAGCAGAGCAGTGACAAGACTAACCGAGGTGGCCCCTGGAGCCAGCATGTGCAGGCCCTGCCCTGAGCCCAGGAGGACGGCAGCTTGGAGAGGGGCCAACAGGAGGTGTGGGTGGTTCTGGGCAGCCTTCAGAGGGCCTGGAAAGCCAGCTTGGGCTCCAGGACGTCCTGGTAGCATGTCACTTCAAAGGTGACATGGGACAGGGAATGAGGAGACCTGCACTTGTCACCAGTCCCTCTGCGACCCCGGTTCTTCGGGATGGTGAACCTGTCTGTCCAATTGGCCCAGGTTCCAGGGAATCCATGGCAACAGCTGCTAGAGAGGCCCAGAAGGCTGTGGCAGCTCCCTTTGGTTGGGGCCTGTGCTCGGCTGTCTCGCTTCTGGGGTTTTATCTCCAAGCTTGGGCTGAGCCAGCCACACTCTAGGGACTGCAGTGTGCCCAGGATGGCTTGGAGTTGGGAGGTTTAAGGAGGTGTTTCTCTGCCTCCTTGCTGCTCCCAGGGATGGGCTCTTCCTCCCTGGAGGCTGGAGAAGGTGACACCCCTCCTCCCTGGCTCTGTTGTATGGGGCAGGGGTGATGCAGGTCCCTGAGAGTGGGCCATTTGGCAAGGTGTGCATGTGTGTATGTGTGTGTGCGTGTGTGTGTGCATGTGTATGCATGCATGGAAGAGCCCTCAGGCTGGCTTCTGCAGGACATGGGCCATAGGCCACCATTGCCAGGCCTTCTCCTGAAGTCAGCCTTGGCTCTCTCCAGCCAGCTGTCCACAAAGGCCAGCCTCAGGGCTCACACAGTGTGGCTCTCCCACCCATCTCACCTAACCCAGCACCCAGCTCACTGGCGTGCAAAGGGCCTCAGACAGAAGGGGCAGACTCCTGAGGACCGCCACCCCCAGGTGGTGACCTCCTGTCCCCAAGGTCCCGCTCTAGCTGGTGGCCAAGGGGCTGAGACTCTGGAATGAGACACGGGCCTCACAGGTCCCGAGTTCATCAGGCCTGAACTGGCAACCCAGAGTGATGGACCAGAATAGCCCACTTCTCCAGGCTCCTGGGCCCAGGAGGCTGTGACCCAGGGGGCACACTATGCCCTGGCCAAAGTCACTGGGGAGATGAAAGCCATGTGGAGAGACAGCTTCCAGGGCGGGCCTCGTGTCAGCCTTAAGTGGGGTCCCTGTCCTAACCACACTAACCGCCTCAGGACAAGGCCGCCCAGGGCCAGCAGGGCCAGGCACAGGTGAGTCGCTGCTGCTTGGACAAATGGACAGAGCGAGGAGTGTGTGCCGGGGGTTTTGGGGGCCAGGCCGGGCCCATCGCCCTGCTAGCAGCCTGGGTGGGCAGAGCTGTCAGGACCGGGGGTCCGCCGGGGGCTGGGGAGGGGCCTCGGCCAGGGTCCAGGACACCCTGACACTCAGCACCAACTTGCTTCCCGTTTGCAGCAGCAAGAAGGCTGGGGCCGGGGCCAAGGGCAAAGTCGGCGGGCGCTGGAAGTAAAGCAGCTGGAAAGGCCCCCCGAGGCAGAGACCCTGGGCACGTGCAGCCCACATGCTGGTGTCTGGCCCCCAGGCCTGGGGGCAGAGGGCCCACTCCGGAGAACCCCTCACATCTCTGTCCTCAATGCCCCTACCCCCTGGGGTCTGTGAATAAAGCTATCAGACTCCCCTCTACCAGCTGTGTGCTGGCTCATGGATAGGGGTCTTGAAGGGGGGGGTTTGAGGAGGGACTGAGCCAGAGGGCAGGGAGGGCAGAAGCATTGGGGGCCCAAGAGACACTGGGTGCTCTTCTCAAGAGGCCACCAGGCTGTGGCTCGACTCTGCCTCAGGGGCTGGGGCCAGGACACCCCACCCAGCCCTGCCAGTGGCTTCTGCCCCTAGAAGCCCCCTCAGTCACTGCCCCTGAGGCCCATATGGCCCTCTTTTCCACCGCAGCTGGGGTCTTTGCTCCCCATGGGAAGCCCCCCCCTTTGCTGCCTGGGTCAGCTCTGAAACCGGTTTGGGGCAGACGTGCTTTGCTTTGGAGGGAGTCTGGGAGGAGGGGCCCCCGCTCACAGTGGGAGTCTTCACAAAGTTCCCCCAGAAATGCAGGAGCAGAAGGGAGCTGAGGATGGGGGTGGGGGCACAGCCTGAGGCTCTGAGGGCCCCCCCTCCAGAGGAAAGCAGTGGAAAAGCACGTTTCGGTGAGAGCAGACACGCAGACACAGACCGCTCTTTCTATATTATACGAGAACACAGTGCACACTGTGTAATAAATTTGAAAGTCCTGACTAAATGGAATTATGGAAAATATAAATCAGAAAAATTGGATCAAGACGCACAGCCTCGCACAGCCAGGTATTCACGGGGGGAGATTTCCGGGACCGCCCCTCCGGGAAGGCTCCGCAGAGAGGGGGAAGGGGGAATGGGGAGCAGGGGCCCAGGCCCCCACAACCGAGTCGAACCCCAGAGAGCACCTGCACATGTGTGCACACACACACACACACACACACACACACACACACACACAGCTATGCTCCCTCCGAACACAGCTTCCTGCATGTGGACACCCCCCCACACACTCATAATACACAAGCACACACATGCCCCCACACCCTGCACATACACCCCTGCCCCCACACACTAGACTATATGCAGTAGGTGTAAACACACTGAGTGACCAACATGCTTTATTGCGGTGATGCAAAGACGCACAAAGGAATTTAATAAATGGCGGGACTCACTGCCCCTGGGGCACCATCAGAGGGCACGCACTGCCTTGTTCCACCACCTTGCTCCGACAGGGCAGCTGAGGGGCACACAATTGGTGGCCAAGCTGCCCTGGGTGTCAGCACCTACAGCATGATAGTCGGCTCACCAGGAGCCGTGTAGGCTCGAAGGGATGAGTTTCATGGGGAACAGCAGAACGACAGGGACAGCAAGCAGGCCGGGAGCTAAGTGGGAGACTTGAGAGTACCTCCTAGTCACTGAGAGGTCAGGATGACCTAAAGCAATCGTGGTGCATGTGCAAGATTGGAACAAAACAATTGGGCCTGACCATGGGCTCAGGTAGAGTGCCTGCCTTTGAACTTCAGGGCATGAAACATGGAGAGGGGACTTAGGGTTCGAACAGGAAGGTCCCAGCCCACTGTCGCTGCTCCCCAGCTGAGTCAGAACCCAGATGTTTAGAAATGCAGAAACATGTGCTGATAGTTCTTGGATCAAAGAGGAAATTGAAATGGAAAGTAGGAAGCACTTTAGATCTGAATGATAATACAAGATCGCATAAGAAAATTCTGGGGTGCGGTCTGAATGCTGTGTTACCAAAGGGTGGGCAAAGACCCCAAATTTTAATAAGTTAAACATCTAATTCAAGAAACTAGAAAATGAATTTTTAAAAATCTAAAATAAAGCAAAAGAGAAGCATGGAAACAGTAAGGAAAAAAAGAAAACAATATAAAAACCAAAATTAACGGACAAGAATAACAAAGTCAAAATTGGTTCTGACAAAGAACTAACATGACAGTTATCAATTAGAAGGAGAAGATGCAAATAAACACTGTGAGGATGAAGAGGGGGACACAATGAGACAGTGTAGAGATAGAGCTAGTCATAAAAAAACACCATAAACAACTTTGTGACTGTCTGTTTGAAAACTAGATAAAATGGCCAATTTCCAGGGGAAACGTGACTTACTGTGTTGATTCAAATGGAAGGAGAAAACTTGAATAGGCTGATTTCACTTTAAAGGACTTGAACCAGCAGTTAACTATCTCCCACTAGAAAATCCCAAGACATTTTTGGAATCACATCCTGACCAAGAGGGTCCTCTCTAACGCTAAGGTAGCTTTCTCTCGGCAAACGGACCGACGTGGGGACTCAAAGCCTCAAGGGGAAATGGGATGAAACAGAGCACAGAGAAGAAAATGCGTAGCCAACGGAGAGGCCCATTTCCAAAGCCTACAGCAAACATCATAATAGAGCAACGGTAGGAGCTTCCCTTGAAAACCGAGAGTAAACCAGGACCGTCAGCCAGCTCCCTTCACCATCCCTGTCGGGGAGGAAAAGTTATCCCCTACCCTTCTAGGTTCTTCCGGCTGCTCTAATAATCAAACTGACATGGGACAGATTCGCAGGAGAAAAACAAATGAACGTTTAATAGCATGTGCACGTCTGTACACACGGGACAGACCCAGAAACACTGAGCAACTGGCCAAAATGGCAGAGACCACCACCTTCAGCTAAAGACAAAAGAAGATGGGGGCGGGGCGGGGGGGAGTGGAGGGGACTGACCAGGAAAAGCACAGGAAACAAGGGTATGCAGATTTGCGTCTGTGCCTTCTCAGGCGACAACAGTTTCTGGAGATTTAGATATCCTCCTCTTCCTGGTACAGGGAGGGAGACGCCTTTTACAAGTGGAGATTTTCCTCACAAAAGTAAATGACCTTTCACAAAGGGCAACTGCTGCCTGGTCTTCCCAGATTCTCTCACGTCTGCTGTTTCTTAAAATGAACCAGATGAAAACAACCAATATCCCCTAATAAGCATATTTCGGGGTGACAAACTCCACTCCCCTTCATCCAGGCGTCACCACCAGAGCTGTAGGACAAGAAAAAAACTTAAAAAACAGAGAGAGAGAAAAAACTAGCAGGTAAGAAAAAAACTATCTTTTCTAGCCTATTAATCCCTTAAAAAAAAACACAACCCAGCTACTCTAATTCATAACCAAATAATTGTCTACAAGGAAACCCAAGAAAATCTAAATTATGTGAATTAAGAAGATTCCATACGGGTTCATGTGGGCACATGCAGAAAAACGGAGAGTTAGACGCCAATGTTTAAGACGTCATTTACAGTGGAAAGGTAAAGAAGCATATGATTATAAGAGTGAATCTAACAAAACACGTGCCAGACAATTACAGACACGATAAAATACATTTATAGGGAGTGTTAAACAAAGACCTAAATGACAGGAGCCTGTTAGTACCTTCCAGAGAGCAAGATAGAACATCTTAAAAATGTTAATTCTCCCCAAATGAATCTATGAATTCAGGGCGAGTCAGCCGCATTCCAATAGATTCACATGTAAATTGACAGGGAATTCTAAAGGTCCTATAGAAGGAACTGGCGCAGGGATGGCCCCCAAAGGGACACAGAACAGAAAGTGCTACGGATGGATGTGGAGGGACTTGATGGGTGGCCATGTATTGCCTGGAATAACTGGGGGAAAGAGAGCTCTGGGACAACTGCCTGCCACAGAGAATAAATAAAAGTGTTGGCCTCCTTCCTATCATGCACCAAAAACCAAGCCCTGGTCATTTAAAGCCCTAAGTTGGAAAAAGAAAACATCAACCCTTTAGGGAAACACTCCCGGAGCGTACTGGGAGGCTCCGCTTCTTCCACAGGCATGAAATCCACAAGCCACACGTCAAGAGACGGATGGAGTCAACAAGAATAGGGTTAAGAAAAAGGCCCTCTTTGCATCAAAAGGCACCACAAGCCAAGTGCGAATGCTGGCGAGGCGCTGGGGGGAGGTAAGAGGCCACGGATGAAGAATCTGCCCCGTGTATGTAAGGGACACCAGGGTCCCATTAGGAGACAGGCCACCACCGCACAGAAAATGGGGCCAAAGGGCTGAGCGAGCAGTTCAGGGGAGAACCTGAAGGTCAGTACACATGTCACAGGCAGAGTCGAGCACCAAGGGATGGCTGTTCACAGAAATTAGAAGCACAGAGTAGGTGTCAGTTGGGAAGGCTCTCTTCCCAGAAGCCGGCCAGCTGGTGGGAAGCCCACGGGAAGACCTGCAGCCTTAAATGGGAGGCTGGCCATGACACGTGCAGCGAGCGGGACCCGGGGAGCGTGAGGGGAGGGCAGGAGAGTCAGGCGGCAGGTGACATTGGCCCATTTCTTAGAAAGTCACAGAGAATGGAGGAAACGGGCATTTCATCTTAGCATCACCTACAATGACACCGACAGGCAGCCTTGCCTGAGCATGAGTCACACGGAGGACACGACATCCTCTGAGCATGTCCAAGCCCCATTGTTCAGCCTCCCCCTCACAGGGAAGAGACAGCCTGACAAGTCCCCCTGCAGGATCCTGTACAAGATGACCGGCACGACGCTTCAGGACTGTCACAGACCTAAAAGAGCCACACACACACACACACACACACACACACACACACACTCATGACACAGTGGTGGACTGCTCTAGATTAAAAGAGACTAAAGGGGCACAGCAATTCCGTACACTGCCCCCAGCCTGGGGCTCACACCACCCTGAAACAGAAGCCATCAGAACGTTCTGTGGCCTGTTCAGGGGTGTGATCACGGATCAGGGAAGCCGGGGCGGGAGGTGCCAGTTCTTACAAGACTCAGCCTCGACTTACTGTCCAGGCTCAGGAGGGGAGAGACGTGAGAAGCAGATGTGGCCAGATCAAGTCTGGAGGTGGCGAGCCCTGAGGCCAGGGGCTCACACGTGCAGGGGACAAGGCACACGGAGCTGGTGTCCTGGGAGAGCAAGTGGCCGTGTCTGGTCGGCTCGGGGAGGCCTGGCAGTCCTCCGCTGGACAGCTGTGACTGATGGTAAGTGCAAAGGTTAGAGCAGCCGCAGACCTCCTTCGGTGGTGTGTCCCCAAATGGAGTCTCCACACCTAGAACAAAGGACCTGCAGCAACACGCTGTCATGGCCAGAATTTTGCAAACGCAGCACTGGGGGTGGTGAGTGAGCTGCAAAAGGAACAATACAGCACATTATTTCCACACGCTGTTTGAAATATGACAGTGAATTACATACGCCTGGATACGAGGGACATACACTTCAGGTGAACGGTCCCCTGGGGGGGCGGGGTCCACATTGAGGGGTCACCTGAGCACGGACATGGGTTCATCACAGCTTGTTTCTTAAGCCAAAGAGGTGGGGAGGGGTCAGTGCAGGCTCTTCCTATTTTTATTTTCGCCTTCTGAAATTGTTCACCACTGTAAAACATCGGGAAAGCACATTTGCTGAGAGTCAATTCTTATTGCTGAGACCCAAACAAAACCTCCAGAAACTATAGCAAACGATAAACATGCACTTCCTTTCTGTGCCCGCGTGATGGGACATGCAGCATTCCAGGCCGAAGCCGGAAGCGAGCGAGGATGCCTGCTTTTACCATTACCATTCAGCCCAGCTCTGGAAACCAAAGACAATGTGGGAGATGTGAAACGGAAATAAGATGAATAACTCTGGGAAGGAGGAGAACGAACAGCCCTTCCTCGGGCCCCCCGAGAGCCAGGGGAAGGCCTCTGAGAATGATGAGAGAGTTCAGGAAAGTCGCCAGACGCAAAACACATATTTCAAATCAATATTGCTTACTATTTTCCAGCAACGGCCGGTGAGGAGATAAAGCAGAATAAAAAACATTCCATTCTCAAACAAAAGAAAACATGACTGCAGAGACCATAAAAACAGTTAGCAACAGCCCTCGTAAGAAACGCTCAGGGTCGGCAGGAAGAAGACAACGAACTTTAATGAGAAATGTATAAACAAAATGGGAAAAAGCAAGAAAGAGAGGAAAAAACACAGCATGTTCTGGGCAGGACGTTTACGGGAATCCATTCTTCCCAAATGAATGTACAGGTCTGCCAGACTTTCAACCAAAATTCCAACAGGGTTTATTTGGGGGTGAGGGGTGCACAGAAGGTGGGGAGGGAGTTGGCCAAGATGAATGTCAAATTCGTCCAGAAGGAAAAATGGGCAGGAAGAGAGAAGAAGAGTTTGAAAGTCACGAGCTGACTTCAAGTGTCCAGGTGAGAGAGCTGCCGCGTGTCATGTCGAGGGCTCCCTGCAGACCAGTCGCCAGGCCAGGCCATCCTGGTCCGTGCAGTGGCCCAAGGAGACAAAAGTTTCCCAGCAGAGCAAACTGAGGCTCAGAGTGGGTTATGCAGAGTCCCAAGGTCACGGGGCTGTGGCAGCAGCTATGGGCCACGACACAAAAGCCCAACGCCTCTGCTTTTGCAGGCTGTGAAATGTTTTCCAATTCTCCAGTAGCTCTCAGCTGATAGATGTGTACGTAAGAACTGGGGGCATCTCCGTCAGGGAGGGGAGTGGAGTGGGATGTTGAATAAAGGAGGTTGAGGAAGTCAGATATGTGGGGAGGACGTGGGGGAGAAAAAGGCACCGAAAGTGTCCCTCCACACCAAACAGGAAAATATGAGCCAGGAGGATTGGGGTTCAAAGTGGAAAAAAAAAGAAAAAAAGTTTGTTAAAAATAAAACTAGAGGAAAAAGTAGGTGCATCTTTTTCTGCTTCCGTGCTGGGGAACACTTTTCTGAGCTTACACACAAAGGAAGCACCGTGAAAGAAAAAGATAAATTCAGTTAATCTCATTGCTTGAAACTGTTAAGTTTCTGCATATCAATAAACGTTCATCACTTCCAGTCAAGCTGGAACCACAGGACCACATTTATCCTCCTGCCTGAAACAACTCGAGAAACAAACAACAAAAGTGAACCATACAAATACACAAAAGAATGTGTTTGCCAAGGTAGTGGCCATCAGGCAGTGGACAACAAGGTCCCCGGGAAATGGGAGAGGGTCAGGTTGAGTCCTACAACTGCCCAGCTCGTTTCCTTGACCATTTGCAGCCTCCATGCAGGAAGGAGGAATTGAGGGGAAGCCCAACAGGATCCCTGAGGGGGAGAGAGAGCTGAGGCTCCAGGGAGGCCCAGGCAATGAAAACTCACAGGACCAAGTGTCAGAAAGGTGAAGCTAGAGCACAGGGAGAGAGCCCTGGGGACCCACAGGGGGGCCCCTCCGGCACCCAGCAGGGTGCAATCAACATCGTCGGGGAGGGACCCGTCCAAGGCTGGGAAGGGGACCACGGGTTTGCTGCACCCAAAGGCCTGTGACAAGGTCTCGATGCTGCCTACCAGGAAGACATGTGACACAGAAAGACACGAATGGGTTAAAAAGAAACAACAGACCTTGGAAATATCACAAAGTGAAAAATGACAGAACTGAAAGGAGAAACAGACAAATCCCCAATTGTAGGCAGGTATCAAGACCCCTCTCAACAGTAAACGGGACAAGTGGGCAGAAACGCTGCAAGGGTGTAGGAGACGAAGCACTGCCAACCAGCACGGCTTGACTGATGTTTATGGAACACTCCACTTAAACACACATTCTTTCCCAGAGCACATGGAACATTTACCAATATAGAGCATGTTCTGGGCCATAAAACAAGACTTAATAAGTTGAGAAGGATTCAAGTCACACAAATTATGTTCTTTGACCATAAGGAATTAAATTATAAATCAGTAACAGAAAGAGCCTTGGAAAATGCTCAAATATTTGGAATCTAAATAACACACTTCTAAATAACCCTTGAGTCAAAGGAAAATGAAAAAGGAAACTGGGAAGTGTTCTCAACAGGATGAAGATGGAAATTCAGCACATGGGAACCGTGTGGAAAGCAGCACTTAGAGCGAAATTCACACCACGGTGCCTAGCTGAGAACGTGCCTACAGAAAGGGCTCAGCCAGTGACCTCAGTGTGCACCTGAAGGAAAGTAGAAAAAGAAATGCAAATGAATCCTGAGTAAGCACAAGAAAGGAAGTAATACAGATCAAGTGGAAGTCGATGAAATGGAAAACAGAAAAACAACAGGAAAATTTTTAAAAATCAAACCACAACTAAGTTCTTTGAAAATATCGATAAAAACTGATAAACCTCTAACCAATCTGATCAGGAAAAGAGAGAGAATGGACATTAACAATTACCAGGAACGAGGGGTTTACCAGGGATCACTATAGATTGTACAAATATTAAAAGAATAATAAGGGAGTATCACGAACAACTTTAGGCCAATAAATTTGACGGGGTAGATGGAACGGCCAAATTTCTTGAAAAACACAAAATACCAAAGCTCACTCAAAAAGAAAAAGATAGCAGGCTGAGTAAGCCTGCTATCTACCAAGGGACTGAAAGTGTAGTTCAAAAGTTTCCCACAAAGAAAACTCCAGGCCTAGACAACTTCATTGGCAGATTTAAAGAAATAATAGCAACTACATACAAATTCTGCAAAGAAATTGAAGAGGAGGATGGATGACTTTCCAACACAGTGTCTGAGGCCGGCACCCCCCAGGGACCAAAGCCGAAGACAGTACAAGGAAAGAGAACCACAGGCCAGCCTCCCCCAGACACACGGGGCAAAAAGTCTAAACAGAATACGAGCAAACAGAACCCAGCGCCACGTGCAATGGATACCACATCAGACTAAGTGTGCTTTGTCCCAGGAAGGCAGGGCTGGCCTAACACAGGAGAGCCAATCGGAGTGATTCACTGTATTAAACCGAAAAAGAAAGCCCATGTGATCATCTCAATAGATGCAGAAAAGGCATTCGACAAAACTCAACACTCATTCCTAATTTAAAAACAGCTCTCGGCAAACCTTCTATCCATAGTACAGGGTGCCTCGTGAGGAGAGACTGAGAGTATTCCTGCTAAGGTCAGCGCCAAGCCACGGACATCTGTGCTCACCACCTCCACCTAGCACGGTACCGGGGGTGCCTGCGAGCGCAACTGGGCAAGAAAAAAGTCAGACAGACTGGAGAGGAAGAAGGGGGCTGGCTTCAGTCACGGACAACCTTGTCATCTAATCCCACAGAACCCAAAGGAAAAGCTCCAAGAACTCACCAGTGAGCTTAGCAAGGTTCTCAGGACCCAAGGTTGATATACCAAGTCAGCTGCATGTCTACAAAATAGCAATGAACGGTCGGATATGGACATTTCACAAAATGCCACTTCCTAATGAATAGTACCAGAAAATAGGGACAAATGTGACGAAGGGTGTGACAGAGCCGCACACTGAAAAATATCAAATGTTGGTGAGAGAAACGAAAAGAGACCAGAATGAAGGAGGCGAGATCTGGTAGCCATGGATGGAAGACTCCGTCGATACTGTTACGATGTCATCAGCTGTCCCTAAGTTTAACCCATAGAGTCAACGCCACCCAAGCAGGTATTTTTGTGTAGAAATTTACACGCTGATTCTACAATGTGTGTGAAAATGCAGAGGATCTACAGCAGTCAAAAGGACCCCGAGAAAGAAGAAGAAAGTGGAACTGACATCTGAAGAATCAGTGTAAGACTACAGTAACCCAGACTGGCTGGTATTGGTGTAAAGATATTCAAACACATCAAGAGAATAAAATAACGAGGTCCAGAAATAAACGTACACATGTGCAGGAATGATAGCTTTCCCAGTGGCCTGGGCTGGGATGTTTGCATGTCCCTGTGCAGAAGAAGAAGGAGCAGGAAGGGGAGGCGGAGGAGAACGGGTCTACAGCTCACACTATATACAAAAATTAACTCCAGCTGGATCATAGGCCTGCATGTACAACCAGAAGTACAAAAGCACAGGAGAAAATCTTGGTGAACGTGGACTAGGCCGAGACTTCCTCGACACAATACCAAAAGCACAATACCTGAGAAAGCAAATCAGACCCTTAAAATGCATGAAAAACTTTTATAATTTGGTCTCTAAAAGACACTGGAGAGAGAATGAAAGTATAAGACAGCTGCTGGAAGAAAATCTTTGCCAAGCTAATATTTCATAAAGACCCGATCCAGAAGATATAAAGAACTCTAAAAAAAAAAAAAAGAATAAAAAAAGGGCGGGGGGAGTTCAAATGAATAGTAAGTGTACAAAAAAGTGCAGACCTTAATAATAAGAAAACAAACAACCCGATTTTTAAAAATGGGCAAAAGATTAGAGCTGACACCTCATTAAACAAGACAAATGAATGGCAAGTACGCACGTGAAAACTGCACGACACCCTTAGTCACTGGGGAAACGCAAAATAAAACCACAGGATACCGCTCTATAAGAATGGCTTGCAAACGCCAAGCACAGCAAATGTCGGCCAGATTGTGGAGGAACCCCACCTCACTGGCGGAAATGTAAAATGCTTCAGCTGGCAATGTCCTGTTTCTTAAACAGTTAAACATAAACCTCCCATGTGATCTAGTCATTCTCCTTCGAAGCATTTACCCATGAGAAAAGGAAATGTTTGTCCTTGTAAAGACTTTCACATGAATGTAAATACTGCTTTGTTTTTAATCGTCAAAAACTGGAAACAACCCAAATGTCCGTCAACAGTGAATGGATAAACAAGCTGTGGTGTGTCCATATACCATGGCAGCCAGAAGGAATGCAGGCCCAACGCACGCAAGGCACGAACGAGTCTCACAATAGTTATGCTGAGAGAAAGAAGCCAAACAAAAAAGAGTACATACGACGCTTCCATTTATGGAAAACTCTATAAAATGCAAGCTAACCACGTCACACTGGTGCTTGGAGATGGGGGGGAGGGATGGTAGAAGGGACCATGAGGGCCTGAGGACACTTCTGGGGGTGACAGATGTGTTCACCCTCACATACACCAGAACTTATCAAACAGTGCTTTCGATGTGTGCAGTTTATTGTATGTTAATTACACAATAGAGATGTTTTAAAAATATTAAAAAGCAAATGATACACTGGGAAAACATTTTGAGTCAAATATGACAGACAAAGGGTAATGTAATCAATACATGAAATGCACTCAGAAACCCACAGGAAAACATGGACACCCTGGTAGGTGGACCAGGGCGGCCATAACTAAGTCCCACAGATGATATCTTAAAGCACAGACACTCACTGTCCGCAGTCCTGGAGGCTGGAGTCTGAGAGCCAGGTGTCGGCAGGGCTGGCTCTGAGGCCTCTCTCCTCGGCGTGCAGACGGCCGTCTTCTCCCTGGGTCCCCACACGGTCGTCCCTCTGTGCGTGCCTGTGTCCTGACCTCTTCTGATGAGGACCCCGGTCACAGTGGATCAGGGCCCCACACATACGACCTCCGTTTACCTTAATCACCTCCTGAAAGACCCCATCTCTTCATACAGTCACATTCTGAGGTGCTGGGGGTTAGGACCTCAATAATGAATTTGGGGAGCACAACTCAGCCCCTACCATACCGGCACTGGGGAGAAAAAAGAGCAAAAGACATAAATAGACAAGTCACAGATTCAGGAAAACAAAGGACCAATTAATGTACAAAAAAGCACAAACCTTGTAACCACATAAGTATCTCCGCAAACAAAGGACACATCACGTCTCATTCCTGGGTGTCCAAAGGCTGCTCACAGTGGTGACAGCCATCTGTCATTGTGTGCCAGACCCTCCAGCAACCAGAATGCCTCCGGGAAGCCAGGCACGGGTGCCAATCAGGTGCCAGGAGCCCCTGGGACGGCACCACAGGGCTCACGGGCGGCGTCCTCAGCCGGGCCATGAGGGTGGGCAGAGCCCATGGGGCTCGGTCTGGACATGGATGGCAAATACTCCTTCAGCATGTTCAGTCAATTTGGACCTGTTGGGCTGTCCAGGTGACCTGGGCTCTGGGGGTGTGGTCTGCTCAGAGTCCCAAAGCCACTCCAGTGAAGTACTGGAGTGAGCTTGCCTCCTTAGCCTGTGTTGTCTTGCCTGTACCCGTGCCAGCCTCACCAGTCTGACCACCAGCCACACACAGGGTCACCTGACATCCATGGTGCCTTCGTATCAGAAAGGAACCACCCCAACCACGAGGGAGGCACTGAGGCAGAACTGCCAAACTGCCATTAGTGAAACTCAGGGTCACAGGGACCCAGGCCCTGCTGTCTGGCTTACTGCCTGAGTCCCCTAGAGAAGAAACCCAGGGCATGTCGTCCCCCCCCCCCCCCCCCGCCCTGAAGGAAGAGCATACCTGACTGATGGTGGGAACCACTGTTGTGTAGCACAGCTTCACGCTGAACTGGGCATCCTCTGTTTATCTGGCAAGCCTCACCTGGAGAAGCCATGCTGCAGAATTTGGGAAGGAGGCCAGCCATGCAGTGAGGGGACGGGTCTGGCAACAGGGAAAGGGGAAGAAAGAAGGGGCAGAAACCCCAGGCCTTATGAGGAGGACTCGGTGGCATATAATCAGAGAAGCAGGGTCTGAGTGCTGTGAGGTTTGCACCGCGGACACCCCATCACTGCCGCCAGCTGCGTCAAGGAGCTCCATCCCCCTCACACACTACCCGCTCTCCAGGGAGCAGCAGTGCCACCAAACCCAGCACAGCGTCTGCGACCGGCCCTCTCATCAGCCACACACAACTTCGAACCCAACTTTCGACCACATCTCTGAGGGTAACATCTCACCTCCGAGGTAGACCATGGTCCCAGAATCCTGGCTCCGGGGCGGCCCCCTCTCCGGCTCCATCCCTCTTCCCACCTCCCGCCCGCAAGTCCTCTGGCCCTGGGCACAGTGGCCCTTACAGCACAATTTCCTCCAGCAAGGGTCCACAAGAGCCTGGCCCCCTGCATCCCACAGTGTGTGCGTGTGTGTGTGTGTGTGTGTGCGCGTGTGTGTGTGGGGGGGCGGCTGGAGAACAGCAGGGGACAGCTCTGCCCTTCCCTGATACTCCTCAGCAGGCAGGCTAGAGGCCACTGTCACTGCTACCCCTCCTCAGTGCAGTACCTGCACCCTAGGTGAACCCACTTATGTCATTTCCATCAACATACAGGCCAAGGGGGGGGGGCACTGCAGCCCCTCCCCACGCCCGCCTTTCAGAGAGGCACAGCACTTGCTGCCTGCATGTTCCACCAGGTCCAGCCTCCTGCCACCCTTCCCGGGTCCCACCCCCACCCTGGAGGCCTGGTCCTCTGCCACCCCCCAGCAGCCAGACCCTAACCCTGCTTCCTGGGGCCCTTCTCTCCCTGCAGCTTGCTGGGCACCCTCCTTCAATGTTCTCCCCGCTCTGCAGCGCCTGTAAAGCGCTGTGGGCGCAGAGAGGCACAGGCCAGCCTGGCGGGGCAGGGGCAGCGAAAGGGTTGGAGAGTGGGCTCCGATGCGGGCAGGGCTGCGGGCCGTGCTGCGTGGGCGGTGGAGCGCGCCCTCCCGACACCAGGGGACGCTGTGCTGGGGGTCACTCGGGCCGCGCGCGCCGCTCCTTCCGCCCGCGGACCGGAACCGGCGATGGCGCGGAATGTGCTGTGAGTAGGGAGGCCCGCGCGGGGCGTGGCGGGGCGCGCGGTCGCGGGCATGATTAGGGGGCCAGGGACCCAGGCCCGGAAGGGGACGGGCGCAGCCGGCCGGGGAGTGGTCCGAGCCCGGTCCCGGCAGCCGGCACCGCCCCACCCCCCGCGGCCACCTCTGCGGACACCCCCGGGGTCCAGGCCGGAGAGCCCCCCCCGCCGGAGCCCCCGCCCCCGAGGGCCCGCCCAGCCCGCGCAGCCGGAGGGGGCGGGGCCGTGCTGGGCTTGTCCGCACCCCCTCCCCCGCAGTGACCCCTGGTCCTCGACCACCCGAAATTTAAGCAGCTCACACTCATGGCCCTGTAAACACGAAGGCCCCGTGAACGAATGAATGCACGCACGCATGAACGAATGAATGCACGCACGCACGCACGCACACACGTTGGCAGGGTGCGGGTGCGGGTGCGGGTGCGGGATTGTGGCCCATCTGAGCGGCACCTCTGGTGCAGGCGCCGGTGCGGACGCGGTGGACCTGCCCGGGTGTGGATTTGGGGTGAAGGCCGCAGGGCTCTCTCAGGAGGAGACACTGCTTCCTTCAGCAGCCCGGGAAGGGCAGGGGCATCGAGGAGTGGAAACTCAAATCCAGGCCAGGCCCTGAAGGCCACCCTGGGAGCCAGGGCTGTGCGGGCTGGAAGGGAACCAGGACAGCGGGCCTGGCCGTGAGTGCACGTGCTCCCTCGCCGGCCAGGGAGGCCCTGGAGGGGAGACTTGCAGTGGAGCCACGCGGGTGGGGTGAGGGAGAGGGTGGGATCACGGATGAGTCACCCTCGGGGCCACAGGGCGGGCGGGCTGGTGGCAGCCAGCCAGCTTGTTGTTTGGAGGAGGGAGGAGAAATTCAGATCTCCACTTGAGAGATGTTAGGTTGAGGTGCTTGCGAAACTGCGGGAGCGGTCAGGGAGGCAGTGGGGGTGGGCGAAACCAGCCGGAGGCCAGGGATGGGCCCCACAGGGGAGCCGGGCCTCAAGGAGGCCCAGGGAGCTGTGTTCCAGGGCCCAGCGGGAGGGTGGTCGGTCAGCAGCACTGCTTGTTCTCAAGCTGGGGGGTCCCAAGCCTCAGGCAGGGCACTGGGAGTGGGCCTGGCACTCAGTGTGGGGGGAGGAATAGACTCACCCCCGCCGTCCTCACCTCCCACCTTCACACTGGCCTCTATCCACATTCAGCTGAGTGTGCCCCTCAGGCCCCAATCTGGGGGGTTGGGAGAGATTGAGGGGTTTAAGCCAGCGATCCGGCATTCACAGTTACCCATAGGCCCCAGCCTTTGCCCCCTGCTGCAGTTAGTCACCAGGGGAGAAAAAGAACCCCTTGGGTGGCCAGCTGTCATCCCGAACGCCCACGAGGGTAGAATGAGGCAGGCCCTGGGCCCCCAGGGGCCCTGAGAAGGCAAGCCCTTCCTTTGCAGCCCCTCACCGGTGCTCACTCTGCACAAGGGCTGTGCGTCAATCAAGGAGCTTCTGCCGGGGCAGCTGCCACGTGCTGACTCAGTCACCTACAGACCCCAGGTAGAGGGTAGGCAGAACCCAGCCATTTTATACGGCCCCTGTTTGCCATGGGGGCCCCCCACTGCGCCTGCCCCAGCCATGCAGACCAGCACTGTCCAAATCCCCGGCCCCCACTCAGCCCTGCTCCTTTCAGGGCATCCCACCCAGACCTTCGAGGCCCTGGCCCTCCTCTCCCTCCCCATGCTTGGGAGGCAAGGACAGGGTGGAATTCGGCCTCATGAGCCTGTTCCTTGGTGCTGTGTGCTGGCCGCTACAGACTGGTCACCAAGGTATGGCTGAGACCCTCAACGGCATCTTGTACCCCCACACGCACCCTCCATCAAGACCTGCCCCTGGGCTCCCAGCAGACCCCCGGACCCCGAGGCTCAGTTGGGTCCGGTTGGCAGTTGGTCCTCCTGGCCTGCCAGCCACCCTGGAGCACAGGTCCAGCTGGAGGTGGTGGCTGCATCTTCCTGCTGCCTCTGCTCGGGGGGTTTTCAGGGTGAGGAGGTGGTGCGGTGAACTCGAAGTTGGTGAGCTGCAAACACTGCCCCCCCACCCTCAGCCTCTTATCCTGGGGGAGCTGGCACTCCTACTCGGGGTGGGGGTGGGGGTGGACACGGCCCCCATCGTGCTGTGAGGGCAAAACCCATGTCAGCTGGCCCGTTCCGTCCATTCCCCATCACCTGGGCAGAGGGAGTTGGTGGGTGATTTGCACATCTGTGGCCTTGCCCGCGTGAGGCCCACTCCTGGGATGGTGACAGCCACGCTGGGGCCGTGTGCCTGTGGGACTATCGCTTTGCACAAGCACGTCGGGGGGTGTGGGGACATGCTCTCTGTGGCTTCTGTTTGTTTTCTTGAATCATCCATTGGCCCTTTTCAAAGGCTGGCCAGGGGGTCAGCTGCTCACGCTATGCCGAGTTGGTGCGGGGGCCGGGGACTGGGCAGCACCACATGGTGAGCAAGGGGCGATGGGGCCTGCTGGGGGTGTTCCTGGCGCGCCATGCTCCGGGCGTTCGGTGTGAACATGAACCTCTCCCTCACAGGTACCCGCTGTACCAGCTAGGCAACCCCCAGCTCCGCGTCTTCCGCACCAACTTCTTCATCCAGCTCGTGCGGCCCGGCACAGCCCAGCCCGACGACACCGTGCAGTTCCGGATCCCCATGGAGTGAGTGGGGGCAACGCAGGCCTGGCCGGTGGCTTCCTGCTACGGAAAACACTGCAGGCAGCTCCCCGGGGCTCTGCAAATATTGACCGAGGCCTGGTGTTTGCAGAGGCCACGCTGGGCTCCCTCCTCCTGGAGAAGCTGAGCAGCCTGAGACGGGCTTCCTTTCTTGCTCCCTCTCTTGTTGAGTGGAGTATCACCGCTCTTCCCAGGAGGCCATGTCCCCAGAGTTGCTCCCCACAGCCGCCAAAACCTTCATGCTCCAGATGGTTCCTTTACGGGGCCGTGTGTGGACCGAAGAGGCACAGCCTCCCTGTCACGCAAGCTTCAGGGTACTGCTCTGGACCTTAGGATGTGACCATCCCAGGCGTGGGCCCAGGAGTGGTTTGAGCTCCTGTGGGAGCCAAGGGTCCTGTCAGCCCTCAGAGGCAGGGGTAGGAGCAGGAGAGGCCAAGGGCCTGAGTTTGTGATGCATTTAAGGTGAAAAGGGAATGGGGCCTAAGCTGCCAAAGACCATCATTTCTGGGACGAGCCTGTTAGGACCGCGTAGTGGGGTGGCAGCTGCAGACAGGCCGGGCCGGGCTCCCGGCAGCCAGGGGGCACTCGCAGACTGTCACTTCCCCAGGAGGTTCCCAGGAGGTTGGCCTCTTGGCCTCACAAGCGTGAACCAGCAGGAGGGCGAATGGGACTGACGAGTCCAGGGCGCCTAGGGGCCCAGTCCCTCTGTCACCCTCATGTTGACGTGTCAGTGGGAGAGCGCTGGGTGGGGACCAACTGCTGGATCCCTGGGGTCTGTTCAGCCCGGCCCGGGTCCTGGCTTTTCCCTGACGTCACCTGTGAGGCTGTGCCCTCGCCCCGGAGGTTGGGCTACTTCTGCCCTCAGCCTGGTCAGACTCCCCTTTCTGTGCTCTTCCCCAGGATGACCAGGGTGGACCTGAGGAATTACCTGGAGCGCATCTACAACGTGCCCGTGAGCGCCGTGAGGACTAGAGTGCAGCACGGTGGGTGCCTGGGCCGGGCTGGTGCCCTGCTGTGTATGTGGGTCCCCCTCCCCTGGCTCACGTGGGCCATGGTTCTCTGAGCCACTGGCCTGTGCCGTCCTCGCAGACTCTGGTTCTTGGCACAGGAGGAAACTGAGGCACGGGGTGTTTAGGTGACTTCTGGGGTCACACTTCTCACGGGGCAGAGCTGGGTATGGGAGAGCAGAGCCGATGGACTGGCCCCGCGGCTGCGGCAGCCATGAGCACGCCGCGGCTGCCAGCCCTAGAGGCCCAGCCACAAAGCGCTGCCTTCATCCCCTCAACCCTTTCTCCTTCCTCCCTTGTCACCTGTGTCCCTGCGTTGTGAATCTGAAGACCTTAAGTCTAAGGTGAGGACAGCCAGCGAGAGCGCTGTGCCAATGGGAGAAGTCGGTTCCTCGAGTGATTTTAGACACCTTTGGGTTTTTGCAGAGAGCAGACACGCGAGGTCCGGGTCTTCCAGTGTGAGCACAGTCAGGACTTCTGAAGCAGCCCCCTCGAGGGTGTGATGTGCTGTCATCTGTAGACAAACTAATTCTTACAGTGTTTGTCTCTTTCTAGAAAGTGGGTTCCTGGATTGGTTGGACTGAAAATGTGGTGCTTGGCAGTAAAGTTTCTCTCCCCCCAACAGGTTCCAACAGGAAGAGGGATCACAGGAATGTCAGGCTGAAGAAACCAGACTACAAGGTGGCCTACGTACAGCTGGTGAGCACGCAAGGGCGTGGGCATCGGGTGGCAGGGGCAGCGTCCTGGGAGCTCGTCGTGACCGACAGTGACCTTGACGCGGGGGGCTGTGTTTGTGCAGCCTCCACCACGCCCGGCCTGGGGGGCCAGGGAGGCCTTTGGGGGCAGGATCTCAAGGTCCACTGCCTTAGTTCTAATCCGCAGTGAAGCCCGCAGTGAAGCCCGCGAGGAGCTGGGGTTCAAAGCACAGTTAAGCCAGTGGGAGGAGACGGGCTGGGGCACTTCGGAGCTTCTCAGGGGCCACCCTTGTCGAGCCTTTGAACTTTGAACGTGCTGTGGGCAAAAGCAGGCCCACCCAGGCCTAGGGGATTTGGGCTCTGACAGAAAGAAAGCAGATCATGCTGAGCTGAGCGGCAGAGGCCGCCTTCCTCTGGAGAGCTTGTCCTTGGACTGTCCCCAGGCCAGGAGGCAGTTAATTGCTCTTAATGCCATGGGTACAAGTTGCTGCGGGGGCCTGGGCTTGGATCCCAGACCCGGCTGGTGTGACCCCCTCCCATCCGGGTTGTGGCCCCCAGCACATTCCTGCAGGTTCTGTCTTCACTGTCTCCTGCCTGGCCAGGGGCTCTGGGGGAAGGGTCCGGCCTGTCTTGGGCCTTTACCGACCCAAACCCAGAGCTGTGGAGAGTAAGATGCACATTTTCAAAGCCCCCTTTTCGGGCTCTTCCAAGTGTGAGCTGCCCCCAGAAATGCGAGTTTCCTCAGATATGCTTTGCACGGACACCAGGCCCTGTGTTCTCCAGGCAGGGTCTTCTCTCACCTGGGCGGGCAGCCTTGGCCCGCCACGGGCTCCGTGGGAACCTGCCAGGGAAGGCCCTGCTCGCAGGCTCTATTAACTGCCCCCCTGCTGTTTGAAACCTGGGGGGTCTTCCTCCCATTTCTCCAGTTTCTGTGTAAACAGCCCGCGTGCGGGAGCCCAGGGCGGCCTGCCGCTAGATGGCAGTAGCGCTATGGCGAAAACCCTCCAGCCTGCGGGCCTATTTCGGGCTTCAGGAGGCATTTTGTTAAGAGAGCAAGTCAACATGGCAGCCTTTCTGAAAAACAGTCACAGCTGTTGTCCTAAACAGGGGCCCCGTAATTATTTGGCCTAATATTTGCCGTGCATAAAATCAGCCAGTACAGGGGGAGACAGCACCGTTGGCCTTCTAAAGAAAGACGCCTGTGTCCTCTGAGTTGGGCCCGGCCATCCGTCTTTGTCATGGCACGCCGGTTGACATCCCATATGTCCGCATTCGCCACGAGGCCCTTCACAGGAGAGCTATAGTTACAAGTCATCCGAGCCTCACACATTTTTGCCCGGGCCCCCCCTTGCTCATGAAAACCGAACTGAGCAGCGCTTAGATCTGCTGTCTGCAGCTGCCGCTCGGCCGCCTTTCTTCCTCTGTGAACCCCAGGCAGCGAGAGACAGGCCGCCCCAGTGGGAGCACAGGGTGTCCCTGCTGGGCACAGTTCCTGCCACTCCAAAATTAAATTTGTAACGCCCCCCCTCCTCCGTCCCCCCAGCTCCAGCAGCTCTTTGCCCGGCCTGCAAGCACACGGCTGGAAGGTTGGGCCTACACCCTGTGCAGGGGTCCGTCCTCTGTCCCCTGTCTGCCGAGGGGCGAGGCCGGCGTCCTCTGCTGGAGTGTCCCTTTGGGCCCGCTCCGGGGCTTCTAAAAACAGAGCTAATTGTAAAGCACACAGAGGGTCAATCAGAAAGACAAATTAAATCACCAGATTTATTTTGAGTTGGCTGCTTCGGAAAAGCCGGTCTCACCCGGTGGGAGTCCCACATTTTCCCCCCCTCTGACAACCTGATAAACATCTCTTTGGCCCAAAGTCCAGCTCCAGCAAGGGCCTCCATGGCCCACACAACAAACAGAGCGTTGACCTGCTGCGTGAAGCCTGGTGTTTACACAGCGCGTAGGAATGAGCGCCGGGCCTCCGCGGGCCCAGCAGGAGCACGTCCGCAGACAATGGCTCGGGGGCCCTGGGGTTGCTGCCTGGGCCGGTTTCTTCACTTTTATGACATTTTCCTGCTTCCCTGTACTTTTCCATGGTCAGCTTGCTTTCCTGTTTGGAAGCGTTGAGGGGTTTACTTTGAAAGTACAAGGTGAATTTCTCCAGAACGGGGGCCTCCGTCGGCACCCACCGTCCTATCACCCGCCTGTAAGGAACGGACAATTCCTTTCACCATTTCCTCCAGTTTTCTCCCAAGCGATTGCAAATTGCCATCTCTGTGTTTATATTTAAAATGTCATTTTGGGTTTCCCCCACCTCAGAAAACTAGCAGAATCACCTCGATATATTAAACATAAACCCCCGTTCTGGGCAGCCAGCCCCGCATGTAAACTATTGCCCTTTGGTATTTTAAAAAAGGGAAAAAAAAGTTTTGAAATGTGTAAGATAACCCTCCCGTGGGCTGGCTACCGAGCGCCCGCGGCTGCTTCTCGTCTCTCCAGGCCTGCTCTGTGCACCACGTGACCCGAATGTATAAACCTCACATTCTTGGGGGGCGCACAGGGCCGTGTCCGCTCGCACTTGGCTGCCTGCCCACATCCAAATCTCTTCACAAAACAAGGGTCTGCAAGAGCCCAGCATGCTGAGCTGAGCTCACTGTTAGAACTTCCCAGAGGCCCTGCCGCCCCCGCCCCGCTCTACCTGTCCAGGGCACCCTCTTGTCCAGCTCTTATCTGTGCAGCCAGGACCCTCCCTCCCTCCTCCACACTGGGGGGCTGGCACCGCGGCCTCAGCCTGGGGGTCCGGGTGGACATGGACATGTTCTGAGCCTTTAGTGAGAGGCATAAAAGCTGTGAACGTGAAGACCGGTCCTGGTGTGTAGACTGCTGCACGCACACACTTCTTTTATTTGCCAAGCTCTGAGCGGGAGAGGGTGGTCTGTCATGTGGGGAAAGGCCCTCACTCAGGTCTTTTAGGTGGAAAAAGTTTCAGGCACACCAGTTGCTACTGGGCCGTTTCCTTCACTTCTCTCCTGCCCGCGCTTGACCAGGCTGCCTGCAGACACCACTCCTAAGGAGAACGGCCACGCAGAGGGCCTCTGTGCCAGACAAAGGCGGGAGCCCGGCCACCCAGGGTGTTTCTTTTCCAGGCAGGGACATTGCTGGGGGCGCAGCGTGGGAGCCGAGCCCTGGGCAGACGGGTCGGGCCATGGTTCCTGTAAAGCACGGTGGCCTCAGCCGGCCCACAGGCCCCACAGGGGCTCCTTGCGTTCCCCCCACTGCTGGCCGCAGAGCCGGCCCTGTCAGAGCTTGGCTTTTCTCTCCACAGGCACATGGACAGACCTTTACGTTCCCAGACCTGTTTCCAGAGAAGAAGCTAAGCCCTGAGGGTGGCTCTGCTGATGACAACATCCGGGACCAGCTCCTGGAGGCCCAGCAGCGCAAGGAGAGCCGCGACCCCCAGCGTGGGGGTGTCCCCGAGTGGTTCGGCCTGTGATCTGCCAACTGACAGCTCAAATAAAGTGCTGCATGTGGACAAAGGGGCAAAGGCTCTGTTCCTCTGTCCCTGGGTCTGGGTGCAGCAGGCCGAGGCTGAGCTGCCAGTCACAGGGTGCCCTGCTCCCCATGTGCGCCCACAACAGCCTGGCTGCCTGTCTGCACAGAGGGCGGGCCTGGGCTGACCTGTGGCCTACACGGCCACATGTCTAATCCTAGTCCCCTGAACCTGAGACGAGGCCAGGACCCTCACTCCAGTGTGGGCATGATGTGTGCCTGTGAAAGGGCACCCAGAAAGCAATTCTGAGCACCTGCATCTAAACTCCCCCCGCAGGCGTGTTAGGAGGGGTTCCATGAGTGCACAGTCGGCGTGGGCTGCAGCGTGTGTGCCCCCCAGGGCCCATCCAGGCCAAGGCCCCACTTGGGTACGCTTTATGGGTGTTGAGTGGGCAGGGGGCTGCAGAGGGCCTCAAAGGAAGTGGTGTTTGGGAGAAACGGGCTAAGCCAGAGCGAGGCGACAGGAAACGGGCCAAATCAGGGACAATCCCTGTCCAAGGGCTCGGACCGTGAGAAGCAATGAGTCGGGGAAGAAGCAGCCCTGGAGACCTGCAGCCGGTGGGGTTTCAGTGGCCCCTGTTTGCCTGGTTCCTGAGACCCATCTGCAGCTCTGCTTGTCTGAATCTGAGCTCTGCACTAAAAATCCCACCAGGCAGCCGGGCTGTTCCCTGGGTGGTGGAAAAGGAATGAGGCTGCATGGAAGCCAGGACTGAGTGTGTGTGCGCGCGCGCGCGCGCGTGTGCGTGTGTGTACGCGCGTGTGCGTGTGTGTGTGTGTGTGTGTGTGTGTGTGTGTGTGTGTGTGTGTAGGTTTGACGCTGACAGAGAGGCTGGGCCTAGAGCTGGGGAGCAAGCAAGGGAACCAGCCACGTCGCTTCTGGGGGAGGGGAGCACTGGGTCCTGGAACCCCACTCTGGAGCCCTGCCCAGCTGTGGTCTGAGTGAGGGCCGCCCCCTTCCCTGCACAGGGGGCTGCCCCTGAGGCCTTGCAAGGGGAGCCGGAAGTGAGGAGCTGGCTCAGCCAACCCCCTCCACCCCGAGGGACACCCGATAGGCGGGATCGGAGGGACACCCGACAGGATGGCGGCTTCACGCACCCCTCCGCCTCCTGCCGGGTGAAGGTCCGGGCAAACTCCGCCCTTCAGTGTTGATTTAAAGTGACGGGGAAGGTCCGGAAGTGGACCGGAGACCTAGGCAACGGTATTTTCTTTAGAGAAATAATTCATGGGGCCCTGCGGCCCTGAGGACCCCAACTCAAGGCCGGTGGGGGAATCTCATCCTTCATCGGCTGCGCTTCCAGCAGCATCCGCCCCCACACACAGCTCCCCCGCCTGCCCAGGGCCTGGGCCTGCAGACCCTCCCCATCGCGGCACCCCAGGGGCCCCTCTAGGCCTGGCGGCTGCTGCCCGCTCTTCCTGCCAGGGGAGGGGGAAGGGGCCCCAAGCTGCAGTGTCCTAGGTCTCCCCAGCGCTCAGGGCCAGCACAGCCCCTCCTGCCTGGCTCAGCACAGTGCCCTATGGGAATGGGGGTGAAATGGAAATGCCTGGACAGGGCCCCACAGCAAGGGGAGGGAATGCGGGGGTGGGAGTTGCCTCGCAGGACACAGAACTTCAGGAAGAGGACCGTCAGTTGGGGGCTGCTCTGTTCCCACCCCAGGCGCAGAGCTTGAGAAGGGGCTAGAAAGACGCCCCGTTCCCCACACAGGAGCTCCTGGGCTTGAGCTGAGGCTAAGGGATAGAGAGGACTATTGTCTTGGTGGGGGGAAGGGGGGGGTCCCATCTGCCCCTGAGACCATGGGCCCCATACGTTGGCTTCTCTGAGACTCAGTTTCCCCTTTTCTTGCATAGCTGGCCTTGCCCCACTGTGCACCCCCCCATGCATGGGGGCCAGAGGAGGGTCTCCTGGCCCCCCCCCCAACTTGGGCAGCAGCCTCTCCATGGTTGCCTGGGCAAAACCCCCACATGACCCAAACAGCCTGTCTGCTCCTGCAGAGGGAACTCGAGTGGACTTACCTCTGCTGAACACCCTCACAAGGGGCCCAGAACGCAAGAGGTGCCTGACCCTGGGGGCCCCCCCGGGGCTCCCCTTCCCCTGTGGAGACCTCCTGTTGGATACTCCCAGCCTAGCTTGAGGGGGAGAGGAAATGGCTGAGGGTGAGAGCGAAAGCCCACGGCACTGTCCCCAGGTCCCATCCTCTGCTGTTCATGTGCCCCGTGGACCACTCTGCAAGAGGGAATGAGACCCAGGTTGCAGCAGCCAGAGGCCTGCGAGGGACGGGGCCGTGGGGGCTGGGCCAGTGCCTTCTGGGCCCCTGCGCCCTGTCGCCAAAGGGCCTCCTTCCTTAGACTGCTGATGGCTTCGGGCCACGTGGCCCACAGTGACCCAGCAGCTCCAGGTGAGGCCCAGCTACCCAGGGCCTCCGGGAGGGAGCTGGAACCCATCTGGCCAGTTTCTCCTCAGCATCTGCTTTTCCTTTCAAGAGCCAGCAGAATTTTCTGCCAGCAGAGGTTGTTACCCCACCTCCAAATGCACCCCTAAAGTGACTGCAGTGGATGGCTGGCCAGGTCCCTCTGCTGAAAAGGAGCCCCAAGTCACATTGAGGTCGTCCATATATCTTCTGGCCTTTGTGTGTTCCCCACTGCCCCCTTCCCTCAGGCCCCCAGCCCTTAGCAGGGGCCCCAGACTTAGGGAAACACCCCACCCTGGTCTTAAAACATAGCAGAAGCTAAAGGAATCAGGTCCCTTAGGGACCATGGTCGTGGGGTTCGCCTCCCACCTCCTGACCTTCATGTGACTAAATTATTAGTGAACAAACAAATGGATGGTGACCCACAATTCAGTGGGTCAGCTTGGCCAGGCGGGAGAGTCCTGCTGGCCTGTCCCTGGGGGTCTAGGAGTCAGGCCTGAGCCGGCGAGCAGTGAGGTACTGAGTGACATGCCCAGCCCAGGCACTTCTGCCGCTGCTCACCATCCTCGCTGAAGCCACAGGCTGTGTCCCCTGACTTCCAGCTGTGCTGAAGTGGCAACACCCATGTCACACAGGGCAGAAAGGGCAGGCACAGGGAGGGCGTTCTTGTCTATTTTCAACAGCTTTACTGAGACACAGTTCACATACCCTACAGTCCAGCCACTGAACGTGTGTTCGATGCCTGAGTTGGGTGCCTGGCACTGTGATCCGTTTTCGGACATTTCCATTACCCAAGAAGCAGTCTTAGCTGGCACGCCCCAACCCCCTCCCTCTGGCCCCGCCAGCCCGCGAGCGGCTTTCCATCTCTGTGGATCTGCCTGTTCTGGACATTTCATAGATATGGATCATATGTATGTGGTCTTTCGTGATCGGCTTCTTTCACTCAGTGCAATGCCCTCCAGGTCCACCCACTTTACTGCTGAGTCATTCCTCATGTGTGTGCAGACGCAGCCTGCTCCGCTCAGCGTGGCTGTGGATTGTCTACCTCTGGGTCCACGTTTCCGGTGCACGTATGTTTGTGGTGCTCTAGAGGGTCTTTCCAAGTCCCTAAAAGCCTCCGAAGGCTGCAGAGAGATGGGGCCGTGTCCGGAGATGGTCCCCGCTGCTGAGGCCTGGACAGGCGGGCGCCCCAAAGGGCACATCATCCACAGTCCAGTCCCACAGAGCTTCCACAGGAGCCGGGCGGTGGGGTCGGGGGCTCCCACTTCAGCAAGGCTGGCCCTGGGGTTCCCAGACCCCCTCCCTGTGACTCTCTCTTTCTCTAAATGCTGCACCCAAGATCCAACCCTCAAAGGACACTCGGCTCTCGCCCTCAGAAATCCTGGTTGGCCCAGTTTTGGTGGCTGGCCTCCTGTGTGTGCTGTTCCCTGAATGTCGGGGGGCCTCAGGCTGATCCCCTAGTCGAAGTGCGTGCAGGTGCCTGTCCCATCTTTGCAGCTGACTCTAAGTCCCTTCAGGGCACACAATGCACCTTGAGCTGTGCCAGGACATTCTCGCTGGCCCCCGGGACGCCTCGGCCTCCTGGGCTAAGGGGACCCAGTCTCCTTCCAGGGACCTCTCAAGGTTTGCACCCAGCTCAGCCTGGAGGGAGCTGCAGCCCGCAAGGCTCGGCCCCAGACACCCCGAGATGCCCATGGGGACCGAGGGCCCCTAGCTTTGGAGGCAGCCGGCCAGGACCACTCCCCACGTGGTCCACGCACGGAACGTGTTTAGCATCTGCACTTCTCCTTCCTGGCTGAGATCATCCCCAGCACCAATCCCCCCAAATCACTTCATTATTTCTTTGTAAATAGGGCTTTTCCTAGTCAAAATAATCAGCATTTTTTGTTGCTCCCACATCTGGCTTTGATTGGCCCCAGCCTCGTGGGGTAGATGCTGGAGCCCTGACGTTATGGCGGAGGGGAGAGGTGGCCTGCTTTCCTTCCTGCGCAAGGCTAGGCCTGGGGGTGGGGGGGACCCCAGTCCTCTCCCCGCACAGCTGTGCTCCCTGCCTGGGACTGGCAGCAGGGGTCCCTGGTTCTGTCTTCTCAGAGTTGGGGCCCTGGGGATTCCCCCCTCCACAGAGGTCCCACAGATGCATGCAGCATACATTTCAGCTCCTGGTATCCATCATCCCAAGGACAGAACTGGCTACTCCATCCTCTGGAAACTGCCGTCCGCTCTCGTGAACAGACATAAGACAGGGAGGATCCCAGCCCTGCTAGGTTCCCCTGTGTGCCATCCCTGCAACGATGAGGGCCCGTAAGCCAGAGGTGGGGTCCCACCACCTTCCCTCCTCGGAAAGCTTGAGGCTGGGAGATGGCTGATGGGTTGGTTCTGAAAGGAACTCCCCCACCCTCTTTTCCTCTCTGCACCCCCAACAGTGTCCCCGAGGCAGCCCTGGTTTGGGTGGCCAGCGGGCTGCCCTGCGGGCAGAGGTTGGCTCCTTTTGTCTCTGACCCTCCTGTCCTGGGGGCAGCAGGCCTCCCCCAGCCCAGTCCGGATGCCCATGTCATGCTGCTGCTTGTGGTGAAAGGGTGGTGCACGCTCCAATGTCATAGGAAGACGCTGCTGGTTGCATGATTGTGAAAGTGCTCGAACATCCTGGGAAGCAACTCTCACTGTCCATGAGATCAAGCCAGCACAGGCGTGTGGACATGGAGGCGGGAGACCTGGGCTGTCCCTCCTGAGGCCGTGATACTCCAGACGGAGCAGGGCTGGGAGGGGGCGGGGGGCAGCTGGAGGAGGGCCCCGGAACTTGTGCCCTGGCCCCAGGGGCGCTGCCGTGGTCCCCTTGAACTGGCCTGTCTCAGAACCAGGTGACAAGCATGGCGCTGTGGTAGTGGGGGCAGCGGGAGCGTACCCACTGACTGCCTGGCAGGGGAAGCTTGAAGATCCTCTGGAGAAAGTGTGGGAGGCCACCACGAGGGGCTGGGCCTCAGTGTCCCCGCTGGTGCTTCCAGGATGGGGGTGGGCAACTGCGGAGCACCCGTGAGCTCGCCCCTCTCCCCTCGCAGCTGCAGGCTGCCCCTCCCCGCCGGCTGGGGGAGGGGCCTCCCATAAGCCTTTGCAGCAGGCCCAGGGCAGGGGTGAAGAGCCCCTTAAACAGAACAAGGTGCTGGCCTTTCACTTTACGAAGTGTTTGGAATTCCGAGGGCCCAAACAGCTGGATGTTCCTTGCCAGGTTCTCCCTGGGACTTCACCGGCGGCCAGGGCCCTAAATAATTCTTATAAAAACCATGTCAGCCCCAAACTGTGTGATATCTGATTTGTAGCACTAATAAAACCCCACGCCTGCTGCCAGAGGGGGGTGGGGGGAGCGCGGCTCTGCAGAGGCCTCATTTCCCGCTGGAGTGTGTGTGCACATGTGTGTGAGCGAGGGAGCGAGGGAGGGGTGCCTTGGGGGAGGGGTGACCCCAAAGCGTGGGGCTACTGCTGCTCCAGGGCCCCACTGAGCCTCGAAGCTGCTCCCTGCACCCCATACCCACTCCCTGCCTCGCTAACTACAGCTGTGGCTGGAGAAGGCACAGGCCTCCTATGGCCACTGGACAGCCTTGGAGTGGACCTGGAGGCTGGTGTGACTGACCAGCTACTGACCAGTGTGACTACCGATGTCGGTGCTCAGAGGTGAGGGTGGGGGGGCCGCACACACCTGCCACCTGCTCACAGGTGGCCTCCAGCCGCCCTCAGAGTCTTCTCCCCAGGCCGAGTGGACAGGGTCAGGCCCAGCCCTGGGCCTACCTTTTGTGCTTCTCTCGACATCGTGAGTCAGCCCCCGGGGGACGAAACGGTGGCTGCTCCTTCCTTCTGGCTGCTCCTTCCCCCCAACATGGGACCTGGAATGTGCCCAGGTGACTCTGGACAGCCAGGCCTGGGCACATGCCACCCAGAATACCGCCAGGGATGCCCTCCTGACCCCCGATCAGGTTGAGAGCCCCACAGCACCCTGTCAGCCGGAGTGGTGGGGGGGCGAATCCAGACAACCAGCCTTGTGTGGGCCAGGGGCCTGGGGGGGCATTGCTGGGCTCCTCAGCAGGGACTGGTCATTAAAGGCCAGATCAAAGGGCCCTGGAAACACAGCCTCATTAGGGAGGCCGACCAGAGCAGTCGGCCGAGGGGCGTGGGGGCTTCTGCTGTTAATGTGCCAAGCCTGGCCGGGAGCCACATGCTTCAGCCACCAGTCGCCCATGGGGCCAGGCCGTGGTGGGCATGGCGGCCCTGAGGTGCCTGCCATGCTGGCCTCCCAAGGCCCGTCCCGGCTGCCGGCAGGCCCTTGGGACCTCGGACGTGAGGGGGACATGTAAGGCAGCCCCATGGGCCGGGGGCATTGCCACTGGCCTTGCAAAGGTGAGGCCCTTGGCTGCAGACTCAACTTTGTCTAAAATGTGGGAATCATAGTGCTGGTCCAGGTGGGGAGACACCGGAGTCTGCCCTCCTGTGTCCGGCCCTCCTTTCCACTCAGGTGTGGCCTGGACTGGAGCCCTCTGCCCAGCATGGGCCTCTGTCCCACTGGCTGTCCATCACCATGCCCCACCCCACTGTGGCCTGCCATACCCTGTGTCCCAGATGAGGCTTCTCCTAAGGTAGCAGTGTGACAGAGCCACAGGGCAGGGTCCTGCTCTGACATATGAGACTGTCCAGGCTCGGGAGGTGGTGCCGGCGAGCACTTCCCAGTCCTGCCGCCGCTGCCCAGTGCGGCCCCAAATCAGGCCACGTCCAGGGAAGTGCCATGGGTCCTGCCGGGCTGGGACAGAAACTTCCCTTCATGCTGGTCCCCAACCCCTGGGGGGACAGTGGCAAGGTTGACCCACCCGTCACTGAGCTTCTTGTCACCGCTGAGCCAGCAGATGACAGCAGTTCCAGTGGTTCTCTGTTCCTCAGCGTTCGCTTAGCTCAGACCCTGTGAAATCTCATCCTTAAAGAGTATCCAGACCCATGTGCTGCTCCCACTGCCCCTGCTCCCCTCCGCAGTTTTGGGGTACCACCCGGGTCCCCTGCCCAGTTTCAGGAGGGGATTTGTGCTGCCATGGGTTTGCTTTCATTTTAAAAAGACAAGCCCCACCGTCCCCTGATTCCTTCCTACTTCGTGTCCCCCTCAGTGTATGGAGGCCTGGCCAGTAGGAACCTGGGGAGGGTCACTCAGAGTCTGGGCTTGTGACTTTCTCCCTCACACTGCTCTCTGGATGGCACTGCAGGGGGACAGGGGGTTCCTGGTGAGCGGTGTGCACAGGAAGGGCTCAGCCGGAGGGCTGGCCCCTGCTAAGGGGCAGGTGTGGCTGAGTGTGTTGGGGAGAACACACTCAGAACCTCAGCACCCCAGGTTCTAGGTCACTTGGCCCAGGGGCCAAAGCTGGGGACCCCTCCCGTAGCTGAGGTCTCCCGTGGCCCCTGGGGTACCCTGGCATGTGGCCACAGTGAGCTTGTCCCTGTGCCCCTGGGATGAGGTGGCACACGTTCTAGAAGGTGCCTCCTGAAAATCAAACATGGCGGGAGGTGCGGGCGGGTCCTGCAGGAGGCCCAGTGGGATTAGGAGCAGCTGTCATTCTTGTCCTCACCTCCCAGCATCCCCGGCTGCCACTGTCCCCCGGCCTCACCCCAGCTAAATCCGCCTTGGCCCCTCGGCTGCTACAAAATGGGAAAACTATGTGTTCCAAGCCTCCTTTGGGGCTTAGGGGGTAAGGGGAGCCGACAGCTGCCCAGGGAGAGTGATGAGGGGCGTCAGGAATGCCCTCTATCTGAAGATATCATGTTGCCCGCCTTGATGTCCGAGATGTGTGCCAGCCCTCCCCGACTCCTGCAAAAACTGAAATAGCTCGGGAGGTGGGACACAGCTGTCCACATCAGTCAGGATAGCCCCCGCCAGAATGGCAGTTCGGAGCTCCCCTGACCTCCCCTGAGAGCCCCCCAGGAGAGGGATGGGAAGGGGCCACGTTGGTCATACAAAGACCCTTTCTGCCACCCCTGCCTCTGGTTCCTAATATTTGCCTACTTCCCCTGGGTCCTCCCCTCTATCCGAGGCCCCTCTCTGCTGACTGGGGTGCTAGGCATGTGTCCTGAGCAGCAGAGTTAGGCTGTGGGGGCAGCTGGGAGACCAAGGCCCTGGGGTGACCCACAGAGTGTGGGGCGCAGAAGGGGAGAGTGCGTGTGGCCGGCACTGTGGATGCAGGGACCAGACGGAGAGCAGGGAAACTCAGGAAGCCTCTGACCCCCGGAAGCTGGGACCTGAGAGTGCGGGGAAAGGACCCTGAGATGGACAGGGTGGCCGCGTGGGCGGGTTGGCTCCGCAGGCGGGAGGGGGAGCCGGCGCCAGCCAGGCGCTCTCGGCCTGACACGCTGGGACACATGCTTGCCCACAGGGTCATGGGACATTCTTGGTGGGGGCCGGGGCCGGGGGGCCAGCGGCCAGGGGCCAAGGTGAGAGTCCTGGGAGGGTGCCGGGGGCTATAGAACAGTTAGTCACCTCTGAGGTATGGCTGCCCCCACCGCACCCATGCCGTTGCCATGGCAACACCGGGAGGGGCCAGCAAACAGCCCACAACAGAGTGGCCCCCTGACTCCAGGTCCCCTCCAGGGGATGAGATAGCCTCTTTGGGAGAAGCTTGCCTTTTGGCCTCGTTCCAGCCCTTCCCTGGGACGTGTGTGTCCGCCTTGCCCCTGACCCGCCTGAGCCAGGACGCCCCGCAGCAACACGTACATGGGGGTGAGGGGCAGGAGTGAGGTGGCCAGGCACCCTCCGGCTTCAGGGCCCCCCGGGATGTTGGGGTTTATTGAAAGAGGGGCTTGACTGCTGGCGACCCAGGTTCTGGAGGCTCGGGACCAGCCATGCACAGGACAAGCGGGTTCCCACACTAAGGGGTCCCTGTCTCTTTCTGTTCAACAACCAGGGTTCCAGCAACCCTGTCACAGCTGCCTCCACCCATCAGGATCTTGGGGTCCCTGAACCATTCCCAGCAGGGCCGAGGAGGGTCACCAGGTCGGAGCCCTGAGGCGGCCACCTGACGGGGGCAGTAGTATCACACGGTGAACGGGCGGGCAGCCTCAGCCCCTGCCCCCAAGCCAGGCCAATTCTCAACCCCAGGCACCTTCCCACCATCCCCTCTCTCAGAATTCTGTCGCGGAAATCGGGGTCTGGCACCCACATGCCTGAGGGGCACCCACTCACCTTCCCGGGTGCCTGCCAGGCCTGAGCAGTGACCCCGGGTAGGGGTGGCCTAGGGCATAGGGTTCTGGTCATTCCCTAAGGGCTGAAGCCGAGGCTTTGTTCCAGGTGGGGACTGTTGGGGGCCCACGAGAGAGGTTTTGTCTGTGTCACCAGGGGTAACCTGAGGCAGCGCTGACTGGCATCTCTGGCTCACCTGTCCCCCACCCCAGGCCAGTTTTCAGAACACCCAACACCCACACTCAGGCTTGGTCCCTGTAGGTTGAGGGCTGGTGTGGACCCAGTGCCAGGGCCGTGGTTGGGGACAGGGTTCACGAGGGACATGGGCCTGGAAGCGCAACTGAATGAGCCGTGTCCCCCAAGGGCGGCGCTGCTGGCCAGGAGGGAGCCGGACGCTGCCTGGAAAGGTCATGTGTGGTGGTGGCAGAGCTGTCCTTCAGCTCAGCTGTTGACAATCCGACCCCTCCATGCTGGCTGGGAGTCCCAAGGCCTAAATTCAGGTCTGAGGGAAAAGCCGCCAGCATCACGGGGACACCTGAAACCTCCACAGCAGCAGGAATGTCCGGTCCCAACCCCGAGGGGCCAGGCCACCCTGAGGAACCGGCAGGAGATAAGCATTTCCAGAAAGCTCAGGCACGTCCGCAGTGTGGACATGCCGTCCCCACTAGACCCCCTCCCCCGGCAGCTTCAGCCTCGCAGGGCCATGCTCAGGCCCCCATCCCTGCCTTCCGGCCCAACGGCTGCCCTCCGACCAAGGGGTTGGGCTCGCCCCTCCTTGTGGGGCTCCGTCTTATCTCTGGGAAAGAGATTACAGGTTTCTGACATTAAATTTTCATGCTGAAGTTTCAACATGTACTTTGAAAAGTATTTTTTTCCAGATAACACCTGGAGGGGCGGGAAGATGGATGTCAGGTCTGTTCACATAAGACTTTGAACTTGGGTGTCCCCCTGGCGCCCCTTCCCCACACCCCACCCCAGGCGGAGCCTCCTTGCTGGGCTGGCTCCAGCCAGACCCTCCGCCTCCTGCCACCCAAGTCCTGACAGCTGCCCCTGCCCCTTGGCCTCATGGCAGGCGCTGAGCGTGGGCACGGGGTCACACCGCGTTTAGCACTCCATCGTACATTGTTCTTTGTCTCACGTGGCCCTGCTCACATCTGCTGGGGCAGCAGGGCCAGCTGTCCTAGCCCCCCAACCCCCCAGGAGAGGTGAGCCTCGAGGAGCCTGGGGCTGGGGACCGCTCCCTGCCCCAGGTGGTCCTTGGGGAAGCTGTAATCAAAAGGGCCTGGCCGATGTGTCTTTTGGTAATTGAAGGGGCCCGCTTGGAAAATTCAGTCTCGAGCCTGTCTGTTGGGTCATTTTGATTTGGGGATTTCCAAACATTGGGGCCACAAGAGGTCACCCTGCTGACCCCGGCCTGCCTCATTATGTCACAGCCAGATTGCTGTGACACCTGATGGAATCCAGAAGGCCCCCTGAACGGGCAGGCCGGAGGTGGGGGCAGGGTGGCTGGCCAGGGGTCTGTGTGTTGCTTGCCCTGCTTGCCCTGTCCCACCCCCTCGTCCCCCGCTGCCCTGCCCAGCACCCCAGCCTGGGCCATCACACCCCAAGTCCTGCTAACTATGCTCTAAACAAAGGCCTGGCCCATATGTCCTCACCCTCACGGGCCTGATTCCACTCCGACACGGCCCCTGACTTCTCTCCACCCCTCCCAAATATCGGGGGGTAAGGAACAAACCTCAGCATGACCCCCATGCCCCATGTCACACCCCTCCCACCAGCACCGCTCCACCTTCCAGCCCCATGGATCCCCCAAGGGCCCCTGCAGCTGCTCTCCACACCCCCATCCTGGCAAAGTGGAGCTGGCTCTCACCCAGCCCGACCCCGGCCCTGACCCCGACCCCGGCCTGGCCCAGGGTCCCTCTTGGGCCCCTTTCCCTTCCCGTCCCACTCGCTTTTCTTGGGCCATTGTTAGGCTCAGGTCCCAGACTCGCCTTCCCCTTGTGACCTCTCTGGGCCCCAGCGTGAGGCCCCCACACCAAATTTCAGGACAATCTGCCTGCCACTGACCCCATTCACCCTCCCAGTCCCTTCCCGCTTTTCTCTTGGGATCTGACAGATCCTAGGGTCTGGCCTGGCCACCCTGGCCCTGTGTCTGGGTTTTTCTTCATCTCACACCCTGGCCTGCGACCCACAGACACTGACTGGCTGGGGCCAACAAAGACCGAGGGGAGCACCCCCAGGTTCTCCCTGCTCCCCGCCAACCCTCCTCCTTCCCGGCAGACCTTTGGAATTTGCCTCTGGGCTGCTCTCAGGTCTCCTCAGAGACCCCTCCCTGCAGCCTCAGGCCACCAAGGACTGTCCAGTGCGGCCCTGTCATGTGTCCGGGAGCTGGTGGGAGCTGATTAGCCCCCAGGTCAAGCCTTCCTCCACTGTGAGAAATTAGGGCACAGGGGAGGCGGCGTGGGTGGGGGCTCCAGGGTTGGGCAGCTCCCTCACTTCCCCCTCTCCTGCACCCGAGGGAGAGAGGCCAGGATGTTGGAGGAGGTGATGGGAGACAGGCGCTCGGCATGCAGGCAGGGGCGTTGGGCAAGGGGTGGATGTTCAACCCTCCTCCCCGTGAGGCTGGCAGCCCAGCCTGAGTGTCCCAGCGAGCCCGTCCCCGGGCACAGAGCCGGAAGATTTGGTGGCTTTGGTGCCCTGGAAATGGGAGATGGGTCAGCAGTGCCCAAGGCGGGCAATGAGCTCCTTCCTGTGCACTCCGAGCCTGGCCTGCGGGCTCAGCAGGTCAGCATTTTCCACAAACCCCACACAGAACCTGGCCCGGCCCTGCGGTGCATGACATGACTCCGGGGGCCAGTTGTCCTTTCCCTGGTGCAGGCTCCCCACCATGCTGCCTCCTGCCTTGTGGCTCCTTCTCTTGGGGCTCTGGTCCCTCCCAGCCTCTCCTGACTGACTGCCCAATACCCTTCCCAAAGCCTACAGGCAGCAGGGCGGCCAGGGCACCGTCTGGTCCCCACCCAGCTGGTCTCGCTTCCTCTTCCAGCCGGCCATGCTCCCACTGCAGAGAAGGGCGGCCAGCCCCAGGAGGAGGGCATCCCAGACCTGCTTGGAGCCTGGTGGCAGCCCCAGCCACAGAGGGCTGGATCTGGACGACTGGCCAGCTCATCTGTTGGGATGGAAGTCCTGTTCAAGTAAGGTCTGGGCTACCTTGGCCATTTGGTTTGTTTCTGGGCCCCCAGTCCCTCCACGTTTCCATGGGCCCCACGTCCAGTCGCACTGGGGTTCCATGAGGTCTGGATGAGGCTCCAGGGTGGTCCGAGGGCCACAGTGTGGACCCCACAGTCCCAGCGTGAGTGGCAGTGCATATGTGCCCAGCCCTGTGCCATGGCAGATCGGGCCAAGGCAGTGAAGGATTTGCCCGCAGCACCCAGCACTCAGGCCAGGAAGCTCAGGCCCCGCCAGCCAGCCCCAGCCAGACACAGCCCTGCCTGGCTCCAAGGCAGACCACCCCAGGCCCAGGACAGGCTCTGGCCACCCCTGGAGGCGTGCTTCCTGCAGAGAGAGACACCCTGCCCCAGCCCACCCACCCACATGGCCACCCACAAAGCCACTTCCTCCAACCTCCTTGGGAGACCGTCAGCGATATCCCCAGTCCACGATGCACGCCCAGAGTTCCTCTGAGCCTGGTCTCCCCCGCTGTCCCTCTTGCCGTTGTGGGACACAGATGGGGCTAGGCAGGAGCTGGAAGCTTCCGGGAGGACAGGGAAGAGAAGGTTGGCAGGCGGATGGGGCAAGGGCAGGAGCGCAGGTGGGAGAACTTGGGAAACATGGAGGGTTTTCGTGGGGACAAATGGACCTTTAGAAAAAGAGGATGGTCATTGATTGGGAAGAGAGCAAAGAGGACGGACAGATTGGGGCCTTGGGGAAGGGGCCATGTCCCGAGAGTGGAAACAAGAAGGCTGGGGTGGCTGGGAGCCCGGAGTGAGGGGCCCAGGAAGGGAATCCGATGGCCATGATTGGGAGGGAGGAGACAGCCAAGCAAGGGTCGGAGAGAGAGTGGTGCAGTGTCTACTGGCCAAATAGCAGAGTCTTTCTTTCCTGCTGAGAGAGGTGTGGCAGGCCACCATTTTGTACCCCACTGTGCCCGGGCCGGGGAAGCCCTCAGCCACCCATGGCCCGAGCACAGGCCACGCTGGGCAGTGGGCAGGCGGGCAGCAGGAGTCCCCTCCAGCACAGACACAAAACTAGAGAAGAAAAATGTCTGCATTTCGGAGGCTGGTAGGGTGACCTGGGGGTGAGGTGTATGTAGGGGCTGGGGGTCCTGGGCTCACACTCTTTCCTCGTGGTTTCCCCCAGGCTGGGCATCTTTGGGCAACATGGGGAACAGGGAGGAAGAAGGGGCTCTGGAGAAGCAGTTGTCTCCGGAACTGGCCCACCAACCTTCTTGCCAGGCTGAGGGCAGGGCCCTGGGGATTGCAGTTCAGGGATGAGTGCTCTGCCCATGGCTGGAGGTGGGTGCACTGGTGAGGGGAGCGTCATCCCGTGGGGCCAAAAAGAGATATGGAAGAAGCTTCTAGAAACCCAGGGCCATTCAATCATCCCTATTCCAGTCCCAGGACCCTCACTGGACCTGGGTAGTGTCTGGCACTCCCCTCGGGGTGAGGAGGGCCTGACCCCCTCTGGTCCAGCGTGGACCAGAGCCCCCTCTGCTCTCTGAGCTGCCATCCTCCTGTAGGATGGGATGCCAGCGCCATCACGCCCTCTCCACTGGGTTGGGGCTGGAGGATGCCTGGAGAAAGCCCCAGAAAAATGCAAAGCGTTGGTGTGGAGCTCAAGACCCATGTGGGAGGAAGCAGGATATAGGTGCTACTGATTTGCTTAAGTCAAAGCTCCCAGCCCCGTGGGTTGCGGGCCGGGGGATCAGGTGAAGGACACACAGCTCTCTCCCAGTGAGGTCTGCTTACCCCAAAAGGCCAGTCAGGCTGCGAGTGGGCCAGGCAGCAGCTCACGCATCCAACAGGAGCTCCTCTGTGAAGAGGGGCGTGCTCTGGGTTCAGGGGCCTCAGGTTGGGGCCAGGCTCTGCTCCGCATCTCCTGGGAAGCCAGGTTGGAAGGAAATAGGCTGCAGTCAGGTGGTATCAGGGAGTTTCTGATCGGGGCGGGAATGAGCTCCTCCCTGGGACCACACAGGACACTTGAACTCCAGGGACCTGGCCGGGGGTGGGCGTTTCCAGGCAGGGCTCTGGTGCCCTGCAGCCCACAGACCTGGGCTCTGGGCATCTCCTCCAGCAAACACAGTCGCAAGGGCAGCACCTCCTATCCAGGGCAGATGCCCCAGCCAGCCTGAGTCGCATCCTCGGAGGCCACGGTAAGCCCTCACCTGGCCCTCCTATGCCTGGCAGGACCCTGAGGCTCTTCAAGGACTAGCTCCACCCTGGATGTCTGGGAACTGACCTGGAGGGCTGAGATGCAATGGTGGTCATGCTGGGCTCCAGCCCTGGGTGGGCTCTGGGTTGCTGTGGGAGCTGGGGGGAGAGGGTGGCTTTCCATAGCTTGGCCAAGGGGACAGTTAAGAGGTCCTCTGTCCCAGCCTGTGCTGCTCCTTCCCCAGGGACACGGCTGTACACCGGTCCCCACCTCAGGTCCATCCTTGACTGTCTCACCAAGACTCGGGGACCCACAGTGGCTGCTCCCCCACCGGCTGGCTGGGAAAAGGCCCACAGTGCAGGGCGCATGCCAGGGTGGCTAGGGATTGGTCACTGCCTGAATGTCCCCGGACGGATGCCCGTGTGCCCTTGGGCAGCCTTCCCCTCGGACAGGCTGTCCAGGCCGGGAAACCCTAAGCCAAAGGGATTAAGAAGAAAGGACAGAATCGACCGTTCCTTTGGCCGTGCTCATTTGTGCTTCATTTAGTGTATATTTGCTCAGTGGGTGAAAACACAGAAGTGAGGACGCCAAGGGCCCAGCCGTGCTCCCATCACTCTGGTCAGTGGTCAGCCTGCGAGAGGTGGCCCCACCCGCCTGCCCCGCCCACCCCACCCACCTCTCCCCAGCAGCCATTTGACACATTCCTGTGGGCAGCCAGGAGGGCGCCGGGACCCTCTGGGCTGGGATACGGGTGTGGATGCTCGTGGGGCCTCTGCAGCGCTGAGCCAGACCCTGGGCCCCGGGCCTCCCTTGAGGCTTCTGCTGCACATGGGGTGGGAGCTACGAGCCTCACTCTGGTCCACACTGAGACCCCGACCCCAGACCCTGACTGACCCCTTCCCGGGCGGGACCCAGCCTCCTATAAGCCAGGATGCTGCTGGCATGACCTCGAGGGGGGTTCCTGGAGACCCTGGAACTCCTGTGGCTACAGACTCGGGATCTTGGCCATCTTGGGGACCCTGGGCATGCTTGTCCAGGGCCCCCTTAGCACTCTCCTGGCTCCATCACGTGCTGGAGGCTTCCTAGGAAGACGGGGAGACCCAGAAAGGTCTTTCCCAGGGTGGGGCTGGTGGGAAAGGCACCCTAATGCCTCCCACCTGTCAGAAACAGGACATACCCGAGGGTAACTTTGGGAAGGACATAGGGACCCCCAGGCGACAGGGGAGAACCAGGATCTGACCTCCTGTCTCCTCCTTTCAGTGTTTCCTCCTGCCGGACCTAGCCCTCTACAGGCGCCCCTTCCTGGCTCTGGGGTGGCCGTGTTCAATTCCACTCTGGTGCAGCCAGCATGTGCTGGCTGGGAGGGGCAGGGGTGGGGGGCAGGCAGTTCCTTCTCCCCTCCCCCACACTTTCAGACCCAACCACTTAAGAATAATGAGGTCCAGGTGGCCCCTCGCGAGCCTCGACCCTCGCTGGCTACAGGGCCCACCCCCTGCCCGGGAGCAGCTAATGACAACCAGAGGCTGGAAGGTGAAACCCCCCTTTGCTGACAAGGCTGTGCAGCCGACCCTCCGGCCGCCAGGTGGGCGCAGGGCTGGGGTCTTGCCCAGCCAACGGGGCAGCTCGTTGTCTGCCTTGGGCTCACTGGCCTCTCTACCCTATCCCCGTCTGTCCACCCAGTGCCCAGCTGCCACGCGCTTTCCATGGGACCGTGGGGCGACCAGCGGCCATTTCTGTCTCTGACAGCCCTGTGTAACACGGAGCTGCCTCCCGTCCGTCCTGCTGCCTTCCTGGGGTGAGGGCCAAGGAGGCTGGGCAAGCCCATGGAGCTTTGTGTGGGAAGGTGAAGAGTTCAGGAGAGGTGGTGGCAGCTACACCACAATGTGACTGTGTGCTCGGTGCCACTCATGGTCCCTTGGAGACGCTACCATGCCAGTCTGTTACCTGTATTTGCCACAAGAAAACACAAAAGGCTGAGCTCAGGAGCATCTGTGTGACCGAGACAGGAAGTGTCCCCACTGGGCAGTGTCTCCCACTAGAGACCCAGGGCAACGAGGTGGCGTCCCACTGGCCTGACTCCAGGACCTGCACACCTTCCTCTAGCCCCCTCTTCCCTGCCACGACCCCTCACTGCCCTGGGCCACCGCCTCTGTGTTCCCTGCCCTGTCGCAGGGCAGATGTGGCCTCCCGTGGGTGAAAGGTGGGGACATGCAGTGCAGGAAAGCACGTGGGCTCCGGGCACTGTGGCATATCCCTGGGAAACACTCAGTGCCCCCTTCAGGAAAGTGCTTGGGCAGCTGGCCAGGCCTGGGGGGTGGACACAGAAGGACTTGGGGTAAGTGTAAAGACTAGCCATTCAAAAAGCCCCAGCACATAACACACAGAGGGGTCGGGAACTGTGGGACGCGAGTTTTCAGGTGGCCAGGCCCAGGGATGTGGCCTCGGAGTGGCCCAAATCTGCCCAGGTGGACACTTTGGGCTGTGTCGCTTTGGGGTCCCATCTCAGCAAGCAGGAGAGAGAATTCTGATTTTTATCATGAAAAGGGGGTTAGAAAAATGGAAGAGAAAATGGCTGCTAAAGGCTGGCCTGTTAGAACCTCAAGGGGGAAGGTGCTGGAGGTGGATGAGGCAGGCCGGCCGGCTTGGGGGAGGCCTGGGACCAAGGTCCAAGGAGGAACCGCTGGCCAAGGCGGGAAGACCTGAGCATTGGTGTAACCTCTCCCCCACTCCCCGGGGCTACCATCCAGAAAGGGCTGGGTGTGCAATTTTAGACTGATCGAGACAGCTCAAGCAATGTCTGAGACGAGGCCGGGACCTCCGTCAGCTACTCCCCAGCAGGCAGATAAAGTCCCTCAGCCCCTTATCAGCTCAGAATTGCCCTTCTGTCTTCAGGCCAGTACCCTGTGGTCATGCTGGCTATGGCTGTCAGTGTGTCCCCTGGGCCTCCTGGATTCAGCAAGGTGGGCCCGAGGGTCAGAGCTCCCACCAGCACTGCCCTATGCGGGCGGCTTCCCTCCTCTCCTGCTAGAAGCCCACACTCTGGCCCCTTACAGGAGGGAGCGGTGGCCATCCTGGGCCTGTTTGCAGAACCTCCCGCCAGTGTGTTGGGCCAGCATCAGGGCTGGACGAGCTGGTGTTGAGCTCCAATGGTCCTGTACTCGCCCGGGCCGAGGGGCTTCCCTGTGGCCAGCAGGACACAGCGGTCCCAGTTGGGAGCCCCACCTGCTTCCCTCCAGGGCCCCTCGGAGGCCAGAAATCCAGCGAGGGAGCAGAACGGGTCTATGGGCAGGAGGGGCTCTGGGTAGCATTCCCTCACAGCTTTCCCATGACGCCCCCGTAATCTGGGCTCTTCTCCTTGGCACCCCCACACCTCACAGCTGCCGGGACCAGCCAGCTGCTCCTCCCCCGCCCGGCCCAAGACCGAGCATGTGTCCAGGCAGTGGCAGCCTTTCCCATGGCGGGGATGGGTCGAGGGGGCCAAGGAATTTGAAGAGGAAGCAGCAATGGCCCGAGAATTTGGAAAATGTGTCCAAATGCTAGGAGCACTGGGAAGAAGCCGGACGGGATTAGGAGAAACGGAGGATGGACGCATGGTCCTGGGTGGGCCGTGACGGATGGGGCAGGGGGCCCCTGCCCATGTGGGAGAGGCTGGGGGAGCAGCTGTCCCCATCTGTCAGCCTGTCCCCTTCCTTCCAGCGGCTCATCAAAGACCTTTGACCCCAGGCTGGTGGGGGAGCTAAAAACCAGCCCGAGAGGCACCCACTGCCTGTAGGGTGAACAGACGCACAAGGCGTGATGAGCTCACAGGCTGGGGGCTCTTCTGAGCCAAAGGCTGGGATCCCCTGGCCATCTCTTGAACCAGCTCCATCTTGCCTCTTGCCCTTGGCCTCTGGGAGCCCAGTCCCCCCGGTTTGGGCCCTCAGTGGGGAGGGGCTGAGCCTGCTGTCTGGTGGGTCTGGCCCCTGGGAAGCCTCTGGATAGCAGCTGTCCCTGCCGCTGCGGTTCGCCGGCCCCTGAGCTAAGCCCTCCATGATTGATGGCGGTGCATAGTCACACCAGGGGGAAGAGCCGGATAAGCCCAGCAGCTGCTGGAGGGGCTGAGGGGCCCGGGCGCCTCCCCGTCCCCCACGCGGCCCTTCCCCCCCCCACCACCTACATGGCTTTGCTGGCTCCTTCCGGCCTGGGATTTCAGGGCCTTCTCAAGGGAGGTGCCCCCTCTCCCCAAAGTGGACCAAACAGGGTTTTACGGCCTTGGGTAAACCGAATCCTCCCCAGCCCAGTAGAGGCTTGGTGGGGTTGATGAGATTGTAGCTGCCCCCCAGCCGGTCCAAGTCAATTTGCAGCACCAAAGGAGCAGAAAACCCTGCTGACTACCCAGGGGGCCTATGATGCAAAGTGTGGCAGGGCGCAGGGACACTGCAAAGGCAGCCATCCCCCGGGGCGGCGTGGGAGAGATGGAGTGGGCCCCACTGGGCTGGCTGGTGGGGGTGTGGGCAGGGGTGCTGGGACCACCGGGCCTCCTGGAACATTGGGTCAGAAAGGGGGCAGATGGGGAGCTGGAAAGCGGGCCTTGATGGAGCCGTGCAACAAAGGGGGCCGTAGGGGGGGGGGCGCCAATCCTATCTCCTCGACCCTTGGCTCCCATGTTTGCTCAGCCAACTTTGCAGACGAGACGCTATGTGCAAAGAGACCCAAGATAACCCCCTGGGTCATTGACTTCTGAGCGCCCCTCCTACGGCCTCACTCACCTCAACTCTGCCCACCCAGCCCCCAGCCCCGACTCTCCCCACGCGGCTGCCTCCCCTCTCCCGGAAACTTGCCAGCATGCCTGTGGAATGTGACACTGCCCCGGGCGTCCCACCACTTAGAGGAGGGGAGCAGGCCGGTCTGCCACGGCTGTCTTCACCCCTCTGTCCGCTACCTGTCCCCCCCATTCCCCACCCCAGTAGAATTGTGTAGGGGCTGAGAGCCCAGGAGCCTGGAGCTCCTGGCTCTTTGTCTGTCTGCCGTGTGCCCCACGTGCCCCAGGCGTGAGGGCTGGCCACACAGGAGGCCAGTGCCTCTCAGGCTGACCACTGCTTTCGGAGGAAAGCAGGGCAGGGAGATTCAAGGTGAGAGGATCATGAAGGCCCCCCACCCCCGAGGGCACTGGGCCCGCCAGGCGGGCAGGGGGGGCCCCCACCCAAGTCCTGCTCCTTAATCCACTCTCTCTGGAGCTCAGAGTGGGGTTCGCCTTGAGGGGCCTGTTTATGCTGCTTCCTCGGGCAAGGGGCAGTGGTGGGGGCCGGTTCCAGAGGGTCCACGGTCCCAGGCTCCCTTCCTGCCTGTCCTCACCCCCAGCCCTCCCAGAGCAGGCGTCATTGTGGAAATGCAAGCCACATGCCTCTGGTTCATTTACACTTAATTCAACACAATGAGCTTCCCGGGCCTTTGATGTCGGGACCTGCCGGCCTTTAGTGCTTTGTGGGCTGCGAAACAGGAAGCCGTGGGGTTTGGGGGCAGACCCGGCGCCTCCTCCCCTCTGCACTGGCTGTCAGGGACCCCGGGGCCAGTCCCCTCTGCGGGGGAAGGGAAGGCAATTGCTGAGGACAGGGGTTGGGTGGGGTCCTCTGCACCTCCCTGACAGGGCCAAGGAGGGCGGATGAGCCCAGGTGGTCCGGCGAAATCGCTAAAGCAGGGTCCAGGGCTGACTCCCTAACCCCCAGCCGGTCCCCTGATCAGCCCCGTTATACAGAGGGCACTGGCTTTCACAGGGCGGGGGCCGAGCTCTAGGAAATCACCTAGAGCAGGGGACACGGAGCCAGCTGCCCTTCGGTGACCCTCCAGGGGGATCCACTGACCCAGCCTCTGCCTGACGTCCTGTGGGCAAGAGACACAGGACTCTCACTGGGGGTGAGATAGGCCTGGGACCTTGTCAGCTGCCTCCCAGAAGCAGACCCTGCTGAGCCCCCCTGGAGGGCTTCCTAGAGGTGGGGTCTCTGAGGAGGATGGAGGAAGGTGAGGAAGGTTGGGGCTGGCTGTGGGCACAGCCGAGGGGGACACAGGCTGGGAGCCCAGCAGGAGCAGGAGCAGGAGCAGGAGCAGGGGCTGGGGCTGGGGCTGCCCCGGGGAGTGGCGCGTGCTGCGGGGAGGGAGCCTGTGTCCCAGAAGTTCAAAGCCTGGGTGACGGGTCCCAGGCCAAGATAAGCTGTCCCTGCCGGGGCTGTGGGGGTGTCAGCGCCCTGCTGGGGACACAGCAAGACTGGGAACAGAGCCCAGAGCCAGGTTCCACGCTCTGACCACGTACAGCCCGAGTCCCGCAGGATGCCCCCCCCAGCTCCGACCCCCAATCAGGAGCTGTGCAGGGTCTGGGGAGTGGACAGCTGTTTGCCTCTCCACATTCCAGACGCAGGGTCAAGCATTTCGGGGAAGCTGTTTTTCTTTAAAAATGTCACTTGAAAATAAACACTGTTGCTGGCGCTTCTCTGATTGCCCTGGGTCCCCAAAGAGGGAGGCGGGCAGCGTGGGGGTCTGCCTCTGACCTTCCGAGCAGGCCTCGCCCCGCCTACTGCAGCAGATGGCTCTAGAGGCTGGGCACCCCCATTGCCACCCAGAGCTGGGGAAATGGCCGTCTGGCCTGGTTATCGTGTCAGAGAGGTGGCCTTCCTTCTGCAGGTGACGCTGTTCCCAGGGCCATGCCAGCTGGGTCAGCATGCAGTGGCTAGGGGTGACTTGGGGGATCCCCGGCTGATTCCTCCCTGGCCAGTCTCCTGCCGCCTGGGGCTCTGTTGGGGGGGCTGAGGCCCCTCCTCCTCCTCCCCTGCTCTTTGCTTTGCAAGCAAGGTGGTGAGCTTCCCCCAGGCCCCAAGCCCCACATCCACGGCCCTGGAACCTGAAGGCTCAGAGGTTTCCTGGGGGGTTGTACAGCCGTGGGTCCTCCCACCCTTATAGCTCCTGCTAAGGAACTTTCTTGTCTTGGAACAAAACCCAGGGGTCACCAGAGCCCAGGCCCCACAATGACCTCTAGGGATCCAACCTTCCCCCTGCCCACAGAGCAGTGTATCCACAAATCCTGAAGGCAGCCTGAGCAAGGACCCAGGTCTGAATCTGGGGGGTATCTAGACCCTAGCCAGCCTGAGGGCTCGAAGCTCTGACAGTGCCCTGAGCAGTTTCTGGAAGCACCCCTTCTTTTTCCTGGCAAGGAGGGGCAGGTGAGAGGAAGGGGGAGCTGGCTTTGAGGTATATCCCCACAGCCTGCACCAGGGCTCAGCAACCCCCTTCCCCTTGGAAGGTGCCTGGGGAACACATTCTGGGGGGGCCTCATGGCCTCCGGTGCTGTGCAGAGACAAGAAAACCATGAGCTTTGCGCTCAGCTCTGCCTGCCCCCACCCCAGCTCAGCAGGGACACCCCTGGCCTGTGCACAGGGCCTGGGAGCCTGGGTCCAAAGCTCAGTCCCGCCAAGAGGCAACCTGCAGACACTTGGGGGGCATTTGTCAGGGTGAGGGGTGTCCCAGAAATGCCGTGAGGGCCAGCACCCTCAGAGAAAAAGGGCCTTCCTGGGTTGGCATCTTGTGGGCAGCCGACCCTCATCCCTGTCATGGTGAAGCCGGGGTTGGAGATGAGTGCAGACAGAAGGAGACCCTCACAAGGTGGCCCTCAGGCTGAACACAGCACGGACGACTTGCAGTGGGGGGGGGGGTGTCAGCCGAGAGGCTACCTGTCCACCCCCAGAGCAGGCGCACTCCCCTTTACTCCACTTAGTGAGTGACCCGGCCCCCTGGCCCCCACCCACCAGGGGGCCCAGCTGCGGCCCTGTTTGAGCTCCAAGGTCAGTGTCCCAGACTTTGCCCGGGGTGGGGTGTTCCCAGAGCCCACGTGCACTGCACCCCTCCATCTGCGGGCTGGGGAGTGGGTGGGGGGGTGGGATAACAGACACCTGTCCTCTGCAAGCTTCCGCCTCCAAAGCCTTCACCTTCCAGAAAGTTCCTCCTATCTGCAACTGCCCCACAGCCAGACCCTCACGCTCTAGGGCTGTCTTCTTGCTGGTGGGTGTCCCCCCTGTGGAGGGTGGGCTATTCTGCCCTCGGGCACCTCTGGTCGAACCCCCCCCCCAAGGTCACGCAAAGAGAGTGTAGTAAAGACGTTGGGGCCTGAGTGGCTGCCTGGACCCACATCCTGGGTGGTCCCCAGAGTGGCTTCAGGAGCTCAGGGACACCCTACCCCTCTCGGTGACTGTTTTTTTCATCTGCAGAATGGGGATATAGAGGGAACCCCCACTGCCAGTTCAGGGGTGCTACCCTGAGCCCTGAAAGCCAGCATGTGGCCAAGTGGCCCACTGTTACCTCGCGAGTGCTCCTGTTACAGAGACCTGTCTCCCTGAGTCCTGAATTCTGTCACAACCAATGTGACTCTGATGCCGGAGACCCCAAGGTCAGAGCACACCCCCTTTCCCCTTCCTGGCCGCTGGAGACCAGAGAACCCTGAGTTTGAGACCTCGTGGGCCCTTTTGCAGAGGGTTTGCCCGAAGCCACTAGATAGCACCTCTGCTCCGGGCGCCAGGAGTGGGCAGGGCTGGGTCAGCCCCTCCCAGGAAACCCCCCAGTCTGGAATGACCTGCAGTCAGTGGGGACAAGCCAGTGGCCACTCCTGAGGGGTGGCTGAGGGCGACCATTGCTGAGGTCAGGCTGCCAGACCTGTGCTGCCTGCTCTTCCTCCCCAGACAGTTGTCAGCTCAAGTGTTAAAGCTTAAAGAAAGGGGCAAGTGTGTGTGGTTGCTGAGGGGTGAGGGGTGAGCAGCTGAGGGCAACAACACAACAGGTCACTCGTGGCCGGCCAGCAGGAGGGCAGGAGCAGGAGATGAGTCTGGCGGGCAGAGCAGATGGTCAGCTGGAAGGGTGGCTTCCGTCCCGTCCCAGAGCCACTCACTCTTTCTGGGGTTTCCCCAACGCCCCCCTGCCCGTGTCGTCTTCATCCTCAAACTTCCTCCAGTCATGGGTCCTGCAAAGTGCCCGGCGATGGGCAGCATTGTTGGGGGGGGGGACTGACTGTGGGCCTCCTACAGCTGCCCAGCCCCTCCCCACGGCTCCCTGTGCTTTGCCTGGCCTTTGGGGGGGGGGGAACCTCACAGGTAAGGATGTACACTTGTCCCACCCAGCCCTCTGTAGGGCCGCTGTGCCATTTGGGAAGTGATAGGCCCCTTGCTGGCTTAGGTGGGTGGGCTGCCTCCTCTGCTAGCGAAGAGAGGCTGGGTCTATGGGCCACCCCCTTTCTGAAACTCCCAGTGAGCACACGCAAGGCTCCCGAGGAGGAGGCCGGGGCTCCCAGAGCAGACTTGCGGGTACATGCCTGTGTCCCCCAAGACCAGGCCAGAGAAGGGGCGCCCAGGGCACCACGGGCGGCGGGGACAGGGGAACACGGATTCCAGGGGGTGCATGGAGGGGAGCTGGGCAGGGGAGCCGGAGCCAGGGGCCTCAGCCAGAGGGAGTGCACGTCTGGAGCTGCGTTCCTGGGTGACAGCTCAGTGATGGATGGCAGGGAGCGGAGATGCCTGGGGCCGTGCTGACCTGTGGGCTCACCCTGTACTGGGTGGGCAGCCAGTCCCTCCGGCTGCCCTCAACCTACCCGGCCCCTGGCTCCCCAGCCAGGGCTGAGCATGACGCCCAGCCTGCTGTTTGGTGGGGTCCCCGCTGGGAACGGGGAGTCTGGGTAGCTGTCCCACCTCCCACTGCCCACAGAGCCTGGGGTGGGCAGGGTGGGGTCAGTTTCCAGGTCGAGGCCTTCGTGCTGCTCAGAAAGGCTCAAAGGCCCGCAGAGACAGTGCGGCTGGGCCGTCTGAAATTCCATCTGAGATTCCATTTCCTCCAGATCCCGCCTGACTGTCCTCCCACCCGGCCCCAGAGGTGCCTCCTCCCTTCTCCCCACAGCATTTACGGTGACATGATAGAATGTCAGCCCTCCCCCTATTGTCTGGATCACTGTCTCAGGCTGGCAGCCCTTTGGGCAGGGGCCGTGCCCACCGAATCTCAGGGCCCATGAAATGCAGCCTTAATTAGGCTATTGCGTGACGGGGTCCTACCTGTGGGGGAGGCTGATACCCTGAGACCCACTTGGGCCTGCGGGGAAGGGGGGTCTTGGGAGCGGATGGGGCGACTGTCTCACGTGGTGGGGGTTCTAAGCACCGGGTGGTGGGGCACCCAGTGAGGGGGGCCTCATTGTGCAACTGTCCCCCTGTGCTCTGTGCAGACAGAGCAGCCTGGGAGGGGAGCCTGAAGCAGCGGCCTAGCCTTGACCCCGGGCCGCCCCCGGCCCCCCCTGGCCCTGTTCCCACTGGGAAAACAGCCGCTTTATCTCGGCCGCCTCCCGCTCTGCAAACAGCCACGTGTCCCTTGGGGGCTGCTCTTGGCACACATGCCCTCTGCCCCATGTCCCAGGGTGAGGTCGTTCACCCTCAGAGGGGCCCCGGGGGCCAGGGGAGGGGTATCAGAGCAAAGCAGACAGACCCAGGCTGCAGTTCTGACAAACAGGGGACCACCCTGGGGCCTGAAACGGGATGAAGGGATGGCGGGGGTTGGGATCTGAGACTTGGGCATGGGTCATCCCCAACAGGGCTGTGTGAAAGAAGGAGACACAGCAGAAAGGCAGGGGGAGGCAGGCAGCTAAGGGGCGTTTGGCCTGGCATGGTGGTGACAGATAGCAGGGACCCTCACGGAGGCCCAGGAAGCTTTGTCCCCTCCTTCATCGCCTCCCTCCCTTGATGACAGAGGTTGATGAGCTAACAATGGAAAACAGAGTGAAGGGCAGCGGACCCTCTTCTTCCCCCCAGCACCCCACCCATAGCCGTACGTGGGGTCTCTCAGGCCCGTCCCAGACCCACAGTGTCTCGGGGTCTTCTGAGGGGTTCCATCCCACTAGGGGACAGGTCCCAGGAGGGGCGACCCCACCCCCACCCCCAGACCCTCCTGCCCACGTTTGCTTTGCCATTCCAGCCCGACTCAGCCCAGGTGGGCCCCAGAAACCTCCCAAAACGTGACATGCCCTCCAGTGGCAGACACTTCACAGCAGACCCCCACAGGCCGGGTGTGCAGGGAGCCATCCCCCCAGCTGTCTTAGATGCCAGTGGGGAGCACACGCTGCCTGTGCCTGACACCAGGTCACAGCTCTTGGCCTCCCCGGGGTCTCTAAAGTTTGGCAGACGTGGTGCCCTCTGTTGAGGAGGGGCCCCTCCTACGTCCCCATCACTGCAGGCATTCTGGGAAGCAAGGGTCTCAGGCCATGTCCTGCCCTGTTTCCATCCCCAACCTTCCACCACCCTCCTGGAGACAGGAGGCAAGCCAAGCCCCAGAGGAGGCCCCAGGATGCCTGGCAGGACCGTCCCTGTTCCCAAGGGTGTCATCGTGGCTACTCTTCCTGTCCTCCCCTCTGACTAGTGGCCTTTGGTCCCAGGATGGTCAGCCAGAGCTCGGGGCCAGGTGTGGGGGGGATGCTTTCTAGCGTTTGGGAGGTCTGCAGGGGGCTGACCCATGTTTGGAGGGACCCACTGGCGCCCCCTCCACAGTGCTCCTCCTAAGACCCACCCCAGAGGCCACTCTGTACCCCCAAAGCCAAAGGCCTGTGTCCTAGGCCCTCTAAGCCTCTTCCAGAGGGAGGAAGAGGTGGAGGCCAGGCCCTTGAACCCACACTCTCCAATGGGGACACTGGGGACTCAAGGCGCGGGTGGAGCAGAACGCCATGGCGGGGCCTCCACCCCAACCCCAGAACAGTGGGCCAGTGTGTGGGGCACAGGGCGGGCGGCCCCGGCCAGTCGGGTCCCGCTCCATAAACCCTGGCTGGGAAGCTGTCGACTACTTCTGTGTTGACACAGGGGTGATGTCACCGCCAACCAATGGGGGGGAGCCCATCGGGGGCTCCGTGTGTGCCTCTCTGCATTCTGTGGGCCCCTCCACACACAAGGCGTGATCTGAAAGCCACCTGAATAAACCCAAGGGGCCCCTGCTTTCCCCCTAGGCCCCATGTTCCGCATGTCCCACCCAACTCAAGTGCCTGCATGGTGGGGGGGGGGGAGCAGCAGGGAGAGGAGGGGAGGAGAGGGAGGAGGCTTCATGCCTCGGGCCGGCGCTCTCTGTCAGACACATGGCCCCCAAAACCCTGACCCTCAGCACCTCTTCACCCCATTGGTCACAGCTCCACTTTCTGTGATCACGGCCCCTCAAAGCCATACCCTGGCTATCACTTGGGAGGGTCTGTGCTCCCCTTCCTGGCCCTGTGCCCCCTTCTGTGCCACCAGCCCTGCCCTGCAACCCTGCCCAGGCCCACTGCTCCCAGCCCTCCAGTGGCCCACGTCCTGCCAGACACCCCAAGACAGCTGTGTGCCCTGAGTCCCGGTCTCCACCGTGCTGGTGGCCCACGTGTGTCGCAGCTCCCCCTCACCCTCGCTCCTCTCCCCCTTCTTCAATCAGAAAGCCCCAGCCCCGGAATGGTCTTCCCATCCCAGCCCGCCTTCCTCCCTCCTCCCACCCTCTGGGCTGCATACCAGACCCACAGGCTCCAAACTGCCGGCGTGTCACCCCCACCCTCCAAAACCCTGGGGGCCTCTCTTCCCCTGCGCAGGGAGGGCCTGCTGTCCAGCTTCTGCCTAATCGGCCACACCCTCCTTCTCTGGCTGCAGCTCCAGCCGCGGGGGCTCCCACCAAGAACCTTCCTTCTAGGCAGATGGGTTTCTGCAAAGCGTGGGAACCCACGACTTGCCTCCCCCACGGCCCTGGGGGTCTGCACGCTGCCCCAGCCCCCTTCTCAGCTCTGTGCGCACAGCTGCCTCCCTGCCCCGGCAGTGTGGGGCCTGGCACGTGGCGCGGGTGGAAGCTTTGGGTGGAAGCAGGGACAAGGGCCCCTGTGCTTGGCGCCTTGTTTGTTTACTGGTCCAGCCCCAGGTCCTCAGGGCTCCCCGTGGACCCGGGCTACCCGCCTGCGTCCGGCCAGGTGTTCGGTGATGGAGCCTGGGCCCCCAGAGGACAAGGAGCTGAGTGTCTGCTTCATGCAGGGGCTGACAAGGAGCAGAATATCCACAGGGACCGCTTCCAGGAAACGGCTGGGGGGGGGCGCAGGGGAGCAGGCCCCTTCCCTTCCCAGCAAGCCGGCCTGCAGGTGGGCTTCCAGGAAGGGGCCCCGGCTGGCTCCCCTCAGCTCTGGAAAAGGGCCAACCATGTCACCAGGTGCAGGCTGGGGAGAGGTGCGGACAGGCAGGGAAGGAGAGAGGGGCAGCCTGGGCTGGAACCTAGTGTGGTCACCACGGCTTTAGGGGAGGCCAAAACTGGCCGTGCCTTTTCTAGAACTTTCTGTTTCCCCTTTCGGGAGCCACACAATCTCTGCTGAGGCCCTTGGCTCTCTGGGGCTTGTCAGGTACAATGCACACATGGACTGTGCAAATAAGAGGCAGGAAGAGAGCGGCCGGACCAGCGGCTATGGCTCCTGGCCCCATGTTGGTGATGGCCACGTGGGCCCCCCAGCCTGGCTGGACCCACTGCCCTCTCCAGTCCACGCTGAGATGACACCTCCAACTCTGGGGGAAGGGAAACTGTTGTCTCCCCGGGAGCCTGGGGTGGGGAGAGGGCCCAGCCGGTTTTGTTTGAGGCTTCCCAGGGTATGTTGTAGTCAGACCCCAAACCTCCCATTTAAGGGATTTCATTTCCTTTGTATTGTTGGGAGCCTTTCTGTCCCTATTCAGTGGTGTAACAAGTGTCCTGACCCCACCCCGCCCCCCAGCTGTCCATAATCCCAGCCTGAAAGTGGGCTCCTGGGTTATTAAATCCAGGCTGAGACAGAGCCCACACAAAGGCACAAGACACACACAGCCAGGCTCAGATGTCCAGCCTCCAGGGGACACTGGCTCCCACATGGGTCGGGGCCATGCAAACGCCAGCAGGCCACACAGAGCGCCCCCAAACAGGACAGGACCCACAGGCATGCCTTCTGCACAGACATGGCTAGAGACCCCCGAAGACAGACCCTTGCTCACAGCCACAGCTATAGCTGTGGACACACACAACCCAGGACAGGGACGTTTGGGGCTGACTGCACACGCCCCTAGCACACAGCTTGACGGCTGACCTACTGCACACAGGTCCTCGGGACCATGCTGAGAGATGCACACACAGGGACACACACACATTAAGTCCTGTTTTCTGTAACCCAGATGAGTAGCCTGCTCAGCCTCACCCTCCACAGAAGCACGGCTTGTGTGTGTGTGTGTGTGTGGGTGGGGGGGGTGTTCCAGGAATGCCGACATGGCGTTTTTGTGCTGGGTGCCTAGCGGGGTGGAGGGCACAGCCAGAGGCCTGGGCCTTGTCCCTGGTCTCACCAATATTGGAAATGCCTTCCCCTGGACTTCCCCTGCATGTTTGCTGCCGGGGCCCCCTGCTCCTGCCCCCACCCCCCAGGCTGGGGTTTGGGAATGAAATTCAAGCCCCTGTTTGCTTCGTGACACTTAACTCAGTGCAGGGGCATTTTGAAAGTGCCTTTGGGTGGCGGGGGCGCCAGGAGCCTGTCTAACAACCCTCTCTAAGCCCCTTTTCTAAAAAGCAGGAAATCGGGTTGGGCCAAAGGTAAACACATTCCAACCTGGCGGTCCCCAGCTCCAAGGAGGGCTCTGTGGGGCAGGGCGGGCTGCCGCTGTTTTCCCAGCCCTGGGTGAGGCTCCGGGCTCGGGGCTCACAACCTGTTTGCAGAGCCAGGCCTTGGCCTGTGGCTTCTTGCCCCCACCTGCTCCCAGCCCCACCGGCTGCCCCACACCTCTCCCTGGGCCCCAAAGGCACCCAGGTCCCCTCCTGGTTGCAGTGCCTGGAAGCCTCCTAAGCAGAAAAAACACCCTGTGTAGATCCTGCCCTATGCATGCAAAGCGGGAGACCTGGGGGCACAGAGGGGGCCTCAGCATTCTCTACGGTGGGTGTGGGAGCAGCAGCCCCACCCTCCCACATTCCAAACCAGAAATGGGGCCTCAGGGCTCCCAGGTGCGAGTGTGGGTGGGACTTGTGCCCCCAGTGACCAGGAGAGGGCCACAGCACCCCGAGGAACTGGCCCCGAGGACCCCAGGACCCCAAGGGGTGCCCACCTTTTCCTGGGGGACCCACTTCCCATGAAAGTTGGCAGTCCCTGTGTTCCCCAGAAGAGGGTTCCAGGGCACCCCTCTCCCTTCTCCCTCCCACGCGGCCTGGCCGCCCTCCGTGGTGCTGGTGTGGGCACCACACCACCATCCCACCAGCCGGCCAGTCCAGCTTTCATCTCGGAGGCTCAGCTCTGCAAAGCTCCAGCAGAGACGGATGTTTATAATAAAGGCCGTTTACAGTCCTTACTCCTGACATCTAATGGATGGGTTCCTTCATCCCCCCGCAAAGCCCACTTGGGTGAGTGGACCCGGCCGGTGGCCGGGAGACAGATGCGGCCTTACCCAAGGGCACTGCCTGGCGCCTGCGACAGCCTCCAGGGGATGGTGGGAGACCCTGAGGGCGCTAGCAGCCAGGCCTTCCAGAAAAGCCTTTGCCCAAATGTGCACTGGAGTGACCACCCGCCCGTGGGTATTGTAGCACCGGATGTCCCATGTCCCCCGTATTAGGGCAGGAGGGGCGGAGGGGCCCTGAGGGGAGTCCGGACACATGGGAACAGTGGGGACTCCATGGGAGGTAAGCTGGGGTGGGTTTCTCAGACCTTTGCTATCTGCTCTTTATCTGGGGCTGAGGCATTTCCTGACTCTGAGCTCTGGGAGGGGCCGAGGACCCCAGGCTCATTTCCAACAGCTGCTTCCTCATGTTCCAGCCTCTGCATCACCAGGGGCCCAGGGGCTGGGAGGCCCCGGGGCTTGGAAGCAGAGGGGTGCCGCCCAGCCTGGGGATCCCAACCCAAAAGCTGTCTTGTATGGGGACGCCAAGCACGGACCCAGGCCCAGGAACAAACCCAAGCCTGGCGCCAGCAGGGCTGGGTCCTGGGGCTTCAGTGGCAAGACCCCAAGACCTTTCATCTTCCTCACCACCCCATCTAGTTCCCTCCCAAATCCTTGACTGTTTCATTTTCTCATTCCCCCACCTCAGCTCTTGACGTGTCACCATCCCCCCCCTCATTCCTTCTTACCCCCCTCACCCCCCTTCATCTCTGTCACCTGGCTATTGAGAAGCTCACCCCCACCCTGGCCCCAGCCCTGTCCCCCAGCTGAGCAGACCCTCATGTCTGTTGCCCCGCTGCACGAGCAGGGAGAGACATCTCTGTGTGTCCTTGAGCCCACGGCTCACTGGACGGCTGAGCTGCAGCAGGATTGCTGATGAGTGGCTGGGCCGGGGGCTTCCCAGGGGCATGGCTGGCCTGGCCCCGAGTACACTGCTCCATGTGTCCTCCGCATGTCAAGCCCACTCCCCTAGTGTGAGTCTTCAGCCAAATGCCCCAGACCAGGCTTCTGGGATCTGGGGCTCAGGGAGGTATTTTGTACGGCAGTGTCCAACTTAGAGAGACTGTCGTGGTACCTGACCTCTCTCTCATGGCTGAGAACTCCCTTTGCCACCCCAGCCCCACCCCTTCCTGTGGGGACTCCCTGGTCCCACAGCTTCTTTCCCCCTCCCCGATGTCCATGCCCCCCCCCCCCGCCACACACAGGCCCCTCCCATGTCATTTCCACTGCCCACCCCAGCCTACAACCCCCCCTCCCGTCACCCTGTTCCCCTGCCCCATGACGGTTTCCCTCAGCCAAAGGCGCACCCCCCAGGAAAATCTCTGAGACCAAGTGCTGTAACTGTGTTTATTGATGTGTCCAGGGCGTCTGGTGAAGCCCTGGTGAGGAGGGGCACAGGCGAGATGGACGCACAATGGAATGCTTGAAGGCTGTTTCTGATGTTTACAGCTTCCAGACTAGGTGAGGGGGGGGCAGGGCCCCACACACTCGGGCCACACCCAGTCACCCCCAGACAGAGATGGGTGGTGGGGGCACGGATGCAGCACAGGCCACAGGCGGCCAGGCACACTCAGCAGTGCTCACACTCCTGCTCAGAGACTCAAGATCGTCCAGGCTCCAAACCAGTGCAAACGACTTATAGTGCAAATTGAATTCAGGAGGGACGGGGGACAGAGCCATGGACGACTGTGTCTCCTGAGCAAAGAAGGAGGAAAGAAAAGAAGAGAAAAGACAGAGAAAAGGCAGAAGAGAAGAAAGAGGGGAGGGGGCGTGGTGGTGGGGGGGCGCGGCTGGTGGTGGTCTCCAGCCCACAGCTGGGGCGGTGGCAAAGATGGTATGGCCGGCGGGGGTGGGTTTGCCGCAGAGGCTGCTCTCAGCGGTGTCAGGCCGATGGATCTCGTTCCTTTGCTTAACCTGGAGATAGCAGATAGGTCAGGACCTGTGGGTGGGGGCAAGGTGGGCGGGTGGGCGGGCAGGAATCTTCCAGAAGGGTGCCGCACTCACCTTCCAGAGCCGATTCCTGAGTCAAGTGGTGTAGTGGTTCTGATGCAGCATTTTCTTGAGTCAGAGCTAGGAGGACTTGAACAAGTCCGGGTTCCAAGGCCCAGGCATGAGCTGGGTAGCACCATTTCTGCGGGTAGGGGGAGAGTGAACACTGGTGCCTGGGCCCCGTGCCAACCCCATCCCCCATGTGTGGTGGGGGCCCCTCACCTTGTCATCTTGAGGGTTCTAGAGGTCCAGAGAGCAGTAGTAGTGCATTGGCTCCTTCAAGAAGTAAAGGGACAGAGACCTGCTGCGTGTTCTGCTCCCCGAGGTACCAGCCAAGAATGTTCTACGGGAGAGAAGACTGGTCATGAGTGAGGTGACGCTGGTCAGTTGGCCTGAGGGGCCGTGCCCTGTACCTGTACTTACCAGGAAGGCCAGACGGCATCACATCTGTCCTCACCGTCACACCAGACCATGTCATGTCCCTCTCAGCACCTCCTGGCGTCCGGCCTTCGGTGACTGGCATGTACGTCCACCCCCACCGGAGACCTGACTGGGGAGAACGGAGAAGGCCCTGGTTGAGTGGGCAGAGGCTGCGGGTGGGGATCAAGTGGGCCAGTGGTCAGGACACTCACCTGGTCTCCAATCCGAGCACAGAGGCACCGATCCCCGCTCCATCACCGCCCGCACAGGCCCGCCTTGGCCAGGGCTCTGGAGGCCAGTGCCACACCTCGCTCGTGCCAGCTGCCGCTCCTCGCCCCTGCTTGCGCCCCGAACTCCCTCCCCCCGAGCTCATTCACTCTGCCCTGCCCGCCTCGCCTAGTCTGGTCTCGCCAATGCCCTTGACTCCCCTGGATGCTGTCCTGTCTACCCTATCAGTCCCAGGGGCCGTGTGGTGAAGACACATAGTGTCACCAGGTACACTGCGGGCCTTCTCCACGCCAGCCTCTGGGCCACAGTGCCACGTGGGACTGGCGCATCCACAGGCTGGGCCCACCGCAGCCTCCTTGCTGCAGAAATCTCTCTGGAGCCCAGTACCTGTGGCCGCCGCTCCGCTCCCTCCAGGTGACGTCCTACTGCGGGCTGCCCCGAACACTGCACCTTCGTTCCCGCTCTCCTGCCTTCGAGGCTCCTGCACAGGCCTGGGAGGCCTGGCTGGAGCTGCTCCTATACCTGCTACTAAATGAATTACAGTGGGTGGGATGTGGTAGCGGCTGGGGACCCTGCTGTGTTCTGAGTCCCCATCTCATCCTGTCTGACCTGGGCCTGGAATGCCCCCCGCATGTGATGGATTTCTGCGGCCACCTGTCACCTCCCTCACTGGCAGCCCTGCCTTATCTCCCATCCTGCTCTCCTGAAATGCTCTTTCCACCTGGGACGAGCCCCTGGCCCCCCAGCCTGCCCAGTCTCAGCTCCCCCTGAGACGATGTCACCTGTGCTTCCTGTCCTGCCTTCATCCTGCGCTCTGCCGGGAGCTCAGTCCCTTCTCCTCGCTGGTCCTTGCTTCCCTTAACCTCCTTCTTGCAGAAGGAGATCGAAGCAAGTTCCGGGAGGGGAAGGGGACTCACCTGGCCCGGCAGAGCGCTCTCTTCACCTGCCCGTGGCTGCCAGCTACTCCTCCACTGCCCCAGGCCCAGGCCGAACCCTCCTCCAGCTCCCCTTGTCCACCAGCCGCCACGTCCTGAAACCAAAATTGACCGGGATGAATGTCTGGCTCCCCCTTCTTTCCTCTGCACCCCTAGCTCGGGCCCATCACAATCCACGCTGATGTCGCCCTGTCTCTAGGATGCCCAGGAGCCCACACCACACTCCCACCATGCTCCCAGGCACCCGCCAGCCCTGCCCCAGCCAGTCCCTCAACCCTTTGCCACTCCTGCCAGACTCCAGATTTCCAAGGTGATCCTTGGCCCACGCAAGCTTCCCTGAACCCCTGTTCCCCATCTTCCCCTGGTTTCCCCAGCACCCCAGCTTCCCTGGTTACCCCTCGGCTCCCCCGCTTCCCCAGTTTCCCCAGTTTCCCCCGGGCTCCCCCATCCCACCCCCACCCCCACCCTCGCCCTGTTTCCCGGCCCTAGCCCGGGCTTTTTCTAACTGGGGTGGCCCCGCCCAGAATTCCCGCCCCTGCTGTGCCAGCCAATCAGAGCAGGGACCGTACTTGGGGCCACCGCCAGGACCACCTCCAACTGGGATGGTCCAGTGCACGTTCCTCACCCGATCTGGAATTCTCCAAAGACAGCCTTCCCCCGCACCCCTCCTTTGGCAGCTTGTAAACAGGGCCTGGCATTGTCCCCAAATGTCACCCCCTCTCTGGTTGAAACAGTGGGGTTCCCTCAGAGCAGACCACATGTGCTGCTCCCCATTCGCCCAGCACTGGGTGCTCACCGTGCCCACGGATGGGATTCCCGGCTGGGCGGGGGGACTCGCGGCACTCAGAGCCACCTCTGCCACCTCTGTGGCTGAGACCACATGTTCACCCAGGATCCGCGGAAGCAGTCGCATGGGGTGTGTGGGTTGGGGTCAGGGCTCAGGTTGGGCAGTAGGAAGCACGATGGGGGTGGCGTGCCAGGGGGCAGCCGATTCCCAGCTCAAGTGCTGTTTAGGTGAAGGTGGCTGTTGCAGCCACAGCAGCTTACATGGGGCGGGCTCCACATTGTGGTTGGGGTACCCTCACCGTCGTGTTCCTGTCTTCTGGATGCGGCACGCTGTCCGTGCTGCACAGCTCATGGGCAAGCTCTGGTGACTCCCCTTGCAGCCTCACAGCTCCGTCCGCACCGTGCCATGCACCCGTCTGCCGGAGGCTCGGCCAATTCAGGAACAGAACAAAGACCTGAGAGCTTTGAGTCCCCCAAGCCACCATCCCCTGAGTAACTACCTTGGCCTTAAGTAGGGGTCCTTGGAGTCCTGAGGTCCAAATGGTTCACCTACCAAGCCTAGAGTGTTGAAACTGAGGAGGGTCCCACCTAGGCAAGGGACCAGAAGCTCAGCAGCCTGAGGGACCAGGGAGGGTCCTTGGGCAGACTTGCTGCTCCGTGGACCCCAACATGAAGTGCGGGGTAATGCCAGCCAAACCTGAAAACCAGCCTTTTTTATAAGTGAACCCCCGATTTACTGTGGAAAAACTCAGACTTAGCCATGGGTGGACCCCCAAATTAGAATGGGGCAGACCTCCACATTCCACTGTAAGCCGACCCCAGCCTCAGCCTCTCAGACGTGTGAGTCGGGGCTGCCACCTCGCGGCAACAGCTGTCTCCACACCCACAACCGATCAGCACCATTCAGGGCTGCGATCAACTCCGGGTTAGCGCCTGCTGCGAGGGGCAGAACCCCGAAAGCCTCCTGTGTTCGGCCAGGCACCCCCAGGATGCTGTGCCTCAGAGGCCGTGTGTGAAGGGTCTACCTCTGAGGCTGAGCTCCAAGTCATCCAGGCACGGGGATCCCTCGTTCCCCAAGTATTCCCTCTCGTCTCCCCAAATTCAACCATACAGCCTGGGGTGATTCACATGGGGAGGCCTGGGGTGGCTCAGGCGGGCGCTCAGTCTCCCTGATGACCCTCGTGGACCACCGCGGTATCAGGCCTGGGTGGACCCGGGACGTTGCGCGGGCGAACCCCGGACACTGTGTGGGCGGATCCGGGAGAGCGCGGGCAAACCCTCAACCACCTCGGGCAGTGATAGGTGAGTCTGCACTGCCACCTCGCGGACACCGCTGTCCCCAGAACAACAACTGACGTGGCAGCATTCAGGGGGTGCAGAGGGCGTGAGGGAACTCGTTCAAGACCAAGGGGAGACAACCCCGAAATGTTCTTCACTTGGAAAGAATCCCCCAGGACCCAGTTCTATGCAGGTCTAGTGTGGCGGGTTCCCTCTTGAGCTTGGGCTCTCTGACACTCAGTCATCCAGGCTCCCCATTATGTCCTCATCACACCACGACGCAGGACCCCTCGATTCCCAAATATCACCTTGTCTCCCTGGACTGGGTGACACTGGGCCATGACCCTAGGGTGCGATTAGGATTCCACTCCCAGCAGCGCGTGGGCAGCAGGGCAAACCCAGGCGCTCTTTTCTGACCCAGGGTCAGAAAACGCACTTCCTGGCACTTCCCGAGCAAAGTGCTGGGAATGGGACCCCGGCCAGAGCACGCTCGCCTCGTCTGGACCCCCCCGGGACACTAGGATGTCTGCTTCACGCACATTGGTGGCTACACTGGGGCGAGCAGCAGGAATTCCCACAGCAGAACCACCGGGAGGAGGCGGCACGCCCAGGTGTTTAGCATCTCAAACACCTGTGAATGGAGGTGCTAATGACGGGCCACTTAGAGTCTTCCTCTCTTGGAAGTAGATGCTGGTTCAATGAAGTCTCAGAGTTTAGGGGCCTTGCTTGGTGGGGTCGGTGCGCTGGGGTTGGTGCGCAGCCCCAGAACTTGGTGGTAACTGCTGCCTTCCTTGTAGCTGGGAGATGCGATGTGAGTCCCATACCATGGTGCTGATGGCCTCGGAGGGTGAATCGTGACCGTGAGGTTGCGGATATGGCTCAATCTGGCACCAGAGGTGGCTCGAGTGAGCTCCCTGTCTCCCTGAGGACCCTCGTGGACCACCACAGTGTCACACCTGAGTGGATCGGGGATGTGGAGCGGGTGAACCCCAGCCTCAGCCCCTCAGGCCGTGAGTGACATGTGAGTCGGGGCTGCCACCTCGCGGCAACTGCTGTCTCCACACCCACAACCGATCAGCACCATTCAGGGCCACGATCAACTCCGGGTTAGTGACCGATGCAAGGGGGAGAACCCCGAAAGCCTCCTGTGTTCGGCCAGTCACCCTCCAGGATGCTGTGCCGCAGAGGCCGTGTGTGAAGGGTCTACCTCTGAGGCCGAGCTCCAAGTCATCCAGGCACGGGGATCCCTCATTCCCCAAGTATTCACTCTCGTCTCCCCAAATTCAAACGTACAGCCTGGGGTGATTCACATGGGGAGGCCTGGGGTGGCTCAGGCGGGCGCTCAGTCTCCCTGATGACCCTCGTGGACCACCGCGGTATCAGGCCTGGGTGGACCCGGGACGTTGCACGGGCGAACCCCGGACACTGTGTGGGCGGATCCGGGAGAGCGCGGGCAAACCCTCAGCCACCTCGGGCAGTGATGTGTGAGTTACACTGCCACCTCGCGGACACTGCTGTCTCCAGAACCACAACTGACGTGGCAGCATTCAGGGGGTGCAGGGGCCTGAGGGAACTGGTTCAAGACCAAGGGGAGACAACCCCGAAATGTTCTTCACTTGGAAAGAATCCCCCAGGACCCAGTTCTATGCAGGTCTAGTGTGGCGGGTTCCCTCTTGAGCTTGGGCTCTCTGACACTCAGTCATCCAGGCTCCCCATTATGTCCTCATCACACCACGACGCAGGACCCCTCGATTCCCAAATATCACCTTGTCTCCCTGGACTGGGTGACACTGGGCCATGACCCTAGGGTGCGATTGGGATTCCACTCCCAGCAGCGCATGCACAGCAGGGCAGACCCAGGCGCTTGGGACAGAAAACGCACCTCCTGGCACTTCCTGAGCAAAGTGCTGGGAACAGGACCCCAGCCAGAGCACCCTCGTCTCTTCGGGACACCCCCCCCTCAAGGACACTGGGGTGTCTGCTTCACGCACATTGGTGGCTACACTGGGGCGAGCAGCAGGAATTCCCACAGCAGAACCACCGGGAGGAGGCGGCACGCCCAGGTGTTTAGCATCTCAAACACCTGTGAATGGAGGTGCTAATGACGGGCCACTTAGAGTCTTCCTCCCTTGGAAGTAGATGCTGGCTCAATGAAGGCTCAGAGTTTAGGGGCCTTGCTTGGTGGGGTCGATGCGCTGGGCTTGGTGCGCAGCCCCAGAACCTGGTGGCTATTACTGCCTTCCTTGTAGCTGGGAGATGTGATGTGATTCCCATACCATGGTGCTCACGATGGCCTTGGAGGGTGACCTGTGACCGTGAGGCTGAGGATGTGGCTCACTCTGGAAACTGAGGTGGCTCGAGTGAGAGCCCTGTGTCCCTGATGACCCTCGTGGACCACCACAGTGTCACACCTGAGTGGATCGGGGACGTGGAGCGGGTGAACCCCAGCCTCAGCCCCTCAGGCCGTGAGTGACATGTGAGTCGGGGCTGCCACCTCGCGGCAACTGCTGTCTCCACACCCACAACCGATCAGCACCATTCGGGGCCACGATCAACTCCGGGTTAGTGACCGATGCAAGGGGGAGAACCCCGAAAGCCTCCTGTGTTCGGCCAGTCACCCTCAAGGATGCTGTGCCTCAGAGGCTGTGTGTAAAGGGTCTACCTCTGAGGCCGAGCTCCAAGTCATCCAGGCACGGGGATCCCTCATTCCCCAAGTATTCACTCTCATCTCCCCAAATTCAAACGTACAGCCTGGGGTGATTCACATGGGGAGGCCTGGGGTGGCTCAGGCGGGCGCTCAGTCTCCCTGATGACCCTCGTGGACCACCGCGGTATCAGGCCTGGGTGGACCCGGGACGTTGCACGGGCGAACCCCGGACACTGTGTGGGCGGATCCGGGAGAGCGCGGGCAAACCCTCAGCCACTTCGGGCAGTGATGTGTGAGTTACACTGCCACCTCGCGGACACCACTGTTCCAGAACAACAACTGATGTGGCAGCATTTAGGAGGTGCAGATGGCCTTCGGGAACCAATCCAAGACCAGACCAAGGGGAGACAGCCCCAAAATGTTCTTCACTTGGAAAGAATCCCCCAGGACCCAGTTCTATGCAGGTCTAGTGTGGCGGGTTCCCTCTTGAGCTTGGGCTCTCTGACACTCAGTCATCCAGGCTCCCCATTATGTCCTCATCACACCACGACGCAGGACCCCTCGATTCCCAAATATCACCTTGTCTCCCTGGACTGGGTGACACTGGGCCATGACCGTAGGGTGCGATTGGGATTCCACTCCCAGCAGCGCGTGGGCAGCAGGGCAGACCCAGGCGCTCTTTTCTGACCCAGGGTCAGAAAACGCACTTCCTGGCACTTCCCGAGCAAAGTGCTGGGAATGGGACCCCGGCCAGAGCACGCTCGCCTCGTCTGGACCCCCCCGGGACACTAGGATGTCTGCTTCACGCACATTGGTGGCTACACTGGGGCGAGCAGCAGGAATTCCCACAGCAGAACCACCGGGAGGAGGCGGCACGCCCAGGTGTTTAGCATCTCAAACACCTGTGAATGGAGGTGCTAATGACGGGCCACTTAGAGTCTTCCTCCCTTGGAAGTAGATGCTGGTTCAATGAAGTCTCAGAGTTTAGGGGCCTTGCTTGGTGGGGTCGGTGCGCTGGGGTTGGTGCGCAGCCCCAGAACTTGGTGGTAACTGCTGCCTTCCTTGTAGCTGGGAGATGCGATGTGAGTCCCATACCATGGTGCTGATGGCCTCGGAGGGTGAATCGTGACCGTGAGGTTGCGGATATGGCTCAATCTGGCACCAGAGGTGGCTCGAGTGAGTGCCCTGTCTTCCTGATGACCCTTGTGGACCACCACGGGTCACACCTGAGTGGATTGGGGATGTGGAGCGGGTGAACCCCAGCCTCAGCCCCTCAGGCCGTGAGTCGGGGCTGCCACCTCGCGGCAACTGCTGTCTCCACACCCACAACCAATGGGCACCATTCAGGGCCATGATCAACTCCGGGTTAGCGCCTGCTGCGAGGGGCAGAACCCTGAAAGCCTCCTGTGTTCGGCCAGGTAGCCCCCAGGACACTGTGTCTCTAGAGACCATGTGTGAAGGGTCTACCTCTGAGGCTGAGCTCCAGGTCATCCAGGCACGGGGATCCCTCACTGCCCCAAATGTTGCCTCTCACCTTCCCAGCTTCAACCGTATAGCCTGGGGTAATTCAGATGGGGAGGCCTGGGGTGGCTCCCATGAGCATCCATCTCCCTGATGACTGTTTTGGATCACCGCGGTAACCAGGCCTGAGCAGACCTGGGACATGTGTTGACGACAATTGCCAGGAAGCAAAATCTCAAAGGACTTAGAAAATTCTCCAGAGAATGGCAGGTTTGCAGCTTATTTTATACATGAGAATTGAAGGAGGAGACTTAAGAAGGCTCACTTGAAATCTATTGGTGGTAGGTTAAAGGGGCGGGAGAAAGCCAAGTTGGAAATCTCTGGGATTGGATAAAAAAGTAAGATAGAGAGACACATACTTTTACACTGGTGGGTACAGGAGAGTAAATAATCAACACTTACAGCACACAGAGGTGGTACTCAGGGAACAAAATAGCAATGAGGGCTTCTGTGGTCTCCTGATCTGGTGCAGTGGGTTGTGCCCTAAGGGGTCTGGAGAAAGGGATTACTCTGACATTTCAAAAGTATGTTATCTTAGATGCAGAAAGACAATAGGAAGGCTCATTTAAGATAAAGACTGACCTTTGTCAAGGAAGCTACAGGCCAAGGAGGAGACTACCCCCCATGACCTGCTTTCAGTTAGGAATTTTTATGTTTGGACCATCCTATGTGGTTAATCTCAGTCTCTAAGTTTTAGGGCCTGCCATGCTGGCCTCCCCTGAGCTTGTCAGGGTTCAGTATGTGGCCCGTTTTTTGTCCACACATTGCATGGGCGAACCCAGGACAGACCTGGGTCATGGGGTGGGTGAACCCCAGCCTTGGTGCCTCAGGAGGTGCTAAGAGTCAGTGCTGAAACCTTATGGATATGCTACTTCCCCTCTCACAGCTGAGTCGGCACCATTCAGGGAATGATGGGCCCAATGCAAGGGGGTGGACCTCGAAATCCTGTGCTCAGCCAGGCAGCCCAGGGCCCTGTGCCACCGGGAGCCCCGTGGGAACTGTTCCGCTCTGGACCTGGGCTCGTGTCCCTGGCCTTCCAGCCGGAGCTTTCAGTGATGGCCTCCACAGGACACGGGGACCCCTCGTGCCTCCAGTTATCCACTGCCTTTCTTTTGGCCCTGGTGACACAGGAGCCAGTTCAGTGGTGCCATCCCTCCGGTTGAGCTCCCAGCAGCACATGGGCTCCTGGGGGCACAGGTGTGCTCCTGTCTGTAATTACTCCTCCCAGCCACAGTCCAGGAGCCTACAGGTGTGCGTCCAGGCCCCGCCCTCACCTCACCCTGGGAAGCCGCCCTCCTGGTCCAGTGCAGTGTCCGCTGCTGTCATCTGCACGTGAACCTGGCTGGCAGACTCCCACTGGCCCTCGACTGTCCGTGTGGGGGCTGGGTCCCTTGTGTCCGGGTGACTCTTGACTCCTGGCTACTGCTTAGAAACCTGCTCTCTTCTTCCTCCACTGCACCTAGACGGGCCTGGTTCCCGGGGCCCACTAGCCCCACACAGCCCCCTGCTCTGTGCCTTCACTGTACACGAAGCCCTCCTCCTCCCTGTAGTGCCTCTGGCAGCACATTTCATGCCTGAAACATTGAAAGCTGTCCTTAGTGCACCCGCACGTTGTCTGATTCTTAAAACCCAGTGCACGGGGGTCTGATCGCTCCTGGAACAGGCTCACCACCATGCCTCCATAGGTGTTGGTGCTGAGCCTCGGCAGTGGGGCTGTGGGGCCGCTGTTTGTTTGGGTGAACTCTGCAGACACTTGTTCTAGCCCCTCCGGCATACACGGCATACACCCCATCCCTTCTCTCCACTTTACATACCAATGGAATGTTTTGTTAGAAGCTTCTAGATGTTACATTTTTATAGGATTCCATTCACCAGCTTCCCTTGCAGCTAGGTATGGCCATGTGATTGATTTCTGACCAAAGGGGCACGAGCACAGGTGCTGTGCAGGACCACTGGTCACCCATTCAGAGGGGCACTCTGTTCACTCTTGCCACTGGTGGGGACATGCACAGATGGCAGGAGCTGGGGCAGCCAACTGGGCCCAGTGCTAGTTTCCCAAAGCTGCCATAACCAAGTCCCACAGGCTGAGAGCGGCAGGAATTTTTTCTCTCACAGTCCTGAAATCCCAAATCAGGGTGTCGGCATGGTGGGCTCCGCCTGAGGCTCTGAGGGACAATCAGTTCCAGGCCTGTCTCCCTGCTTCTGGTGGTGGCTCCCCATCCCTAGCATCCCCGGGCTATGGAAGCATCATGCCAGCCCTTGCCTCCGTCTTCATGTGCTGTTCTTCCTGTGTCTCTGGGTCTTCACATGGCCATCTTCTCTCTCTCCGCTTCTTATAAGGACACCAGTCAGATTGGCTTAAGGGCCCCAGCCTAGTCCAGATGGCTTCCTCAGTGATCTCTGTCATGACCTCACTTCCAAAACAGGTCACATTCTGAGGTACTGGGGGTTAGGACTCAAACATGAATTTGTGGAGGACACAATTCAGCCCCTAACGTACCCCAGAAATGAAAGCCTGTGGGGGCAGGGAAGAGCAGCGTGACTGAGGAGGCTGGGCCTATGATATCCACCCTCACCATTTGACAGCAGAGAAAAGTCAGCTCGGCCTGTTGAAGGCCCGGTTTGCAGCGTTGCACCTCCTCTGAGTTGATATGAGCCCTTCTAGAACAGGCTCTGTGGACATCCAGAGGCGGCTGGGACCTGGCTGTTGGGCCATAGACGGAGAGACACCTGGGGACAGGTGCGGTGAGGAGCCTTGGGGCTGAGGACAGATTGCCTTGGGGCTGGGTGGGCTGGGCTAGAAGGAGCCAGTCTTGTGCCTGGTAGGGACTTTCTGAGGCTTGGGGGCAGGAGAGTGTACGAACTAAGAACTAAGCAACTGCTCAATTGAGGCTGGTCTGTTCTAGAAAGCTGGGACTGGGCTGACAGTCAGAAAAAGCTATTTGTTCTGACAATTAGTAGGACGTCACTCCCACCTAAACTAGGATAGGTGAGCTAAGCTGGCAGATGTTTGTCCTGAGGGTAGGCTGGCCTGCTCTGACATTGGACAGTCTCTCTGGGACCCTTCTCCAGGAAGCACTCCCACCTTTTTCTTCCTCCCACTGTGACCAACCCAGACACCCAACAGGACTCAGCCGTAAGTAGCAGTAGCTCAACTCACACTGGCTTCAGCAAATAGGCTGATCCCTGAATTGTGTCCCCAGTTGCCCCTGGGTGCTATCGTTCTCAGCAGGCTGTCTGCTCCCAGGCCATGGCATGGCAGCTGCTACCAACTCCAGGCTCACAGCCCTCAGTGTAGCATCCTGGGAGCTGATGCTGGCCCTCAAAAGCTACGTCCACATCCTAGTGCCCCAAACCTGTGACTGTGGTCTTATTAGGAAAGGGTTTTCACAGGCAGAATTAAGGATCTCAAGATGAGAACATCCTGGGTTACCCAGGTGGGTCCCAAATCCAGTGGCAAGCGTTCTTAGAAGAGACAGGAGAGGAGAGACAGAGAGAGGAGAGGTCTGCCTCATGACCATGGAGGCAGAGACTGGGGTGATCCGGCCCCAAGCCCAGGAGCTCCCAGAAGCCAGACCAGTCGGGAAGGAGCCTCCCCTGGAGACTTTGGAGGGAGTGTGGCCCTGCGACGCCTGGATCTTGGCCTTCCAGCCTCTGGGACTAGGAGAGAATGCTGTGCGCATCGCCCAGTGTGAGGTCATGGGTTCCAGCTGCCCCAAGAAATGGACGCAGCCATCATAATGGAAAGACGGCTTCATTCCAAACTGTGCCAGCAAAGGTCCGGAGATGGATCTCGTGGTCGGACTCACGTCACATGCCCACCCACATTAATCTTTGTGGCCCAGAACGCTGGTTCTCGTACGGCAAGAGTATGTCACAATCCTGGGCACAGGGCCAGCAGAAATGGCCGGTGTCCACCACATCCTGAGACACCTTCAGAAGGTTCCTTTGGGCTGATGGTTTCTGTCTTCACCTCTCCTGTGCACAGTTCTGTGAGCTTCCACACAGCACAGGGGTCACGTAGCTGTGGCGGGGCTGGGGTTTGGCTTTGTACTGTGTCCACAAGCTGCTCTAGAGATGCGTGCCCCCCAGATTTACTTCCCTGTATGCATCTGGGCTGAGTTGGCCATGTGAGGACGTTGCCTGATGTCGTGGGCTGAGTCGTGTCCCCTATTCATTAGGTTGAGGCCCTAACCCCCACCACAGCAGCAAGGTAGAGACATGGCCCATGGACGTCCTCAGGGACCAAGTGTAGCTGTTTGTTAGCTTGTGGAGTGTCTGCCGGGGTGTCCCACAGTCTTGCCTGCAAGCTGAGGACCCCTGGGCCCTTGCCTCTTTCAGGCCCTGATTTCTGGCCTTTTCTCTCTTTATTTTTTCCCCCCTTTCTTCCGCCTCCCCCCACCCCCCACACTCCGGTTCAAGCCTCTGTTTCTCAGTCTAGTTGTGTAGGACACAGCTCCCTGGCCCATGCTGGTGTTATGAGCCTTGTGCTCCCCTCAATTGAGGCAGTCGGTCGCCAGTCATGGGTTGGCCGCTCACAGCAGCTCTCGCCGGCTGCCGGCCGCTCACGCTTGTTGCCGGCCACTGGCTGCCGTCCGCTCATGGCAGCCCACGGCAGCACTCAGCAGCTCTCGCCAACCTTCGGTTGCTCACGGCAGCCCACTCCAGGGAGAGCTGTAGTTCACAATCTTAGCTGTAGAGGGCGCAGCTCATTGGCCCATGTGGGAATCAAACCGGCGACTTCGGCATTAGGAGCACCGCGCTCCAACCACCTGAGCCACCAGGCTGGCCCCAATTTCTGGCCTTTTTTCCAGGATATTTCTTTCCCTCTCGGTTTTGAGAGACCCTGCAGAGGGCCCCCACCCCTGCACTCGGGAGCCTCCATGTCCCTCAACCTCCGTGCCCCCAGTTTTCCTCAAGTAGCTCCCTGGTCACCCCCTTTTACTCAGAATCAATAAGTCAATCCTGAGGCAGCTCCAGGGCTCCTGCAGGCTGCCCCTAACTTGCTCACACCCAGTCCACTACACCCACCTCCCCTCAAAGACAAACTATCTCGGGGGCCTTTTCCCACACCCTACTAGCTGGCCCCACCTGGTTGTCCCAAGTGGTCTTCCTCTCCTGAGCTGTCCCCAATTCACAGGGGCCACTGTCATTTGAATCCGAGCTGGTGGGCCAGACCAAAGAAGGATGGAGGATTCTCTGTGCAACAGTTTCCCCGCTGGGATGCCATAGGCTCTGCCGCTTCCCCACCAGACCCCTAAGGGGCCATCAGAAGAGAGTGGCAGATGGGGGGATGGCGTGGCCACTGACCCTCTGCAGGAACAGGTACCAGGAGGCACAGGTGTATGTAAGAGAGGTTAAGAGGAGAGGAAGCCGAGTGTCAGCTGCCTCACTCTCTACCCAGCCAGATGAGGTCTGGAGCCCTCCGGCCAGGGGCCTGGTTCATAGCAGACATGTTTGTTGAATGAATGAATGAATGAATGAATGAATGAATGAATGAATGAATGAACAAATGAGTGAGTGGCTGGGCTGATGCTTAAAGAAAGGAAGAGAATGTGGCCTGATCTTTTCAAGGTACCAAGGTGCTTTCCTGGTTCAAGTTCCAAGAGGGAATAAGGGCCTTCCTGCTCCAGTCACGGCAATTGTTCCTGGCCCCTTCTAGAATCATCTGGCAGTTAATCCCTTAGAAAACAAATATTTCAGACATCGAGAACAGGCCCTCAAGTGGGAGCCTGAGCAGATGGGCCAGAGGCCTGGACACTCTCCCACACCCCCAGATGCGTAAGCCTCACACGGCCTCACAGCGGCGTCCGCCGGGGACGCAGACCTCGGCCAGGAAAGTGTCAGAGCTGCCGGCCACCTGCCTGGGCCCCCGCTCCTTGGCAGCTCCCACCATGGACAGGACATTCCTGAAAGCTGAGGCTACACGTTGGGGGTTTGGAGCTGGAAAGGCTGGGCCAGGTCCATGGGCCATGGTTGCCTCGTGGCTGAGGGTCGCTTCTGCCTGTCCTCCTCCCGTCCTCCTGGCCCCTCAGGGTTGACCTGGGCGATGGGCACTCATCCTGTTTCCCTTCCTGCAATCTACACCAGGGCCTGCCTACTCTGGTCTTTACCCTAGTGAGGCCCCTGTCTTCCCAACACCCACCATGCTTGGGGCCCGATTTGGGCAGGCCACCACAGGCTGCCCTTAGGTCCCATCAAAGTAGCCTGCTGGGCTGGGGGCTGTCTCCTTCCTCCCCTTGTCTCCTCCAGGTCCTGGGGCTGGGCCACACTTGGCACTTAACCATCCCCTTTGAGTCTTTTCTCCCAGCCAGACTGAGGGCAGAGGAGGGCTCAGCAGAGCCAGGCCGTCTGGGAACATGGAGCCTGTAGAAGCCCCTGAGGATGGGCTGAGTGCAACTGAAAAGACCAAGTGGAGCATGCCCCACCTGCAAAACCCAGGAAGTCGCCTCGTGGACATGAGAGAAGGGCTGAGGGAGCAGAGGGCAGAGGGACAAGGGCCTGGCGATGGAAAGGGACCAGGGAGGACCAGCCTTGGGGACATATCTTCCAGTCCCCACGCAAGGTAGATACAGCCACAGGAGGGAGTTGCCTCAGGACACGTGAGCAGATATGATTGTCCCACTTCCGGGTCTGGCCATAAAAGTCTCCAGAGAACCCTCCTCTCTCTCTTCCCTCTACCCCTGCTGGAAGGAGATGACGTCCAGCCTTCTCAGGAGCGCAGAGCCAGGAGACAGTGGGTCGTGGAGATGCTGGGGCAGAGCAGCCACCCAACATGAGCCACCCTCACTGAGCAGTGAGAGCTGGAGAAATGTGCATGCAGAGAACATGGTCAGCAGGACTGGATCACACTAGGGACAGGAGCAACAGCTGAGGGAAGGCTGTGGTTTAGAGGTCACCAGTCCCTGTGGTTCTGTTGGTCTGGGTGTAGCAAGCCCACCTTGGACCTTAACCATCGCAGACCCTTCCACCCACTGAGTATTAGTGTGCTGAGCAGTAAGGTACTGAGCATTGGGGTACTGAGCGTCAGGGCACTGAGCGTCACGGTACTGGGCATTAGGGTACTGAGCATCAGGGCACTGAGCATCACGGTACTGGGCATTAGTTACTGAGCATCAGGGCACTGAGCATCAGGGCACTGAGAGTCAGGGCACTGAGAGTCAGGGTACTGAGCATTAGGGTACTGAGCATCAGGGCACTGAGTGTCAGGGCACTGAGCGTCAGGGTACTGAGCGTCATGGTACTGAGCATTAGGGTACTGAGCGTCAGGGTACTGAGCATCAGGGCACTGACAGTCAGGGTACTGAGCGTCAGGGCACTGAGCGTCAGGGCACTGAGCGTCAGGGTACTGAGTGTGAGGGCAGCCAAGAGGAGGGAAGAGGAGGAGTGTGTGCAGGTGAGGGTCCTGAGGAGGAGGGTGGTGATACGTGGACGCCAGTCTGTCTTAGGAACACCCAGGACCTGTCCTTTAGCTCACCCCTCGCACTGCATATTTCCAGAAAGAAATCATTGCTCCACGGAGGCGGGTTTTCCATCTGGGCTTTGTTGATGAGCTATTTTGGAGGAAACTTCTGCGTTAACTCACTTCCCTTGCCGAGCTCATGCGGTGACAATTAGGGGAGGCAGAAAGATGGCGAGGCTGGGAGCTGGCCGCTGGGGAGAGGCTCTGCCTGGGCCGACACCGTCCACCCCATCCCGTCTCCCACCGGTCCCCCACCTGCCAGGACACTGGCATGACTGTGGGTCTGGGGTCTGGATTTCCGAGGCTGGGATCCGGGTAGATGGGGGCTGTTTCTGCACGTGCGGCCCTTCCAGGCCCCTCCCCAGGGCCCTCTCTGTCATCCGGCTCTGGCTAAGCTGTTTCCCACGCTGCATTTCCAACCGCTCAGCCCCCCAACTCCATCCATCAACCCAGCTAAGGAAATGCCTCTGTCATCCCACCCAGGCCCCAGGGCCTCCACCCCCAACTCTGGGCCTGACTCTTGGGGCAATGGCCCCAACTCGAGCCTCTGGAAGAAAGGAACCCTCACCCACGGCTCCACACCCTGGCCCTGCCCTGAGATCTCTTACCCATCCTGTCTTTGGGGCACTTCCAAGCTCCCCACTTCCCGAAACTCTGCAAATGTGACCCGCCTCTCCCTCCATATCCCTGCAGCAGCCTCTCTGGTCTTTTGTGATGACACTTCTTGGAAGGGTGACTGTCATGGGTTGAATTCTGTCGCACCCCCGCCCCCCCCCCCCACAAATTCATGTTAGAGCCCTAACCCCAACACCTCAGAACGTGACTGTGTTTGGAGATGAGGCATTTAAGGTAAAATTAGGTCACTAGGGTGGGCTCTTATCCCATAGGGCTGGGGTTCTCATAAGCAGAGGAAATCAGGACATAGACATGCACAGAGGGACGACTGTGTGGGGACACAGGGACAAGATGGCCGTCTGCACTTCGAGAACAGAGGCCTCAGAAGGAAGCCGCCTCCGGGGCTGCAGGCAGTAAACGTCTGTGGTTTAAGCCAGCCAGTCTGTGGGACTGGGTTATGGCTGCCCAAGCTGACTCATCAGCGATATTTCTGCCCCACCTCAGTTTCCCCACCATCTTGTGGCCCATCAACCCCTCCCAGTCCTTATAGAACTCACCTTCCCTCGGTCACCATTGCCCTCAAAGGGCTCTTGGTGAGCCTTACTTTAGGGCAACCAAGTGTTCCCCTTGGCCTCCCAGAGCCCCTCCATGCTCTGAGGTCGCCCTGACCTTGGGCCACTGCCCACCACCACCTCGTGTGTGTCTGGCCTGGGTCTCCCCACCAAGTGCCCCCACTGAAACCCTGGGTCTGCCTTGCTCAGCTGGGCCCAGGGTGGGGCACAGGCCCCTGTTTAAAATGGGTGCTGAAAATCACCCTCCACTGCTCGAAGCCCTCTGAGGGCCTTGGGTCTCCACAGCTGCCTCTGGGGAGCTGCTACCTGGCTCCACGCACACCAAGCCCTCCATCCAGGCAACCCAGGTCCTCCTGAGCTGACTGGAGACTTTGGGGGCCACCCATTCCTGCTCTTGCATGACCTTACCGTTTCCTAAGTCGTAAAAGAGGGGAACGCCTAGTCTCGGGAAGAGCCTCCGGGCACGCAAGATTCATGGTCATGGACCCCACTGGGCCCCTGTGAGGTAACGCTGGCTGTCAGGGTCCTCATGGCCAGAGGCACCTGGAGTCCCCAGGCCAAGGAGCCGGCTGGGCTCTGGGGCCTTGGATGACCCACTGTCCCTGCTTGTTGCCTTCCCATCTGCCCTCTTCTCCATCCTTCACTGGACAGGCCAGCCCAGGCAGCGGCCTATGGTTGGCCTGGGGTGCCCACCCTATACAGGCTCCAGGGCTGGACTGGACTGAGCAGGTGGACACATAGGATGGCCTTGGAAGCCATGCACCACTCATGCAGCACCCAGCATGGTGCCCACTGCCTGGGGCTGGCCCTGGGTCCCCTCCACTGTCCCCACTGCTCCCCATTCACCCCGTGCCTGTTCCAGTGTGGTAGAGGGCATACCCCTTCTCAGTGGAGACTAGGGGAGCACAGGGGCCAGTGCAGGGGCTGGGGGTCTCCTGCCACACGTCTTCAAGGGACCCACAGCCCCTGCACTCCAGCCCGGTGCCCTCCAAAGGGGCTTGGGTAGAGGCCAGTGCCCCCAACTCGGGGTGCCCGTGGAGTCCCTAATCCGATGTCCCTTAGCTGGGCCCCTTTCCCTGGGGTTCCTCTAGAATCCAGACTGCTCCAGGCATTCCCAGGGCTCCTTCATGGGTCCTCTCAGCCTGCCTACTTCTGTCCCACACACAATCCATGCACAGGGGGTCAGAGGCCATGCTGGAGGATGTCCAGCTCTGTGCTGGGGTCTAGGAGCTGCCTTGGTGACTGCACTCCAGAGGCAGCCCGGGCATCGGCTGGTACCTGACCACTTACCCCTGATGCATCTTCCCCAGGCAGAGCTCCTGGGTCACAGGGAGGGCCCTGAGGGTTGCAGCTGACATGGGGTCTCGATTAGCCCTGCCTACTTGTGTGCTGGGGAGCTCAGGTTGATGTGCACCCAGCTTGGCCAGAGTGCCTGCTGGCACGTGAGGCTCAGCCCTGTCTGGGAAGGCTCCCAGGATGCACAGAGACCCTGGCCCCCCCAGGGGAGCCATGTTTCCCCCACTGAAGGCAGCAGGCAGCAGCTGGTTGCTCTGTGCAGGCGCAGGTCTGGGGACTCACGTGGGGCCTCTGGTAAGGAGGGGAAGGGGCTGCTCCTCCAGCTTGTCAGAGGGTAGGGACCCACCACAGTGTGAGGGTCCATGAGGAGCAACTTCCCCATAAGGGGCCCCCACTCATCTATCAGACCGTGGTCATTGTTGTGCCAGTGAAGGAGGTGCCCAGGCCCAGGGACTCAGGACGCATCTGGCAACACCCATGTGCAGAATCACCCCAGGGGTGCCCCTCTGGCTCCCCTCGGAGCTCACTTTAGAGGGCCGTGCCGGGACTCCACCCAGAAGACCCCATGCTGTCCGTTCAGCTCAACCCCCTCCCCCCACACTGTGCAGCCTGCGCTGCGCCCTGGCCCTCCCACCCCCCCGTCTCCATGTGCCATGTGGAAAGGGTGGCCCCTTCCCAACAAGGACGGCTGGGTCCCGGTGGTGACTGTCCTCGCCCCCTGATCCCTGACCAGCCAACCCCTCACCCTGGTTCTCTTCTTTGTTCCTGTGTTTCCGGGTGGTGGTTGGGTGGACAGCCAGCTGAAATGTCACCCCTCGCCCCCTCCTCCTCCTGCTCGGCAGGCCCCAGGCCCAGGTGTGGGCGTCCTAGGGCTGGGATGGGGCCTTGGTGCCCAGGCAAAGGGCCTTAAAAAATGAGAAGGGAAAGTAATAAATCTCTCTTTTCGCCTCCTCCCTCCCGTTCTCACCATAAAACAAGAAATTTATTTTTCACATCGCGCTGGGGGCTGCAGCAAGCACTGCAGTTATCCCCCCTGCACTGGGCCGAGCTCTGGGGTTCATTTGGGGGTGGGGGGTGGGCAGGGGAGAGTTTATTTTCTATTGCTTTTGCAAGAAAAGGGAGGGGAGAGGGCTGGCGTGAAGGCCGCACAGAAATCCTCTCCCTCTTCCCTCTCACAGGAAGGCAGGGGGATGGGAGGGGGCCCTGTATTTCCCCCTTCACTTCCCTTTTCCCTTTTCACGGCCATGTTTAAACAGAGGGCAGCTGCCCCATGACATTTACCCTCCGGCATCTTCAAACTCAGAAGGGGCTTTGATGTCTTAACTGCTGCTCCAGCCACCAAGTCGCTCTTTCCCAAACCAGTGGGCGGCTGCCCATGCAGGCACTGGACGGACCCCTTTCTCAGAAGTGGTGTTTCTAGGCTTCAGAGAGTGCCCTGTGGGAACTCCCCAGATCCCCAGAAATCAGCCTCACACATAAAGCCAAGCCAGGGGCCAGCTACCCCAGATGGCCGGGAGCTCGACTGCCCACGCTTGCTACCTCCCTGCGCCCAGACCCGCTCACGGTCCCTCCTGCCCACACCTGGTCCCTGCATGTCCTCTCCATGCACCCACCCACCCAGGCTTCCTTCACAATGGCCTCTCGCCTCTGGGACTGTCTCAGAGGGACTCCCGCCTTCTTGTGCACAGCTCCAGGGAGCAGAGGTGGCCACCAGGCAGTTCTGACTGTCCGTGGATCCCCGCCATGGGACATCAGTGTGCCATCCTGGGCTGGGCGTGTGGGATGTCTAATGGGACAGCGGGCTCCCCTCTGCCTCCACTGCCACTCTCCTGAGCCAGACCCCCTTACACCAGCCACCATTAGCCTCCTCAGGCCCCCCGCCGAGATTCCTCCTCCCTCTTCCCAAGCAGTAGCCTTTCTGAGGCCCCTCCCCTCTCTGTTAGCTGCCAGGGCCACCTAAACCTCTTGGGAGCCCAGACTCTGCTCTCTGCCCCAGCATACCCAGGTCCAGGCGTGATTGCCGGGCTGGGGTTCCTCTGCACCCCACCTAATGAGTGCTGCTCTGCCAGCCTAGCTCCCTCCCCAGCAGCAAGCACTGGGCTCCAGTGGTCTCAGGTGGTCTCGGAAGGGCGTGGTGGATGGACACCCTCCCCTCCATACTCTGGAACCCCAGATCTGTGGCTACAAGACCAAAGCAAAGGTGGGAACTCCTGTTTCTGTTCCAGGCCACAGCTGGGAGACCCGAGGTGGGGTGGGGTGGGTGAGGAACCCGGCTGCCTTAGGAAGAGGTGAAAGGGCAGAAGGCGGTCAAGTGAGGAGGTGGAGAGAGAGGGCAGAAACCCACAAGCAGAGGGGCAGCTGCTCAGCAGAGGGGGCGCTCGGAGGGGCAGAGAGGGGGCTGCGACTGGGGGAGGAAAGGGTTAAACCTGGGCAGCCCCACTTTTCTGTCTCCCCAGACACCCCTGCCCACACCCACTCCTCCCCTTCTCTGGCTGTCCTGGACCCCTGCCTACTGTCCCCCCCATACCCTCTGGGTGTCTCTGCGGGTCTTCCAGCTGCCCCTTCCCCTGCACCCCCACCATGTGCACTGCTCTGGGGTAGGGGCTCAGTCGAAGTCCCCCAGGCGGCCCTGGGTGGCCGTGCCTGGTGGGTGGGCAGAGGCCGGGGTGGGGCTGGTCAGGCCAGGGCGCCTCGTGGCCCCCCCACGGCCCCCCATGCCCCCCCCCGCAGCCCCTCTCCCGCCACCACGGCCTCCCCCCGCCTCGTGGGCCCCCCCAGCTTTCTGAGCACCATTGTTATTAATGTTATTATTACAGCCGCTGCGAAAACACCGCACTAAGCCCCTCGAGTGATTTATTTAGCGTGTGGCCTTGTTGATTAGGCCAACTTTCCATGGTGGTGGGGGCAGCAGCGCCTCGGCTCCAGGAATCTCTGGTCTGGGGGGCCGCCCGCCGGGCGCCTCTGGGCAGACACCGAAGTCTCAGCCCCTCCCGCCCTGCGGGAGGCTCCCTGTGAAGGGGAGGCAGCCCCCTGCCCCAGAGAGGACCCAGTCTGAGGGGGTAGGCAGCCCCCACCCTAGGGGAAGCCCCCGTCTGATGGGGGAGGCAGGCCCTGCTGCAGGGTGACCTGCGCTGAGGTCACAGGAGGCCACTCAGCCATTGAGGGGTAGCCAGCATGGCAGGGAAAGCTGGCACCAAGCAGGAGGCGAGGGGCTGAGCCTCGGAGGGCCTCACTCCTGCACCCCAGGGCAGTCCTGGAACCCTGGAGGCCCCTTGTGCTCACTGCCTTTCTACCGGATGTGGGGATCTCCGCAGGGCTGGGGGTGGAGGTCTAGGGGCTCGGCAGAGGTGCAGTGAGACACAGCAGCGTGGGGGCCTGGTCAGCACGGAGCCCTGTGTGCTTGGAAGGGGGCTCAGGAGAGGGGGACCTCTCAGGGATAGAGCCCAGCTCTCCAACAGCCCTTCTCACCCTCCCCCAGGTACCAGTCATGGGGTGGGGGGCTGGCCTGCCGCTCAGCTCTGCCTGCCCCCGTCCCCCAGGAGAAGGGCCCAAAGGGCCGGGATTTCACGCCAGCCCCTGCTTTGGCTGCTGGAGGACACAGCCTCAGCTCCAGTTCCAACACGGCTGCAGCCTTCTCTCCTTCCCTTTTATGACTAATAAAAGGGATTGTAAACCCTGTATGTGTACAAAGTGCACCCTATAAATGGCTCCTGGTAATATTGACGTTTGCAGCGGTGCCCCTCGGCGCTCTGCCGGGAACAGCCGGGGATGGGGGGAGACGGCCCCAGACACTCGCTGGCCGGCCCACCCAGGGACGGAGAAGCAGGCAGAGCCCACCCCTGTGGGTGTAATCTCTCGGGGCCAGAGGGACTGTGTGTGTGCATGGGGGGGGAACGGGACCCTCACCCCTGACAGACACCCTTCCAGCATATGGCTCTGGGTGTGAGATGCCAGCTGCTCCTGTGGTCACACCCCTCCCAGGACAAGTGAAGGGGCACTGCGGCTCCTTTGCTGGTCCCCTGTATGTGGCACACCGTTAGCCTTGAGATTTTTTTCCCCATCTACCTCTGGGGTGTCCTGCCTGTGGGTGCCAAGGAGAAGCTGTTTGTTCCAGCCCGTGCCCCATCCTCCCTCAGCCCCCAGGGTGCAGGAGGAGGCCATGTTCCCAACCCCCTAAGAGGACAATCCAGGCAGTGGCAGTGGGGAGATGGGAGGCAGAGGATAGAGCAAGACCCAGGGGCAGCTCTAAGGATTAAACCTTGTTTTCCTGTCACTCTGACCCACTCCATCTGCCCTAAGAGGCCCTGGGAAGACACCGATCATTTTTTAAGGTGAATTTCCTTAAGGTTCTTCTGCTGAGCATGCCGGATAGAATCCAGGAGGCGGTAAGAGTGACAGGTAGAGGGGACCCGCCTGGGGCTGAAGCCCTGAGTGTGACTTTTATGGATGTTCCACTCCTAACACACCAAAGGAGGGGTGGGCGGCCCCCCATGTCTGTCAGGTCTGTCCATGTTTAACTAGAGTGAATGTTTATCCTTTAATAAAATTCTGGGGAAGAATTGCCTGTTTTTGGTTTTTAGGAGCCATTCCGTAAAAAACAAGAACTGACTGCTTTGAAATGGGGCTTGCGTGCAGGCTGTGCGGGACCATTTGTCACCTGGCCTGGGGGAGTGGGGATGGTGCCCTGATGTGCAGTGTGTGCCCATCGCTGTGCTGTAAACATCCCTCCTTGGAAACAGCCGGTTTCCAAGCTATACCAGCAGACATGACTGAATGCAGAGAAAGGGGAGACCTGCCCCCCAACAAGCGAACTTGAAAGTAGAGCATTCTCAGTGGGACTTCACAGGTCTGAACCTGGGCGGGGGGAGCCAATGTTGTCCTAGGTCTGTCTCCCGTCTCTGCTGCCCACCCCATGCCCAGGGTCCCAGTGGTTCACCCCCAGCCTCCTCCCTGTCCCACCAAGGTCACCTTCCCTGCATGGACCTGATCCTACGGCCCCTCTCCCCTGGCCCGCACCCTCCAAGACAGAAAATGAGCAGAAGGGGAGTCAGGACAGGAATAGGCATTCTCAACTGTCTGCAGTTCCCATGGGCAGAACCCCAGGTCTGGAGACACAGGACCATAGGGGCTCCCCAAAAATCACCTGCGGGGGCTGGGCTCTGTCTCTCACAGCTGATGAGACAAAGCCACCTCCCACGTGCAGCCAGGGCAACTATGCAGAGGGTCTGCTGTCCTCTCTGCCTGCCCACTGGCACCTCAGGAGAGTGCCAAGGCTGGGCTCCGAGGGTGCAGGGGACCCAGACCCCAAGTGGCTCAGACCTGCCTCTGCTTTGTTTGGCCTCAGCTGGCTGCATGGTGGGCGAAGGTCAGCCCAGACTTGACCACCCTGCTCAGTGCCCTGTACTGTTGGTCCGACAAGTACCAGCGACATCCTTCATGCTAATGAGGGAGCCTTGGCGTCTGCACCAGAGATGGGAAAACTTGGGGGTGCTTAGGGGCCAGGGCAGGGCCAACACCCATGCTGGCAGGGTCCCTACTGGGCTCCAAGACCCTTCCTCTCCTTGCCATCCCCCCCTAATTTTATCACCTCACTCCGGGGCTGTGACAGCAGCTCTGCTTCCTGCCACCCTGGCTTCGGGTCCTGCACACAGACCTTTCAGTCCCCAGACAGCAGGCAAACCCGCCACCCAGTAGAACCTTCCAGGGATGGGTGGTCTAGGGTTGCACTGCCCAGCCTGGGAGACCCTGAGACTGGGACGTGGAGAAGCAGCCCCGTGCATGTGGCGGGGAGGCACAAGGCCTGGTGAAATCTGAATCCCAGGCTAACGCGTGGGTTTCAGCATGCGTGTGTGCCATGCAGTGTGTGTGACACTGTTATGGACATATGCACATATTAAACGATCACTTGTCCTTTACCTGAAATTCAAATTATACCAGGCATCCCATGTTTTTATTGGCTAATCTGGCTACCCTACAAGTTACAAGTTGGTCCTCCAGCAGCCGGACAGCCTGGTCTGGACTTATCCCATGGTAGGTGGTCCCAGCGGGGGTGGAGAGGCCACCACTGGGCCTCCTGGTGGCCATCAAGGACGCATGGAGTCTTGGCCAAGCACAGTAGACCTGCTGCTCAGCTGTCTCAGGCCAACGCCATGTCCCCTGGGGCATCCCTAGGGTCCTATCCTCACTCCATGCCCCATCTCTGCTCCACTTTTTGTTCTTCCTGTCAGACCCTGGTCCTGCTCATCCCACTGGTCTGTGTGCAGACAGTCGGCTCAAGGCAGGAAGGAGGCACCCCTAACTCCGATTCCATGTGGCTTGAGGCAGGCCTGCTCTGGGTTCTAGGTGTCTTTCCCAGGGTGGGCTGGTGGGCAGAGGCGTGGGTCTCCTGAGGCTTCCCAACGTGCTGGGAGCAGGCTGTCCAACCCTGGGGCACCAGCTCTGGCAAGCCCCCAATGGGGCTGGTTCTGGCTGTGCCCCCTCTCCCCCCCTGGGTCTGTGCATCCCCGCAGGATGGTTGCCCCACCCCTGTGCTCTGCTGACACCGCCTTGCCCCTTCCTCAGTTTGAGAGTAGTTGGAGGTGGAGCAGTGATGAGAGGGGACAGGGGTGCTGCAAGCTCTAGAGGTTTAGTCCTCCCTGACTGCGAGCTCCAAAGGCCACACTTCCGGGAAGAGTGAGGGCCGGCGTGTGTGCTCCTTGTCCATACATTTGTGTGTATGCACGTGTGTGCACCTGAGTCCATATGTGTATACACACATGAGCATGTGTGCGTCCACGTGAGCACTGTGCATGTGTGTGCGTGCACGTGTGTGCTCACAACCTTGTGTGTATACATGTGAACATGTGTGTACCCAGGTACATGAATGTGTGCATGTGTGCGTGTATATGAGTGTGTGCATGCTTGTGTCCACATGTTTGTATGCAGGTGTGTGTGCACGTATGTGTTTTCTGAGGGAAGCAAAGGATGGGGCCGGAGAGCCCAGCAGGCAGAACGCAGCCTTCTGTGGACAGGCAGGACGAGGGCCACCCTTCCAGTGAGCAGAGCCTCTGACCCCATGTGCCACCATTCTGAGCCATGGTAAGAGCACAGGGACCGGGCTGGCCTTGGTCCCCTGGCTGTGCTATGGTAGCTTTTCCCTTCCTCTCCCGGGAGGCAGAGGATCTGCAGGACCCGGAGCAGAGAGGACACTGGTCTGCATTTACAGACTCAAGCATGCTACTGTGGGGCCCCCACACACAGCTGGGCTTTCGAACCTGGCCTGGGGGCCAGGGTACTCTGGGGGAGTCCCTGGCACCCCACTGCCCCATCCTGGCTTTTTGGGTCTCCCAAGCGGGTGGGCAGCTCATTGAGTGTTTGGGGTGCTGAGGGCCCGCTGAGAGGGGCAAGTACAGTGTGCAATGCCAAGGCCGGCTGACCCGCCATGGCTGCCCAGTTGCCATCCTCCCCCTGGGCTCCTGTGGGGCCCGGCCCCTGGCTGCAAGCCGCAGCCTCCACCCTCGTCTCGGACACCTCCTGACACTAGAGGCCCCGCTGCCCGCCAACGCCCGGCCCCCCAGCCCGGGCCCCCAGGCCCCGGCCCAAGGATAAGAGGCCTGTGTGTTCTGGCCTGAGCCTGCAGCGGGAAGGAGCCGCTGTCTGGAGGGCCTCGTGGGATTTGCAAATGCAGGTCGAGTTTGGTTACATTTAATAGAGGGAGCGGAGGGTTTCTTCTAAACCACCTCGCTGGCCTCAGACCAAGTGTGGGGAAGCAAGAAGGACATCAATCTTTCCCTGTTTGAAACAAGTTTTCTTTTAAAAATTGTTTTCAAAGTAAAAAATTCCAGGCTCCATTTTTCCTTATGTGCCTTCCAGACAGGGACCCCTCCCAGGTCTAGGGACCCCTCGCTGGGCTTCTATCCACCTACCCTGGGACTGCCACCCTTCCCTAGGAGGCAGCCTGGGCTGTGGGATGGGGCTGCACCCCAGAAGGTGCTCCAGGGGAGTCCTGGGGGCTGGGTGCAGGAGCACACGGGTGGGGGGGTGTGGACCAGCAGCCTGTGGGAAGCGCTGAGGGAGCGGCCAGGCTGCGCAGAGACCCCCTTGGAGAAGGGGGGCCCAAGGTGCTCAACTCAGACTTGGGGCCACAAGCCCAATGTCCCCACAGGCTCTGCTCCAGCGGACAGCTGGGGTGGACTCTCAAGGCCTGGGTGCCTCCTCGCTCTTTTTTCCCCACAGTCTCTCCCAGGCCTGCACCTTCCTCCCCCCATTCCCCGGGGTGCCTGTGTTTCCTGGTACCTCCCAATAGGTGGCATAAAAGATTGTAAAGGTCACATATGACACACACACACACACACACACAAGAAAAGAAACAAAAGACTTCTCCCGATTGACATTGAGGCCAGTGCCCGCAGAGCTTCCAGGATCCGTGTGGAGCACACACGGGCCAGGGAGGGTGGAGGCCTCTGGTGGTTCCCTTTGCTCCAAGGACCTCTGTCTTCCTAGTCTCCCCCTCTTCAGCCAACATTCATGACTCTGAAGGCTGGCCCAGCGGGCAGCAGTGTCCCGGGCAATCTGCTCATGTCCAGTGGGAATGGCTTGCCCGGAGGGAAGGATGGGAAAATGGTTGCTCTTGGACGCAATGGCCACCACCCCCACCACCGGAATGGAGGCTCAGGGGGCAGAAAGCCTTGGCCTCCCTGTGGACAGCTGGGCCAGACAGTCCCTGAGTGCCCGCCCCTCGCCCCCCCCACACCTGTCTGTGTGTCTGTGCAGGGTGTCTTCTGAGCTTCTGATTGCCCTGCTGCTTGGTCTCCCGGGCGAGAAAGGGTCCCTGCACCCACTAGCTGCCCAAATTCGGGGCAAGAACACTGGCCCTTCCCCCACAGCAGCACCAGGTGGACCTTCATCTCCGAGGACAGGCACGACCCCGTCTTCTCACCCCCGGTTCTACCCCCTGAATGGGCACGAATGACCACAGTACCCATGGGACCCCACAGGAGACCCCAGAGAAACCTTCGGCACCTCCTCTTTCCTTCCCATTCCAGTGTCCTGACCCCTGGCTTCTCCGGACCACCTTCCTATCCCCTGGTGTCTGCTGGCTGAGGGGATCTGGCCCTCTCGTGATGGGGGACTGCCCTGGGGAGCATGGACTGGGGTCCAGCAACAGAGAGCCCACTCTGGCCTGGGAGCACAATGAGCAGGTGACCTCAGGGAGGTCCCCCTGCCTGGCACGAAGAACAATGGACGAGCTGGGTCTCATGGGCGAGGGTTTTGAGAGGAGAGGTCTGTGAGCAGGCCCTGGAGAGGAGAGGAGAAGCGTCTGGTCTGGGCATCTGCACTCTGGAGCCAGGTGGGGGCCAATCCCACCCCTTACTTGACAGATGGGGACGCCAAGTTCCAGGGAGGGCACTGGGGTTGAGGCCACAGAGCTAGTGAGGAGCGTGCAGCAAAGCTCCGGCAGGTGAACCCCTTGTCACTGCGCCTCTGCTTGAGAGGAGAGGATGGCTGTTTCTGTTTCTTCCTGACTCCCCTGACTGACGGGCTTTGCAGGAAATGAGCGCATGCCTCTGAGGCCCCTGCCCACTGCAGCCGTGACAGTCAGGGGCCCTTCAAGCTGCTGACCCCACATGTGCCAGCATGGGGGTGAGAGTGGGTGGGAGCAGCGTGGGCAGGATGGCACCCAGTAGGGACCCCGCCAAGTGTTCCAGGAAGCGCCTTTCGGGAGGAACCAAGTTGCACAGAGTGGGCTCCGGGCAACTCGTCCTGGACCAAGGAAAGCAAACAGGGGAAGCAGGAAGCAGTTGAAAGTGAGAAACTTTAGGAAGTGAGAGCTTGCAAGGCCAAGAGCCTCCAGGAGAGAGACAGCATGCGCAAAAAATGGCAAGGGGCCGCCACCCCTGCCGGTGGTCCGCCTCAGAGCAGGTTCTCTCCATTCCCCGCCGCCCACCTACCATGACCCCACCTTCAGCCCCAACCCAGCCCAGCCCAGCCCCTGCCCTGTGAGCCCCCCACCATCTGTGCACAGTAGGGAGGCAGGACCCAGCCTGGGGCTGCTGCTGGCTGGGAAACCAGGTGGGTGGGAAGACCCTGGGCTGCTTGTTCTCAAACCCCAGGCAGGGGAGAAAGGGGACGAGGGACAGGCAGGACAGAGGGCAGGAGGAGGATTCCAGGGTGCTCTGGCCTCCTGGTGGGGACAGCTGGCCCCCTGACTGTCCCTGAGGGGCACTTCAGGCCATGGCTATTTCCAGCCTAAGGACTCACTGGTCCAATTCTCTGAGGCCAGGCATGTGGGCATTGGGGAGAGCTGAGACACAGGCGCTCCAAGACCCCAAGAAGGACACGGGTGGCTGAGCTGACAAGTGAAAATGGAAGGGCGGGGGGCTTGGGTTTCCTTACTCAGCACCCCCTCCAGATGCCCCCACTGCTCTGTGCCTTTCCCCCTCCCTCGGCTTTCAGACCTGGGAGCGGAAGGGGTTCACAGAGACAGGGTTGTCATAGCAGTGCTGCCCACAGAATGAGCGGGGGCTCCAGGGGGTTGGGGAGCCCCTTGCCCGTGAGGCTCTGGCCAGCCTGGACCTTGTAGCCTTGCCTGGCACCCCCTTCCCCAGCCCAAGTCCTGCCCTCACCCATGGACGTCCTCACGGTCCCTTCTTGCCAGCTATCCCCTTTCGTCTCTACTGGCTTCGAGTGGCAGCCCCAGCTGCTGGTCCCGGCCCACTGCCTGCCCCGCTCCACTGGGGCGTGGGGCGCTGGGAGGGGCTGCAGGCCCTTTTTGGGCCTATTCACCACAGAGCACCTGGGCCCACCAGGGGAGGCCTCTCAGCACGACCACGCCTGCAGGCTTGCGGCCCACCAGACAGCACAGCGGCTATTTCGAGCCTGGTGTTGGTTTCCTTGTCCTCTTCCCAAAGAGGAAGGGAATGAGGACACCCTGCCTCCCAGGCGTCAGCCGGGCGCTCCGAGACCCCAAAAAGGGCAGTGAGGGCTGGGACGGAGAGATCAGCTCAGCCCGTCCAGCCTTCTTTGCGCTCATGAGCTTGTGGGCTCCAGTGCCAGCCGTTTAAGGCCCCAGCATCACCATCTCCCTAAACCATGTTCTGAGAGGGTTTGGGGAGGTGGCCCCTCTCAAGAGCAGGGAAGTTGAGGTGATGGGCAGAGGGGGCTCACACCTTCTCCCCGCCCAAGAATCAGGGGGCACCCAGCAGGCCTCAGCCCCCAATGACCCCTTCATGGTCCCCAGGCCCTTCTGGTGGGCCACCTGACTCTTGGGGTCCAATTGGAAGGGCTAGCTTTGGGGCTGGGCTTGTGAGATCTCAGAGGACAGTGAGATCCCCCTCACCTGCCAGCTAGCCGGCGGCAGGCTGGCTCAGGATAGGGCCACCTATGGGGCGTCCTAGGGAGGGGCTGGGCTTCACCAGGCCTGCCTGGGACCCTAACAGCAAGGCAGTCTACGCACACACAGTGTCGGCTAAATGACACACTCGCCCCATCCAATGCATCTACTATCTTCCTCTATTTGCCCCCGGGTAAGCCAGAGTGAGCCTAGGCAGACCTGTCCCCTGGGCCATCAGCCAGCCACAGGCCCTCAGAGAGGGGCCATCCGTGTGCAGTCAGCACGCCCCACATCCCGGGATCCTGTCCAGAGCAGGTGCCCCTGGGCGAAGACAGCTCAAGGGAGCCCAACACCCCAGAGGGCTGTGGGCAGAGGGTGTGGGGAAGCACTGGGTGGAAGGGTGGGACTCGGTCAACTTCCCACAAGTTTCCAGAGTGCGTGGCGCTTGCTCTGAGGGCAGCGTCCTCCCAGACCTGTTTTCTTCCCAGGGAGCTGTGCAAAATGGGCACAGATTTTGCAGAGGCAGCCAGACCACTCCTGCCCCAGGGCACACACAGGGGTTGGTACAGGCCCTGACCAGGCAGCTGGGCGCATGGATGCTCTGGACACAGGTTGCCCAGGCCCTGGCTTGAGCCCCCCGAAAACAGCCGGGGCTGCCCGCCCATGTCCGGGGCAGAGCTCCCGCCAAGCCCCAGAGCTGCCCAGCCCCCACCCCTGGCCATGCCCACCGCTGCTCCCACACCTTGGACGATGGGCACCAGCAGCCAGGTCCCTCCCCAGCCAGTGTGTAGGGCATTAGCTCAGCCTGCTGCGGGGGAAGGGGGGGGGCTGCCGGCTCCACCCATGGGCCCCGCACTTCCATCTGACTGCACACCACGGAGCTAGGGCCCAGAGCCTTCCCCACCAGACGGAAGCTGCTGGGGAGCTTGAGCTGGGGTGGGGGTCTGGAAGGCAGGATTGGGGGTGCTTCTCAGGCCCTACAAGCTCAGAGCCATGCCAGGCGGTAGTCGCGGTCAGCTTTGGGGAGCCTGCTGCTCAGGACCAGTGGTAGCTGTGCCTGCAGGGGGCTTGCGGTCTGTCTGGGTGGACGCCAGGCCATCTGGGTGCGGATGTCCAGCTGGGCAGCACAACGCCAGCAAACGGGAGACGTGCCCTTCTCAGGGTGCCGGGGCCCTGGTTTGCGGCCCAGCGCTGGCTCCATGTGGGGGGTTGACCGGCCTCACATTTATCTCCACAAAGCCAGAGAGAGGTCCAGGGATCTCAAGCAGTCAGGACCAAGACCAGTGACCACTGAATCCAGAGGGAGTGGTCCAGCCTCAGCCCCAGGACAAGGACAGGCTGGAGTCCCAGAGCTGGCTGCACACTCTGAGCCCTGCACCCCTAGGAAGGGGTGGGAGGGTCGTCTATCCTGGGGGCGGCAGGGGTGTTCCCAGCCCCCACCCTGACTTTAGGACTAGGTGAAAGTTTGGGTTTGACCCTCTCCTCTCTTTTCCAACCCCCCTCCCCAGGGTCCCCACAGTCCCTGAGGACCCCTCTGCCCTTGCCTTATGCCAGGCCCCACGGGGCTGTGGAGGGGCTGGGGGCGTGGGGTTGTGAAGAAGACCCTGGAGCCGATGCAGCCTGGTGCTCTGTGGAGCACTAACTATCGAGGACTTGCTGGAGGTCCCCACAGGCCTTCGGAGGGAGGCGCAGAGCCAAGGTCCCCTAAGGCCCCCACCAGCCTCCTGCCCCAAGCAGGTGAGACCCAGGCTGGCTATGGGGCAGCCAGGAGACTGGGGGTGGCTGGGGCCCAGGGGCTGACTTTCGGGCAGAGGTGGGCAGGGACAGACCCCCTTTAGGAATCCTTCTTCCAGGGTCTCTGCCCAGAGTGGGTCCTGGGGACCATCCAGGCTGAGCCAGCTCTGGCCTCCATCCGGGTCAGCATCCCTCCTTAGGCTGCGGGGGCAGGCGGTCAGCCCCGGGCCACCCCGGAATAGGCATAGGAGGCCAGGAGATGGGGTGGGGGTATGAGTGCAGGGGTCCGTTCCGGCACCCCGCCTGGAGGCCTTGGTCTTGGGCTGTGGACCCTGGCTGCCCCAGCTCCCTTTGGCCCCAGGAGCCCAGGAATGTGTGGTGCCCAGACACGTCCCCGCCAGGAAGTGGCCACCTTGCCAAAGGTGTCCAGACCAGCGTGTCTCCCCTGGCAGCTGCTGAAACGGCCCACTGTGTCTGCAACTGTGCCCAAACGCAGGGCACACTGGGCGAGTGGCCGCGGGGTGCACTCCTGAAAGGGTATGTCAGTCAGACCTCATCTGAAATGCCTCAGAGGTGGGGGGAAGCACGGGACACCCCGAGACCCTTCTATGAAATAGCTCATCTCCGGGTGTCCTGTGTGCTATGAGCAGAAGGGTTCACCTACCAGGTTTCCTTAAAGTGGATGCCTCCCCTTTGAGGTCGTCCCCTCAGGCCAGGCGTGCAGCTGCAGGAGCGCAGGGCGGGTTTTGGGGGCTTCGGACACAGGGGTCAGGGATCCTTCTGGGCCCAAGAGCCTGGGGCCAGCAGGAAGTGCTAACGGTGGTTGGGGAAGGGAGCCCTGCCAAGGGGCGCTGGGTGGGCAGGCGGAGACTGTGGGGCCACTGACCACAGGGCTGCAGCCTCGGGGTAGGAATTGCTTCCCCAGGAGCCCACGGCTTTGCCAGGACCTCCTCGGCCCCTGAATTCGGTCTTGTTGACCCTGAGCCCATCAGGGCCCTTGCACAGGGCTGCTTTGTGGACGGTGATTTACGAGGTGCTGCTCCAGGTAGGAGTTGTACGTGCAGGTCTGGCATCGTGGGACAAAGGGTGTCCTGGAAGCTGTTCCCAGTCTGCGTGGGAAGCTCAGGGTCCAGCATAGCGGCAGCAGCCTGGGGACCCTGGGGTCCCACCCCTGGGTGTCTGAATTCAGAGGTGCTGGCTCAGGGTCCTCGGCTCCACGACACCCCAGCAGGCAAGAGCTCTTGAGTTTCTGCTGACATGAGACACAAGCAGGGGGCCTGGCTTCGTCAGGCTATGGACCCCGGGATGTCCCATGGGGGACACATTTCCTTCCCAGCTCGGTCTTCGAAGCCCAGAGGACAGGAGGCGTGTGGGGAGGAGCAGAGATACGGTGGCCTCCCTGTCCCCCCAGTGGCCTCCCTGTCCCCTGATGCCTCCTGCCCACTCCCAGCCCCATACCTGGGGAACTTTAAGGGATGGTCCCGGCCCCCATGACCTTGCTGGTTTTCACCCGCTGTCGGTCCTGCCAGGCTTCAGTTCTCCCAGTACATTTTGGGGTATAGCCCTCCCTCCCACATCCCTCCTCCAGGAAGCCCTCCTGCTTCCTCTGACCCTGGAACATGACATGCTGGCCCCTGACACCCAGCAGAAGCCAAAGCCTTGGATGGGTGCCTTGGCTTTCACTGCTGGAGCCAACAGCGCCCAGTGGCCTGTCCCAAGGAGGGCCCAGCTCCTGGCCAATGCCAGCTGGGCCGGCCCGGAGCCTCATGGGCCCCTGGAAACCTGCAGCCTTTGGGAGGTGGGCGACCCATGGTGGGGGCCAGTGTGAAACCCCCTTCAGTCTGGGCTTGCTGGCCTATAGGGCCACAGTGTGGGCTCTCCTCGGGTGCCCCCAAACGCAGCTGGGGAAATTCTCCTGCCCCGTGGAGGTTGTACAGATCTGGGTAAGTTGGCTGTTTGCATCCTTGGTTCCCTGGGACCCCGAGATCCTGGCGGGGAGGAAGCAGGTGGGCCACCCTCAGAGCCTCGGGACCTCACGGGCCTGTGGCACTCCCAGGGCTCTGTCAAAGAAATCCCCCAAACTTTTGCTGGGAGATAAGGCCAGGAGGACTGGGGGAGCAGGTAGCTTTGGGGAGGCATGGATGCCTTTAGCCTTGAGCCAAACCCAGCACTGGCTCTGGGCAGCAGAGCTCCCCAAGCCACACCTCAGTGTGGCACCCCAAACCTCACTTGTGAGGTTGCTCCTCCTCCTCCTCACCCCACTCTTACTGTCCTCCACCCCCAGGCCAAACAGACCACACGGCTGGAGCAGGCCAGCCCAGGATTAGGGTAAGAGAAGCAAGTGGCTGCCGGAGAGGCAGAGCCACCCCCACACATCCACAGATGCCCACACACGTGTGTGAACCCTCAAGCTTCAAGCTGGCCGATGGGGCCAGTGGAAACCCAGAGTGGGTCTGAGCAAGGTCACCCTCAACCCAGCCTGGCTCAGACTACGCGGCCTGGAGCACCTGGACGTTTCCCATCAGGGCCTGGCAGCCCATGTGAGGTCCCAAGGGAAGCAGGTCAGTAGGGGCTGAGGCAGGCCTTCTGGGAGCCCCAGGGAGCTGAGAGGCACCTGAGGTCTTAGGGACACGGCCGGGATGTTCTCCTGCTGGCCTCCAGGGCACCCCTACTTTCGCTCTCCTTTCTCCAACCTGTAGCTTCAGCCACCGCTCCCACAGGGGCAGCTGGCACACTTGGCCTCCATCTCCACCTTCCCCAACGTAATTGGTTCCCCCCCAGCGTCCACATTTCTTTCTGCCAAGGGCCACTGAGGTCCCCACTGTTGGGGACCAGCTGGCAGGTGGGGCCCACTGCTTTCTCCCAGGGTGAGGGGCTCAGGAAACAGCCTCCAGCAGGCCTCAGGGAGCCCAGGGACAGTCCAGGGCCTCTGTGAGACCCCAAAGGGCTGTCAGGAACGAGAATTAGGAAGAGGGCGACAGGAGGGGCTCCCAGGCCTCTCAGACCCAGGCCAGGGGTGGCCATCTCAAGGACACCTGCGGCCCAACCCGGACCCTCCGGACGGCAGGAAGGGATCGTGGTGGGAAAGGGTCCCCATCCACCGTGCAGATGGAGAGCCGCCGAGCGTACTCAGCCTGGCTTCCAGCTTCTGTCCTTAGGGAGTGGGTCATTGGGTACAGGTCAGCACACAGGGCTGGCCCGGCCGCAGGGAGCCAGCAACCCTGTGTGCTGACCCTGGAGGCCAAGGGGAACGGGGGCAGAGGGGTAGAGTGGCCTTGGCTGCTCTCCGGGATGGCTCATGGTACAGGGACCCACCCCCTGTCTCTTTAGGCCTCCCCAGCTTCCCACTGTGGCCCCACCCTTGCCGTGGCTACCCCTGTGCCCTGTGCACCCCACGCACTGTCATTTTCCCTGCTTGCTCTGTGCACTTGGCCACCCCTTGGGCGTGCACGTCCTGGTATCCACCCCTGTCCTGCTTTGTGGTGGGTTCCATCCTGCCCAGCCAGGGCCCCCTCCTCCTGCACCCCATTCCCTCCCAACCTTGAATCCGGTCGCGTCCTACCCTACCACCAGTGCACCAGAACCTAGGATGTCACGGGTGTAGGCTGCGTGGAAGGGCAGCCAGGCTCTCAGGGTCGGCGGCTGCGAGAGGCCTTCTCAGGACCCAGCACTGCCCCGCTCACGAAGACTGTTTCCTGTGTTTATCCTGCCAGGCAGATTAGGAAGTGCTGGGGGGGCCACAGGAGGGAGGGTCCCCCAAGGACCCATTTAGATGTGGGGCAGGGGCCCGGGATTCTCATGGCCTCCAGTCAGGGGTGCGGTCCAGGGCCTTCCTCAGGAGAGCTGTGGGGGAGATGCCTGCCTCCACATGCCAGCCCAGAGGCCCCACTGGCCCCCATTAGAGCAGAATCAGAGCTTCTCTGGGGGTCACTGCTCCAGGCCACACAGGTGGGGTCCAAAGTGGGGAAAGTGGCAGCATCTGATGGGGGAGACACTTCTAGTCAGAGGGCTCAGGACCCTTCCCCAGCTCCTGGCTTCCAGGGTTGCCAAGGGGAGGGTCTGGGGGCATGAGGACCCTGCAGTGCTGAGGGAGGAGGGCTGGACGGATGCCTGGGGGGTCTCTGGCTCCAGCCCAGGTGGACACCCTCTTCACCAGGGTTCAAGGTCAGGCCTAGGGGCTGAGCAGCAGCCCACAGCCCTTGGGGATGCCCCGTCCCCAGGCAGAGGCCCAAGGGCTGGATTTTCTGGGATGGGCTGGGCCCGTTGGTCGGATAACAGCTTATGGTCCAGTTCGAACCCAAATTAGCAGGAGCTTTGGCATGGAAAGCAGTTATCAGGGAAGCGGCCAGGCTCTAGGGGCCAGATAAGGCCTGAGGCCACAGCCATGTGGGGCCAGCCCAGCTCTACACCTCAGTGTCCCTAGAGGTGACCCTGGAGAGCTGTGTGGGCAGACGGGACACTTTGCTTCCTCCTGGACCAAACATCAAGAGCAGGGTGCCGTGAGGCATGGACCCCATGTGCTGGAGGAGTTCCCTGGGACACCAGAGTGCAGGTGGGGAGGACACTTGGGCGGCTGCCAGACCCACAGACAAATGTAAGTTACCCAGGGTGACAGAATGTCCTAGGGTTCTGATGGCCCAAGGTGGGCCCTTCCCGAGTGGTGAACTGCAGCTGCCATCACGCAGTTTAGAGCTGACGCTGGAACCTAGGCAGGAGGGGCACAGCCAGCCAGTGGCCACTGCTTCCTTCCTGAGGTTCTGCAATGGGAGCAGGGATCTGAGGAGAGACGGCCTTGCCCCTGGGACCTGGGAGTAGATGCTGAATGTTTGGGGGGATGGGCCATAGCAAGGCCCTGGAGGCCGGCCAGGAGTCCACAGCCTCTGCCTGTGGGAAGCCTGGTTCTGTCAGCGAGGATGTGGGCTGCCAGCTGGATGGCCTGGTGGCCCGGTGGACACAGCCTCCCTTCCCACCTCCGGCCAGGGCTACCAGGGAAAGTCAGCCCTCAGGACGTCCACTCTGCTTCCATGAGAGGGGCTGTGAGTGACCCCAGCCTCTGTGGGTGGGCCTGAGCCTGGGAGACCGGCTGCAGCCACGCTCCCTCCCCCATTGCCATCAGACACAAGCAAGCAGCGCCCCGGGGACCCTGCACCTAGGACGCTGGGGCCGAGTGGGGAGGGAGGCTTGCAAGGGCTCAGAAGGCTGCCACGCGGAGTAGACCAAACCCACCGTCCTAGGAGGAAGGTCCCTTAGGTGGCAGAGGAGAGGCCAAGAAAAAGACACCAACTGTCAAAGCCTCCACTGGCCTTACCCAGAGGCCACCAGCGGGGTGACCAGTGGAGGTATGGCCTGCAGACGCTGGGCGAGGACTACGAGGCAAGCAGCACAGCCGTGGGCTCAAAAGGGAGGGGAGGACAGCTGGGGCTCCCTGTGTGGGGAGCCCGGCCTCCAATGCCCAGCCTCGCCCTGCTCTGCCCCTACCGTCAGGGGCTTCCTTCCCAAGGTCAGGGCCACCCCCACACCTGCTCAGAGCCACGGTCCCACCTCCCATACCCACAGACTTCAGGGGAGGGAGGAGGAGGCAGGAGGGTAAGGAAGAAAGCCACGGGCGGCCCTGAAATTATACTCCCAGGACTACCTGGGGGCTAGGCGCCCCGCTCGGGCCTTCTTGCCCAGGAGACCCTCGCAGGGTGGCCGACCTTCCCACCTGTGCAGGGAGACACTGCACACCTGTGGGCAGGAGAGCAGCCCTGTTTGTCCAAAGCCTTGCCAAGACCTGAGGTCAATTGGCAGGGCTTCCTGTCCACTGGCCTATGGGGAAACTGAGGCCCGAAGGGTTCAAGTACAGCCTTCATGGGACAGCACTCCACGTGGGAATCCCAGCCCCTCACTTCACAGATGACCACGTGGGCTCCCAGGGGCGTGGGTGGCACCAGAAGGATGAGCTCTGGGTTTTGCTCCATAGGCCCCTGGGGACCCCACGGAGTCCTGGGTGGGTGGCAAGCAGATTCCAGCCCTTTCACGAGTGCACGTCTCAATGGCGGTTTCAGCAGCCGGCCAGCCGACTCCTGTGGGGCAGCCGGGGGCAGACACCGGCCACACTGTGGGAGGACAGAGGAGCCCAGCGTGACTGCTGCTTCACCATCAGTCGCCTCAGAATAAGTGTCCCCAGGCCTGCTGGGCAGCTCGGGGGGCAGGGGTGCCTACCTGTGCAGGGGGCCTGGTTGTGGAGCTCATGCCACATGGTAGCCTCTGTTCACTGCCTGGCACTGAGGGCAGAGCAGGACTCGTTGGCCTCCCAGGACTCCCTTCCTGCTGGAAGCCTCCAGAAGCCCCACACCCACTCCCTTGCCCACTTGCGAGTGGCTTCTGCTTCTGTCAGGGTCCCCAAACTCAGTCTGGCCTCAGAAGAGATGGTAGAGAAGCAAGGCGACCCTGCCAGCTCAGAGGCATTCCCAGCGCCCTGCATTCGCTTGGTGCCCCCTCCTGCTCCCTGCCCAGCCAGGCCCTGTGTCCTGCCAGAGCTGCTCACAGCCAGACATGGACGCTGAGGCTAACCCTGGGGTCTGGCTGCACGCTGGGTGCAGAGAAAAATCGAGGCAGTCTCCCCCAGCCCGGCAGCGCCCCCACACAGTGGGCAGATGAGGCAAAGGAGAGGCCCCAGGTCTGTTTTCTGTCCCTGCTGAGCTCACACAAGCCCCTTTCTCTGCCCCAGCTCTGGCCACGCCAGATCTGAACAGTCTCTCCAGCAGGCGGACATGGGGAGAGGGACAGAAAGCACTCTTCTGGGAGGGACATGTAGCTTCCAGTGTCCCCAGCTTCTCAGGGGAGCTTGGGGTCCCACTAGCCCTCCTTGCCACCATTACCTACCTACCTTCACTTTCCTCAAGCACAGCTAGAAGGGGCCCCTTCCCTCTGGTGAGCAATGGGGGCTTTCAGAGGGAGGGGAGCACAGCCCCACTACGCTCCCCTCCAGGGCCTCACAATATATCTGCATTGCAGGGGACCCTCAGGTCTGTGAACAGCACCCCAGCCAGGCCCTCAGCCCTTTCTCTGAGCCCCTTTTCCTGTCCCTCAGTGAGCCATCTGCTGTCCTGGGAGACCCATCTCCAGCCTCTGCCTTCTCAGAAGCCACCCACCAGGTGGGCCTGCAGGACGCCTGTCCCCTAAGCTCTCAGGGTATTTCCAGCAGCTCCTGCGGTCCTGGAGCACATGCCCCCCACTATTTCTCCCCAGTGAACCCCGAGTATCAGGACCTGGCCTGCAGGTGAGCCTCACCTTACGTCCAGGACCCATAGTGTGGTAAGTTTCCTGGGCCCCAGACCCTCCAGGGCGCAGTGCTACCCACAGCTGGGGCAGAATGTCCAGCAGGCTGGACAGCCCCTCCTGGGAAATCCTGCCACAGGAGCCAGGACTACTGGGGAGGCTGTGAGGAAGGGGTGGCGGGCAGCCCTTGCCTCCCTCTCCTCCCTTCCCAGCAGCCTCTTACCAGTGTGGTTCTTTAGACTTGGCCCTGCCAGCAGGCCAGTGGGGGTCCCGGGTGGGCCTGGTCTCCTGGAAGACCCCCCTTGAGTCCTGGTTTTAGGGGTTTAAGAGCTAAGTTCTGTGAATGCCAACCTCTGTTTCCAGCAAGGCCAGGAGTAGCACTGAGACCCCCAAAACCTTTCCTCAGGGGAGAGCCCAGGACAGGGTGGAGGGCTGCTGGGGCCCTGCTTGTAGCTGGGGTTAGTCCCGCCGAGGCCAGAATTGGGACTTCCTTTGGGCCTGAGCAGGTGGTCTGGTGGGCCCAGGAGCTGAGGGGCCCCCCGTCTACTGGGATGGGGGTCCTGGTTCAGGGTAGGGAAAGCAGGCCGGGTCTCACCTGGAAAGACCCGCCCTCTTCTCAGGGCCCTGGACAGCCTGGGCAGAGGGACCAGAAGGAAGGCCTCGACTTTGGGGGCAGCAAGGAGGGGTTCTGGGGTCCCTTCCCGCCTGCACCCCAAAGCCCCACCTCAGTGGCCAAAGTGGGTGTCATGATGTCCACTGACCTCACGGGGGCGCAGGAGACAACAAAATTTCAGCACTAATGGGGAGACCCTTTGTGGCCTGAGCTTTGTGGGCTAAACCAGCTTGTGGGGGTCCCCCAGCTCCCTCCCCAAGATGAAGAGCGCTGTCCACCCTTCCCAGGCTGTGCCCCCAGCTGCTCCCCAGACCCAGGGCTCCCTGATAAGCGTCCCCCCCACCGCCCTTGCCTCTGACCATGGCCCCCCTCCACACGCCCCCAGCTCTCTTCCTCCCCCCACAGCTGTTCTTCCTTCCCCTCCCTCTTACTCTCTCCCTGTCTCCAGGGCCAGGCTTCCAGAGAGAATGAGCCGAGGCCAGACTGGGTGGGGATAGCCTCAAAGCCTGGTGGAGGCCCTGGGTGGGAAGCGGGGTGGCAAGAAGTGATGGCAGAACCAAGGGGCAAATGTGGTGGAGACAGGCAGGGTGGCAGCCCTGGGGCAAGTGGGGGAGGGGTTTGCAGGATGTTTAGGAGGTGAAATGGGGAGGGGGAGGACAGGGGTCACTGGGGGTCCCCTACCCCAGGAGAGGCAGTGGGGTGTCTGCTATGCTCAGTGGGGGTGCCAAGTCCAGGGCCCTTCAGAGGAGGCCAAGGAGAGCTGTCCAGGAGCCCGAGGGGTGGCAGGAGCAGGACGGGGGACATTCTGTTGGCTCTGTGCTGACAAGTGCAAGGAGCAGGGACAAATGCTGATCCTTCTTCCCCAGGTACTGGGGGGCCATCGGAGGTTGCTGAGCGAGGGCAGGGCTGAGACCGGAGACAGGGAGACCAGCTGGAGGAACTTCAAGGACCTGGGCTGGACAGGGTCAGCCTGAGGGCTTCATCCACCCCACCCCCACCGCAGGTTCTCAGCCACCCCCACCAGCCCACCTCAACCCTTTTCAGTGTGTCACAGGTCAGTTCATGCTGCACAGCTGTCCCTGCCAGACGCAATAAACTCCCGCGGGGTGGAATCTGCCTCACTTACTTTCCCTACAGCAGCAAGCCTCCCTCCCCACCACACTGTGAGAACATGGCCAAGGGAACTGAGGCCTGGATGGCTCCAGCCGGCCATTGCTGGGCCAGGCCATGTGCTCGGATCTCCAATCACTGGGTCTGCTGTGTCGTCCTGCGTTTTCGACACTGTGTGGAGCAGAGAAGCCCCTAGGAGAGCATAGTTGGGGGGTGAAGGGGACATGGAGGGGACAAGCAGAAGGGCCTGACTCCTGACGGGGGCCCCTTGGTATCCCAGCGTCACTCCCCAGCCTCTCACTGCCACTCTTCACTGAGACGTAGGTGGCTCAGGCCTGGTCCCATGCAGCCCAGACACTTGTGGGGTCCCAGCCCCTTCCCTTCCAGGTGGTCCTAGGGGGTGGGTCTGGGACAAGGGGAGGGGACCAGATGGGTGTGGCCAGCAGCCTTGGCGGGCTTCCTGCTAGCCACAACGCAGGACAATGGGGTTCTTTTTGTGGAAAGAGGCATCAAAGCTGACTGATGGAATTTGCTTTTCTCCAACCTTTGCTTCCTCCTCGTGCAACGCGCCCCCTCCCCGCGGCTTCACCTCCTCCTGGGGTGGCAGCTCACAGGTGCCAGCACCCAGCTCGACTCCGGCAGCTCCAGGGGCATTTGGAGCGCTGGGGAACTGCGGGGGAGGAAGGCTGGGGGCCACCTACCCTCAATCAGTGGCTTCCCCAGGCCCAGACCAGCAAGGGCTTTCTTTGCAGGCCTAGCTGTGTGCCGGGGCTGGGTGGGAAGGGGGAGTGCACCCCAAGGTCAGAGCCAGGCGGAGGCACAGGTCTGGGTGTGTTGGGGGCGGTTCTAGGAGAGGCTCCTGAGGGTCCTGGTTTGTTTGCTGACCTCAGTTGTTTTAAATCAGCAAATCCTCATTCTTCTAGACAGGACCTGGCTTGTGAGAACAGCCCAGAGGCACCGGGAGCCAGATATGGGGAAGGACAGGGTGGGGTGGGGGAGAGGCCCAGGTGGAGGGGGCCCAGGTAGGAAGGAGGCCCAGGTTGGGGGGGAGAAGCCCAGGTTGGGGGAGGCCCAGGTGGGGGGAGGTCCAGGTGGGGGGAGGCTCAGGTGGGAAGGAGGCCCAGGTGGGGGGAGGCCCAGGTGGGAGGGAGGCTCAGGTGGGAAGGAGGCCCAGGTGGGGGGAGGCCCAGGTGGGAAGGAGGCCCAGGTGGGAGGGAGGCTCAGGTGGGAGAGTGGCCCATGTAGGAAGGAGGCCCAGGTTGGGGGGGAGAAGCCCAGGTTGGGAGAGGTCCAGGTGGGGGAAGGCCCAGGTGGGAGGGAGGCCCAGGTGGGGGGAGGCCCAGGTGGGAAGGAGGCCCAGGTGGGGGGAGGCCCAGGTGGGAAGGAGGCCCAGGTGGGAAGGAGGCCCAGGTGGGGGGAGGCCCAGTGGAGGAGGGCTGACGATGGGCATAGAGTGCCTTGCTGGGTATCTGTCAGCAGTAAGGTTCTCCAATGGGTGAAACACTCTCTGTGCGTGCAGTGGGTGTAGGTGTAGGTTGCCGTGACTCCGGGACCACAGCGTATCCCTGGCAGCAGCCGGGCTTGTCCTGGCTCCAGATGCTGCCCAAGCTCCCAAGCACCCCCGAGAGGTGCTCCCCTCGGAGCCAAGTTTCGACAGGTTGGAGCCAACTCCCAGGAGGCAAGGAACCTGGCCCTGACGTCCTGGCCCACAGGCTTGTGGACTTTCTGAGGGGTGGACACGGGGGCCGGCAGGGAGCTCCCTTGGCACTAGCGGAGACAGTCACCCACAGGCCCTGCAGGGTGTCAGATAAAGGGGCCTCCCCATGGATGGAGGCCAAGAGGCTTTAGCAAGAGCCAGGCTGGCCTGAGCCTGGAGGAGCAGAGACACGCCGCTAAGCAGGGAGGGGTCGCTTGGGCAGTCCCCTGGGTGCAGGGCGTTTCTGGCTGATCAAGGAACTCCCAGGAAGAACTTCCTCCCAGAAAGCTCTGTGCTGGGCCTTGGGGGACACAGCTGGTAGAGGGGCAGGGGGTTCCCTAGGTCCTCTTTCCCATGTGGAACTGGGGGACTTGAGCAGTTGTGGGTGTGGGCGGAGCCTGGGCCCCAGCTACAGTGGCTGGGCCCCTCCTCCCGTTGTCCTCGTCCCCCTAAAACCTCCAGCCTTGGGTCTCACGTGGTCCTCAGGCTGCAGGTCTTGTTCGGCAGTGTCCCGCCTGTCTCCTGAGGACTTCCCATCCTGCTCACCTCCACCCTTCCAACCTTCTCCTGCCATGGTTCTCGGGGGTCCTCAAATGCACAACCTGAGAGCCTAGGGAAGCCATGGCCATGTGGAAGCCCCATGCTGACCACTGGGGCCTCTGGTTCCAATCCAACTGCCCTTCCCCTCCCCCAGGACCCCACCCAGCGGTCCTGCCACACCCAGTGTCCCTCACCACCCTATGTGCTCACGTCCATCCTAACCCGACATACACTGTGGAGTCCAGCCGAGCAGTCACCCCCAATTGTGCTGCCCTCCCCCTGAGTTCATGGCGCTGACAGTGGTGGCAAAGAACCCCACTTGCCCTGGACAGTCTCATTTTTTTTTTTTTGTGCCCTTTGGTCCACTTCACTCATTTTGACCTTACCCTACCGCCTGCCTCTGGCAACCACCAATCTGTTCTCTGTATCTATGAGCTTGGTATTTTAGATTCCACGTATGAGATTATGGGGTATTTATCTTATCTCAGCATAATGCTTCCAGGTCCATCCCTACTGGCGCAAACAGCAGATTTCTTTTTCTTTCTTTTTTTTTTTTTTTTTTTTTTTTTTAAGGCTGAGTAATGTTCCATTGTAGACATGCATGCGTCTTGTTTACCCGTTCACCTGTTGGTGGGAATATAGGTTGTTTCCATATCTTGGCTGTTGCGAATAATGCTGCCACGAACATGGAGACTATTTATCTTTTCGAATTAGTGTTTTCATCCCGTTTGGGTAAATACCCAGAAGTGGAATGGCTGGGTCACATGGCAGCTCAATTTTTCACTTTCTGAGGAAACCCCACACTGTTCTCCACGGTGACTTCACCAATTTCCACTCCCACCAACAGTGCATGAGGGTCCCCTTTTCCCCACAGCCTCGCCAGCACTTGTTCTTTCTTTCTCTATTCTCTCTCTCTCTTTCTTTTTTTCCGGGTCGAGCTGCCCCAGGGTGGGAACCAGGGGTGGCAATGGTTTGCACTCCAGGCACGCTGAGTGAACACACATGTGAGTGAGTCACTCGTGAGAGACCTGGCCTGAGGAGGTGTGGCTGGAGGCAGATGCCCATGGGAAGATGGGTGCCCAGGGGACTGAGCTGGGAAGCTGGAGTGAGCCCGGGCCCATCGCCCCCAACACACTCACACTCACACCCACAGACACACACAGCTCACACTCATCCACATACACACATTCGTGCACGCACACTCTCACATCCAGACACACTCACATCTGTACTCACAAACACACACACACACATACATACACACGCCCAAGCCTGCCACGTCTGGCCTAACACTTCCCTGTTGCTTTCTTTCATAGCTCCTGCTGGAGTTCCAGTGTGGGGCAGGTGGTGGCACTGCACCTGGTTACAGATGGGGAAACTGAGGCTGAGGGGGAAGGGGCTTCCTCACGGGAGGATGATCAGCTATGGCGCTGCACATCAGGGCCCAGACCTACTGCTGACGACTGGCCAGACCCCAGCTGGCCTCATTGTGCCATCCCAGGGAGCAGCTGGGCACGGACGGAGGCTGAGGTGGTCAGCAGAGGGCCAGCCCTGACGGCAGAGCCCCCAGAAGCCACAGCGCCTCCTCCTCCAGGTCCTGCTCTGCACGGCCTCATTGTCCCTCTGATCCACCCCATTCATCCCAGGCCTGTCTCCTCCCTCCTGTCCATGCTGGCCCTGGAGGGCCTGGAGCCTGTGGTTGGGGTCCCCAGAGGACACCTGTCCCTCCCCTATCCCCAGGAGGACCTCGCTTTTCCCGCCCTATCCCCTTCAGCCAGGTGGGGCTGGGCCACATTGTCCGGGCCCAGTGGAGAGGAGACAGAGGCTTAATAGAGGCAGCTCTGTGCTTCGTATGGGTCACTCACAGCCGGGACTCTAGGGACAGTCAATGAGGCCCTAAGCAGAGCCTGGAGCCCGCCCCAGCCCACCCGCTGTGGAACCTGTCCTACGAGGACCACCTCTCTGCTCCTCAGGTGCAGCTGGGGCCAAAGCTGCCATCATTGCGTCCCTGGTTGGGGATGAGCCATCCCAGCCCACTGAAGTCAGAGGCACGCCCTGGGGAGAAGGGGCCTCACCCCTTGCCCAGGGTCCAGGGTGCCGGAGCTGGGTGTGATGCCCTATGGGCCAGCCTGGCTCAGCAGCCCCTCTGAGAGATGCGCGGCACAGCCTGGGCTGCTCCCTGTCAAGTGGAGACCAGGGATGTCACGGGTTCTCCAGAACACGTCCCTCAACGTGGATTCCAGCCTGGGGAGAGACAGGGTCGGTGCTGGGGTTGGCACCAGTGGGTCCCTTAAGCGTGAGCACAGGTACAGTCCTCTCTCTGCCCACCTGAGCCATGCAGGGACATGCCCAGAGCACATGAAACACTCCCCTTCCTGAGAGGCACTCGGGCTCAGCAGATTCAGGCCTCCTCTGCCTCTTCTGGACTCGGCCTGTGGGTAGCAGGTGCTCTGGGTGGGGGGTGCACAGGGTTTCCCAGGTAGCTGCAGGGGTCTTTGATGGCTGAGCCGGCCGGAGTCAGCAAGGCTTCCCCAGGGCTCTCTGACCCCCCAAAAGATCCAGAACCTTCTTTTGCCTCCAGCCTGGCGGGACCTCTGCAGTCAGACCCAGTGGCGGCTGGGCCAGGGGGTTGGATGGGGACAGAAGTAGGACAGCGGACCAATGCAGAGATCCCCTCAGGACCCACATGAGGCTGGAGTGCTCCTGGCCACCAAACTCGCCTCCCCCCTAAGTAGGTGCTCTCATGGGGGACTATGGCACTGAAGCAGGGGGTGGAAACTTCCAGAACAAAGCCATCACCTCCTTTATGCATCGGCCAGCCACAGGTCCGAGGGTCCTCCCTTGGCCTTCAGACGGGTCATCTCATGTTCACGGGGTTTTGGGTCCAAGGCGCTGTCAGTCCCTTGTACACATGGAGGGTCCAGGGGGGTCTTCCTGCCTGTGTGCAGTGGGGACAGAAGGGGTCCCTCTGGAGACTCCCCCCACCCCTTGTGCCTGGCAGCAAGGCTGCAGCCAGCTGGGTCTCGGGGGTTTGGGTTCCGAGCAAATATTGTCCAGAACTGGTTCTGAGATGCATGGTGTGCCCTTGTGCATTGCTTGCCTTTGTTTGTGTTTGTGTGTTTTCTTTGGGAGGCGCTGCACTGACTGTGGCTGCTGGCCAGCTCCCACAGAGGGACACGGGGTGGCCAAGGCCTCTCGGGCCCCATGCCCGCACCTCACCTCTGGCTCGGGCTTTACTCTGCGGTGGCTGGTAGGCAGAGGCTGGACAGGAACCCACGTCCGAGCAGGCCCCCAAAGCGGGAAAGGGCCACTTCTGACCGTCTGTCTTAGTGGGCCCAAATGGACACCCTGCTCCTCTGAACCCCAGGAATGATCACTGCTGTTGGCCCCCAGCACCATCTGGGGGCTTGGCAGGTTGCAGGGTCCTGGACAGCTGCAGCCAGACCCCTGGCCCACCATGGGACCACACTCTGTGACACTGTCCTTGTGTTTCTGACTAATACACCGGCAGCCACCTGTCCTGGCAACCCCAAGCAAAGACCTGGGAAAGGGGTGACCTGGGAGGGGCAGAGGCCAGGCCCTTCCATCAGGCCTCCCAGGTCGCACTGACAAGGCCAAGCCAGTCCCCAACCACCAACTCCAGGCTAGAGCAAGAGTGTCCCCTGAGGATGGGCTAAGGAGTGAGGCTAGGAGGCTCTGGGAGGGGTTGACATTAGGACCTTCCCACGGGAATTCTGGCTGGTCCCTGAAATGCAGAAGGAAGGGGCGAGCAGGGCAGGCAGCACCCCAGTCTCCACTGGCCTGTTGTATAGCTGGAGGCTGGAAAGGAACAGTGCCTAAGGGGCCCAGTATGCCCAACCATTAAAGATAGCCCAGCTAAAGGTGGGGTAGCCCAGATAAAGGTGAGGCAGCAGATTGTCAGGATGTAGGACTCATGGTCAGAGGGATGGGACAGGCGCCATGGGCAGCAGATTTCAGCTCCATAGACAAAAAGATCAGGTGGAGAACTATGGCTCCTCAATGCAGGAATGTGCTGAAAGCACAGGTAGTGAGCTCCCCATGGCTGGGGGCAATCAAGCAGATACCAGTGCAGATACCAGCCAGGGGGCATCCTCATTGGTCACTGGGAGCAGAAATGCCATCTGCAGTGCTGGGGCCAGGAACGTCCTCGGCCCTGAGAGCCTGGGACCTGCGTGGCTGCTCCTGGACAGCTGGTGATGCTGAAATCCAGCTGCATGCAGACAAGCAGTTCTGTGTGCCTTTGCGCAGCTCCACCCCACCTCACCTCCAAAAGGTCTGCCTATGTGCCAACAGTGCTCAGATGGGATTTGTTGATCGACTATTGGGTGTCGCTCAGCTCCGTGGGAGTCTGCAGCCCTGAGGCATGGGACTTGTGAACTTGACAGCACTGCGCTGCACCCCACTGGGGTGAGGATGGCTCCAGGCTGAGGCTGAATTTGTCTCCCAAAGCAGAAATCCCTCGGAAGGCCTGAATTTTCTGTCTAAATATTTCTCCATAGGTGTCAGTGAGCCTTCAGTTAACCTGCTCGTTTCAGTCCATGCTGGCTGCCAGCTGGGTGGGCCTGAGAGGCAGCGGCTGGGCCAGAGTCCTGCGCTGCCAGGAGAGATTGTGATGCCCTGGGACCGGGAGGAGGGCTCCACCATGTCCCATCTGCACCCCCTTTTTACCCTCCCCCACTGCAGCCCCAGTGCCCTGGCTGCAGGTGCCCTGAGTCCTGGGCCTGGGGCGTGCCCTGCATTGGCCCCTGCCATCAGACGACCACTCCTGGGCCTTGACTTCTGGCTCCAGGGTCCAGGAGCTGGAGCTGGGAGGGCAGAGGGGAGAGGGTGACCTGATTACCTTTGGGACACCGCGCGGAGGGCAGAGGTCTTCCCTGGGGACCATTCCCTCTCCCAGCCCAGGCCCCCAGATGAGGGCTCAGTAGTGTCAGAGGAGGAAGAGTGTTGTGGGGAGAGGTTTGGGGAAGATGGGAGAGCGCCGCAGTGCTCCTGGAGGTGGCCTGGGACCCAGCCCCTGAGAAGTGCCCTGGCAAACTGGAAGAAAGGGCTGTGCTGACAGCCCTGACCATTGGGTCCCTTCTGTGACCAAGACAGTGTCTGGCTGATGGTCACACCGGGATGTGGGTGGGCGTTGAAGACAGCCCAGGCTGTCACTGGCTTCGTGGGACCCGCTTAGGGGCATCCAGTACTGTGTCCATTCCCTTCCCAAAAAGGCTACAGAGGGCATCTGCCATTTCCCCATCTTTGTCCCCGGTCCTGGGGACCTGTAAAGATGTTGGAGGCCCTGCCTGTCCCAGAGTGCAGGGATAGGGTTCACAGAGGGCTGGGCCCCTGACGCTGTGTGTGTGCCCTGTCACAGCTGGCTGTCTGGAGGGACTGGCACGCCCAGGGACACTGCCACCTGCCAGGCTGTGCGCTGGTAGCCGAGGCGGGTGCCTGGGGCCCTCCCTCCCGGGGGGCAATGACAAGAATCTGGGAGCCATGGGCCCTGGGGCTGTGAGACCCCAGCTTTCTCTGCCTTCCGCAGGCACAGACTTGCCCTGCAGGGACCCCCGCTCTGGCTGGGGACCATGGTTTTCCCCTCAGCAGACCGCTGGCCCACCTCAGCCCCTCCCCCAGGCCCCCCAGGCACCCCAGGGGTCAGGCGGGGCCACAGAGCAGCATTCACGGCCACCTCCACGCTCAGGTCAGATGCCTTTGTCCCTGTCACCAGGCAGGGGGCATCACAACTTTGGGACCCTGCGTGAGGTCTCCCCACTCCCCAAAGCGTGTTGATACCCAACTTGTATCTTTCAATCCCCAGAGACATTTGAATATTGGGCTTTCCCCCTAATTTTTGGATGGAAAATTTCAAACATTAACAGAGACTAGAATAAGGAACTCCCATGTACTCATCACCTGTTATCGACATGGACACTCATGGTTCCACCCACTCCTTCCCTGGCCTTTCCACGCCACCTCTGTGTTATTTTGAAGCAAATCAAATGGACTTTCTAAAAAAAGAATGTGGGGAGTTTTACTTTGACTTGGTCTGAACACAGAAACACAAAGTCAGTGTGACCCCAAGACCCACTGTGGTGCGTGTGGGGACCGGGACTGAGGGAGCTAAGAGGGACGAGCAGGCATGGAGAGGAGCCCGGCCGAGGGTGGCCGCGGCCGTGGCCATGCATGTGGCTGTGTCGGCCATCTGTAGCTCTGGTCAAAAACGGTGGAGAATGTACATTTGATTCTCATCCTGGGGGCTCTGGAAACTTCAGGAAGGGTTTGGAACAGAAGCCTAAAATATTTGCCTTTTTATGGAAAAAGTTTGCCAACACCTGAGTTACACTGATTAAAATACATCAAATACTGAATTGCCAAATATCCACTCTGAGTTTTGTAAATTCTTTCTTTCTTCCACAATTAAAACTGACTGTGATAGAGCAAGATAAAATAAATAAGAAATTCAAATGTTTAAGCTGAAAAAAAGTGCCCCCAGGATTAGGGCCTGGGCAGCTAAAATCATGGCAGGTGGTGTTCCAGAGGGAAATTGTGGGAGGGGCTCTGTGCACGGTGGGGGGGTGCACGGTGGGGGGGGTGCACGGTGGGGGGGTGTGCACGGTGGGGGGGGTGTGCACGGTGGGGGTGTGTGCATGGTGAGGGGGTGTGCACGGTGGGGGGGTGTGCACGGTGGGGGGGTGTGCACGGTGGGGGGGTGTGCATGGTGGGGGGGTGTGCACGGTGGGGGGTGTGTGCATAGTGGGGGGTGTGCACGGTGGGGTGTGTGTGCATGGTGGGGGGGTGTGCATGGTGGGGGGGTGTGCACGGTGGGGGGGTGTGCATGGTGGGGGGGTGCATGGTGGGGGGGTGCACGGTGGGGGGGTGTGCATGGTGGGGGAGTGTGCATGGTGGGGGGGTGCACGGTGGGGGGGTGTGCACGGTGGGGGTGTGTGCACGGTGGGGGTGTGTGCACGGTGGGGGTGTGTGCATGGTGGGGGAGTGTGCATGGTGGGGGGGTGCACGGTGGGGGGGTGTGCACGGTGGGGGTGTGTGCACGGTGGGGGGGTGTGCATGGTGGGGGTGTGCACGGTGGGGGGGTGTGCACGGTGGGGGGGTGTGCACGGTGGGGGTGTGTGCACGGTGGGGGGGTGTGCATGGTGGGGGGGTGCACGGTGGGGGGGTGTGCATGGTGGGGGGGTGTGCATGGTGGGGGGGTGCACGGTGGGGGTGTGTGCATGGTGGGGGAGTGTGCATGGTGGGGGTGTGCACGGTGGGGGGGTGTGCACGGTGGGGGGGGTGTGCACGGTGGGGGTGTGTGCACGGTGGGGGGGGGGTGCACGGTGGGGGTGTGTGCATGGTGGGGGGGTGTGCATGGTGGGGGGGTGCACGGTGGGGGTGTGTGCATGGTGGGGGAGTGTGCATGGTGGGGGGGTGCACGGTGGGGGAGTATACACGGTGGGGGAGTGTGCACGGTGGGGGTGTGTGCACGGTGGGGGTGTGTGCACGGTGGGGGGGTGTGCATGGTGGGGGAGTGTGCACGGTGGGGGTGTGTGCACGGTGGGGGGTGTGTGCACGGTGGGGGAATGTGCACGGTGGGGGTGTATGCACGGTGGGGGGGTGTGCACGGTGGGGGTGTGTGCATGGTGGGGGGGTGCACGGTGGGGGTGTGTTCATGGTGGGGGAGTGTGCATGGTGGGGGGGTGCACGGTGGGGGAGTATACACGGTGGGGGAGTGTGCACGGTGGGGGTGTGTGCACGGTGGGGGGGTGTGCACGGTGGGGGAGTGTGCACGGTGGGGGTGTATGTACGGTGGGGGGGTGTGCACGGTGGGGGAGTGTGCACGGTGGGGGTGTATGCACGGTGGGGGTGTGTGCACGGTGGGGGGGTGTGCATGGTGGGGGGGTGCACGGTGGGGGGTGTGCATGGTGGGGGAGTGTGCACGGTGAGGGGGTGTGCACGGTGGGGGAGTGTGCACGTTGGGGGGGGTGCACGGTGGGGGGGTGCATGGTGGGGGAGTGTGCACGGTGGGGGGGGTGCACGGTGTGGGGGGGTGCACGGTGGGGGAGGTGTGCACTGTGGGAAATGTGCATGGTGGGGAAGCAGGACCCTGGCTCGCCGTGGGTCAGGTCTGAGATCCCTGAGAGGGCTGAGATGAGCAGAGCCCAAGAAGACTAGCCCGGCAGTCAGGTGTCAGGGGAGCCCAGCCTGTGGGCCCGGTGGGTCCAGCGCTCCCGGCCCCAGGGCTGAGAAGGCTGAGGCTTGTACCATAGAGCTGACCCAGGCAGGCAAGCCTGCTCTAGGGGCGGTGGCCCAGACCCTCAGCTCTTCCCAGGCTCCTTCCTGGCCATACTTGTCCCAGCTGGGGAGGGCTCTGGGGACCCTTCTCCAGGGGGGCCACCCATGTCCCCAGATAACAGGACTATGGTTGGTGCAAAGTGAATGTCCACCAGCCTGGCCATGGCCCCAAGGAAGCAAAACCCAGGGTCTCTGACCTCCTGTGCACAGCCTCAGCCCTAGTGTCCAAGCCTTTTCCAGGACAGGCACTGCTTACCAGCACCCACCTGGAGCTGTCGTAGGACACCCCTCCCCCCTTCAACCAAGCCACACGCACACCCCCTGCACCTGCTGCACTGCTCCCCCACCTCCCCAGATGATCGTGGCCTGTGCAGGCGATTCCCCCAAGTCACCCTGTCCCCCACAGGGTGAATTTCAACCTTGCATGGAGAAGGGGGTGTGGGCAGCAGCCAACCCCTCCCTTGACCCTCTGCCTGGGTTTCCGGGCTGCTCAGCATCCTGGGGCTGCTGAAGAAGTGGCACAAACTGCCCAGCTTAAAGCAACAGGATTTCTTGTCATACTTCTGGAGGTCAGAGGCCCAGCAGCATGTCTCTGGGCCAATAGCGAGCTGTTGGCAGGGATGCGCTCTCCCCAAAGTTTCTGGGGGAGGGTCCTTCCTGCCCATTCCAACTTCTGGGGGTGATGGGTGTTCCTGAGCTTGTTGGCCGCACCCTCAGTCTCTGCCTCTGTCACTATGTGGCCCCTCCTCGGTAGTCAAATGTCCCTCTATCTCCCTCTTACAAGGACCCTGATGATGGCATTTAGGGCCACCCACTACTTCTTTCTTCCACACCCGTCTTGGGACCTGGCCTCCTCCTCTTCTATTCCTGCGGAGCCCTCCATCCATCCCAGCGCCCCCCCGACTGCCTCCTGCTGTGCAGGACAACCACCTCCCAGCCTCTGCTTCCAACCAGCCAGCACCCCCAGAACTGTCAGCCCAGGCACCAACCTGGATGTCAGCTGGCCATGGGCGGGGTCCCCCCAGGAGCTTGTTCATGCACTGGATTCTCAGGTACCTTTTGGGCCAGGTGCTAGTATGATCCCTGCTTTGGGACTTGGATCGAGGCAGGCGTCTGACTGTAGAGCCCCGAGGCCCGTTGCCACCTGGGTGAGTGAGCAAGAGCAGCTGGGCCTCGGGCCTCTGCGGCCTCCAGGGCTGGAGTGACGGGGTCCTGGAAACCGTGCCACCGCTGACCAGCCACCTGCTGCCCCTCCGCACGCCCGCTCCCCGGCTTCCCCCAGTGCTGGCGCTCAGGCCACCTGGACATGGAGGCCCGTGTGGCTCCTAAAGTCATTGTGGAGGCCCTCAGGCCACCAGGCAGGCCAAAAATTATTGAATTAGGGAGGAAAGTGAGGAACTGCTAAGTTATAAATAAGAAGTGGCCACACTCAGTGCCCACCTTGCTGCCTGCCTGCCTCCCAGCTTTACCGAGGAGTCTGAAGTTGCCGGCCAGGCCATCACCCCTGCCCCAAGGATGCCCGGTCCCTCAGATCTCTGCTCCTGCCTGGAGGCGCCGGGCACCAGTTCACAGCTCCCTGTGATAAAAGGCCATGGGCTGTGGTGGGCATGTGGGTCTGCTGGGCAGGTCCTCCTGGTCCTGCGTGCCGCCTGCGCTGCCCTCCTGCTCCTCGGGCCCCTCTCGGCTTGCCCAGGAGCCACCACAGCCTGCTGCTGGGTTAACTTGGCTTTGCACGTCATTTCCAAGAGGCAAACATCCCCACCAGCCTCGTAAAGCCCCGCTCTCCTCCCTGAGCCCGTGTGCGGGTCTGCAGGTCTGGCTACACGGCCTTCAACATCTGGACTGATGGAAACCCACCCGCCCTGCCCCCGCCCCACATGTGTTTGCACGCAGACACACATCTAGTCCTCGTGTGCGTGTGCTCACACACACATGGGCACCCAGGCTGGGTTTCTAGGCCTGGAGGGGCAGGTAGAAGCCCCGGTAGCTCACGGGCTTCTGGAGCTGGGCTCAGAGCAGCCGCCGCCATACTGGGTCCCCAGGGGCCACATGCCGACAGGTGCTTCCTGCTGCCACTGCATGTGGGGGTCCAGGGGCTGCTGGAAGTGCAGAACTTTCCAGGATGCTCCCCCACACCTTGCCCCACCACCCACCTGGCTTAGCTCTTCCCACACCAGGAGGGCCCCTCCTATCCCCCAGGTCCCCAGGGGTCACAGGCCATCTCTTCCCCAGCAGCCTGACTGTCCTGGTTTGATCTTCTCTTGGGGAGAAGAGCTCTTCCTCAGCTTCCCTTGGCCCTATTCCCCTGAGAAGCATGGGCAAGCTGAGCAGAGCCAGAGTCTCCCTCAGACTCCGTGGGCCTGGTGTGTAGCCGTGTACATGGAAATGGAAAGCTGAGCCCTCTTTTGAGAGAAAAGAAATTGTCTCTGTGGGTGGTGATTGCAGCGGTCACTTCACAACGTATCCATATATGGAGTCATGACATACACCTGAGAGATACAATGCTATATGTCACTTAGATCCCAATTTAGAAAAAAATCAAAAGCGGGGGGCCACCGACCTGCTTTGGGTCCCAGGGATAGGGGGCTGGCTGGGGAGCAGACTGCCAAGCTGTAATCACCAGACTCACCCCAGCCCTGAATCACAGAGCATGACGGCTTGGTGTGGCCTCGCCAGGAAAACAGGCTTGCCTGCTGCCGGCTCGGAGCCCTGTGCCCCACAGGGCCCCTGGGGCAGGCGGCACCCCATAGCTCCTCCGTGGGGAGTGGCCACTCCAGAGCCAGTGGGCAGCCTCGAGGCAGCCACGGCCCTGGCTCACCCCTGCCTTCCAGGGTCCTGTGGGGACATTTAGTTTGGATGAGGCAAAGGTCTGGAAGTCGGCAGGGTCCCTGCCTTAGGGGCAGGGTCTCCAGGATAGGACTGTCAGTGAGGCAGATGACTCCCCATAGGAGGGAGGAATCAGTCCCTGCGAAGATCCAGAAGGCTTCACCGAGGGGCTGACATTTGAGCTGGGTATGGAAGGCGTGTGGGAAATGTGGCGGGTAGGAAAGGAGCAGGCACTCCCAGGGGAAGGGCTGGGCTGAGAAAAACCCCGGACGCAGGAGTCCAGGGTGTGTGGATGTCACAGGGGTAGGGCGCTGAGTGCCCAGAGCACCACGCTGGGGAACTGGACTAGAACTGATGGTGCCAGCCAGTAATGGAGGGATTTGGAGAGAGAGCAGTGGCCCTCTCAGCCTAGAGGGCAGAGCCAGCCTGGCCATGAAACAGCCATCGGCAAGCTCTCACAGTGGTCCCACCCAAGGGGGCAAGATGCGGCACCCCCAGCTGACCATAGCAATGGGTTCGCCCTCTTAAAGTGACAGAGCCCCAATGCTGGCCCACAGCTGCACACCAGAGGTGGGAGGGGGCTGGAGGACAAGTGTGCTTGGTGAGGGGAGGGGGAACTGCCTGGGCAAAGGGCAGAGATGGGAATGCCCAGGGGGTGTGCCCGGGATAGGAAGGAGCTGCCGGGACTTGGCCAAAGCCTTCGATGTCAGGAGCAGTAGGAACAGCTTGGCGCTGTTGACCACTGGCCTGTACAGTCCTCATGGCTCCCAGCCTGGACAGACGCGGCCTGGGGCATCCTGGGGCCCCTTGCACCCCAGCCTTCAAGCCCAGACTCTAAGCGGCCAGCCTGAACTTGAACTGGGTGGCACAGAGGGCAGCCTGCCCAGGAGGCCTCAGGGCTACCCCTCCTCACCAAGCACGTGCTCATCGACCCTGGCAGAAAGCCGGGTGTCCTCACTAGTTAGAAACTCTGGTGGTGAACAAAACAGGGGTGTGAGTGTAAAATGGACAGTCAAAACCCCAGGGGTCCCCTGAAACAGCTCACAGGCTTCCCCCAATCTCTGGGAGCAGCAGGACTAAGCTGGGGCCATGGGTTGGCCAAGGGCCAGGCCTCGGGTGCAGGAAGCAAGGATCAGATTCTTACGGGTACATGCCAGCCCGGATCACAGATGTGTCGTGGCAAACAGACGGTCCACACAGCCAGGAGTCACTGCGTGGACACCACTCAAGGGCACCCACTCCCTGAGGTCCCTGGTGTGGACTCCAGCCCTTCCTGGTCAGCCCACCCTGGGACTGCAGTGGCCAGACCCACGCACGTCACTGAGGAGGGAGTCCCCACTGTCACTGCCATGCCACCCCATGGGAGGCCCAGCTCCACTCAGCTTCCCTGTCCACCTCTGTTCCCCCAGCAGCACACACTTCCCGGTCTTACTGCAGGAGCCCCTTGCTTGGGACCCCACAATCACTATGCCCTGGGCCTGCCCCCCAACCACCCAGGACCCCAATTGGCCTCAGCCCCCTTTCCTATGGGTTCCTGCCTTCCTGCTGCCCAGCCCTCCCTCTTCAGCCCCACTCTCTGCCTCTGCTCCCCAGCCAGCCTGCCCCCACCGGTCAGCCCCTCCAGCCCCCACACGTCCCCGTGAGTAGCTTCCAACTTGCTCACAGGTTTGTGGGGCCCCACTGTGTGCTGGCCAGGCCTACCCCTGGCTGCTCAGCGAACCCCACTCTTCTTGTTCTACAGCAGCTGTCCAGGTCCACCCCTCCTGACCTGGCGCCAGCTGGGAGGAGCAGTGCCAGGCATCAGCTGGGATGGTGGCACCCATAGGGCCATGCCCAGCACCCCTCGCCCCTCTCCAGTCAGTCTTGCACTTCTCCGGCCAGCCCTGGCCGCTGCCGTCACTGAGTACACGACCACCCCTGGGGTCCTCACCCCATAGCCCCCTTCTCTACTGTCTCCAGTCTCCCCTCTCAGCTGCCCAGGCTGATAGCCAGGGTGCCCCGCCCCGCCACCCTGCTACCCCCACCAGCCTCAGGGAGACTAGGGGTCAGGACCCCTGCCTGGCAACCATACAGAAAGACTTCAAGCTTTTCCCCCAAATCCTGACATTTGGACTCCTGCCACAGAGAAGGCTGGGGTCTCAGAGCAGCTTGTATACTTCTCCTAATGGGGAGCTCATCCCTTTACAGCATGACTCCATTCAATTGTTAGAAAGTTTACCCCCCCGGCTCCCCACTCAGGGGCATCTCCCAGGCCCTGCGGGTCCGGTTACTGCACCGATTTTGAAATCCTTCTGAAAATGTTTTTCCTTTGTTTTGTTTTATTTAGAAATTTCCCAAATTTTTACCAAGTTAAAGACACAACCACAAGAATGTGTATCCTGGCTGGATGACTGGCATAAACAACCCCTCTCCCACTGCCCAGCCCCCCCCAAACCACTGCCCCCCAACTCAGCAGCACAAAATGCCAAACATGTACAAGAAAACAGACTGTAGTGCGAACAGAGCTGGGTAAGGGGCACAGAAATGCACACACACACACACGCACACATGCACAAGCATGCCTGCACATACATGTGCAAACATGCACAAGCACATGTGTGCACAAACAAGGACATGCACACATGTGCACACACAAACGTGCACACACAAGCACATGTGTACACATACACACACGTACAGACACATGTGCACATATACACACTTATGTGTGCACACAAACTCACACACAGGCACACGTTGCCATGCATGCACATACCAACACACATGCAAACATATAGGCATGCATGCACACACATACACACGTGCACCTGAACGCATACGCATACACACTGCTGCAGGGTAACCCTTTCCCCAGTCCTGGCTGCAAAGCAGAAATAACTCAGGCAGGACGTCAATCTGCTGGGCCCAGCCCCGCCCTCTACTTCACTGCCAGGGTGTGTGTGTGTGTGTGTGTGTGTGTGTGTGTGTACGAGCACGTTAACCCAGAGAGGTGTAGTTCCTTGGTTGAGGACACACAGCTTTCAGAAACTGAGTTGGGATTCGAACTGGGGCCTTTCTGTGCCAAAGCCCCTCAGTCACAACCCTGTGGGACTGAGAACCAACTCTGACAGCTCTGTGCGCCAAGGGGCTGCCCCGGGAGTCCTCCTGCCCCCCCCACCCCCCAGGATGGCAACGCTCACCCAAAGGGAATAGGGGGCGAGGTCTTGGGCCAGGGGAGACTCTAGGGGCCGGCGGGAGGGTCTCACCTCTGGGATGATGAGCAGCTTCACTCAGGGTAGGTCGGCCGGGCTCGGGGAATTTTCTGGCATGGAGACAGGAAGGAGAGAATCTTGGCCTTCCGAAGTGTTTACTACATCAGGAAATGAATTCACTGCGCACGGGCTTCAGTGACGAAAAACAAACACACACACTCACTCGGGATAAACCGAGTCCAGGCCCAGTCGGCCTCTGCCTGGCCAGGGAGGCGGGGAGGGCTTGGGCCTACTGGGTCACAGGCCAGGAGCTTGGGGTCAGGCGGGGGGTCAAGGGTAGGGCTCAGTCCCACCCAACCCCACCCAGCCCAGCCCGCTGGCTGCATGGCTCCAAGCTGTCACCGTCACACAATGCGACTCCATTTCTTCATTAGGGGTGCCCAAGGGGGCCACTGATAGGTGGCCTCAGGAATGTGCCTTTACAGAGCCTGGGGTGGGGACACCACAGCATTGACAGGCCAGCCCGCTGGTGGCTTTCCTGCCGCTGGTGCGAGTGGCACCGGGGGTCTGCAGCACCCCACACTTGGCGGGGCTGGTGCAGGCCAGGGCAGAGGGAGGCCAGCTGCACTCATGCAATGGTCCGAGTGCTCTGGACCAGGAGCTGGGCACGAGTGCTGATGGGGTTCCAGTTCACCTTGGCATTCGAGGCCAGCCTGTGAAAGCCAGATGCACCCCCTCTGTAGCCTCCTGCCTGCACCTGTGACTGGGACTGCCAAACCCTGTCCTGAGACCTCCTGCATCCCCCAGGGTGCCCCTGGGGTGCTGCCCGTGCTGCCCCCTGGGCTGGCCGCAGGAAAGTGGGGCTGCCTTACATTTGAGGCTGAGCAGGGACCAGCCTGCCAGGCCAACTTGGCTGTAGGAGGGCTGCTGGAGCTGGGCTGGGCTGGTCTGGCCCACCGGCCTGACCCACCGGGGCGTACGGCTGTTCCCTGCCTGCGTGTGGTAGCGCCCAGCTGTAACCCAGTCAAGCGGAGCTGAGCTGAGCGAGCCAGAGCGTGGGCCGAGGGGCCGGAGCTGCCGCCTGAGGCTGGCTCCAGGCCGCAGCCCAGCAGCGCCCAGTGGATCTTTGGCACGAGCTCCTGCCAGACACCCCTTTCCTCGCCTTGACCCATGGCTTCCTGCTCTTCTTGGCCCCACAGCCAGGTCTGCCCAGCCTTCCAGACAGCCCAAGGCTCCCGCTCTGCCCAGGCAGTTCAGAAAGCAACCACAATGTCCGGAAACGGTCCAAACCCCGGCCCCTGGCCATGGCCCGTCCTTGGCCTCCATAGGCCAAAGGGCCCAGATGTGGCACGGGCCAGCCTGGGGAGCCCCGAAACATCTGGATCTTGGAGAGTCATTTGCAAGTGAAAAAAGGAGGCGTGTGCGTGGGCAACGTCTGCACCGCAGGCTCAGCCCACGTCACACACCCGAGCAGGCCACACGTGGATTCACTTGGGTCCTCCTGGGCCGGCCAAAGTGGGCTGTCCTCAGCAGGGCACAGGGCTCTCTTACCCGTTCCTGCAGAGACCTCCCACCCGGCTCAGGCCTCGCCTCTGCCCCGCCTGCCGCCTTCCTGCAACCATGCCAGCTCCTCGCTGTCCCTGCCACGCCAAGCTGTGTCCTGGCTCGTGGCTCATCTCTCCGCCCTCCCTGAGGTCCCAGCCTTCAGAATGCTCCTTCTCTGCCTGGAGCTGGCTCTGACCATCACGCAGCCGTGCCCCATCCCTGCCAGTCAGTTCTCCACCTGGCAGCTACCATGATCCCCAAATGTGACCACAGCCCTCCCTACTGAGAACCCTTGTGTGACCCCCAACTCAACCAGAGTCAAATCAGACCCCTTCCTGGGGCCTCCCATCCAGCACCCACTGGCTCTGGGCTCCGGCCGCAACCCCCCAGCCCACGGAGCCCCTTCCCCACGCTCAGGGACAGCACCATCTGCTGCCATGTCTCAGCTTAAATGCCACCTTTTCACAGGGACACCCCCTCACCTGCCATACCCTGCACAGCCTCGGCACAGAGCTCAGGAAGCAGGCCCCTGAGCTGGTGCGGCCCTGGGCTGGCGGCTGGGCCTGCGTTTCCCTGTCTGTGAAGTGGGGACGCCCCAGCACCGCCTGGAGGGTTGGGTTGGGGATCAAATGAGTTCACAGACCAGAAGGTTTAGAACACGATCGGCCTCAGCAGACACTATGAGTTGGGGAGGGGAGCCCCATGATCTGTGCGGCTGTCAGACATTAGGTGCCAGAGCAAGGCGGCCCTCGTGCTGGGCCTGGGTGGGCATCAGGGTGACATCTAACATCTTCCCATGGATTATGGGGGAAAAAGGCAGGTGCCCAAGGCTGGGGACCAGCCACGAACGTGTCGTCCAAGGACTGTGCAGTGCAGGCAGGTCCAAGGGCCGCCATGTTGCCTTTGAGAAAGGGCTGGTGAAGCCTGCAGTAGAGACACTGACCCCTCCCGCAGACACCCCCAAACCAAGAACCCAAACCAGCCACCACCCATCAGGGCGCAGAACCCCAGCTGTACTGCTGGAAGGCCTAGAGTGTCCTCTCCTAGGCAGGAGCAAGGACAGCCTAGCTCCAGTAAGGCCGGCAGCTGGGCTTCCTCAGTGGCCCTCAGGGCCTATTTGAGCAGGAAGGGCCCTCGGGGTGGGGGGCCAGAAGCAAAGAGAGCGCTCCCCACTCCCCGAGGGTCTTTGAGTCTCCTGGGAAACCTAAAAGTGGGAACAACTTTGCAAGGATACGTGGACCACCAGGTGGGGGTTAGGAGACCCCCTCATTGGGGACACATGGGGGGCCTCTGGGCAGCCGCTCCTTGGGCATGAAGCCAAAGAAGCAGAGGCCCTGGGACCCCTCCCTTCAGAAGAGCAGTCCTCACGCTGCCCCCCATGCCCCCAACTGTGACACGGAGCTTTCACATTGGGCAGGGCCCCCCCGAGCCAGCGAGGTCCCCAGGAAGCTCCTCATCCTCCTAGATGGGGGGCCTCCTCTGTGCCCCCAGCTGGCCCCCCCACCGCCTGCTCTGCTCGCCGGGCCTTTGTCCACTTCTGTGACTTTCCCTTGTGCTCTGAGCATCTTTAATCAGGGGCCACGTGAACCTTGTTTCAGGACGGCAGGTGTCAGTGACGGGGTCTCCGAGCCTCCTGCCAAGGTGGGGGCTTAGGAGGGGACAAGGGAGGGTCACCTTGTCCTTGCCGGGCTCAGTATCTGGCACTCCAGACCAGCCCCCATTTATGAGCGCCCCAGACTCTGAGAAGCAGCTTGGCGAAGCCCGGCCCACCTTCCCGAGAGCAGAATGCAGCCTGGACTGGCCTCCTGCCCATTACCCAGGACCCCAATGTGTGTCCTCACACCTGCGGGCATCAGGACCCTCAGGAACTCCTGGTCCCCAAGGAAATGGCTCCTATTACCACCACTTTTATTGCAAAGTATAATTAAACATCCCCGTGCTGCCTTGCCAGCTGGCATGGGCAGCTTCATTGGAAGCGCCTCCGGGTGCCTTGGGCCCAGTGGTGCCAAGCTGCTGGGCTGGGCACGTCCCCGGCACAATCTTCTGCCCACTCATCTGCCGGCCACGCCCCTCACCGCAGCACCTGTGGAGAACGCCAGGCCTGGCAGCCACGTGCTGCTCTTGCCCAAGGGGGGTACCAGGCAGTCTGCTTGGCTACAGTACCAGCAGGTGCCTGCTCGCATCTGCCCTGCCCCCAGCCAGTGCAGGGGCATGAGCTGGGTGATGGGGAAGGGGGACCGGGGCCCCCAGGTCAGGTGTGTCTACCTGACAGTCTGCCAAGCTGCCCAGTCCTGGAAGACGTGCAGAAGCCTGGCCTGAGCAGGAGATGTGGGACAGAGCCCGTCCACCCACTCTGGACGTTTCTTCCCAGGGCCCTTGTGCCCAGGGCTGCCACCCGCTTGCCCTCCACAGAGAGGCCTCAGACCCAGATTCCGTCTGACACTCCCCAGCCTCCAAATTGTCCTGCTTTCCATGAACTAGGGACTCACTGAATTTGGTCTGTCTTCACTGATTTATCCACACACTTATTGGGCAGCTACTTGCTGGGTTCCAGGTCCCAAGTGCCTGACTGATGACAGCTCTGTCCTGGTGCAGAGCAAAGGGTGCCCCCTCACCCAGGCACCTGCACACACGTTTTCCTCAACCCAACCAGAAGCCTGCTCCGAGGGCAGCCCTCCCCAACTGAGGTGGCTACCGTCCCTACGAGGCCCAGACAGGTTACAGCACAAATGTGCAGGACAGGTGCCAGCCCATGCCTTGTCACCTCAGACGCCGACGTCACCGTCTGCTGGGGGTGGCACGGGTCACTTCCCGGAGCCAGACAGGAAACCCACCCAGTGAGGGAGAGAGGCCCAGCCCTCAGAACCAAGAGCCACCTTGGGGCAGCCGGGCCAGCCTCCAGCAGCCCTTCCCTAAGTCAAGATCTCGAGAAAGCTGTTGGCCCCATGTGTTCTGTTGAGCCACCTGAGTCTAGGCTTTTGGGGTGCAGGCGTCCTTTAGATGCCTGTGGCCACCGAGTGCAGACTGGGAGGACAGATGTTGGGGGCTGGTGATAAGGGGCTTCCAGAGCTATGCCTCTCGGGCAGCAGGTTCAGGGAATGGCAGGGCGGACGCGGTGGCAGGAGCGGGCTCTGCAGGCGCAGGGGGAGGTGGGCAGGAGGGTCAGGAGAGCCTGAGAAGCCAGCGGGGGCGGCTGGGGTCTGAGAGAGGGGCTCAGGCCGGACTCAGAGCAGACTCAGGGAGAGGACCTGGGGCTGTCCTGATCGCACCCCAGAACGCCTTGCAGACTGAGCCCAAGGTCCTGGCAGGGATGGCCAGCACGAGGAGCAGGGCTCCTGGGCTCACTGCCTTCCCTCTCAGAACCCTCCGCTCTGACAGGCACTGTTGCCTGGGGCCCACTCCCCTCCCTGCTCCCACCCCAAACAGCCAGCTGCTTCTGGCCATTGGCCCCCTCCCGCCCCCTCCTCCAGGAGCCCCATCTTAGCCTACCGTCTAGCCCCCACGGTCTCCCAGACACATGCACTCTTTCAGCTGCCCTAGGAGACCCTTGGTTTCCACTCACCACGCCCACTCCCTCTCCAGCCAACCAGTCCTGGACATAAGCTGCATGCCAGCTGCAGCCACAGCAAACTCCCTACCAACCCCATGCCACCCCTCTCTCACCTCTGTTCCCTCTGCCTGGAATGTCTTTCCTGCCTCTACATGGCAAACTCCTATTCATCCTTCAAAACTCTATTCACATAGAATGAGCTCTCAGTACCAAGACCATATAATTTATTGTCTAAACCAAGATCCTTGAGAGTTAGGAGGGGGGCCCACGAATGCTTATGCTGGGACAACAGACATAAGTTGACTTGTGGCCACCTACCTATCATCCAAAACCCCGTTCCTCCCTCTAACGCTGCCCAGAGAGTTCCAGGGGCGTGACTGCTGCAGCCCAGACTGCAAAATTCCTTTCCTGGGGCTGGCTCCCAGGAAACAGGTCCCCTGGCTCAGCCACACTCCACAGATATCCTGGTGTTGCCATCTCAGCTTCCACTTGAGACACTTTGAAAATGCTGTATCAGGTGGATTCCTGCTCCCCACTGACCCTCCCTCACAGCAGTCTGGGCGGCCACTAGACAGGAGTGGGCTGAGACCAGAGGGGTGAGGTGCCCTTCCAAGGTCATACTGAGCCAGGAGACGCCCATTCCCCACTGGGACCCTTCCCCCCTGCTGCCCCCTGCATGTTTCTGTCACCTGCCGCATGGAAGATGGAAGGTCTTGACGGAGCAGTCCCATGACCGAACCCTTGTCTCAGACGTGACTTGTGACGGTTCGAAATCTGCAAGCCACAGATGCAGTGGATGGAATGAGGCAGCATTTTGTTACTTGGCCAAGGAATTTCTTCAAGAAGTTGGTTTGGCAATGAGCTTCCAATTATCAAACCAAGGTGCTACAAAATTGTGATGGAAGGAAGGTAGATTAGTGGGCGGATGGGTGGATGGTGAATGGGTGGGTGGATGGATGGTTGATGGGTGGGTGGATGGAAGCGTAGGTGAAGAGATGGCTATGCGGGTGAATGGGTAAGTGGAGATGTGAGGACAGGTGTAGACATATGAATGGGTTAGGGGGTGGATGATGGGCTGGTGGATACATAGGAGGATAGATGGACTGTTAGATGGAGGAATTAATTGGACCCTTGTGTAGCACGTTGTTTGCTAGAACGTTGCAACAGCGAGTCATGGAGGGTGGCTGCAAAGGTGCTCCCCACCTGAGCCTGTGGTCCCACACTGTGCCTCCCAGGGCCACACAGGCAGTATGGCTTCTCAGTCCCCAAATAAGGAGGACAAAGTCACTGTGGCAGCGCAGGGAGCAGGAAGCCGGGTGGGGTGGGAGGCCCTGCTCCCGGAGCTGAGGTCAGTTCCTTCTTCTCTAAACAATGGGCCTGGCCTAGGCCTCGCCCTCCTCCACGCGCCTCCACCCAAGCTGCCTCTGCCCCGATGGGGTGCTGGGGCCCTCTGAGCTGGATGCCAGGGAGCTGGTGGGGGGGAGCAGGTGCAGGAAGGAAGGGCCAGGGGTCTGCACGGCTTGCAAAGCACCCACCTGTGGAAAAGGTGCTATCCCTCGAGGCCAAAGCTCCCGGCCTGGCCCAGCTGCCCAGGCCCCCCGGAGAGATGGGCCTCTCTGCGGGGGGCGAAGGATGCCCCCCTCCTCCCACACTGTCCAGGACACTACTTTCATTTCTTATCTGTGTCTTTCTCCTTCAAGTCTCTAATCTGAAGGCCCAACACCTCCCCTTTTCTCTCCTTCATCCACATTCTGTGGTCACCCCCCTTCCCTTACCCCCCGCCCATCCCCCACCATGGTCAGGCTGGACTGTGGCTTTCTCCTGAAGAATACCAGTTGTCAGAAGAGTACAGTGAGTCCAGATGCCAGGGGAGGGCAGAGGGTGGGGCGGGGACACCGAGTCAGTACCTTGTCTGTGGTTTTCCCACAGTGGCTCCTAGGGTCAATCACTCAGCTGGGAATCCCTCAGGCCTGTGCCAGGGTCAGCAGGCCAGCCCCACCCCTGCTGCCCCGGCCACTGTGCCCAGCTAGCCCACGACTCCCAGGAGAGGGTGCCCTGCCTCAGGGAGTTGGGGACCCAGGACCTCAACTTAACCCAGTGGAGGCCAAGCCCCTAGCAGGCTAGCGTCCAGGTATCAGCTGGGTCAGCCAGCCTGGCAGGGTCCCGGAGGTAGCAGAGTGAGGAGCCTGTGACTCCAGTTCCCTTCCATCTGCCAGCCCAGAGCAGGCCGAGGGGTGGGGGTCACAGCAGGGGGATCCTCGCAGCCTACTGCTGCCACCCAGACACACACTGCCAGGCTGACGTAGCTGCCTCACGTGTCCCTGGTCAGCTACTGACCACAGTACTTCCTGCCTCTTGTTGAATGAATGAATGAATGACAGATGGATAGATTCAGAGTGTGCACACAATTGGACACGCAGGGCAGACTGTGAGGCAGAGATGCAGAGGAGAACCCCCTCCCACATGCACGCGCACACACACGTGCAGTGGCCTCCTTGACCGGAGCTCTGGCCTTCCTCAGGTTTTATTGACCAGGCTGACCTAGAGTCCAGGACCCAAGTGAGTGTGGCAGGGTCTCTGAGCCTGCCCCAGATGCTACGGGGTTTCCACCCGCTCCTAGCAGGGAGCCAGCGGCCCTTGCACCTGCTAATCTCCTCTGATCCTGACAACCTCTAGGTGAGGGCAGCCACAGGGACCCCACACAGCTCAGAGGGCGCCTAGGCAGGGGGCACAAGGCAGGGTCCCAGAGCAGCCCCCCCCAGTGCGGGGACCGGAGCCGGGGCAGTGCACTGGCCGGCCCCACACAGAGGGTCTCGGGGCCACTCAGCGTCCCCAGGCTCCGGAGGCTGCAGGCCTGCCAGTTGCTAGGATTAGCACCAGATTAGCCCACCAAGTTTCCAGAACCCCAGGCAGGGTTCACGGGTGCCATAGAAACCTGGCTGCATGTGTCTGGTGGGCGGGCCTAGCCCCTGGGTGGGGTTTCCCACCAAGCTGGCCCGGTCTGAGCCCCCACCCCCAGCCCGGCAGGCGCCCTTCTCCACAGAGCACTCTGCCCAGGGAGGTCTTAGGTTTCCAGCATCAGCTCTTTTCCAGATATTGCAATGAAAACGAGTGACCAAGTCGTTTTGTGCCTTAAGTGGAGAGTCAAGCGTCTTTCTCTCCCCCCCCACACACAGGCCTTAATGCAGAAAACATCTGAACCAATGGGCCCCGTGGCACAGGGTGCACCTTGGAACTCTACTCCCCGGCCCAGCCCAAGGGCTGCCAACTCAAGGCCCCTCTTCCTGCACCCCTTTCCCTTCCCTTCCTGTGCTCTGGACACTGCATGGGGGCAGCCTGGCCGGGAAGCTAAGGACCAGCCCTCGCTGATGAAGCGTCCAGGACACGGGGCCGTAAAAGGGGAGGCGCTAAGAGGCCAGCCCCAAAAAGGTGCCCATGGCCAGGGTTGGGGGCAGAAACAGCAGCCAAGGCCTAACCCTGGGGCCCAGCCACCTGTTCAGTGGCCCTCCCAGTCCCCTTTCCTAGATGTCCCAAGCCATCGCAGATGCACTGTGTCCAACTCTGAACCCCACCTGTATCTTCTCGAGCCTGCTGCACCCTGATACTCCTGCCAGAGCTCACTCTCCCCAGAAGTCCAGGTAGGTACTTGGTTGGGGGTGGATGGGTGGATGGATGGAGGGCTCGGTGCACGAATCATGGATGGGTGGAAGGTTGTATCCGCCCTAACTTCTTGGCCATTACCTCCCACATCCACCGTATCCAGCTCCCTTCTCTTCGGCCATACACCCACCCATGGCTTCTTAACCTCCAGAAGCTGCCCATGGGAGGGGCATTTAGAACCCTCTCTTGCCCTCCTCATACATCCACACACACACACACACACACACACACACACACACACACACACACGGACCCAGCCCTTGAAAAGATGCAGACTTGTCCTGTCCTACCCTTTCCCAAACCCTCCACTTTTCCTAAGAGAAAGACCCAGACCCTCATGGAGATGGGGCCTGCCACCTCCATGCTCACGGGATCTCTTCGCCCTCCAAGCCCCACTGCAGGGGTTTTACACATGCTCTTTCTTCTGCCCTGACAATGACAGGTCCCAGCCACGTTGCCCCGGGCAGCACTGCATCTCTTTGCTGGCTCAGGTAAACGGGCAGCAGTGGCCTGGCCTGCCACAGGGCCAGGTCCTCGTCACATGTTCTCCTGCCTCCCAGTACCACTCCCCACCCCCACCCCGGCTTACCCTGGGAGCTGCATGAAAGTGGGATCCTGCTGGTCTCACCCCTGACTGAATGTCTAGTGTCAAGGGATACCGGACACTGCCTGTGTGGGGTCCACACTGGGCGAAACATGTTGATAAGAGAAGCGGTGGGTGATGCTGCAGGCCGGCCATGTTCTTGCTGCTGCTCCCCACTCCCTGACACCCGGGGACCTCACCCTGCATGCGGCTGGACTGGGCTTCCCGTGTGACTCCCTCACTCCCCCAGGAGCACAGCAGCCCCCTAGCGCCCCGCAGCCCCATCTTCCCCCAGGTCCCCTCCTCCTGTCTGCCACCCTGACCCTTTCCACCCCCAGAGTGAGCCCCTCACTCCACTGCCCAAGCCCACCCATCCAATCCCACTGACCCCCTTCCACTCTGCCTCTATCCTGGAGTGACCGCACCTCTCCCTCATTTCAGGGTGAGTCCACACCCTGAGAGCTGGGAGCTCTGGTAGGGAAGCATCCAGGGTTCTGGGGTACCCCCGGACGCTGAACCCCTCGGATACTGTTTTGGAGAAGAGGTCTTGCTGTCACCTGTCCTCCCCCAGGCCCCACCACTGCAGATTCGCCAGCCATGGAGAGGGGAGAGTCCAGGGGGTCCTTGGGCGGGATGGAGAAGGGCCTTCTGGAAGGCCCTGATTGCGGCGGGCGGCTGGTGGAGGGCACCCAGCCCTGGGGCCACCCATGGTGCTGTCTGCAGCCTCTCCTCTCCACCCTGTCCATGGGGAAACCCCTCAGCTAGGACCGCGGGACCCTGGCTCAGCTGCCGAGGTCTCTGAAGAGTGGGGGTGCGAGGGGTCCATCCCCCACATTTCCTGGGAGACAGAGGGAAGAGGGGAGGGGGACAAGGGGAAAGATGGAGGGAGGGAAGAAGCTGACTCATGGAGGGGCTGGCCTGGGAATCTGGGTATCCAGTGCTCCCTCAGACCTGCCACCTTACTGAGGGCCTTGGAGGTCTCCCCCTCCCCAGACCCACCTGGCATTGGAGGCCCCTTCTCCCCTCAGCACTGACCAGGGGTCGGAGCTTGGCTGGGGCCCTGATGCCCAGGCTGCAGGACGGAGGGGGCAGCTCCTCCAGCTTCCCCCTGAGCAGCAGTGCCAGCCCTGGGCCCGGGCACCCCACCGCCCTCCCCCAGGAGCTCCTGGCAGGCCTGCCTGCTTGGGCAGAGCATTTTAAAGTGATGCCTGTTATGCAAGGAACATCATAAGGCCCCAGGGCCAGAGCCGAGCAGGGTCATTTTTTTATTAAAAAGCAAAACCTAAACCAAGAAAACAAAGTGATTAAGTTTGTCCTGGGAACAGAGGCTCCACAAAGACAGGAGCACCCAGCCCACTGGGCGCTTCAACCCTCCACCTCCGAGCAGGAAAATCCCGCATTTCTGACACAAACAGGAAGCAGCTGCTTTTCCCCAAACGTGAGGGCTGGTTGGGCTGGGGTCCCCAGGGCATGGCTGCCGCGATGTGGGACTGGAGCCAGGGGCTCAGCTGGATGCACTGTCCAAGTCCTCCAGGAAACCGTCAGTGGCGTCCCCAGGCTCTGGGCTGGCACAGGGGGCCCAGGATACATCTCAGGAGGATGGGGCTCCCAGCACACAGCCTGCCCGTCACTGTGGAGGCTTGGTTTCCCCACGCGGAAACGAGCACGTGGGTTTAAGCAGGGGCTCCTGGTGGGGGCAGGAAAAGGGTGGCAAGGAGTGTCGGGGGGCTGACAGGTTGGGCAGGCCTCCTGCAAAGCCGGCCAGGGTCTGTGAAAGGCTGACCACCCCCGAGAGAGCCCCCCGTATCTGTTTGCTGCAGCCAGATTCAATTCTGGGCCAGGAGGAGGTGGGTTTCTACTCTCCCGGCCCTGGGGTCCTGGCAGGGTCAGGGCTGTGTCATGGGGACTCTGCAGCCCAGCTGGGCTGAGCTGAGAGGGGCAGGCTTGGAGGGACCTCAAGGAGAAATGTGCTAAGTTGGGAGCACAGTGGCTTGGCCCAGCCCTGCAGGGCGTCACCCCCAAGGAGGCTCCTACCTGATGTGAAGGGGACACGAGTGGGGTTCCGGGAGGACAGCCAGGGTCAGGGGCTAGCAGGCAACTGTCAGTCCTGAGCAGTAATGGGTTCCCTGTCAATGGGAATGTGCAAAGAGGGGCTAACATAGAGAGGCGCCGGGCAGAATGGGCAGGGCAGGCTGGGCTCTATAGGGACCACCTTGTAAGTGTCTCATGCTCCTGGCAAAGGCCCATGGAGACATGGGCTGGGGGCTGCCTTAGTGGGGACAACATTTCAGAAGGTTACACCTTGCTCAACCCTCAACATGCAGCGGGAGCTCAGAAGTGGAGGCCGCCCTGGCTCTGATTCGGCTCTGAGTGGAGAGAGCAGAACAGACGGGCATCGAGGCTCCTGGGAGGGGCTCGAAGTCCGGGTCAGGGTGTGAGAGGTCAGGCACAGCTCGATGTCTGCTATGCTTCGGTGAAAAAGTTAAAAACAAAAAAGGCTGTTCTGACGAGAGATCCGGCCTCCAGGCTGGGCAGCCCCAGGCTCAGCTGGCAAGTCCTTCTAGTGCCAGAGAACCAGGGACTCGTTCAGCTGCAGGCGAGGCCGGGGGGCAGAGCCACGGTCCAGGCTCCCCTCCGGAGGGAGCAAGTCCCTGGGGCTGCCAGGAGGTCCCAAGCCGGGGAGCGAGACTCCCAGATTCTCCCAACAGGCCGAGGGCTGCACTGGTCCATGTGCCCAGGCCGGCTGCGACCAGCTTATCTGGCTGCCGGTTAAAAGGCAGGTGTCTGCACCCCAGTCCCACTCCCTGCTCTGAATTGCAGGGTCACAGTGGGTCGGGGTAACTGCAATCTCCCTGGGCAGGCGACCTTGACTTCATGTTGGTGGCGTTAGGGGAAGGGGGTCTCCCTGAGTCGAATTTGGGGGACAAGTGTCTTTAAAACCAGGGTTAAACAAGAGAGGCCAGATGTGACAACATCTCCCAGTGAGACCGTAATCAAAACCGTGCAGCACTGATAGCAAGATGGGGCTTCAGCTCAGTGGGGACAAACGAAATCTGGTAATAGACCCAACTTCTATACAAAGAGCATGAAAACCATGAAGAAAAAGCACATTACAAATTTAAAACAACAGCATATGGCCCAGGAAGCATGTCCAACAAAGGGACAAGGAGGAATTACCTTAACATCGTGTTGGCATAACTCGCTAGTAATTTGACATGAAATTAGAGCAGAGAGAAAACCTATGTCCACATGAAAACCTACACATAAACATTCGTAGCAGCTTTATTTATAATTGCTAAGACTTGGAAGCAACCCAAACTCCCTCCAGCAGGTGATGGATAAATAAACTGTGGTCCATCCAGACAGTGGAATATTATTCAGCACTAAAGCAAAATGAACTGTCAACCCGTAAAGATATGGAAGAAACTTCAATGCATATGACTTAAGTAAAAGTAGCCAGACTGAAAAAGCCACATACTGTATGATTCCAGCTGGGTGACATTCTGGAAAAGGCAAAACTACGGAGACAGTAAAAGACCAGGGGTTGTCTGGAGGGTGGGGAGGTCGGGGTGAGAAGACGGAGCACAGAGGCTTCTAAGGCAGTGAAACTATAAGGATGGATTCATGTCATTACATGTTTGTACAAACCCATAGAACGTGCAACACCAAGAGTGCGCCCTGCTGTGAACTGTGGACTCTAGTTAATAACAATGTATCAATTTGGTAACAAATGTATCACGCTAGAGCAAGGTGTTAATAGGGGACAGTGTGTGTGTGTGTGTGTGTGTGTGTGTGTGTATGTGTGTACGCACGTGTGTGTTGGAGGAGAGGACGGGAATAAGGGAATTCTCTGTATGAACTGCACAATTTTTCTGTAAACCTAAACGACTTGTATCCTCGTCCTGTCTGCCACAGCGTTTGAGGCCACTGACCCCCATCTCCCGTTACAGAGCACACGGTCCACCCTGTTTGAGCCCCATTCTCCCACAGTCTCTGTCTTACACACAGGGAAACTGAGGCACAGAAAGGCTAAGCAACGTGCCAGGGTTTAAACCCAGAGCCACTGCTCCCAAGCGCAGGCTCTGTGACCTACGTTCTCCATTATTCTCGCCTCTGGACGGCTTCACGATCCTACCCGTCACTGAGGGTCCCAAAGGGCTTCCATTGTCGTTGTAGCGCCTACTGTGATTTGCTGTATTAGAAGTTGAAACTTAGGCATGAACATTTTAACAAAACATTTGAATCTTTAGAAATTTAAAAAGTATTTAAAAAAATTAAAAGTCACAGAAACAAGATACTGCCTATTAACAAAAATTATTTTTTTCAAAAAAAATAAACAACCATGCTTTTCAAAACAAAACACATTTAGCGAGAAGAGTGGCATTGCTTTATCGTCTGTAAATCTCTGGCTGGTGGGAACACAGCACCTACACTCCGCCCATTGCGACGTGGCCTTTGGTGGACGGACATCCGAGAAGCATACAGGTGTGTCGTCGGGAAGAGAAGCATTTTAGTGACGTTCTCAGACGCGTGTGGATTTCCTCCTTCATGCTACAGCCAAACGCGACAAGCGGTTTTTTGTTAGAAGTGACATGTGATGTAGGAGCTGACGCCATATCAATGAACCTTTCAGGTGCTGTCACGGTAAAACCCACCAGTCTCAGAGACAAGGAAACAAGACACAGAAACGTGACGCGGGGCCCTGGGTTGGGAACGCAAAGAGGATACTGGTGAGCTCCAAGTGAAGCCTGGAGCTGAGTCACGGGCCTATGTGAACCTCATAAGTGTCACAGCCGTGTCACAGTGCTTCCAGGTCTCAACACTGGGGGCGACTGGGTGGGGGCATTCGGGAACTCTCCACACTATGCGGTCTGACAATTAAGTTTGCGAACTTGTTGCAACAATGTTGTAACCTTTTCTTGATATCAGAGGGATTCTTCATTATGAATTTGTACCAACTGGACAAACAGTTAACCAAGTTTACTATTCGGAAGTGCTGAAAAGGCTGCGTGAAAAAGTTACACGACCTGAACTTTTCACCAACAATTCCTGACTCTTGCATCACGACAATGCACCAGCTCACACGGCACTGTCTGTGAGGGAGTGTTTAGCCAGTAAACAAATAACTGTATTGGAACACCCTCCCTATTCACCTGATCTGGCCCCCAATGACTTCTTTCTTTACCTGAAGATACAGGAAATATTGAAAGGAAGACATTTTGATGACATTCAGGACATCAAGGGTAACACAACGACAGCTATGATGGCCGTTCCAGAAAAAGAGTTCCAGAATTGCTTTGAAGGGTGGACTAGGCACTGGCGTCGGTGCATAGCTTCCCACGGGGAGTACTTCTAAGGTGACCATAGTGATATTCAGCAGTGAGGTATGAAGCACTTTTCTAGGATGAGTTCCTGAATTTAATTGTCGGACCTCATATTTTTGCACTTTGTAAACCTAAAGTTATTGCAGACAGAAGGTTTGCTGGAGGAAAAGTCCTCTGGTCCATCTTGCACTTTGAGAGAAAGGTGTCCTGGGAGTGATTCTGGAACACCCTGCACTGGTCATCCTGAAAACACCAACCCGCCCATTACAGAGACCTTCCGAAGGTTACACGTATCGCAACCATGATCAAAAACTCACGTTCATTTTCCTCACCACTGGCTCATCAGTAAGGTCCTTGAGGCTTGGGAAGCTGTCCGTCCAAAGCGGCAGGTGCAAATGTCCCAGTTGTGCTGTTCGCTTGAAACGTCAACTGTGATCACTGACCGCAAAATCTACGGCTGTTTTCCTTCAGGTAACAGCATTGGTTCATCCTCCTCTGAGAAAGCCACCAGCGTGTGTCTGTCAGTCGCTTGTGCACGCGGCCAGCTGTCACTTGGGGACACTGTGGTCCTTCTGTGTGTGGCCCCGCTCCTCGCTCTCCGGGGTCGAGGTTTCATGGAAGGAATGAAGCTTTCTGCTTCATCAGGGACATTCTGAAGTGAAACTAGCCTTGGGCCTAGGTCTCAGCTTCTCAGAGTGGAACCCCACATTCTGGGAGACCCTCACCCCAGCCCCACCTCGGCCCTGAAACCCAACCAAACTTCCCTTTTATCAAGAGTCCTGGTATGACAGCTGTCCCAGCCCCTGTAGGCTTGCCTTCTTCTCTGTCCCTTCTCCCTCCTCCTGATTCAGTTCTCCTGCATCTAAGGCTTTCTCTGAGTCTCTCCGCTTCCAGGAAGCCCACCCTGACCAGCCCCACCGAGAGGAACCCACTTCCTGGAGCACCATGGCCCGTCCTTCGTCACCCCGTGTGTCCCTGTCGCCCCCTGACTCTCCTGACTAAGGTGTGACCTTCTTGGGAACACAGGATGATCGCATATCTGTTTACCTCCCCGTCGTCCGGGCTGGAAGTGCCTCCTGAGCTCCTTTCCACAGCGCGTGGCAGCCCAGGGAGCTCCTTTCCCCAGACCTGGAGTGGCCAGCCTCCTTTGGTTCTGGGAATTCTCTTGACCCCCTGGTGACCCGCTGAGGGCTAATTACAAGCAGAGTGTGGTGAGAGCGTGCGGCTCCGCCACGGGCCCTGCCCCAGCTTTCTCCTCATGCACAACACTCCGTAATGAACTTCCTAGAATGTCACAGGGAATTAGGCCTGACACCCCAGCCTGTGTGAGGCGTTTCCATGGGACTCGCGGTGGCAGGAATTACCAGGATTAAGGGGCCTGAGTCCCCAGGCCTGCCTCTCCTGGGAGGCTGCAGGCTGGTGCTTTCACAGGGGAGACCCTGGCCTGAAAGGGGGTCGCATGCCCCAGGGCAGTGCCCAGCCAATATTCCCAGCCCCGCAGGACGAGTACACGCAGAGCCTGACCCTTGTCACGGAGCTGCAGGGCACCTCCCAGACCCCTCGGCATGTGGGGCCCAAACTATATGCTGCATCCTGGTGGAGACCCATCCCCTGGTGGGAGGGCCTCGATCCAGCTGAGAGAACAGACTTGGTCCCAAGCTGGCCCACACCTCATGTGGGCCTGCCACGTGTCCCTGCCCGGTGGAAGCATCACACAATTTTGTCATTCCTTCCATCCTCCTGCCTCAGGCAGCAGGCCCAGCAGAGACCTGCCTGTGCTGTGACACAGAGAAGGGAGCCTAGGCACAAGGTCACATGCCTCCCTCCATATGCACCCACTCCTGCAAGCTCCTGGCAGTAATTCCTGGGCCCACAATCTAGGAGAGGCTGGAGTGGGGAGCAGAAAAGGGCACAGAGCAGGCTCCTGGGATGTCGGAGCCTGCGGGAGGGCATGGACACAGGGCTCAAGGACCAGTCCTGGCCCCTGTCCTCTGCTGAGCTTGGGAAGTGTGATGACAACGGTCACTCTTCACATGAGAAGCCCAGGAGGGCTGGGGATGGGGCTGGACAGTCATCAACAGGTTCTGTTCTCCTCCGTGTCCGTGGTGGGGACATCACGCAAAATTGAAAGTGAGGCTGGACCCAGCGGGGGCTTGAGTTCACACAGAATCTCACAGGCCTGTCCTGGGGTTACAGGCAGACCGAAAGTGGGGTCCAGAGTTGGCGCCTGGAGACTCTCGGCCTAGGGAAAGCTGTCCCCCCGACCTCGGGTCAGCACCACGGATGCTCTTGCCTCTCGAGCACCTTTCCAAGCTGCACAGGCCAGGGGGCAGGAAGAGAGGGAAACTGCCCCACCCCTACGCCTGGTAGGGGAGGGAGGAGTGTCTGCGAGCTGAGTCTGGGATGGCCTAGAAGAGACTGGCCCACAACATGTCCTGCCCCAGCCTCGGGAGCCTGGGGAGGGTGGGATTGTCAGCCCCGTGGTCATTCTCCGCAGCCCGTAATTATGCAATCGACTCGTTAAACGCCTTGTTAGTTGTCAGTCTCTCCCTCCAGACAGGGAGCTCCCCAGGACAGGCAAGTTGTCTGCCTACAGGGCAATGCCCAACACAATGTCTCACGTGGGGCACTCAGGAGCAGTTGATGACCATCTGTAAAATGGGGGAACAGGCTCCACCTCTGAGGATTACATGATAGCACATACACACAACTGGGAGATTATAGGGGCCCCCAATCCCTGGAAACGGTGGAGGTTGCCTTGTAAAGAGTCAGGTTGGCCAGGCTACAGATGCCTCAGATGTGCAAGGATAGAGAGATGGGGTTTTCTGACACCCAGAATTTGGGTTCAGGCCACCGAGTGGCTGAGATGGTGGTTCCTTAAGATGGGAACCCTGGAAGAAAGTCATGTTTGGAATATGAAGAGCTCCGTTGCTGGTGGGTACGTGGAGCAGACATGGGTCCATGCTCCCAAACTCGGGGAATGGAACCAGGGTGCACATTTGGGGCTTTTCAGGACGTGCGTGATCACTGAGCTGTGAGAGTGGAGGCCCTCTCCCAGGGGAAGACGTCCCAGTCAGGGCAAAGCACACTAACATGCAAGGAAAGGCGACCAAAAGAACCAACAGGGAAACTAGGTGCAGTGGCCACAGCAGCCAAGAAGAAAGCACATTTGGGGCCTTGAAAGACACTGTTCCATTATCTGACGGCCTCCACGGCTTCTGGTGAGCAGTCCGTGGCAAGGGTGCAATTCATCATTTCCTGTTATATAATGTGCTGGTTTCTCCTTTCAGGACTGTCTTTTTTAATTTTGATTTTCATCAATGTGGCTTTGATGAGCCCGGGCATGACGTTCGTCAAATTGATCCTATGTGGGTTTTGCTGAACTTCTCGAATCTGGAAATGTATATTTTTAATCAATTTGGGAAGATTTTAGTCATTATTTCTTCAATATTTTTCTCCCCCATTCTCTCTCCTACTCTAGTGGGACCCCCATGACTCACATACTAAACCTTTTACTACCATCCATATAACTTTGAGTCTCTCTTCTTTTAAAAACATTTTCTTTTTCTGTCTCTCTTCTTCACATTAGGTAACTTCTATTGACCTGTCTTCAAGTTCACAGACCCTTTCTTTGTCATCTCTGCTATTCACGTCATCCAGTGATTTTCATATCATGTATTACATTTTTTCAGTTCTAAATATCCATTTAGGTATGTTTAATATTTTCTATTTGTCTGCTGAGATTTCCTATCTTTTCATACATTGTGAATGTGTTTTCCTTTATCTTCACAGGCACAGTTATCATCGCTGCTCTGAAGTCCTCTTCTGATACTCCCAACAACGGAACCACCTCAGAGTTGGGCTCAGTGAACTGTCTTTTCCCTTGAGAGGGAAACAAGTGTTCCTCACGTAGGCCGTGTGATTTTGGATTGTATCCCCCGGACACTATGAACATTATGTTGTGGAGACTTGGAATGTGTTGTATTTGTTTCAGCTGGCAATTAACTCGATTCAGTCCTAACTGCAAACTGTCTTGCCTGCCATGACAAGAGGGTCAAATATCAATTCAGACTGCTTTCAGATTGCCCTGCACCGGAAACTTGGGCAGCGTTTATACATAAAATATGGGACAGCGCCTTTTTTGGCCCTTTCCAGGATCTCCACCTCACTCTCCAGAGACCTTGAGTGCCTGAGTCTCTTTTTCATGGTTCCTCTGGCCAGAAAGATGGCAGGGTTCCTACTGGGAATTCAGATGCCCCACCATGCTGTGACTGCCCTTCCAAAAACGACCTGCTTTTTCTAACTCTCTAGAGCCTTTGGGTAGTTTTTATTCGTGTGTTTGTTGTCCAGGGTTTGTAGTTGTCTGCAGGAGGGCTGTTTTTTTAGAAACTTACAATGGGAAGGGGAACCAAGAGAAGTTTTAGGATGAGATGGGGGTGGGTCAGCAGCAGCAAATGCTCCTGAAGGGCTAAGTCTGATAAAGAGAAAAGTGTCCACTGAATTTGGCTACAGAAATGTTGGTGGTGTCGAAAAAAGTCCCCTCAGAGGGTGATGAGATAACAGAATGGGGTGAACAGTACCTATGTCCTCTTGTGTTAAGACAGTTTCTTTTTATTTCTAGTCTATTAAGCATGTTTTATAACGGGAAGTGCATGTTTGGTTTCATTAAATATGTTTCTGGCACCTATCAATATTATCATTTTTTTTTCTTGTTTTGGCCTATTAACAGGATGATCTTAATGAATTTCTTAATGTTGAGTCATCCTTGCTTTCCTGGAAATAAAGTCTACTCGGTCATGGTGTATCGTTACAATACACTCCTGGATTTGATTTGCTAATTCTTTTATTTACAATGTTTGCATCTATCTTCACATGTGAACTTGAGCTGTGGTTTTCCCTTCCTTCCTGCTATCATGATTGGGCTTTGGGATCAGGGTTATATTACACAGAAAATGAATTGAGATTTTGTCCATCTTCTGTACTGGAAACATTTCATGTAGTACAAGAATGGTCTTGACTCTTAAAAGAAGTTGCCCATAAAACTGTCTGGGCCCTGTGCTTTTTCTAGGGTAGGATTGGATTACACTCAGTCAGCACCAACATGTTCAGGTTTCCTAGGTCTTCTTGAGGCAATTTCCAGATATCTAATCACCTAAGACTCTAAATTCCATTTAATCAACAAATATAGTTTAACTCTCATTGTATACTGGACTCAAAAGCCGGATATAGTACAACCTGAATCAGCACATTGACTTTCTATGAGAATAAGCGTTCAATAGATGTCAGTCCCCTTGCTCTCCTCCCTCATCCCCCACTGGGACTCTCTCAGGTGAGAACACTGGTAGATAACGTGTGGACCTGCAGCTGGCTTGCACCCATGTGCATATCCATCCATCCATTCACTCCCCCGCCCACCCACCATACATACAGACACCCATCCATACACCTACCCATCTATCCATTCATTCATACCTACACACGTGCATCTCTACATATGTATTACATGCATATACACAGCTATCCATGCACCTGTCTATACACCTACCCATCTGTCCACCCATCCATCTATCCATTCACAGAGCCCACACTGAATCTCTGCCCTGTATCAGGTATGGTATACGTATTGGAATCCATGGCTGGGCGATGTAAGCCAAGTGCTTAAGTGCTGAAAGACCAAACAGAGGTTTGAAATGGACCCAGCAGACTCACCCCATCAAGAGAATAAAGTGAGACAAGATGCTGTGCTGAGACCTGGGGAACCAGGGACCCAGAGTGGGAGATCTAAGTGACTAATTCTGGGTTGTGTCACCCCAAGCTCCCAGCAGGGCTGGTCCACCCTGGCCCTCCTAGGTCAGGAAGGACTTCGGAACGGTGCTACCTGGGCACCCCCTCACTCCTGCTGTCTGCATCACTCTTGAACTGACGCACAGTCCCCTCCTTCACTGATACACCAAGGGCAGGAATGACCTTTTTCATGTCTGTGTCTTCACGGCCTCAGTGGAGCTCCACGGGCCCTCAGTGGCTGCACGGGCCTTGCACAAATGTTTCCTGGATAAATGAAGGAAGGACAGATCGCTGGCCGGAGGCAGTGAGGTTTCCTGCACTCAGCTTGGACGCACTGGACATACAAGTGCTGGGGGGCGCTGAAGCTCCACATCCAGGTCCAGGGAGCGGGAGGCCACAGGCAGCCTCGGCCCACCCCCGCCTGCTGGGGACCCCAGGCTGGGGCATGCCGCCAGCCCTGGGCATGAGGATGGTGGGGGTGGGCACCCCTTGTCCTCACTCCTCCCCTCACAGGCTTCACTGAGAACCAAATCCCCTTATCAGGAGCTCCCGCCAGTGACTGGTTAACCAAATAGCTAGAATTCCTGCTCAGAGGCACATCTGTTCCTGATCGAGGGGAGGCCAGAGATGGCAAGGAGGGGAGGGGAAGCAGAGGTACGAGGCCAGACCTTCCCAAAATGATGCTCTGGCCAGGCTAGGGGTGGGGGCTGCCAGCTCAGCAGGGAGCAGAACCGGATGTCTCCAGGGCCTGGGGCAGGATGAGCTCCTATCCCCCTACCGCCGCCCCACCACTGGGAGCCAGAGCTGCCCACTTCGGGGCTGGGGAAGGGATGAGAAACCTCCCACCTACCAGAGCGCGCATGTGGGGACACTGGGCCACGCCGAGCCCTTCCCCGCTGGCATGCGTCTCCCTCGTGCTGTACACACTGACTTACCTCCTAACCTCAGGCTCCAGCATGGCCCACACATACACCACCTTTCTAGAACTCCCATCTGAGCAGCTCAGTCTCCCCTTGAAAGTCCTTCCGTGCAGCCCAGAGCTCTATCAAGGTCAAATCCAGCTACTTGGCTGAGCACTCAGGGCCCTTTGTGCTCCGGCTACCAGGTGCCTTTGTGTCCCTCTGCATATCCCCACACCTGTACTTTGTCATGCAGAAGAGCAAGTCTGTCCGAAAGCAGCCATGCTGTTCCCTCTGCCCAGAACGCCCTTCCAGCCCTGCAGGAACCCCTTCCTAGGCCCTGCTCCCCAGCACCGCACGGCAGGACCAGCACAGGAATGAAGAACGGAGCCATGCAGGGAGAAGGCAGAGGGCAGAGGAAGAGACGAACACGGAAGCTGTGCAAAGGGGTCCCAGGAGGGCTGGCCAGGACCACTGCATGCCACAGTGAGGGGCAGGGCTTCGGGATGGTCTGAATGGGAAAGGGCTTTGTTCTTCCTCCTGGCCAGGGCACCTGGCACCCCACCTGTCCCCACCACTCGGCTCCAGCAAGTGCCTGGCCCCTCTGGGCCTGGAGGAGGAGCCCGTCTTGCTCCCCCCCCAATCCAGGCTGGGACCGCAAGCCTCACACCTGTCAGTCCATTCTGGGTGCCAGCCCCCAGAGAACAGATGTGCCCACTCCTGGCGGGCTCCCCGGCTGAGCTGAGTTATGGAGCACAGGCCTTGGGTTTCAGGGGGTGCGTGGAGAGGACGGGGTGTAGTACAGGGGAGAGACCTGAGTCTTGTAACTGCTATGTCTTCATAAAAGGGTGGGGGCTGTGGGGTTGAGAGCAGACTCAGTGGGGACTCCCCTGAAGGGAACAGCTGGGGGCACCGTCTTCTCCCTCCTCCCCTGTCCAGGGCCCTGTGGAACCCCACTCCAACTAGACAGATGGCCCCCCAGTACTCCCAACTCCAAGGGCACTCCTGGTCACCAACACCCTAGAGGGAGCAGCCCCCACCCCAGCCTGTGTCTCTTCCTTTCTCCCCCTTGGCCAGGCCGGCGCCCCCTTCCTCCGAGGCCGCCCAGAGCGGAGGGCACGGCCTGGGGGAGAGGCCGGCTCAGCTCGGGCGGGATCGTTCTGAGCCAGTGTAAACAGATCATTTCTGTCTGCCTGGGGGGTGGGGGCTGGGGGAGGGAGCTGTCTTGAGCTTTGTTATGTTCTGAAAAAAAGGCAAAAAATTTGGGTCACAAACCACAAACTGTTTTGCTTTCGGCACAGCTGGCACAAACAGGCATTTTCTCTGTGGTTTTTGGACGGCTGAGGCCTGGGCCGGCTGGGCTGGGAGGGGACAGGCCTGAGGCTGCCGCCTGCCCGGGCCAGGGGCTGGGCAGGTAAAGGCCAGGCCTCCCGGGGGGCCCCTTGGTCGGTGCCACCCCCACCCCAGCCACACCTGTGCAGGGGTGCCAGCTGGGTGCCAGGTCTGGGCAGCTGGGAGGATGGGCGACCCCGGGAGCCAGGACTAGTTGGGCAGGTGGACACAGGTTGTGAGGGATGAGGTCCTGGAGACCTGGGCCAGGTGAGCATGCCAAGGTGGGGGGCCTCTGGAAGGTCCCCTTCAGGGCCTTCTCCCTGGCCAGCTCTGCACGGGAGCACCAGAGAGCTTTGGGGGACCTGGCAGTGCACCTGTGGTGAGCAGCGTGTCTGGGACAGAGCACTGTCCACCTGAAAGGGGAGGCTCCTGAGACCAGGGGCCGGGGTGGGGCTGCCAGGACTGCACAAGCGAGGGAGCGTGTGCGGGGTTTCCAGAAGAAGAGCAGATGCCAGCGCGCCCAGGAGAGAGAGCAGCCAGTTATGTGAAGGGGGCATGGGGGCGGGGGAGGGGAGGACCACAGTACTAGAGAGGACTGGAGGTAACAGATGCTGAAGAACCCAGGAAAGCCAAGCCTGGGGTTTGTGCTTCACCCAGAAGCCCATGGGAACCACGGAAGGTCCTAAGGGGAGGGAGTGTGGTGGGCTGTGTGCTGGCAGAGCAAGCTCATCTGGTCCCATGTGGAGAGTGGCCAGAGGGGTGAGCCTGGAGGCCGGATGGCAGCAGAGTCCAGTGGCTGGTGGGGTCTGTGGGTCTTGTGGAGCAACTGAACATTGGGGTGGGGAGGGCAGAGGACCGTGAGGCAGGTGTGGGGGGAGGTGGGCGCGAGCACACTGCTGCATCAAGGCCTGCAGGAGGTCCCAGGGAGCTCAGCAGGACACAGCTGCGCCATTTGGCAGCTTGGGTGAAAAAGCCAGACGGAGACCCAAGGGGTGTCAGCAGCCCGGGAAGGAAGTCCGGCGTCTCCGGCTTAGCAAACGGCACCTCTCTATCCAGTCGCTCATGGCCAGAGCCTGTGTCACCCTCTGCCCTCCCCTCGTCCTCATCGGGAGTAGTTGGGGGACATGCAAATGGGGACTGCCCTTGTGGGACGGTGCTCAGGGCAGGCTCCACCGAGCTGGGTTCAGTTCAGCAAAGAGTTTAAAGTGATGAGGGCACAACCCAGGCAGTCTGCAGAGAAAGTGGTCCAGGCTAGGGCAGCCATGCAAAGGCCTGAGGCAGGAACATGCATGTTCAGCCAGACCCAGGGGCGGGGCGAGGCAGGCCAGGGTGGCTTCATCATCCTCTTGAGGACTTTGCTGTCTCCAAGGAAGTGAAGAGCAGAGGTGGAACCTGGCCTGACGTTTTAAAAGACCCCCTGGCTCGGTGTGGACGGAGGTCAGCAGTGCAGACAGATGAGAACCTCGTGGGCAGGACGTGCTGTGACCAGGCCCAGGGTGGCAGACCACGGACCGGGCGTGGCCACCTGCTCTGCTCACTGCCGGGTCCTCAGCACCTGGAACAGGGACTGGGGCCGAGTAGCTGTATCTTCACATAGTTTCCTAAATGACCACGAACTGGGCAGCTTAAAAAACAGAATCCATCCTCTCCCAGGCCTGGAGGCCAGGACTCGGACATCCAGCCGTCCCAGGGCTGAGCTCCCACTTAAGGCTCCAAGGGAGGGTCCTTCCTGCCCTGTCCAGCTGCTGGGGGCTCCAGGCGGCCCTTCCTGGTCTTGTGGCCACAGCCCTCCAGTCTCTGCCTCTGTCACCCCGTGGCTTCTCCTGTGTGTGTCCTTTCCCCCTCTCTTCTCTCATAGAGACCCGGTCATTGGGTTCAGGCCCAGCCTAAGTCCAGGATGATGTCTAGGGATGCCGCACTTAATCAATCCGCAAACACCCTTTCCCCAATAGGTTCTGGGCGTTAGGACGTGCGCACGTCCCGTGGGGGGACAGCATTCAGCCCATCATCATCTGAGTCCCTAAGTTTGTGGAATGAATGAATGGCGTGGCCTCCCCTCCCACACTAGCCCCCTTCTCCAGATGCAGCCCCAAAACTTCCAGGTCCTGCTTCATTCCCCCCTTTCAGGAGGCCCCTACGCCCCCTCACCTCCTTCAGGCCCGCACTCCACTGTCACTTTCTCCCTAGGGCCCATGCCACTTAAAAAAGCACCCCCGACATTTCCCACCATGACACTGAGCCTGTGGCTCCCTGCACATAGGGGAGCTCATCCACGTGTGTGAATGAACGAACGAATGAATGAAGCAAGCGCTGCTGGTGAGCTGAGAGTTTACAGAGCAGGGGGAGGGCAGGGAAGAGGGACTGGGCAGTCCCAGAGCAGCTAGGCCAAGCTGAGTGGGGTGGGGGCAGCAGCAGCTCTGGGTCAGGGGTCCAGACTAACCAAGGAAAGCTGGGAGAGGGGCCAGCGGTCCCCTAGGCTGCAGGGGCAGTTGAGATCATGGGGGTCTTGGGGAAAACAGGGTGCAGGCAGGGGTGCAGGTGGGGTGGGGTGGGGTGCAGTGAGGGAGGAGGCTGCAAGGGGAAGTCCTGGGCAGTGTGGGGTGCTGAAAAGGGCATGGGTTGCCCATAGATGGGAGAAAGGAAGACCCTGAACCCAGCATCCCAGGTATCCTGGGCGGAGGCGGGGGGCACTGGGCAGGGCTGCAGTGGACCTTCAGGGGCAGGTCCTGGTGGGAGAGAAGCTCCAATCTGGTCTAAAGGGTGGGCAGCAGGTCCTTAGCTGGGCTCAGGCCCACCCCCTGGAAGTGTCTCCGAGCTGCTCACTGAGGTCTGATGGCCAATACTGAGGGGGACCTGGGCCTTTCACCCCCTTGGCCCCCAGCCTCGCCTATGTCAGGCCCGGGCCTGCTGCAAGAGCTGCATCAGCCCCCCAACTCTGTCTTTCCCACCCTCTCAGCCCTCTTACGCTTCAAGGCTGAGGCCACCTTCTCCAGGCAGCCCCCCCTCTCCAGGCAGCCCTCCCACTCTCTGCATGGACTGGTCCCCAGTGAGCACAGCTGCTCCTGTGGATGCCACTGCAGACCCCAGAAGACTGGCTTCAAAAGTCACAGCCCAGCCAATGCCACCTCCATTTCCTCAGTCCCCACCCCAGCCGCCCCTCTCCCCGAACCAGGGGGTGGGGCGGGAGCAGGGACCAGGTCCCACTTCAAGCATCTTGGATGCCAGCCTTACCAAGTCAGGGACCCTAAAGATGAGAAGGCAGAGCAGTCAGGCCCAGTGGCTCAGGGCTGAGCAGGGCAGGGGGCTTCCAGTGACATCTGCCGTGGCTTCAGTCTTGGGGGGAGGGCGAACGTGTGCAGGGCAGGTGGGCATGCAGGTGACGTGACACCCCATTTCCAGCAAGCTACAGTTTCTAGAACCTGCCCAGTGCCCAGCTGCACACGGCTGGGAGGGCTCCCTGGAGTTGGCAGCAGGGCACTTTGCTTCCCATCAGTGGTCCCCAGGAAAGCCTCCCCCCCCCACACACACACATACACACACGGGCTCTGCCCCATGGCGTGCTGTCTTTGAGGCTTTGGTGCCTCAGATTGTCCCAGAGTCCCCGGCCCGTGCGTGGCCACTGTCACGGCGGGGAGTGTGCAGACTTCAGGTATTCTCATTTCACTGTGTGTTATGAGAGGCAGAGCAGGCATCCAGCCCTCCAGGGCTTCCCTCCCCACCCCTCGACCCCCACACCCAGGTAAAAGAGCAGAGGACTCAGAATAAAATACATTTGAATATTTTATTGGGATTGCGAGCATTGAAGGTTAAAGACAAAACCCACGCAGTGGTTTTGCCAGAAACAGCATGTTAAAGGAGTTGAATCGAGGCGAACACGGCCGCTGAGAGATGGGCTGGACAGCAGCAGGATGGTAGTGGGTGTCCGCGCGTGGGGAGTCTTCAGGTGATGGTGCAGGGAGGGGCCCAAGAGGGGGTCCCGCTGAAGACTTGGGAGGGGGACTGGGGAGGAGACTAGATGGAAAGCCACAAGCAGGGGCACGGGAAGTCAGCTGGGAGCCGGGTCAGGTGGCTGGTGACCCACGGAGAGCTGCTCACTGGAGACACAGAGGAACGTCGGCAGACGCCCCCAGAGCGCCCACCCCGGCGAGGCAAAGGTTAACACTGGGTGGGATGGGCGTCTGGCTGAATGGGCAGGTAATTTGGGGTGCCTCGAAGTCCTTTTGGATCTCAGGCCAATCTGTCTGGGTTCTCCAATTATGACAATTTGGCTCTTTGGGTTTCTGTCCAATGTTCCGAATAGCCCATTTCCCCAGGCGCCTGCCGAGGGACCCTCTGTGCCAAGGGCGGGCTGGCATGGACCGCCCCCAGGGTCATGCCAGTCCTGTCACCAGGGCCCAGAAGCCTTGGGCCTCTAGACTGCTAGTCGGGCTGCCTGCAGGGGGGCTGCGCTGGGGGCAGAAGTGGGGGGAGGTAAACCTCCCAGCCGCCTGGATCCCTGTGGCAGCCCTAGGCACCGAGATAGATGGTGGCTGGCCGGTATCACCAGACCCACAGACCTAAGGGCCCTAGCAACCCCGGTTGAAGGATCAACCCACAGCTCTCCTGCTCTGCGGGCTCCCTTCTGACCTCCCCTACTGCCTGACCTCACCCCGTCTGGACCCCCAGGAGACCCCACAGAGCTAGAGCCTCTTGGGGACAAGACAGGGTGCTGAGGAGGCGGGCAAGGTGTCACCGAGGGGTGGGGGGAGAGGTCCCCAAATGCGCGGAAGGCGGCCACTTGCTCCAGCCTGATGGAGTCACTCTACTCAAACACTGCAGCCCCTTCCCCCCCAGCAGCCATGGGCCAGCTGGGGGCCCCATCCTCGTGGCCTCCGAGCACCTTCCTGACACTTGGGGAGACGCCACCCCAGCCCTCCTCCACCCCTCAGGACCTCCGGGGACCAGCCACTGTCCCCGGAAGCCAGGCTAAGCAGCGGCCTTCCCCATTCCCCGGGACTTCTCCGTGGGGGGCGGTGGCCAGCACCCCACGGAGGCTCCACTCTCGACTCAACCCAAGCGACAGGGACAGATCAAAACAAAATCAAACGCAGGGCGATAAATGGCGGGGAGCAGGACATAGAGATGGTGGAAGGCTGCTTCATGTGCTTTTGCTTTGGTCACTGCTCCCCTGTTACAGGGTGGGATATGTTAATTTGGTGGCTGAATGCATGAGAAGCTAAGGAGGGGGTCAAAAAAAAAAAAAAAGAAACAAGCCCCAGGAGAAACGAATTAAGAGGGGGATAGATCAATTGGCGTCAATTTGGGTTCTGATTTGTGTCTGTAACTCTGCAAGTCTCCTCAACACTCTCTCCTGACTTTTGTACCAAAACCTCACCGGGCCACTTCCTACCCCTGAGTATCCCCCCACCCAGCCCCCACTGCCCCCCACCCACCCCTCCAACCGCCAGACTTCCCACACTCCCCATCATCTTTGCCAGCCTCCTGGGGCGCCCCATTTCTGAGAGGCCCCTTGGGGGACAGCAAAGATGATCCCAGGCATGCCCCAGGGGGCGAAGCCCCCGATGTTTCTGGGGGGGCACACGTGGGGGTCAGGCTACTCGGGTCGGGCACGTCTTGCTTGCTACAGCCACCTCCAGGCTGGCCACACCTGCTTCTTGCTTGCACGGTGGCGGGGTGCACTGATGGTGGGTCTGGGGGCATCGGGCTCACACTGTGGGGGGCATGGGGACAGTGCTGAGAAGGAAGGGGCACCTCCCTCATCTCAGAAAGATGGAACCGCCAGGCCTGGCCTGAGACACACCCACTCCCCACCTAGGGCACGTCCCAGGGGATGGGAGGAGAACGAGGGAACATGAAAACCTCACTGAGAGAATTTGGGATGGAACGTGGTCTAATCTGGGTAACATGGGGTTCTTTGGTTATTCTCATTGTTTTCATCCATCCGTGTGTGTGTGTGTGTGTGTGTGTGTGAGTGTGTGAGTGTGTGTGTGTGAGTGTGTGTGAGTGTGTGTGCGTGTGTGTGTGTGAGAGAGAGAGAGGATGGGGGTGTATGTGAGGGTGTGTGAGGCTGAATGTGTGTGGCGTGTGAGCGTATGTGATGCGTATGTGGTGTGTGTGTGTGTGTGTGTGTGTGGTGTATTGTGTGTGTGAGGATGAGTGTGTGTGAGGGTGTGTGTATGTGTGCTTTTAGGTGGGGACTAATGTGTAAGACTTTAGAGTGTGTGGGTTTTTGGAGGATGGACTTCAGGATATGTGGGGGTTTGTGCCAATTAAATGTCACCAGTTTCAGTTTTCATGTTCCAGTTCCCCTCCTTGGGTCTCACTGGCCCCCCAACCAGCTCCACGGTGACTCAGGGTGGTGGGAGCCCGAGGGGAGGGCAAGTCAGGGTGGCTGCTGTTGTCTCAAAGCCAGTTCATACTGAAAGTGCCCAAGAGTCTTGCATGAGCAGAGAGGTGACCGAGAAGCAATGACGTGCCCACCTGAAAATTTTGGGGTCCCCTCCTTTCTCCTAGATGGTCAGGGACTCAAGCCCATGGCCAATTTGACTTGAGGTCCAAATGGGAAGAGGAGGGGAGGGGGGATGCCGAATTCTTTTACTTTGCCAATTGCTTTTAAGCCAATTAATTTTTTAGTATCTTTTTCAGCCAATTAATTTTTTTTTTTTTGGGGGGGGTTTAATGGTAATTTGCTTTTCTGGTGTTTCTAAAAAGCCAATCAGTTTTAAGGGGGGCGTGTGTGTGTGTGTGTGTGTGTGTGTGTGTGTGTGTGTGTGATTTAAGGGCTCATGTTTTCTAATTTTTGTTGGGTAATTTGGGGGGTTAATTTGGAGTGATAATTTGGGGGATAATTTGGGGGATGTTTAAAGCCAATTGTTTTTTGCTATGATTCCCTCGGCTCGATGGAGAGGGCCGAGGAGAGTAACCTGACATGGGGAGGTTGGGGCATGGGGGTGGGGTGGGGAGGCCCTCTGGGAAGGACGGCACAGAGAGGTTTCAGAGGAGGACCTGGTGGAAAGGTCCCTGGTCAAGAGGAGAGCACAAGGAGGGTGGGGCCATTTCGCAGAATTACGACCGACAATTTGGCTCACTTCCGATTGCTGGACACCTCTGGAGAGGCACCCCCGTGGGCGGCAGGGTCGTGGGTGGACAGGGCCATCAGGGGCCGGTGACGCGTGGCCTCTCTAAAGGCTTCAAGCTCCCTGGCGAGCACGCGGCCCCGGCGGACACGCAGGAGGGCAGGCAGGCCTCTGCGCAGGCGTTGGGCAGACTGCATCCAGGTGCCGTAATGGAAGAACTTGCCCACGGGGTATCTGGGGAAGTTGTCCTGGGAGGGGATGGCCAATCAGAGGTTGCCCAGCTCCCCAGCGCCAGCCCCCAGCCAGCCTGCGCACCTCTCGCTGACCTACGGGGCTCACACGGAAACCCGTCATCGTGCCCGCTGACATGTCCATAACTCAGCTTCTGGCCAACGTCCCCAGTGGGGCACAAAGGGCCAACATGGGTATTGCTCTCTAGCTGCAGTTCAGACTAAGGAGCTGGCTGCCTCTGGTCCCCTGGCTCAGAGGTGACAGCCAGAGAGAAAGGCGGGGCCCCGGAGCCCTGGATCTCCCCAGCAGTGGCCGGCTGTCTTACCGGAAGCACGGTCGGAGGGGTCGACACGTCCCTCTCGGACTTGGCGGGGGTGGCGCAGTAGGTCTCCAGGAGGGCCAGGTCGCAGCTGCGGAAGCAGCACTCTTCCACGATGCCACGGCTGCGGCGGCTCACACGGCTGGCCGGTCTGCCTGGAAGTCCCACAGGAGGGAGGAGATGGCCCTTTAGCATTGGGCACCTGCCGGTGGGTGTTCCTCCCCAGACCGGGGCTCTTTAGGCAGCCCACTGACCCCCAACTCCCCGCCCCCCCACCCCCAGGGACGGGCCCCAGCGGGATGCTCGGTCACCCTACAGGGACAGCCAGCTTAGTGGCATGGAATGGTGAGAGGTGAGAGGAGGGTGGGCAGGGGCACCCTGAACAGGAGAGTAGGGTCAGGGGGACAGCATACTCCAGGACCAGCCCCCTGGCCTCTTGGCACCTTCCTCCTCGGGTTGAAAATGGACACAGCCTCCGAGTCCCAAGACCCAGTGCAGTTTGCAAAATGTGTGGGGTGTGAGCCTGGCTCAGCGGCCACCCAGCGAGGGGTCTGGGCCCCACATTATGGGACCACAAGGTCCTGTCCTCAAGGCCAGGCTGAGATACAAGTGCCACCCTGAACTAAGCAGGAGCCGAGACAGGTAGGAATGGGAGGAGGAAGAAGAAGACGGGAGGAGAGGAGTGAGGACCTGCAAGAAACCACGCCCTCCTTTCCTCCCGTCCTCCCCCTCGTCTCCACCGCGGGCTCCAAGTCTCGGCTGCAAGGGAAGCACCCAGAGCTTCACCCCAGGGTGCCAAGGGCAGGTGCCGTTGGTGGGTGGAGGGACAGGAGCCCCTAGTAAGGGGTTCTATCATAGGGTCCTATGGGTGGGGGCTCGGCCCAGCCCCCCATTCAGGGAAGTCACTCCCTAGGACAGGGCTGCTAGCCCTAGACCCTAGAGTGCCACTTCCTGCCCCCAAACGAGGCAAAGGAGAGAGGGCACAGATGAGGCCAGGCAGGCAGGAGCTTCAGAAGCTCGATAAGCAGGAATGCTTTTCAAAGAGTAGCTTTGAGATGCCAAGACTGGCTTTTGTGCGCCCATTTCACAGGGTAGGTAAGTAGAGGCTGCAGAAGAAGATGCCATAGGAAAGGCTAGGGCCAGGTGTGACCTTTATGGCCCTCACCGACTTGCTTTAGCCATGTCCCCCACCCCTGCCTGGCCCTGAAGGGTGTCCGGACTCCTGTGAAAGGTGGCTGAGCCTGGAGGGAGCACACACTCCACTCTCAGGTCAGGCTGGGACTGCTCCCCAGTTCCTGGCCCATTTTACAGATAAAGAAACTGAGGCCCAGCTTGCTAGGAGGTGAGGGCAAGGGCCCATACCCAAGAGAGAGGTCACCTCTAACCGGGGATCCCACCCTGCTATACAGGGCACAGGGGTGAGGGGAAGCCCCAGGATAGAAATCAAGAGAGAAGCCAGGAAGCAGCCAAAGCACTTGGGCCAGCAGGGGGCACCCCGCACTGTGGCCCACCCCTCAGGCGTAGGTCTCAGAACGCCATAACCCCAGTGGCATTGTGATGGGGGGGGGCTCATCTCTTCCCCTGTACCCCCAGGTGGAGCTGAGCGCCCACTCACACCCACCAGCAACACGCAGTTTTATTCCCACTGGTTTTCACTCCATTTGATCAAATTTCAAATCCGATCATCATGAATACGGGCCCATTACCAAATGGTCAGGCAGCCCCTAACCCTGTGGGGGAACTCCAGTCCCCGCAGCCCTGCCCACAGGCAGGTCAGGGAGAGGCTGGCTCTCCCCTTCTGGAAGCCCACCCCAGCCCCACCTGCTATGGTCTGGCCCCCACTTGAAGCAGGAAAATCAGGGGGTGTGTCACCCAGGCACACTGCATGTGCCCAATAAATGTGGACTTCAAGGTCCCAACTGCACTTCCAAGTCTTAGGGCAGAAGCCAGGGGTCGGCCACCTTCGAGAGACCTCCCTCCCCCAGCCCCCACGCCACCAGTCCTGGGGGCTCTGCCTGGGGGCTCTGCCTGAGGGCAGGGAAAGAGGACTCCGGCATTTATTGAGCACCTGCTGTGTATGCCCCTCGCCCCTCAGCCCCACCGAGCTACTTACTGAAGTAAAAGCCGCGGTCCCCACAGACAAACTGGAGGGTGTCCACCAGCTCCCCGCCGCACAGGGTCTCACTGGGGCGGTAAGCAGCAAAGCAGCACGAGGCGAAGGCCAAGAAAGTGAGTAGCACCAGCATCGACTTCCCCACCGGGAGCTCCATCGGGGTCTGGGGGCGGAGAGAAGAGGCCGTCAGCCCCACCGGATCTGCCAGCCAGGGTCTCCCCTGGGGGACCAAAGCCAGCTTCCTCTGGGGACACAAGCACAGCCCTTTCCACACTTAAAGTTCAGTGACCGTTTTAAAGCATGGCTTTCTCCTTCGTTACCATTCTAATTAAGAAAGAAGCATCTGAACTGCAGAGATGGCCCTTGAACCGCTCACGGGGCAGGAAGCACACCTTTGGCACCCAGTGCTGGCGAGTCATTTCACATGGGGAGGACTGTCCCTGCTGTCATTACTGCAGGGGCTCAGCCAGAACTACAAGGACCAGTGCTGGACACTGGACCTGGCCTCCATCCTATGATGTCATGAGGGCGGGGCCAGCACCGGGCAGTGGCCACTCCTCGGGTCTCCCAGCGCCAGCCAGGATGGCAGACAGCCACACCCCACCACAGCGTGTGTGCATCCCAGAGGACCAGCCCCCACCTCCCAAAGCAGCAGGGGGGTCCTGCTGGGCCAGCCCCACCGCCTCCCCCTCCCCCACTCCCTCTCTACCCTCACAGTCTGTGGCTGAGCACAGCTCAGGTTAAGGATGCAATGGTTAGCGCAACGGTGCCACCCACACTCCCAGGGCCCTTGTTCTCCTGAACCACTCAGTCCCCCAATTCCAGTCTGCCCTGGGCACCCCAACACAGGCAGAGAAGTCACAAGCCTCCTCGCCAGGCCTGATATCCCACCTCCCAGGGCCAGAGACCTCAGAGTCCCTCGGGGAACCCCAGGCCCTCTCCCAGTTTGGGGTACCAAACCCCACCCAGGAAAGCTGGAGAGAACAGGTTAGGCCAACTTGAGGCCAGACACCAAGTCCCTTGGTGCCCAATTTGGAAGGAGGAGCACATCTCAGGACACACCCACACACACACAAGCCCTGTGGCTGTAGGCCTGGGGCAAGGATTAACTGGTCCCTTACGGAGTTGGGGGGCTTGAAAGAGGGGCTTCAGCTTCTCCTTCGACACAGCAAGCTGCCCTGCCCCTTCCAGAAGAGGGAAGCCCCCGGGGAAGGCAGCCCCAGCCTGCCCTCTGCAGGCCCAGTACAAGCCCCTTCTGGGGGGGGACAGTCATGGCCAGTGCCTCTGAGCTCACTGGCACCCTGATGCTACTCAAGCAAAGGGCCGGACAGGCTGCCCAGATGTGCCCCTCCCAGGCTCGGTACTCGGTGGGCACAGGGGCAGTGAGCAGCATGGCCTCCCAGCCTGGAGTGAGGCTGCTGCCTGCTGGCCCAGGGGATTTGTGATGCAATAAATCAAGCAGGAGATGAGGGGACAAGAAGGGACAATCTTGCTTCAGCTCACTAAAGAGCTGTGGCCAGCTCCACAGAAGGGTCGGGGGGTAACCTCGCTCACCTGCTGCCCTGGCCTGGACCCCAGCTGGCCTCCCTGTTGCCCCCACTGCTGCCCCTTCCAGACTAACAACAGATTTGGCCAGCTCATGACTCGGCGCGTCCGAGCAGCGGCTCCATCCTCTACAAGCCAGGCTTCTCTAGTGTGGGGTCCAGTCCAGGGCACCAGCAGAGAGCAGAGAACTGGACAAGAGGCATGCAGCACTGCAGGCCAGGTGAGCGAGACTGCCCAAGGAGGCAGGGGCAGGGGAAGCATGGACGGCGGTGCCAGAGGCAGGAGGCAGGGGCCCAGGGGCAGCAGCCGAGGGGCTGAGGGCGGAGGCGATCGGCAGAGCGGGAGGGCAGTGGGCTTCTCGCTCAAAGGCTGGTTACCTGCAGCTGGACAGGAGGCTCCTGGGGCTGGAGGAGGTGGAGGAGAAGGCTGGAGGGCCGCCTCACAGGAGAAGCTAATGTCCAGTTCCCAGGCTGGTCAGTGCCTCAGCTTTTATGTCTGAGCGGGCTCCTCCCAGCCCCGGCTCCACCCTACCCCCCACCCCTCTCCCCACTGACCACTCCCTCCGCCCCTTTGCTCCCGCCCCCTTCCAGCCAGTCCCTTCTTTCCTGCACCCCCAACCATTAGCCCTGGACCATCCCTGAGCGGAGTACCATGGGGGGCGGGGGGCGCTCATCCTGTACTTTCAGCCCAAGTCCGCACAGGGCAATGGGGGGCAAGGGTGGGGGCTGCTTTCCACCTCCTTCTGTGGAAACTTCCATCTGCCCCCGGGGCAGGGGCAGTTAGCCCCTCTGGGCTGTGCAGTCCTGCCCTTCTGAGCCCCGGAGCAGCCCCTCTCCCCAGATTCCTGCTTAGAATTGTTGGGGACAGAGAAAGGGGAGCTGCAGGGGGGGATATTGCAAATGTGGCGTCTGGCATGGTTCTTTTGCCAACTCGGCCCCCCTCGCTCCATCCTGGCCCCGCCCACCTAGTTTTCCTCTCTCCCTCTTGCTGGCACAGAGTCAACATACCAGGGTGGGTTTCTGAGACTTGCGCCCCTCCTCATTACCCAGCACCCTGGGGGGACGGCCCCGCCCCCGCACGGCACAAATCACAAACTTTCAGCAGCACTCCCCTGCACCCAAAAACCCGACCAGGAAGTCGCCTTTGCAGACAGCTCACACCTCTCTTGGCATTTCCCGAAGCCCCTACCCCGCCCCCTCCGCGGCGCAGGGGAGAGCGCGGGGTTCGCCACAGGGAAGTGGACCCTCAGCCCCTACCCCGCCCGGGCCAGCCCCCGCCCCCACCAGCCTTGCCGGCCCTCACGACGCTTACCTGGAAGCCGGCACAGCTGCCGCCCACCTCCCTGCTGCGTATTGCAAACCGAACAGCGGGCGTTGGCCCTCCTGCCGGACACTCCTCTGCCAGCGCCGCTCTGGCCGAGTCGCGGGGGCCGAATGTGCGACGGGGCAGAACGGGGGGATGGCTTTTTTTTGGGGGGTAGGAATCGTCTGATTGTTTGGGGAGGACGGGCTGTCTGCGGGCTGGGGCGGGCCAGATGTTGTACTTTTAGGGGGGGAAAGGGTATCGGGAAATGAGGTCAGCTGTTGTATCAAGGATAGAAGGGGGCAGAGATAGTGAGAGAGACAGAGTGAACGTGAAAGGGGGGGGCCAAAGAGAGGGTGAGAAAGAGAGAGGACAGCGAGAGGCGGGTAGGCTCACAGCGGGACAGAAAGCACAGAGAGAAACAGAAAGCGTATAATTAATCCACTTTGGGACGGCTAAAGAGCGAGGGCGGGCGTGAAGGGGGGGAGGGAGTCGGAGGCAAGGAGCTGGGGGGGACGGGAGGGAGCAAAGGGAAGGTTGCGGAAGAAAAGAGAGCGAGGGGCCGGGACCAGAGGCTGGAGAGGGGGAGAGGGCAGCACAGAGAAGCGAGGGAAGGGTGCAACGTCGGGGGCCGGGGACGGTGCTGAGGGGGGCGGAGCGGAGGCGTCACCCGGACCGTGGGCACCCAGCTCGGTTTGGGCCGACGGAGCCCTCGGCCGTCGCAAGCCCGGGTCTCGGGGGGGCAGCGGTGGCAGCGCTGGACCCGCTCGGGACACAGCGAGGAGTGGGAGCGGCCAGGCTGCGCACCGGGGAGGGCTGGGGGGGTAGCGCGGGGGTGGGGGATGACAACGCCGGCGGCCTGCAAGCCGGACTGCCTGCGGGGGGGACCGCCTCCTCGGGCGAAGCGGGATGGGCGTTGAGGTAGATAGAAGAGGAGGCGGCGGGGGTTCCGCAGGCCCGGCGGAGCGCGACCCCGCCGACGGCGCCCGAGACGGGAGTCAGCAGCGTGGCGGACGGCGTCGACGCGGGGCCGCCAGCCCGGTGGAGGCGCTGGCGGGCCGAGCGCGGGCGGGCGTGGGCCAGGAGGCGGGGGCGGCCGGAAGGGGGGGCCGGGGGCCGTCCTGGCCTCACGCAGCTCCGCCGGAGAGCAGGCGAACTGGGGGCGCCAACGCCCGGCTCTTATAGCCGCGCCACCCCGCGGCGCGGCGCCCGCTCGGGCCCCGCTGGCCTTGAGCCCGCGCCAATGGGCGCCCGCCGGGCCCTCGCCCCGCCCTCGGACCGCCCCCGCAACTCGAGCCAGGGGGAGGGGGCGCGGGCTTTGGGGCCCCGGGGCCCCGGGGGGCGGCGGTGTGGGGGGGCCGTGGGGTGCGCGGGGGCGAGATTGGATTGGGGGCAGGGAACAGCAGAATGTGCAAGAAATCCCAAATAGCCGTTCCAAAGTGTTTGGGGGCCCCATCTCGGGTTCCAGGGTGCCAAGGATCCCTGCATTCGTGCAAGGGGGACGCGGGGAGAACAGGGTGGTGTCCCAGACCCTATTGGTGGCAAGGGTCCTCGCTTCCCGCCAGGCAGCTACGTGGCAGGGGCGCACGTCAGAGTAAGGGCGCAGGTGTCTTGGCGTGGGTCGGGGGTCCCCTAGTACCACTGGGAACTGCGGGGGAGGGGGGAAATCCCTGGGCGCGCGCGGGGCGCGCAGCCGACACCTGCCCGAGCAGGCGCAGCACCTCGTGCCGCAGCGCCTCGTGCCGCAGCCAGATCCCGAGCGCCCCCCGGTGCCGCGCGGGAACTCGGGAGTAGCTGAGGCGGCCGCCAGGTGCGGTCCATGGGGAGGGCCGGCCTCGGCAGGCGTGGGGCCTTGCCGAGGCTGCGTCTGCCCGGGGAGAGAAAAGCAGAGCGGGAAACATCCCTCAAATCCTACCTGCAAGACCGAGCTCACCGGGGTGCGTCTAAGCAGTTCGCCTTTGGGGCCCACCCAAAATATCCGGATAATGGTTTCCCCGTCCTCAGTGCGTTGGACTTGCGTAGACTCGGGTTCAGCCCCGGGGGCCACCACGATAATTTGGGGGTCTGGGGAAACCATCTCCTGGAGAGTTTGGACGATGTAAGAAGTCGTGACTTGCACCAACTCAAAACCACGCATAGGCCCCCCGCGCCCCTCCCGCCCCCCGGAGCCCTGGCCGCCCGGGCCTCTTCCAGGGGAAGGGGCCGCCGGCTGCGGAAGCCCGCGCCGGGCTCGCCCCCTCGCTCCGCCATCAATCACCTCGCCCGTACTCCGCGCGCACCTCCCCGAGTCCTCTGCCCAGCCGGCTGGAGGCGCCGCGCAGCGCCACGCGAGCCGGGGTGCGCTTCTCCTCGGCGTCCCTCGGACCCAGCGCCCTGCCCGCCCAGCTTCGGGGCCGCCAAGGCGTTTTTCCCACAATTACGATCTTTGCAAAAAGCAAACGAAAGCGACGCGGGTTTCGGGGCGCCCAGCCTCAGAGATCGCGGCCGCCCAGCGGCAAGCCGGTAGCGGGCTCCCGCACCCCGCGCTGGTTTCCCCGGAGGCCGCCCGAGGCGAGCGCCAGCCCCGGCGAGACGGCGGTGGGTGCGGACCAGGAGCCGGGCCGGAGCGCGGAGGCAACGGGGAGCTCACCGCGAGGCTGGATGAGGTGTTCGCGGGCGCGCTAGGAGCCGAGACAGGAGCGAGCTCTCTGCGGCAGGCGGTGGACGCAGCTGAAGGTGAGCGAGACCCCGGGGGCAGTCCCCAATGTCCGGGGGCAACGCCCAGCCCGTTGGAAGACCCGGGGACAATGCCCAAATTTGGGGGAAACTGGGGGCAATGCCCAGTCGTTTTCCTGGACGCGGGAGAAGTTCTGCCACGTCCTGGCGGATACGCTGCCGGGCCAAATGTGTTTGGGGACACAGAAATTTCTCAAATCCGAGGGGCTCCGGGGACTTCGTAGGAGACACAGAGAGAGCAGAGAACAGAGCCCGCGGGGCGCGGGACTGGGGGACTGCAGAGGACGGCGGGGCGCAATGCCCAGAAATCGGGGACACAAGTCAGAGCTTTGATTTGCAGGCCAGGAGAATGAGTGTCTCGAAGGAGGGGACCCAGGGGAAGCCCCGTGATGTGGGGACTGTGATTAACGACTAAATTCGAAAGTCCAGAAAAATAGAGTCCAAGTTTGGGGGATCAGGGGAAATTGCTCCGTGCAATTAGGGGGTGAGGAATCTCAGTCTAAAATGTGGGAAACCCAGCTTCTTGGTCAGCGTGTTTGGGGGAGCCCCGGACCAATTTGTGGGGAGGTAGGTTTTTGGGTGACTGAAGAAAAATTCCCTACATGAAAGGGGAGAACCCAAGGGGCACATTGTCTAAAATTGAGGGAAGAAAACAATGGACACATTTAGGGGATCTAGGCAAAATCTCCACGTGGTGGAGTAAAGTGGAGATTAATTTCCACACTTTAGAAATGCAAGTTCATGGCCTGGACGCTTGCAGCGCTCAAGGGAAGCCACTTTCATAATTGTTGTGGCTTCGGGGGAAATTCTGAATGTCCTTTAGAGACTCAAGAAACAGGATCTAAATTTGGGGGGAACCTGGGATGTTATTAGTACATTTAGGGAATGCAGAAAACCAACGGCCTTTAGAGTTCATTTTTTAAAATTGATTTCATTACTGTAACTTTATTTTTGGTGACCAGGAAGAAATATCCTGTTTTCCTGGGCACTGTCTGCATTAGGGGAACCCTAGTAAAATGTGGCCCAAGTTTTGGGGATCCCTGGAAATTGTCCAGTGGAGACTGACAGCTAAATTTCAGGGCTCCTGGTTTGTGGCGAGAAAGCTTGTAGGACACAGGCCTGTACTGCCTGGGATTTCTAGGATCTGGGGATATTTTTTAGTCCTTGGGCAGTTTTACTTTGGGGGGCATGGAAAACTTCCTAAGTTTAGGGGGACTTGGGGCAAGGATCATAAACTCAGGGGACCCATAAATCAATGTTCAAAAAAAAAAGCTCAATTGTTTTGTGGAGGAAAAAAATAAATCTTAATTTATTTTGGAGGGCTGGGAGACAGTATCTCAATTTTGAGGCCCTAGGAAAATAATTTTTGAATCTGCGGATCCAGGGAAGTTGCTGAGTCCTCAGGAGAATCGGGGGTCAGTATCTAACTTTTAGGGGAAAAGGATTAAGAGTTCCTAAGTCGTGGGGACTGGAGAATCAGTGTCCAAAATTGGTGGATCTAGAGAGAGTTAGTGTGTGAGGGACCCAAAAAATGTTGTTTAAATTTGGGGTGACTCAGTGAGTGCGTGGGGTGCTTTGGAGCTCAAGAAGTCAGTGGCTTTCTGTGACCCAAGTGTAACACTAAATGCATTTGGGGGGTCTGGAGGGTAATGCCTAATATTTCAGAGAACCCAGCAAGTCCAAGTATCGGGGATCAGAAAAAGGGCCCAGTGATGTCCCAGGACTTGGGATCAGCGTCCGCATTTTGGAAAACCCGGGTTCTTGTCAGTAAGCTCGGGGGACCCAGAGGACTTTTTTAATCTTCAAAATGTTATGGTGTAGAGAAAATGTCTAGAACATTTGTTTACTGGGGACACTGCACAGAGCCCGATGTAACATGCACAGGCTCTGTGCAAGGGTTTGTTTTGTGTGCAGCGTGGCCCAGGGGACCTGCAAGACCATGGGGGGGGGGACCTGCAGAACCCACGGTGACAACTAAGTGCATCTTGGGTAATTGCTCTGTGCATTTTGGGGGCTTGGGTGACAGTGTCTAAATGTGAAGGAAGGTGAGTAGTGGACAGAAGCTCGGAGAGCTACAGAAATGAATGCCCCAAATCTTCATGGCCCACAGGAAAAAAAAAAAAAAAAAAAAAGCTCAATGAGTTTTGGGGATCAGAAATCACCCTCTCAATTTTGTGGCACTCAGGAAGTCAGAATGCAGACTGTGATTCAGAAAAGGCCTTGGTGTGCTTTTCGGATGCCTAAATCTTAGTAAAGGCTTAGGAAGCCTCGCTACCAAGGGGTTCTGAGGGTTCTGGGAAATTTGCTTAGTGTGTTAGGGGGACCTGGTATTCTTTGTGTAAATTTTAGGGAACCCAGGTTGGGGCCAATGATTTTGTGGAACTCAATGATTTTGTGGATAATGTCCCCTGTGGGGAGCCAGGGGGACAGGGCTTCAGTGTGGGGAATCAGAACAGGGACAGGAGCTTGGGAGACCCCGTGGTTAATGTCCAGAATTGTGGGGACACAAGAAAACTCCACTAAATGTTTGGGGACAGACGTCTGAGTGCCAGAAAAACATTCTGGGGAGCCAGGCAAATTGGTCAGCATAACCAAAGAAGGGGGTTAATGTTTAAATTGTAGGGGATCTGGACCGGTGCTGTGTTGATCTGTGGGGCTGGGAGGGGGTGTGTAAAACTGCTAAGAGCCTGGGAGGAAACACCCAGTGAGTTTGGGGACCCAGGGCCACTAGTGTAAATCTGGGGAAGCCACTGGGGGCTTGACATGTTTTGAGGTCCCCAGTAATTAATGTCCAAGAAAATTCTTGTGACCTGGGAAAATGCTGAATGAGTTCTGGGGACCTGAGAGCAAGCCTGTAACTTGAAGGATCCCAGGAAAAAGAAAAAAAAAATCCTGTCCGCCTTTTGTGGGGGAGTGGGGAACTTGCTGGGTGGGTTGGGACCACGAAGATGGGTCTGCATTCGAGAAGCCAGGCTCCCGGGGACCGGGGAAGCCGCGCGTCGCTGGGGATCCACCGCGTCTGGGACGCGCGGAGCAGGGGCGCCCTCCCCGGGACGCAAGCGCGGGCGGCATGGGCTGGGAGCACGGGGCTCCCGGGGCGTGCGCCCAGGGCAATACTGTCCCTTTCTTTTGCCTTCTCAACACCGAGAGCGTTTCTACGGCGGAGGCTCAGCGGGCATCGGGGTGGAGGGAGAAACCCGAGAGCCTTGAGGCAGCGACAGGGGCGCTGCTCCCCGGGCGCTCTGGGGTCCCTGCTCCCTGCTCGGCTGCCTCCGAAGAGGCCCGCGGGCTCCCCGCTGCCGCCGCGCCCCACGCGCTCCCGCGCTGCGAGCCTAGGCGAAGCCGCGGCCCAACTGCCGCCGCGGGCAGGCTCGTCCCCAGCTCGGCTTGGGGACCCAGGAGCACCCCCGGCGGCCACCCCAGCCGCCCCCGCGCTCCGCGAGCGCAGCCTGGGCCTTGCCCAGTCCCCAAACTACAGTGAAACCAATTTTGTTTGGGTAATGCGAGAGAGAAAAGGAAATGGGGGAGAAGAGAAGATGGGGGGCAGGACTGCACAGTGGTGGCTGGGGTGCCAGGGGTCTCCTTTCGTTTTCTGGGAATTTTCAGGAAAGGCCTCCCTAGCCTGGCTGGGAAAGTCCATTTCCGTAAATGCAAATGCTGAACTCAGCTAGACCAGAGGTGCAGCTGGTGGGAACAGGGTCACCCCCTCAGAATTGGGCAGTGTTGGGGGTGTGGGGCAGTGATCCCAGGAAGATCTTGGGGGGGGGGGGAAGCTGCCAGAGAGGAGGCTCTGGGGGTGGGGTGGGGGGTGTAGCAGAATGGTGGAGGTCCTGGGGCCAGTACAGTGGCCATCGCTTGTCCCCATTGTCACCCCTGCTCTAAGTGGGGCAGCTCAAAGCCTGACATTCTGGGAAGGTGGGGGTTAATGCCATTGGACAGGTGTGGGGACTCGGGCTGGGCAGAGGCAGCCCTTTCACTTTAGCTTGGCAAGACCAGGAGACCACCCCTGCCCCCATGAAAAACAGCCCATTTTCCACCCAGAGCCCAAGGCACGTGGGGAATGTTCCCCTTCAAATTCCAGTCCACATCAATCACCCCCGTGTCCCATTCCAAGAACATCTGGCCTGTCCCCCCATCACTGCCCCTCCCCCTCTCACCAGGCCCGGCATTGGGGCCTTTCGGTGTGCCTATAGGACAGACAGAGGGAGAGGAGGGAGCCGCCAGCAGAGACGCCTGGCTGTGTACAAGTTACTGGCCACTCCATGGCCACTTGTACATTTTGGGGTGGGGAGCATGAAAATCGAGCCTGTCTCAGGATCTGGGGCCCCTGGAGCCCAGAGCAGACCAGAAAGCCTTGACCGCGCTGGGTGGCTGCTCACAACAGACAAATGAGGGGCTCCCCTTGGCCCTGCTCTGGGCCCTCCACCTTTCTTCCAGGCCTGCTTTCCAGGCCAGGGGTGGGTGACATACTGGGATGAGTGAGCCACTTCAGACTGTGGGTTCTCCAGCTCCTCAGGGGTGCGGGGGGTGGGGGGGTTGACAGCCACACCAGTGGCCCATTTGGGGGCCCCTCCCCTGCTTTCTGCCCCACACAGGCGCTTGCCCTGGAGAAGCCTCTGCCTGGTGCTTGGAGATGGATCCTGGACCTTGGAGGTAGGAAGGCTGAGGCCATGTTGGGGTGTCAGGCTGAGATGTCAGGGCCCGGGGGAGGGGGGCGCAGCATGGATGACAGACATGTTCTTCCTCCCTTGTGGGGCTACCCAAGAACCCTTGCCTTATTTAGTCAAAAGTATGGCTGAAGGGGCAGGCTTGCCCTGAGCAAATCCGGGTCACCCTAGGGCTCAAAAAGGGCACTGGCCACCCCCAGCCAGGACCAGCAGCCCCGGACTCCCCGACTTCCGGCCCCCCACAGCAGGAAGGGACTTGCCAGCACCCGAGCATGTTGGGGACTGGGGTCTCCTATGCAGAGCTTGGCCTCCGGAGCTCCAGCCTCCAGGGCCACCGTCCCCATGCCCTACCCCCACACGGTGGCAGTGCTGGCCTCTCCTCTCAACGGGCAAACCCAGATTCGGAAAAGAATAAGCACCCCACATGCGCGGCGCGACTCACCACAGCGAGCCTGCCCTCCGGCTCCCTGCTCCACAGCCAGCAGTCAGCCTGGCTCACTCCCTGGTATCCTCCCCACTTTGGCTCCTACCTGGCAGCTGCCCTCACCCTGGGACCCAGCCCAGCACTCACAGACCCTGCTCCATCTCTGAGGGTCCCTGAGCACCCCTCCCTCACCCCCCCTCCCCCCGCCCCCGCAGGCCGCTGCCCACTATAGAGGCCCGGACCACGTTCTTGGCTCTGGGAGGGCCAGCCGGAACCGCCAGGACCGGAGGGGGAACCGACGGCACAAGCCGCCCAAGGCACAGGCACCGCCAGCCACTGGTCAACAAACCAAAAGCCAACAGTACGTAAGGGTCGGGGTGGGGGCTGCAGCCACACATGCGGGAAGGACCCAGGCACGGCCACCACTGTACCGGCTGATTCGGTGTCTGAACTAAAGACCCCTTTAGAGGAATGTTCTTGGCTTCTCTCTGAGATGGGCAAACCGGCCTGGAAGGGGTCACGGGCTGGGTGGCTCCCCTGCAGGCTCTGAACGGTGACCCCTGTGGCTTTGGAGTCAGGCATGAGGACGAAGCCGCCCTCACTCCCACCGCTCCCCAGGACCCTGCCGCTGAGCAGTCTGCCTATGCCCCGTGCCAGTACCTGATCAGCGTACTCTGTCACCGCCCAGCTTGCTCCAGAAGTGCCTGAGGTGGCTCTGTTCCCCAGGCCTTTCTAGTGACCCCCCAACCCCCACTCACACACAGGAAGCCCCGCCAGCTTCCAACACAATAGGATCATGACAGCACACTTGTAAGGCCCCCTGGGGGCCCTGGTGTCTTTCCCTGTGGTCATTATCTCACTTGCTCTTCCCAAGTCTGAGTGACAAATGGGAACACAGAGAGGTCAAGACACTGGTGTGAGGCCCCACAGCCAGCAGCCCAGGGCAGGGCAGGGAGGAGGGCTCAGGGTACCCAGCTGAGCCCAGTTTTCCTGGGGTCTCCTGACTCCTCTCTCACTTAGTTTTCCTTCTCCCCTCCTCTTTCTTCTCCTTTCTCCATGCTGTCCTCACCTTGACCCCTGCCCTCTCCCCTGAGCTGCTCCCTGCCCCCTCTGGCCTTCTTCTACCAGGAGAGCCCTGCAGAGGACCTCGTTGCTACCTGAGACCCCAGGGACAGAGGTGCCTGGAGCAACCACCTGAGTCCCAGACACCAGCTATGTGACTTGGAAAACGCCTCCAGCCTCACGGAGCCTCAGCTCCTTGTAAAACGGGGGTTGGGACTAAAACTGCCTAGGGGCGCTGAGCACTGAAGGAGGCAGGCCCTTGCACAGAGCTGCACCCCTGGAGAGCTGTGCCCAGATGCCTCGGCCCTGCCTGGGGTGCAGATACTCACCTCTGTGGGGCTGGGGCAGACCGGCAGCCTCAGTTCTGAGGGTGTGGGGACCGCCTGGGCCTCAGGCCGCAGCAGCTCACCTCTGGGCTGGGCTCACGGGCAGCTCTGGTGTCTGTGGGCCCAGGTTTCGGCTTGTGCTGGGCAGCGGGCTGAGGGGGCTGCGACGCAGGGCCTTGGAGCTGGGGGCTCAAACCCACCTCCTCCTCCAGGAGCTCAGCAGTGACTCGTCGGCCCCTGGGGAAAACAAAATCGTTCTAAAGATGATCTCTTTTCAAACAAATGCCCCCCAAGCCAGAGCCTCTCCTCCCCTGGCTATTCAGTGGGGGAGCCTATGGGTCACCTTGTCAGGGTTGGGGTGGCGGCTCCCCTGCCTGGCCCTCTGGCTGCTGAGTCCTCTGTTTGCCACATACGAGGGAAGGGCAAGTGGCCCTGCAGTTCACCTACAGCTGGGCTTCCCAGCCGCCGGGCCTGAGAAGGTGCCCATGGAGGGGCAGAAGACCCTCTGTTGGATGGGCTGCCCCCTTCCTGGGCATGGGTGTGGGGATTGCCCACACTGGACCTGCCCTGGGGGATCACAGCACACACTATAACGTCCGTCCACTCCCCACATTCCCACCTTGGATGGAAGCAAGGAGGGGGGCAGACACCGAGCAAAGGACACAGCTCTGCACAGGGGAAGGCAACCGAGGGCAGAGGGACAGTAGGCTTCTCTGGGGAGATGGACCCCTCCCCACAGACACCATGCTGGGCTGGGTGGACAGCAGAGTCTGAGACCCCGGGTGGAGGGGAGAGAAATTTCACGCATCTGGGGACGCTGCCCTGCTCAGTGCTCAGCTCTGTGGGCAGGGGGCACACTGTCAGGAATGGAGAAGCCTGACTTCACAAGTCCTGCTGTGGGTATCAGGGGCACTGCCCCTCTAGCGTCCTCTCTCTCCTTTCCAGTTGCATGGTGAGATTCTGGTTGGGAGGTGCAGGGGGTAGGGCAGAAGGAGGCTTGACACTTTGAATGGTATAAAAAAAACTGCTTCAAGATCTCGGGCCCCTGGCCCCTCTGCACCATGTCTCCTGTTTGTCTTTGGTTTGGGGGTGGGCGGCAGGGGGAGGCATGTAGCAAAACGAAATTTATTACACAGAAAAACCGTGCCTTTTACATTTGCGAAGACAGCTGTGCACTCCTGCTGGGAAGGGCAGCCCTATCCTCCGGCCCTGCCCGCCCCTGTTGCCCAGAGGATCAGTGAAGGAAAACCGATTTTCCTTGCAAAGCCTCTGTGGCTCTGTGTAGCCCCACAGGAGTCCCCTCGCCACCTGTCTTTCCTGTCCCCTTCTAAGCTGAGGCTACTCTGAGAAAGCTTGCCTGGGCCATGGGGCTGCAGACGTTCTCCCCCTCCTGCAGAAACCCGGTCCCGTTAGCTGCCGCGAGCCCCCGGCCCACCCACACCTGAACACTCAGGTCAGCAGGAAGCCCAGTCACCTGTGCTCTAGTCGCTGCGTTGTCCCCGAAGCTCCCGGACGATGGATAAAGAGGACCGGGGAGTCACTGGTGCCCACGGCTCTCTGCTCAGACTGCCCGGTGGATGGTCCGCTGGCCGGGCCAATATTAGCAGTCGCCGCCAAAGCAGGGGGTGCTCGGGCTGTGGTGCCCAGGCCCTCCAGCCGGGTTGACGTGGAAGAGGAGGAGGAGGCAGACGAGGCCGAGGCTGGAGAGATGAAGGGCACTTTTAGAGTGTGCATAACGGGCCCTAGAAGTGGGAGAGCCTGTCCGCCGCTGACCACGACACCTGCTCAAGTGCCCACGGAAATTATAGCGGTGCCCCTCACCTCCTCGTCCCCTCCACGCCTTTCCTCAAGCCCCTCCAAATTTGGGTAGCTTTGCGCCAACTCGGTGGTGCTGGGACCGCTGGCTGTGGCACCTTCCCACGCCTGGGCACAGTGCATTGGGGGGTGGGGGTGGAGATTTGGCCTGCCTCTGACCCAGTAGAAAGGGGCTTGTGGGCGTGGGCACAAGCCGGAAGCAATCCCGCTAGCTAGAAGGTGGGACTAAGTGGAAGGGGTGGAGAGTGGGAGGGGCTTCACTAGATTGACACTTGGCAGTCACTTGACACCCTGGAATGTGGGCGGGCGTGGCACGGGTAAAATGGGGGTGGGGCACCAGGGGGAAGAACCAGATTCAAAGGGTGGTCAGCAAAATCACCCTTCAGGTGGTCCCAATGAGTCATGTCCTTCCTCCTCCCAGAGGCAGGGGACTCACCTGGGGGTTTTCTCCCTCTACCAGTCGCACTTGACAGGGTCCCTACACTACAGGTGTGGTGCTAGGCGCTCGGTACTGCAGCAAGTGGCATGCAGTGGTCAGCAAGTGGCAGCATCCTGCTCACAGGCACTCCAGGTGGGATGACCTGAGCTCACAGCCTTTCGAGCCCAGCTGAAACCAGTTAAGGCACATGACTCAGAGCTCTCAGCAGCCTGGGCACAGCCCAGGTAGAAGTGCCACCTGATCTGACTAAATCTTACTGGGAATTTAAGCTTCTCCCCCAGCCTGAAGGGATAGCAGGAGGCAGGACAAAGACGCACCAAGAGGCAAAGACATGTACACTTTGCAGACCATCACCAGTCCCCACTCCCTGCACCCCTGCACTCCAGGATTTTTACCTTACTCAGATTACCAGCCTATGTTCTCCTCTCTCCCTTTGTCTTTCTAGCCCTCACCTGAACTTCCTTCCTTGGCTGAAAGGATAGGGCATTTGGTGGGGGAGAACAGGGCCTTTGGTGGGGGTGAAAGGAAGCCTTGAGGGGGACTGTGCCAAATAGGATGCCCCAGAGCCACAGTACTCCATGGGAGGAGGGCAGGTGGGGGACCTCACTGGGCTCATGGGTGGGGAGGCATGAGGGATGCTAATGGCGCTGAGTCAGGTCTAGGACACAGTGCTTCACTGCCTGGGGTGCCACAACCGCTTGCTCATGCTGGTTTTGACTGTGCTTTGGGCTCTGTGGCTTGCAGGCTTCACAGCCTATGCTGTCCCCTTGTGTCTGCTGCAAGATGCCCAGATGTTACAAGGAGCTACTGCCAGGTCTCTATCGGGAGACTTAGCAGGGACTTCTCAAGCTGCAGGTGGGGCTAGGGAGGGTGAAGAGCTGAGCCCAGGCCAGAGAAGAGAGTTGCAGGAAAAGCCAACTGAAGAGGGTGTACTCAAATTGAGAAGGTGGGCAGCTAAGGGGCAGAAAGGGAGGTAGCCCTTCAAATCCATAGATCAAACTCCTGGAAATGTAGAGCTCCCCACTCCCCCAATGGAGGCTTGAATCTGAGCTATGCCCTGGTTTGGGTTCCCAGAAGGGCTCACTCCCACACACAGATATTTTATTCCATCAGAATCTTGGAGCCCAGAGTGTTTGAGCAAAGAAAGGGGAGCAGAGAAGCAGGTCAGGGTGTGGCAGACCCATGGGGGACTAATGCGTGGTGCCATGAGGCCGGACGGGAGGCACTGCGAGGGTGAGGGCTGTGACCCTCAGCACTGCCCTCTGTTTATTTCTCATGGAGAGGGGACACATGGCCTATAGGGGATACAGGGTAGGGAAGAGAACACAAAAGGGACAAATTGGGGGTGCAGGAGTCAGGGACACCACATAATAAAAAGCCTCCCTGCATGTCAGCTTGGGAGAGGATCGTCGTGTTCTGGGGTTCTGACCAGGTCCTCACTTAGCAGGAGAGAACTGGAGAACCCCCAAGAATCCCCAGCACCAATTGCCTCCACTTAGTTGCTTAAGTGGCCTCGTGCTGACACCTGGTGGCCACTTCCAGAATTACAGTGGCCCAGCCCAAAGGTCTTCAGTGCTGAAATTCGGGGCACTCTGAGGAGAGGGCCTTAAGGGGATCAAGGCGACCACATTTCTCCCTACAAAGGGAGGCTCCCCCCTGCAGTGTCAGGGTATATGTGGTCTGTGCACCTTTGCACTCGGATCTGAGGCCCTCATCTGCCTCCATCCTGGCGTTACAGAGCCGGTAGTGGGAGGCCTAAGGGAATTCCTCCGGCTGGGGACTCCCACCTCACCTGGGTGTGGCAAGGATGAATGCCCAAAGCCACAAGTCACACCAGGCACTTTCCTGAAGCTTCCGTTGTTTTCTGAGACTTAGAGGGACTGTATTATGTTTGTATCAGAATAAAATCAGATATTACTGAGGGTCTCAGGGGCTGCATGTCGGGACCCCGTCCTGAGGTAGGCAGGGACCCCCAGACAGCACAGGTGGGCTGGGTCTTGCTCTGGAGGCCGCTCGCCAGCAAAACTCTTCAAATCTAGCCCGAGCCTGACACCTTGTGGCCACTTCGAGAAGTGCAGCCGCGGCCTTGGAAAGCGCCTGGCTTTCCTATAAATTAATATTGCCCTTAGGATAAAAGGCTGGGCCGCTTTACCAAATCTGGGGTTTGAGAGAAGAGGAAGAGGTAACACAGAATCCCGGTCCAGAGAGCCCCATACTATCGGGTACCCTATGGGAGAGCATCCGACAGGCCAAGGCAGCACATGGTGGCAAAGCTGGTGAGGCCCTCCTGCGTGGGTCCCACACGGCTGAGCAGCGGACAGAGGAGAGGAATGGGCTGGGGAGCCCTGGAGGCTGACCCAGGTCAGGTGCCAGCTGTGCCGAGGGACCCGTGGGCCTCGGTGCCGTGAGTTCCAGGTCCTGGTCCATGGGAGCCAAGGATGAGGGGACTGCCCCCAAGTCTGCTGTCAGCGTCCATGGTAACACGCTCCCCATGAGAAGGCACACTCGCCCCTAACTGTGGGCACCAGAACGTTCTTTCCTGGGCTGTGTGGAAATGCAGCCCAGATGGGTGGCTTAGCCACAGGCCCCGGCTGTCCTTGGACACCTGCCTATAGCAGGTGTCCCCGTGGCAACTGACCTGCAAGAAATGGAGGGTGGCCAGGCAGGGAGGTTGTGCTGCCCCAGCTTCCTTGGCTGGTGGGCTGGGGTTCAAAGAACTGCCAAGGCCCCTCCCCTGTGAGAGGCCTCGGGCACAGGGAACCCCCAAGTGGTGCTCTGGCCTTGTACCCTCTCTTCCCGACCCTGCTTTCTGCAGCCTCCTTCTCTTTTCCATCCAAGATGTGAGTCCTCCATGACCCTGCCCTGGGCCTCCGCCCCTGGGGAGCTGCTCGCACACCCACGGGCCACACCTGGTAGCTGTGGGGACTCCTGCCATGGGAGACCTCTCAGCTTCCTCTTGCCTGTGACTCTCGGAGGAAAACCAGACCCTCAGGGCTGTCCCCACGGCACTCAGGCCCAGAGAGGGGAAGTCATGTGCCAGAGATGAAGCAAGACGCAGCCGAGTCCGGACAGCCCACCCTTGGCCTTCCCTGACACCTCAGGTGGTCCATGGAGGATGGGACTCTGCACAGTGACAGTGAAGTCTGAGACCACCCAGCTTGTCCTCTTGGGAAAGGAGCTGTGAGTGCGGTGGGGTGGGACCCGCTTCAGCCATAGCCCCAGGCCCAGGGTGAGGGACTCCGCCTCACGCATCCAGTGCAAGACCTTCTCAGCAGCTAAGCAGGAGGATCTCCTTTGATGGATGAGGAAACCAGGCCCAGAGAGGTTAAGTATCTTTTCCAAGACCACATAGCCACGAGCAGAGCCAGAACATAAGCCCTGCATACCTGGTCCACCAGTTCCCACCCTTCAGCCTGTGCTGTTGTGGGATGGACACTCCAGCTGGCCCCACATGCTGGGGGGCTGTGGGGAGATGAGGCAGCCACAGGAATCAGTCCCTGTGTTCTCCAGGCCTCAGCCTGCCCCTTCCTTTTGGCTGGAGCTGGTTCATGCCCAGCCATGGGGAAAGGCCTGGGGGATACCAGCTCTGTGTGGGCACAGTTGCCATATGGCTCCAGAGAGGAGAGCATGGGCTTGACCCACAGCCATCCCTGGGCTGGGTTTTTATCCCTAATAGTGACAGCCCAGTGTGGACTCGCTCTCAAGATCAAGGTGCCTCCTCCAGGAAGCCTCCCAGCCTGCCCATCTGGCCTCTTCTGATCTGAGCTGATTGTGCAGCTGGAGCTGAGGTTGGGGGTGCCCCTGCCCTCCCTCCCTGTGTCTCAGGCAGCTCTCCCTCCCACCTGGAGCCAGGCCTCTCTGCCCCCTCCTTCCCCACTACTGGGCTGGGGTTAAGGACGCACTCCCTGTGGGTGACAGGGCCATCCCACTCTCCAGGTCTTGAGGAAGGAAGCCCACCTTCCACTGTCTCCCCATCTCTGCCCCTTGAAGCTGTCTTGGACAGGCTGAGTGTGTCAGACCTCAAGAGGGTGCCAGGAAGGGCCAGGGAGGGCCAAAGAGGGCCAGGGAGACCACAGAGGGCCAGGGAGGGCCAGGTATTGCTGGTGACGACCAGGGCTGCAGGTTCCCCAGGTTCGTCTCCTCCAGCTGCGTTCTTGCCTCCGTGTGGCCTGACCCCCAGAACCTGAGGCCCAGAGAGCGGAGGGCATTTCCAAGGTCCCCAGAAGTGAGCCTTGGGTGTGGGAGGGGCAGGCAGGTGGCCCTGAGTGAGGCCAGGCTGGCACCGGGCCAGTTCTGAAGTGAGGACGGACTTTGAAGAACAGAAGTGTGTGCTTTGGGTCACAGCATGAGTGGATACATGCTGGCAGGGCTGCTGGGCGCCAGCTCTGTTTTCCAAAAACACAGATGGGCTGGGAAGGGGGTCAGCATGAGGCCGGTGGAATGTGGCCCCCAGGTTCTGATGGCTCAGCAGCCTGGTCCACAGGGGGACCAGTGCCCGGAGGGTGGGGGTGAGGGTTGAGCCTTGGGAACAGCCCAAGCCCAGCTTCTGGGGACAGCCTCAGGGGCCTGTCCATGGAACCCTGGAAACCGTCCCGGGGTCTGCAGGTCTGGGGTGAGGTCCCCCCAAAGCAGCAGATGGGCAGGAGATGGGCAGTCTGAACTGAAGTGGGGTGCGGCTGGCAGGCCCCCTGGGGCAGAAGGTGAGCTGAGGCCCCGAGTGCTGTAGGCCGGCCGGGTGCTTGGAGCCAGCACAGCCTGACTGGGCCGCACGGTACGACGGGAGGACCTCCATGGATCTCCACTTTCGAAGGAATCTGCCTCGCTGTTCCTGTACCTCGGCCAGAAACAATAACGTCGGGGAGGGGGTACAGAGCAGGAGGCCGGCGCCCCACCACCTGGTCTGCTGTCTTTGCAGTCCCTGGACCCCCACACATTCTTTCTGGAAGTGACCTCTCACCTGTCCGCACTGGTTGGGGAGGTGGGCAGATGGGGGTGGACATGGGAAAGAACTAACTGATCCAGGTGAACCCCTGCCTGAGGCCTCCTGGGCCTGGAGTCCCTGTCCCCCTAACCGCCCCCCCTCACTTGAGCCTTCTGGCTTGAGTGGCTGAGGTGGCTACAAGCAGAGTAAGGGACCTCCTGGCCTGATGGTGACAACTATCCCCCAGCCTCAGTTTCCCCGGGGCCCTGGGGAACCTCAGCAAAGGCTCCGGTGGGTCCTGGGTGCCTGGACCTTCTCCTGCCTCGGTTTGCTCAGCCATAATGTGGGGGTGCTGGGGGAAGTCACCCTTAAGCACCTCCCAGGTCTCTGATTCTGGGGCCTGTGTGCCAGGTTATCACTGGGGACTTTCCCAGGCTGTTGGGGACCCAGCACATTTGTCCAACTGCTCCCCCAAAAAGCCTGGGCCCGTGAGAGGCTGGGTGGGCGCTTGACTGGGGGGCTGAGACCTTGGACAGCCTCTCTCCTTCCTAAGCTTCCATGATGCAGGGTGGTCAGCCCCTCGGGCATCCCCAGAAGCCCCTGTGAGTGCTGGCAGGTGGGCAGCAGACCCTGCAGAGAGGCCTCCTCCCAGGATAGCGGTGCCAGAGCTAGGGGAGTGCGACAAAACTGGGGTTCTCATGCCCTCTGCTGGTCTCATCTGTAAATAGCGACTCTGGCCACCTTTCCCTATGTGACCAAATGCCCACCCAGCAAAGCTGCCATGCACTGGGGTCCCAGCCCTGCCTGGGTCCGGGGACAGACTCCCCAAGAAGGAGACACAGGTGTCCCCTCTTCACAGCCTAGTTGGACAGACACCTGAAGCCTTAGCTCTGCCGGGGGGCCTTTTCCAGCAGCTCAGGCCCCTGGTTCCTTGTCTAATTCCCGCTCCCCCCGCCGGCCCTCCTCAGGCACCAGGCCCTCAAGGGCAGGGGTCCAGACCCCGCATCCCTGCGTCCGCCTCCCGTGCCCCCCAGCGTCTGTTCAGACCAGGAGAACAGTGAGGATGGTAAATATTTACTGCCAACAGAGGGCAAATACTGCACCATCTGCCAGATGCAGAAGCCAGTGCCCCCGTGCCAGGAGCAGTCTCCACACTGGCAGTATGCTCTCGGTGTGTGAGCACCAGAGGGACAGACCCGGGCCCTGGCCTCAGCCTCCCCAGTAGCAGCACGGGGGCAATAGCGCCCACCCCATGGGGCACGTGCGACAGTGGGACAGGCGTGAACGTAGGCAAGTGGGACATGTGCATGGGGCGGCAGTCGGTGATGTCCCCTGGGAGATCCCAGCCTTTTGGGGACCCAGCAGGGTCAGGGGGCCTTTGGAAGCAGCTGTTCCTCCACCTCCCACTGCCCTTGGCTGGGGGACACTTGGACCCCCACTCCCCATGCCAGGGTGACACACAAGGATGGACACAGTTAACAGCCACTGCCAGCCCCATGGGCAAGTGAAACCCAGTTCCAAGGGCAGGCAGGGTCTGAGGACACAGGAGGACTGTCCTGATTCCCAGAAGGGGCGGAGCATGGACCTGGACAGACAGTAGGGCCAAGGCCTGTGGGTGACCTAGGGGCTCCAGGAAGTCGGGCATCTGGTGTTCAGAGCCTAGGGTCTGATCTCACCTCTGCCACCGGTGACCTTGGGCAGCCACTCTCCCTGCCTCATCTGCCAGGAGCATGGAGAGTCTCCCACCCGCCCTTTTCAAGAAGAGCCATGGGGCTCATGGGGTCCAAGGGACTGGCGGGAGAGGCACAGGTGGAGGGTCTAGGGTCTTGGGGGGGAGGGGAGGCAGGCCCCCAGTCCAGGCAGGGGGCCGAGGGTGGTGTCATATCGTGACCAAGTTTCTTGGGTGGGGAGGAGTCCCTGGCACCCCTCTGGCCCAGCCACACTATGAGTCCTGCAAGCTGGGATGGCCCATGTGCCCTTGGACCCCAAAGGGCTCCTGCTCCGCCTCCACGGACTCTGCTGGCGTGAGGGGAGAAAGCCCCTGGGGCCTCCCCAGGATCTTGCTGGTGGACAGGCCTGTCAGGACCGAGGCTGGACCAGCAGCTGCCCCAAGGGCAGCCTGACCCCAGCCAGCCCGCTTCCCATCCCAGCTGCACCTGGCCCGGCCAGTGGGCGCTCACGTACCTCAACTCCTGCAGACACCCCTTTCTCTACTGGGGCTGATGGGGACGCCTGGGTGTGCCCATGGGCAATTCCCGCTGATCCCAGCCTCTTCCTCCTCCTCCTTTTCCGGGTCCAGTGTCCGGCCGTCCACCCGCCTGCTCAGCCCTGGCCTCCACTCCAGGGGCGGGGCTAGCTGGGGGCCTGAAACATCTCCTTTGGTGGGGTGTTGATGTGGTCACGGTGGGAGCGATCGGGGAGGGAGCCATGGGGCGATCAGGAGGCTGGCTCCGGCGGCTGGGCCCCCAGCAGGAGGGGCTGCTTCTGGCTCCCGGGCCAGCCTGAGTGGTCTGCAGCCATCGGGGCCCAGGCCTGGGTGGAACCTTCAGGGAAGGTGCAGATTGGTTTGGCCTGGCTGCCGGCAGGCTGGCCAGACCTTGGTGTGACCAGGGTCACCCTCTGACCTCCCAGGCCGTGGCCAGCACTGGCAGCCCTGGGCTCTCTGGCGCGCCAGCTGGTAGCCTAGGTGGGGTGCCCGATGCAGCCTCCCTGGGCTGCAGTGGTTGCTGAGAAGTGTCAGGACCCCCGCAGACCTGGTCCTCAGGCCCTGATGGCACTTCTGAGGGTGACTGCTGGGTGTGGGGCTGCTTAGTGAGGGGCAGTGGGGAGACCTGGCCCCATCCCTGGTCCTGTGGGCTGCAGCGTTTAGGGGACCACAGCCAGGATGCCCTAAGCACTGGGCCCCCAGCCCCTGCCCAGTGCCTACAACAGCCCGAGTTCAGGGGTGCTGTCCAGCCTCCCCTGATTCCTTCAGGGCCCCAGTGGGGTCCTCTGGATGGATCTGTGCTGGGGGCTGGGGACACTGAGAAAGGCCCAGCATGGGCAGCCTGTCGTGCCTCTCTGTGTCCACTCTGTATCCCCTCTGTGTCAGACCACCCTCCCCTGCCCAGCCTCTTCCCTCCAAGGGCTTCCATCAGAAACAGCCCTAACAGCAGGTCCCGGCCGGGCTAGTGGGGAGAAATTGCTGGAATGACCTCATTCTCTTTCCTGGAAAAGCTCTCTGGTGGCCCTGAGAGCTCAGGGCTTCTGAGCTAGAGGTGTCAGCTCCCAGCCAGCCTCGCAGGCTCTTGCCTCACAGAGACCCTACAGCCCTTCTCTGTCCTGTCCTGAAGCAGCCAGGGGGCCATGGGTCCTTCCCGTGCCCCAGGGTAGGGGACAGCTGACAGCCAAGAAGGGCTCTCCAGCTGGGAGGCACTGCCACTTGCCTGTGGGCACCCAGTGAGCGTAGAGAAAGTTCAGAGGGGCCGGTGCAGAGAGAACAGAGAATGGGGAATCGGGGAGGGCCCCCCACGGCAGTCATGGCCCAGGCAGGTGAGCCAGCATGTGCCCTGCCAGCCCTCGGCACACAGAAAAACAGCACCGAGCTCATTCAAGGACTTTATTAGATCACTTGGGGTGCAGGGAGCAGAAGGCTAGGGGCGCAGGACCCCATCTAGTTGCAGTAGTTCTCCAGCTGGTAGAGGGAGCAGATGCTCGTACAGCACTGGTCCACGATGCCTCGCTTCTGCGGGGGTCCCTCCAGGGCCAAGGACTGCAGGCCACCTGCGCCTGGACCCCCACCCAGCTCCATCTGCCCCACTGCCCGAAGGAGACATAGGACCAGCAGTCAACAGCACACAGTGGCCCTCTGTCCCCAAGCCCTGCACAGCCCTGGGGAGGGCGGGATCACAGGGCGTCGGCCCCTGCATCCTGCCGCTGTCCCCCAAGGCAATGCCACTGTGGGAACCTGAACAAGTGTCCCAGGCTTGCCCTGCACCCCTCTCAGCCCACCCCAGCTCCCAGGACTGGGCCCTGCCCCGCTGCCCTGAGGGTGCCGCACTGCCACCGCCCTTATGTCACCCCAAGACAGTCAGCGCCCAGGACCCAACCCACTCCATGAAATGTGCCCTGAAGCTGCCATTGTCAGGAGGAGACGAGCAGGAGGGGTCGTTTATTTGAGCAGGAGGAGGTGGGGTGAGAAGGGAGGGCTGGGCAGGGGTGTCATCAGGGCTGAGCCCCCGAGGCCGACACTGACCAGGGAGCTGGTCACTTCTGGGATGTGACCAAGGGGATGTCATCTCCTTTACAAAGTCCTGCCTGACTGTCCCCCGGTGCCAGCGGGGCAGGGTGGGGGCCCGCACAGCAGACTTACCCTGTGGGTCCTCCACCTCTCGGCGGGCCTTGGGCGTGTAGAAGAAACCACGCTCCCCACATACCAGGTACAACGCCTCCACCAGGTGGGAGCCGCACAGGTGCTGGTTGACGAAGGCCCGGGCAGGGGCAGGTGTCCAGAGGGCCAGCAGGGCCAGCAGAGGCAGGAGGCGCATCCACAGGGCCATGGCCGGGTGTCGATGACCTGGGGACGGGCAGAGTTGCAGCCAGCTGGGGCCTGTGCCCTGCCAGGGACCCCCACCCAGTGCCCACGCCCAGATGCTCTAAGGGAGGAGCCCACTTCCTGTAGAGCTTGGGCCTGGGACCCCGATGGCCTGGACCCCAGTGGGCAGCCCCCCACCCAGGCTGACGCGGAGCACCCGGTACAGACCGCCTGCTGACAGCCTCAGGATGCAGCCGGTCTGGAGGGCTGGGGGCTGCTGGGCACTGCCGGTTTTATAACCCCCCACTCAGTGCCAGCCCCTCAGAGCCTCGGGGGTGGCAGATGGCCTGGGGCTGAGGTTGCAACTTCTGCATCATTTCCCTGGTACCGGGGACATCGCCTTGTCGTCAGCGCCTCTCGGACCACCAGGGTCATTAGAGTCTTAACGAGGTCTGATGACTCAGCTGTCCCACTCGCAGCTGGGGGCAAACGTCTCCCACACCCGGGAGCAAAGCCGTGCTTTCCACATTAGTCCTGGGAGCTGGGGGGCGGGGGTCCCACAAGGGGCACTCTTCCCGTCCCAGCCTCGGACCCTGGGCCGCCGTCCGTCATCTGTCCTCAAGGCCTCACGGATGGTCTGGGCCATGGGAGAGGGAGGGTGAGGGACATCTCTTCTTTGCTCACAGCCCCACTCCCACCCCATCCCACTCCAGCATAGCAGCCTCCTGGGGTGCTGCAGGGAGGGCCCAACTTGGGGCCCAGCAGCTATAAGGCCCCCCAGGCTGGTCTCTGACTCCCAGTTTCAGTGTGGGGGCAGAAGCGCCTTTCTGTGGTCTGGTCGCAAGACTCCGTGTACATGGCCCCACCACGTCCCAACCAGCCCCCAACCCTCTTCCTGGAGCCCCCGCCCATCTCCCAGTGCTGACCCCTTTCAGACCTGGACCCAAGACCCCATTGACTCCTCAGCTGCCATATGGGCTAAGCCCCTGTGGTGCGCCCCCCACCCCCCTGGACAGTCATGGAGGGGGTGGAGAGACCCCCCTCCTGCCCTGGCCACCCCTAACCCTCTGGCACCAGGGGCCTCAGGCTGAGCCTTCTTTCCAGGACGTCATGGTGCCCATGGCCTCTGCAACCAGAGAAGACCTGGGGGCCCCTTTGAGAGGGATGTGCAGGGCAGGGGCTGGACGGGGGCGGGCCCAGGTGGAGAGGCAGGGCCCGGGGCCAGAGGGGGCCAGAGGGAGACAAGGCCGGCCATCAGCCTTTCCCCAGTGTCTCTGTGGGGTTCCCAGCCTTCAAAAACACCCCTAGCTGGGGCCTCGCTGGCGGAAGGGACTCGAGCAGGAGGGCCGAACACAGTGAAGGTGCTTGAGGCACCACTGATAGAAGGACACCTCCCAGGGAGGGCTGAGGTAGGAGGCTTTACCCAGGAGGTCTTGACGGATGAGTAGGAGTTTACCAGGACTGACATCCTAAGTTTAGAGCCAGGGCCCTGGTGGGTGAGTGGCGGGTATGGTTGGAGGGCGTGAGCAGGGTCTGGAAGATGGGCTGGCATCCCACCCCACCCTTCAGGAAGTAAGGAGCCAGGCTGCTCCTCCATAGGCCAGGGCAGGGTGGGGAACGGGGGGCAGCCCTAGACGATGATGCAGGGTCTCTGATGGAGGGCCATGCCCAGACTCCTCGAGTGACCTCAGGGACATCTTACAAAGCCCAGAATCCAGCCCCCCACCCACCTTGCTGGGGAGACTGAGGCCCAGAGGGATCACCTGGGAACCAGCTCAGCTGAGCTCTCCATCAGCACTTGTTTTAGGTGACGTTCCCAGGTCCTGCTCTGGGTGGGGCGGGAAGTGGGGACTAGAGGCAGCTGTGCCTCCGCCTGCTCTCATGGGCTGGCCCCCTGGAGCCCTGTCCTCCTAGTGGAGCTCGGACACCACACCCCCAATCGGTACAGTGGTGAGCCCTGCCCCACCCCCTGACTCCCAACCCCGGTGGGGCTCCCATCTGGCCCGGCCTGGCCAGTGAGGCCTCACAGGAGGAGGCCAAGGAGAGACCTCTGAGCAAGGCGGAGGGGGGTTGGGGGGGCGGCGAGGGCCCAGGCCTGCAGGGGGCACAGATGCGGATGCCAGGCAGGTGCTCAGGGCTTTTTTCTTTTATTAAGACTGTGAGGAGGCAGCACACAGCATGGCAGGCAGCGTGGCGGCCAGCACGGGGGTGGGGGGGGTTGTGGGGGGGGGTTGTGGTCAAGGCAGATCTCAGAAGCGGCAGTGGGGTCGCCAGGAGCCCTCGGTAGGGCGGGTCTCTGGGGGACTCTTGGGGTGCTGTGACCCAGCCCCCATGTGAGCAGGGGTCAGGGGAGGCTGGTGAAGGGCCGGGAGACTCTGGGCCGGCCCACGGGGGCCCGTGGAGTTGTGCCCGCCGCTCCTAGCCGATGGCGCTCAGAGCGTGGGTGAGGGTATGCAGCTCGTCCTGGACGCCCTCCAGGGAGCGACGGAGGGCGTGGGGACTGTCCAGCACGTCGATGCTTAGTGTGTACGGGTCGAACTTCACAGAGAAGGGGCGCTGGATGCGGGAGGCATAGCTCCTAGGGAGGGGCCAGCATGGACCCTCAGTCACCCTGTGGGGACTCGGGCTTTGGGGGGACAGGGAGGAGGTGGGGCAGCTTGGGGCAGGGTCGCGGGCTCCAGGACACCCCATCCCTTCCTCATTCTCCCCAAGGCCCAGTCAGCCAGGCCTCCTCCTCCAGGAAGCCTTCCCACACCGTGGGTCCTGGAGAGTCCCAGCTACAGCTCTGTCCTCAAATTTGTGTGTGGGATCCAGCCCTCCCCTCCTTTCCATTCCAGGCACACCACCACCCTTAAACCTGAGTTTCTCCTGTGAAGACAGGAGATTGGCTGGAAAATCAGGCCCTTTCCCAGGTAATAGGTGGGGTGTGTCAGGCTCTGCCCTCCTTCCCTGGATGGCCACGGCCATGGCACCCCCAGCACCCAGGCTTGGGAACTCCCTGCTCCCTGCAGACCCTCCAGGCTCCCATCCCCTGTCCCCCTCCTCCATCCCACCCCATGGGCCCCAATGCTCAGAGGGTAGGATCTGGGAAAAACCCCACACATTCTTCTTACGAAGGTCAGACTCTGCCTCCTGAAAGCCTGGCCTTGACCTTGCCTTGACCCGGCCACCAGCCCCTCAGGTCTCCGCCTCCCCAGACTTTTGGGGGGTGCTGTTGTTGGAGAGGTGTTGTGACCCAGGTTTTCTCCTCTGTGAAACGGGTTCACATGCCCAGCCTGCCCACTGGCTCACCCAGCTTAGGGGCATCGTGAGGACAGTCTTGGCCCTGGCAGCAGCCCACCTGAGCTTGTCTTTGGCGTCGCTGAAACTCTCAGACACGAAGTACACAGACTGGTACGTCTGGTCCTGGTAGGGCTGCAGGGCCGCAGCGTCGGGGTCGAAGGCTCGGATCTCGGGCTCCTCAGAAAGGGAGTGCTGGCGGGAGGCCACAGGGCCCATCGGACTGGAGCGGGTGGCCCCCTCCACCGTGGCTCTGGGTGTGGACTCACAACCTCCTCCGGAGGCCCGGGCACCATGTGGATGGGATGGGACCCAGACAAGCTTTCCCCGCCCTCCTGGGCGGCCCCTTGCTCCAGCCTCCTGGGAGGCCTGCATCCAGGAGGCACAGCGAGGCCACCCTCCCTACTGGGGCTGCTGCAGAGAGGGTCTCACCAGGAGCTCCCCGTAGGAGGACAGCAGCCCAGCGCCATAGGCCTTCAGCGCTCCGTCCTGCTTGCACAGCCCAAACTCCACCGTGAACCAGTACAGCTGGGGGGACAGCCGCAGGGTTGGCGACAGACAGCTGCCCCCACCACCAGAGGCCCCAGGACACCACCCACCCAGGCAGAGAGGGCCAGGCTCCAAGGGCAGTCACAGTGGGAGGCTGGCACCCCTGGACAGCAGCAGAGCCCTCAGCCCAGCAGGTCCCTAGCCTGAACCCGGGGTCCTGAGCTTGCTCCCAGGCCCCACAGTGTGGGAACCCACCGTGGACAGCTTCTCAATTTCCTCGTCCGAGGCTCCTAAGGATGCCAGGCCGATGTCCTGTGGAGGGAGGAGAAGGCTGACTGGGGTGGGGTTGTCAGCTGCCATTGCCTGGGCTCTGGAGGTGTCAGCAGCCTCTCAGGGATCAACCCTCTGCTGTTCCTAGGGGGCCAGCAGGTGGCAGCACAGGCCGCAGGAATCCACCCAGCTTGTCCCCTCCACACGGTGACTTGGGCTGACTCTTGGAAAAGGACCCCATCATTTTTATAAGGCGGTCTTCCCAAACGGGACAGAGCCCACCCGTCCCTCTATTCCAGATAGTGTCATCTACTGACATCTCATGGGCCCAAGCGGACACCGTTCGCCTTGAAGGGGCTCAGGCACGGTGCTGGGAACCCATCCACTCAGGGGCAGGCAGCATCCCTCGCTGGCATGTCAAGCCCCACCAGCCCCAGGCCTGGGGCCACAGCCCCTCCGTTGACCCCCGGCTCCTGGCCGATGGCCTGGAGGACACACCTGGGAGAACTGGGCGAAGGTGCGGTCGGCCAGCATGGGCACGTGTCCCAGCAGCTCATGGCAGCAGTCCCTGTGTTGGGGGCAGGACAGCGGGCTGGGTCTGGGGCTGGGGGTGGGGCTGGGGCTGGGGCTGGGTGTCATCAGTAGGCTGCCCGCACCCTCCCTCTGTCCTCCCCTGGGGGACGGGCCCTCTGCTTGTAGGTGGGCTTCCTCCGCCGCCTCCGTGCGGTGGGCTGGGCATGCGGCCCACAACGGCCAGCACACTCACGGCTCTGGGGAGTGCATGGGCGAGGAGGCATGGCGGATGTACTGGGTACACTGGAACACGCGGAAGGCCAGGCTGGCCAGGAAGTCCCGGGCGGACAGCAGGCCAGCCACGGGCCGCAGCTGGAAGCCCGTGCGCTCTGCAAGGGCCATGGGGGGTGGTCAGCGTGCCAGACAGGTGGGGGGTGGCCACAGGGCTGTTCATCCCCGGGCCCTCCCGTCCGGGGGCCGCACCCTTCAGGAAGCGGGAGACGTCCTCCAGCTGGGGGATGTTGTCTGCCCGGTAACCACTGGAACGCTCCAGCAGCTCGAAAGCCTCCAGGTGCTCCCGGCAGGCGTGGGTGGCATACAGGCCCCTGAGAGTGGTGTACACCTCCTTCCTGCGGGCAGGGGGCACGCACTCAGGCCTCCTGGAGTAGCCCCTTCTTGTGGTCACCCTGCTCTGCCCCTCCTGGCCTGTCGCCCTTGGCCACTGGGAGGGGCCTTTGCCTGTGATTTGGGGGATTCCAGGGGACCGGGTGGGGGTGGGCAGCCCTCAGCTCCCTGGGACAAGCCACCCACTGCCGCCTTGCCTTCCAGGCCTACGTCTGGAGTCTCTGAAAGTACCTCCCCCACTGTTCTTAGTCTGCTAGAGGCTACAGCCCTCACGCACGTCCCCAGGGCCCTCCGTATCCCAGCCTCTGCCCCTCCCCCGCTGCTGTCACGGGGTCTCACCAGGTGGCAATTTCCTCGGCTGTGTACTCCACACGGGGAATAGGGTCTCCGCTGTGGAGGCATCAGCAGTCAGTCAGGGGATGGTGTGGAGGGCTGGACAGAATGCCTGGCCAGCTGTGTGGCCTCTGCAAGTTGCCTAACTGTTCTGTGCCACGATTTCCTTGGCTGTGACCCCAAGTCACATGATGACCACAGTTACAGTGAAGGTGGTGGTATTGGTGACAAAGACATCCCTCCCTGTGCCCTCCCAGGTGTGGTGTGAGGCTGCAGGACGGGATCTGACCCTGGCTGAAGCCCCAGCGCGATCCTTACTGTTTGTACTGGAAGGCTATTTCGGCAATCAGCTTCCTGCGCTGGCGGTACACCTGGTCCGAGAAGCCCTGATGGCAGAGGACGCACTGTCAGGGGGCTGGCCTGCCGCTCTCTCAGCCCCTCCCCTTCCCAGCATCCCAGATGTGGCTTGTGACGTGGCCAGCCAGGCCTCAGTGGTTCTGCCAGGAGCCGGACGGACACCCCGCCCAGGGTCAGCCTGGGGGTCCACGTCCACCGCCCCAGCCGCAGGCACAGGAAGCGGGGGGGTGGGGGTGGGGACCAGGAGGCCAGCGGGGGCACCAGCTCACCGGGTGATCCAAGTCCAGGTCAGGGTCAAACTTGGTGACCAGGTGATGACACTTGTCCAGCTCGGAAACTTTCCTTGGGAACCAGAGGACTTCACAGAGGACGGGAGAAAGGGGGAGCTGGGTGAGCACTGGCCTGTGGGGGGGCGTGGCCCCCCCTGGGAGTGGCCTCCCCAGACAGCCTGGGGGTTGGCGGGAGGTGGCTGGGGACTGTGACAGCCGGAGGGGGGGGGGGTTCCCGGAGGTGCCCCACGCCCGGACACATGTGGAGAAGAACAGGGGGCCGGAGCCAGCAGGGAGGGGATGCCCCCAGCCGGACTTCCTGGTCCCTTCAGGGTTCCCCTGTGGGAGCCTCTGCACCCCCATGTCTCAAGGTCATGGCGTTGCTCTCAAGGACAGAGGAACAGCGGAACAGCCTCACCCTTGTTTTCCCCAGCGCCACGCACGTCCTCTGCCACCCGGCGCACGGAGCTGAGCAGTGAGGGCAGGTCGGCACTGGGCACCTCGCAGCGCACAAAGTACTCCAGGTGGGGGCCCCCAGCCCGCGGCCTCTGGGTGGGCCGAGTCTCCAGGTGGTGGATTTGGGCTTCAAAGGTCTTAGGGAGCCGAACAGGTGAGGGGGGAGATGAGGGAGGGGTGAAGCACGTGCCCTGGGTCTGCTGTCCTTAGACGTTTGCAGCCAGACCCAGGTCAGACTCCCTCTTGGGCAGGGTTTGCAGCTGGGAAATTGGGTTTCATTGAGTTTGTCTAATTGCAGTTGTCACGGCAGTCCCCTTGACTCAGTGTTCTGGGTGGTACCGTCTGTGGGTCGCGTGGCCACACAGTCTGACTTCCCGGCTGCTAGTCAGAAGGTCCCACCATCTCTGGTGGCCTCATCCAGGCCCACAGGCCACACCCAGAGCTGGGGGTGGGCCCTGGATCCCACTGGGGTGAGGTCAGGAGGCTCAGACAACCGCAGAGTGACACTGAGCACCCAGGGGGCTGGCAGGAAGGGTCTGCTCCACTGCCAGCTCCTGTCACCCAGCAACGAGGGTGTGTTGGTCTCCACAGCTCTGGAGCCACACAGCCATCGCAGGAGCTTGAGAGGAATCTGGCTGTAATGTCATTTGGGCACCTGTGCTGGGGGCCAGTCTCCTGCCTGTTGGCCCGGTGTGGCCAGAGCAGCCCCTGCAGTCAGCCTGCCACGTTAGCCAGCGGAGCCCAAGGGGACAGGTGGGCATGAGGGACCCTGCCCTCAGCTGCCCTGCTGGGAGCCACGCTCAGTCACCCCACATGCAAGATGGTGGGCATGGGGAGTGGCTAGGGGCCTCAGGGAGCCCCTAAGAACCTGAGGGGTGTGCTGAGGGGCTGTGGGGGCGCCAGGGCTCCTGGGACGCCTCCCTCGTGGCTCTCGGTGCTTCTGCGTGACTCCCACCCACACCGGCCCCCACGGGTCCCCACTGGCCCCCACTGCTGCCCTCACCTCAAACACCTTCAGGGCACGGGACAGGGAAGAGGTCTTGGCGCCCCGCAGCGTGAAGAGCAGGGTCAGCAGGGCTTTTCCATCCCTCTCCTCGCACGCCCCGGCCCCCAGGGGCTCCCCAGGCTCCAAGGAGGCGGCCGCGGCCTCTGCCTTCTCCCGCTCCTTGCGTGCGTCCTCGATGAGACTCTGCCTCCGCCCGATGAAGCGTGGGGACTGTGGACACAGGGCACCCCCAGTCACCCCGGCTCTGGGGCTCTGACCGGCCAGCCCAGCTGCATCATAGAGCGCCTGCTGGATCCTCTGGAGGGGCCTACATGCCGAGCCTGGCTGGGCCTGCTGGGGCACAAGCTAAGCCCAGGTCTCCTGGCACCGTGGGGGGTGCACCATGGCACCAAATGCTGCTGCCTGTCGCCAGGCCTGGCCCTAAGTGGATTAGGTGACAGGAAAGAGTGACTCAGAGCTGTCCCCTGGCCCCAGATGGACGGCGGCCACAGCCCAGGGAGGGCCAGTGAGCACGGTGCCTGGCTGCCTGGCAAGGAGCTGCTTCCCCTTGTCCCCATGCCCCCTCCAGCCTCTCCGTATGAGTGACCTGTCTTCATGGTCCCTACTGGCCCCTCTCCACAGTGCAGGGACGTGTGGCCACACTTCCTGTCCATCTGGACACAGGTGCCCTTGTCTGCAGCCTGTCCTGGAGACTGTGAGTCTCTGGGGTCAGCATGTCTGACCCCCCTCACCCCGCCACGCACAGAGACCCCCAGGCCTGGACAGAGGAGGAGCTCACGTCTGGGGCATACCCCTCGGAGCTGAACTTCCAAGAAGGTTCTGGTGGCCTCGGGTCTTGGAACATGGTGGGGGGCAGGTGCCAGGGAAGGTCTTCTCGGAGCCCCTACTCGACCTTGGGGTATGGACAGAGCCAGGGCCGCAGCCCCAGGCTGGGAGGACCCCTGGACCTCCACAGGGGGCTCTACCTCATAAGCCCCCGAGGAGGTACCTGCAGGTTAAATTCCTGGAATACTCAAACCACATTCTCATTAAAGGCCTAAAAACAAACGCCCATGTTAAGTGTGGGGGGTGGGGGCGGATGATTCCGGGGCATCCCGAGGATGAACTGAAATCCCCTTTTCCGGGCTGAGAAGCTCCCCATTATTCAGTTTCCTGGAGGGGCCGCCCCAGTCGGTCTGCCCAGCACACATCCCCTTCAATGCAGGGCTCCCAAGTGGCAACACCGTGGGGACAGTCCCGGGTGGTCGGGAGGCACAGGGGTGCTGGGCAGGGGCACTGGGACAGGCGATCACACATGGGACACCTGTGCAGGGCAGGTAGGTGGGCCAGGATGTGTGGGACTCGCCCCAGCGCCCGCATCACCCTTTGGCTCAGGCTGGCCTGTCCCAGCAGAACCAGGGCGGGCACCACTCTTTGATCAGCTACCCCCACCATGAGCTGCTAGCAGGGCCTGGGACAGTCACACACACACCGGGTCCAGATAACACCCAGGCCCAGGGTTTGCCCACCCAGCCTGGGCAGAGGTGCTTGCTGCCAGGACTCCATGCCAACCTGGATCTGAGGTGTCTGTGGTCTGGGGACAGCCCTGGGCTTCCAGCCCATTCCGGCTAGCGGGCACCAGCCTGCCCTCTTACCATGATGGCCTCAGCCTGCTTGGCGTCCAGCTCCGAGACTGCCCTGCGGAAGCCCTTGGCCTGCGGCGTGGCGGCGTTGGGAGTGGGCATGACGCCGGCGAGGTCTGAGGTCCGGAGCTCGTCTCCACAGCCCTCTGCCAGGCAGCCTCTTATAGGCTGAGCTGACGTCAGAGCCCCTCCGGGTCCCTCACCTCCCACCTCCTTTGCATCCCTCTCCTGCCTGCTGCCGCCTGAGGGAGGCGGGGAGGGAGACGTGGGAGAAAGGGCTCTGTCCCATTAAATCTAATTGCCTCCACTGTCGCAGGCACCCAGGCAGGGGCGGCCGGCCCTCGGTCTGAATCATCTCAGCTCCGGCGGGCGTGCTCTGTGGGGTTGGGGACAGCTGGAGACCCCTCAGCCCCGCGCCCCGAGCGGGTGATGCAAGGATTGGCACTCTGGGGGGGCATAGGCTACACCCTGCACCTTGGAGCAGGTGTCAGAATCCAAGGAGACACCCAGGCTCCAACCTCGGATGTGGGGAGGCCATCTGCTTTTCTAGAAGACTTCACCAACAGGGTCCCTCGGTGTGTTTCCATTAGATGCCGTCAGCAGAAGTGTTACCCACCTCCACCCCAGACCCCTGTGCCCGGATGCCCAGGCACGTCCAGCAGGACCCAGAATGTTCCAGAAGGGCCCATCCCTCCAGTGTGGAGGGGGCCAGGATCTGGGGACAGGGATGTGTCTAACAATTGTCCATCTGAGTGCTGCATGGCCCTACTGCCCTGGGCTGCAGCCCAAGCCCCTTGCCACCCACCACTAGCCCCCAGCGTCCCCTGAAGGCCCTCTGACCATTTCTTCGGGGGCACGCCCATCCCTGAGTGCCGAGGGCCCTGGGTCCCCGATCCCCTTCTCCTCACTGGAGCTCCCACTAGGCCCTCAGCCCCGGGCTTCCGCTGGCCCCTGGCACAATGGGGCTTCCAGGGCACTTGAGGACAGCCCACCCAGAGTTCCTCCTGAGTTCCATGCAGAGTTCACGCTGGTATCACCTCCCCCGCCTCGGGAGACCAGGGGACGGGATGGCTTTGGGCAAAGGCCTGAGTACATTCTGGCTGTGGCACCACCCACAGTTCCAAGCCCTTCAGGGAAAGGTCTCCTCTCACGAACAAAGGCCCTCGCAGAGGGGACCCTGGGCGTCATGGGTTCAGCAGGGATGCTAGGCCAGAGCCCTCCAAGGAAGTGGCTGTGTGGGGAGAGGGCAGGGCCTGGAGAAGGCATGCCCGATGTGCAGCCCCTGGAGATGGGCTTCTATGTCCAGCAGCCCAGGGGGACATGCTGAACACAGCAGGAACCAGAGCCCTGGACCCTGCCCCTTGGCCCTGCAGGTCCAGCCTGGCTGGTCACCGTGTCACCTCAGTCTACCTCCCTGGCCCCCCCCAAGCCGCAGGCACTGCCCGGTCTTCATCACAGCTGCCCACCACACTCTCCTCTTGGACCTTCCCCAAAAGTGGTCTGACCACGGCATCCCCTTGCCCCACAGCCTTCCATGCCTCCCCCTGGCCCTCTGGGAGGAGCTGAGTGCTGTCGGTGCGAAGGAAACCACATCCCCCCACTTACCCTGCTCATCCTCTTACCCCGAACACTTCCACTTCCTCCTCCGTGAGGGTTTGGGGCTTTAGAATACCCAGTTTGAAACCTCACTCTTCACCCCCTTTTTCTCCTGGTGACTCCTGTACATCCCACAGAACCCAGCTCAGCCACCACTCACTCTTCAAAGCCTGCTCCCCTGAGCCCCTGATACTAGCCTCCCCTTTCTCTGCTCTCCTCCTGGCTTTGCCTCCTCCCCTGAACACTCCGAGGCAGGAACAGCTGCCGCCGGTGCCTGGTGCAGACCCGGCTGGCTCCTCTCCTAGACTCTGGGGCCCTAGAGAACAGGTCTCAGTGGCTTCTGCCTCCAGGGCCTGGCCCAGAGGAGGTCTTCCACAGGGATGGGGCCCTAAAGGGCCCTGTCTGCCCAGAGACCCCTGGCACTGAGGGCGGGGCTGGGTTCCCCACTAGGGGCTGACAGGGAGACCGTGGGCTTCCATTGCCCCAGGCTGCAGCTGACTCACTGGACCCCATGGTTGCCGGTGGCCCAGCCTCCAGGCCTACAGAAGCTCTGGACAGGCGCCCTGCCCCCTTGGGCTCTCACCCGCCCCCTCCAGGGAGGACTGCTGGGGACTCTTAGTGACATGGGTCCAGCCCTGCCATGGCCTGCTGTTTGCTCAAAGGGGACACAGGGCCGGGGGCTGACATATCCGTTAAATACCGCAGAGGAGGGGGGCCTCTGCCGTGTGGATTTAATCTTTCCGCAAATGTCTCCTGCTGACACAATATTGTTTTTTAATTCCTTTTCTACCTGAGCCAGAGGGGAGCTGGGTGGGAGCTAAGCTTTCTCAATTCTCTCCTGGGGCCAGGCGACCCCCACCAGGCCGACGCCAGTGGACGTCCTTTGAGGTGACCTGCCCTCTCTGGCCTCCAGCCCCACACCAGCCAGCAATCCGTTCACATGCCCATCTGTCTGTGTGTCCTGGGGAGCCTTTCCATATGATCCAGGGCTGGCTGACCATGCCAGGCAGGGAACTGGCCCCTGTGTGTACAGAAGTGCTCTCTGGCCCTCTAGCCTTGCCCCCACACGTGCTGCGCCCCTTCTCCACCCCAGGTGGCCAGGGGTCCGGGGAGAACCCCCAAGTCTACCTGGCCAGCATCCTCTCCTGACTTGCCCCCTCATCTCCCCCTTCCCACCCGAGAGTCCCCTCCATCCTGGACCTCCTGGGCACCCTCAGAGGGTGAGCTGCAGTGTCTGCCTCCACAGCTGGGGCATTTATGGACCCATTCTACATATGGGAAGACTGAGTGAGTGTGCTTTCTGGGTCATGCCTCCAGTCTTGCCCAACTCCTGAGACATGGTTATTTCAGTGGCCGGTTAGAGTCTGTCCCTGGGGCTAGAGGTGGCCCAGGGCCCCAGGCAGAAAGCACAGACATCTAACGGGCTGATGCTGCCAGCGCACCCTGGTCTGGAATGGGCAGGGGCCTCGAGAGGGGGGCTGGCCTGGAATGGGTTCTTTGTAGGAAGCGTAGGAGAGGCCCGGGGGGGGGGGCTTTGGGGGTGAATTAGGGGGAGGGGCCTGCTGATGATCAGGGCCATGGGCCATGGCCAGGGTTCCCACAGCTCTCCCCCCACATCTGCTCTGGGCTGAGACCAGACCTGGCCAGATCCCCCAATCCCCACCTCCCTCACATGGCCTCTAGCCTTTTTGCCTGCACCCCTCCCTAGCACGCCCCCTCCCCTCACAGTCACACTGAATAATTACAGCCCTGTGTGCAGTGTAATTAGGAGGCACTGAGTCCAGTCTGCTCTCTTAACAGCCTTTTCCGTGGGAGGGCTTGCAGGGGACTCAATAGCCCATAATGACAGTATGCCCACCCCTGGTATTGGGTCAGGGCGCCTGGTGTGGGGCAAGGGCAGGGCAGGCCACATTCACTCCTGGTTTCATGGCCGCAGGACCCATTCCAAATCCTTGGGGCTGCTCCCTGGTTTTCGTCTTTATCCACTGGGGAACCCAGCCCCTCCTGTCCTGCCATAACCCACCCCCACGGGAGGGGTCCAGAGACAAGCTGCAGAGGGGGGCCGAGGAGGGCACTGCTTTGCGGGTCCTCATCACATCGTGTCTCTGCAGGGCCCCACCATCAGAAATCACATACAGACAGCAGGGAAGGTGCTCCCCGGCAGTCTGGGGGTCAGAGGTTACTTCCATGTAATGAGTAGGGTGAAGGTCTTTGTCATCAGTTGTGTCCTGGGAAAGGCACACATCTGTGTCACACACACACACACACACACACACACACACACACACACACACAGCCCACCTGACCAGGTCTACCCCACACCTCTGTTCACAGCCCCCAGAACCCAGAGCACTGAGCCCGGAGCCTGGAACCAGCATCTCCTCCCACCAGGAGACAGGCCTGCATGGACACATACATGCACGAGTCTGAGGATTTAAAGGCACTCAGAACGTCACGTTACCCGGGGTCGCCATCCCTGGGCCCATGGTTCCCGCCCGGGTGCTGCAGGGGCTGTGAGGCCTGCCCCCAGCCCTGCACCCCCCACCCTCCCACCCCTTCCTGGAGGGGCTCCATAGGCCCTGCAGAAAGAACACCCCCACCTGGGGGGTTAGGGACAGAGGCCCCTCCTAGACTGCCCTGGGCCTAGTGCCCAGGCCTTCTCTTGCAGCCCCTAGCATTTGAGGCACAGAGAAGGACTCACCCACCTTCCCCAGAGCTGGAAGAAGGCGCAAGATGCCCTGACACGTGGCTCTGTCATAGCTGAAATGTCAGAGCAATTAGCCCTAACGAGGCCATCGGATGGAGCCCAGCAGCAGGGCGAGAACGCAGGCAGAGAGTATCGACAAGGCGCCGGTCGGTCGATGGTTTGCGCTCAGGGATAATTGTTTGGAAGCCAGACCTGCAGAAGAGCGACAGTGGAGCGGCCACATCCCTCCACCCCCAACCCTTCTCAGAGAGCGCCCACTCCCACCCTCACTTGGGGCTTCCTTGCTCCCTTCACCTGACTGAATCCTGCCAGACCCTCAGGCCTGGTGGCCGCCGCCCCCTCCTCCAGGCAGACCTCCCTCTTGCCTTCTCTTTGAGCTCCTTTTCTGCCAGAGTCGACCCCTTGTGGGTGGGACTTGCCCTTGGTGGGAGGCTGGGCCCCTGACTCAGTGCTGGAGACCCACCATTGGGGGGCAGGGAAGGGGGCCCTGGCTTAGCTCCGTGTGCCCGGCTCGGTCGTTTCACCCCTCAGTGGGGCACCAGAGATTGGCACTCTCAGACCTCGGTAAAGCTCTCCGCACCTTCCCCAAGGGCCTCCATCCTAGGGTCCTTTCAGTGGGTCTGTCCAGCACTAGGCATGGGGCAGGCCAGGCTGGTCTCCACTGTGCGGAGATGGAAGGGACCATGCAGCAAGGCCAACTGCATGGGTCCAGATCCACCCCAGAGGGAGGGAGTATCTGAGGGATTCAAAATAACCAAGGGAATGGGTCAGGAGTGTCGCATCCAGGTGAGAGGAACCAGATGGCCAGAGGGCCCTGTACGTCCAAGCAGGGAGGGGTTAGGGGAAAGGCAGAAGAAGGGGCAGGGTGGAGGGTCAGGATATAGAGGCCTCAAACGCCCTGGCCAATGAGAGGTCTCATAGCCTCTGATGACCAGCTGTTCACCTGGGGGAAGGGCAGATGTCCCTGACCATCAGAGCATCCCAAATCTCAAAGCATCCCCTTGACTGCCCACATGCCTTTGGCAGGCAGAATGACAACCTCGCATCAGGCTGAAGGAGCAGAGGCTTAGGGTGGAAGGGCCCCCCCACACCTGGAGGCCCGCACCCCAGACATGGTGATCCAGGAGCTGAGATGCTGGAATTGCCAAGAGCAGCCATGGCGGGGTTCAGAGCCCAGGACTGGGAGCTCCGCCTGTTGGTTTATGTGTGTGTGTGTGTGTGTGTAGACATGTGTACAGTGTGTGAGCGCACATGCATGTGAATATGTGTGCACACGTGCGAGCATGTATGCACATGTGTGTGCACGTGTGTGAGTGTGCACGTGAACATGTGTGCGAGTGTGCACGTGAACGTGTGTGCATGTATGTGAGCCTGTCTGTGCATGTGTGTGTCATGTGTGCATGTGTGTGCCTGTGGTATGCGGTCAGGGCTTAGAAGGCCTAACTGGCCCTGGTAGGTGACACACAGGGTGACCTCTGGCTCCATGTCCCTCACACAATGACATGGCCAAGGCTGAGGGTTCCTGCCAGGTGCTTTTGATTCCTGGGGTCCCTCTCCAGACCCCCGCCTCACCCCCAGTCCAGTGACTCAGCCTGACCGCCCCCTCCCCTGGCTCTCTCAGTGTCTGACAAATTAGCCTGGAGAAAACCAATAAGAGCGACATTCAGTTCTCATTAGTCACTCACGGCAGCTGTGTTTTGACAGCCATCAGGTCTAATTGCAAGACCAGTCCCCCCCGCCACTCAGCCGGGGTGCCACGAGCCTGGGTCCCAGTCACCTGTCCCTGTGACAGGGAGGTGCTGTGGTCCCACTGCTCTGAGCTCCCAGGGCTCTTGTTCTCACCCTGAGACCCCCTTCCTGATCTACGGGGCAGCCTGGCTTCTAGCACCTGACATTCCCCTCATTGTGAGACTATATGGTTCTGGGCTGCATTAGCAGAGGTGTAGTAGCCAAAAGCCGGGAGGGGACAGCCTTTCTCTGCTCAGTGTGGGCCAGACCACGCCAGCTGAACATCCAGGCAGCAGTGTGTGATCCTTGAGGCCCCGGGCTCCACGTCACCTGGCTGTCCCAGCCGTCCTGTGCCTCCCGGGCCCTCCTTGACCCTGCCCACTGGAAAAGACAAGCAGGGCCAGCCACCTGCACCCCCAGGCCCACAGGTGGCTTCCTCAGTGGATTCTGCACCTTTGCCCACAGCCGGCTAGAACCAAGGCCCCTCTGGGCCCCACCCGCCCTGTTCTGTCTGCCCCCCTCACCGTCTTGCCCCTTGGCGGGGAGGGCTGAGCTGCCCCTGCCTCCTCAGTGCTGTCAGCTCAGTGAGGCATGGCAGCTGCTCTAAAGTCCCACCATGGCCCCACACCAGTGTCTTCAGGACATCATGGTGGTGGCAACTCTCAACCCTGCTGGAACAAGGGACCCCAGGAAGCACTCTGACCCTGCAGGAGACTCAGTGACACTGCGGGTACAGCGTGTCCGTCAATGTCTCTCTTTCTACCATCTGTCCCGAGACACACTTTGCTCCCTCTGGCTCTGTAAGCCCAGAGCTGGACACCAGAGCACCAGGAGCCGAGTGCAATGTGCAGGGAGAGAAGTTCAGGCACAGAGAGGGGGTGACCTTCTGGAGGGCCCTGCCTCTCCACGTCTGACAGCATCACCCCACCCCTGCCCTCCCACCCCCACCATGCAGGGCAGGGCCTTTGTGTACAAGTGGGGAAACTGAGGCTCGGAGAGAAACCGGATGTGTTGCCATCAGACAGTGAGCGAGGAGCCGTGCTGGCTCCCCTCCCCCGCTGGGGTCTTCTGGGAGCATCATTTTCCCTGGGGCTGTTCATCACACCCCCTGCCACCCTTCCCTTCCTGGTCTGGCCCTGAGGTGTGCTCCCCCTGCTGTGGCTTCTCAGCCTCCTCCCGCAGGGCCTCCCCACACTCCTGCAGCTGGCCTCCTTCTCAGGAACCTGGGGGGCTAAAAGAAGAACCCCCAGCCCAGAGAGACCTGGCAGCTGCAGTCCCCTGAACTCTACCCAGGTGCCTGGCCCAGGTCTCAGGCAGGAGGGAGACAGGGCACAAGCATTCCAGGTGCCTTCCGTTACTCCTGGGGCTCAGAGGAGCCCCTGCCCCCGGCTGACATTTCCAGGCTGCGCCCTGCCGACGGGCTTGCCGTGACATTTAAACAGGGCTCATCTGTGATTACATATTTTTGATGACTTTGGAGCCCCAGATGAGCTCAGCTGACACCTCGCAGGCTGCTGGATCCCAATAAACTCGTCCCCGCCAGGCCGGCTCCCTCCAGCCACGGCCGGGGTCTCCACCTGGAACAGCCTGAGAGCTAAGCCCAGGTTTTCCTGGGGCTGCGTGATGGGGCCTCGGTTTCTCTACTAGGGCTGGTCCCAAGAGCTGAGCCCCAAAAGCTGAGGCTGTAGCTCCATCTCCCCACCTGGCCCCCCAGGGAAGGTCCCAGGGGGGTCAGGAGAGGCCTGCTGCATTCATTCACCTACCTGCAAGCTGTTCTTTTGTTTGTTCGTTCTTTCCTTCACTCATTCACCCAGCAAGCACTTCCTGGGGTGCCCTTTGAAAATGACAGGGTCCCTCCCCTGGAGGATAATTGGTGGGAGAGAGCCTTGGGAGGTCTCCACAATAATAATGAGAACCACCATGGCCTCCAACCCCACCTGGGAGGCCTCTGGGACCAGCCTCAGGCTGAGTGCTGAGTTAGGAGTGGGGGACACTCGTGGGCCCTGCCCCTAACCCAACACAGCCTTCGGTGGAGGGGAGGGAGATCCTAACACTCTCCAGGGAGAAAGGCCAGTGGTCGCACCACTGGACAAGGGTGCAGGGAAATGAGGCTAGAATGGTGGCACTCTGGGTGCGTGTCCCCTCACCCCCAGGTTTCTGGGAAAGGGTTCCAAACTCTGGCAAGATCCCCAGATTTGGGAGGCTGGGGAGCCCTACACAGGTGAGGGTGTCCTCTGGGCCTTGCCTCTCTGTCCCACTGCTTCCCTCGGGGAAGAAAAGCAGCCTGGAACAAGGCAGCCTCAGGGAAACTGCCACTGGGGGAGGCAAGGTAACTGCCCAGGAGGGGGAGGAAATGGGGGAGCCTCACCCCATGTAGTCAGGCTGGGAGTGAGGGGACCAGGCAAGGAGCAAGGAAGGGTGGAGAATGCAAGCAGGGCATCCCTGGTGGCCGGGGTCTGCGAGCTGGGGACCCTGCTCTCTCACTGTGGCTTGGGTTCCTTCTGGCCTGGGTCCCTCAGCCAGCTCCTGGGCCAGGCGGAGCCCCTAATCCCACACAGCCCTCCCCTCCTCTGAGCTCCTGGGGAGACCACCACACACAAGGGGGGCCCAGGCCGTCCCTGTTCCCTGGACAGCTGCAACTTTCGTTTCTGTGTGACTCACTAGGTAAAGTGCTTCCTTTACGAGGATAGAGGGAGTTCAAGGAAGGCCCGGCCCTTCTGTTGCCCCAGTGCCTGCAGGGCGGACCCCATGGGGCTATTAAATGAACAAAGAAAAGTTCAGGGGACAGTTGGGCTGAAGGTCCAAGGCAGGGTGAACCCACAGGCCTCCCACCTGCTCCAGCCAGCCTCCCTTCTCAGCACCCCAACACCCAGCCACCTTCTCCCGGGGGCAAGGGAGCTCCTAGGTCCCTCAGGATGGCCCCAGTGCCGCTGCTGGCTCAGTTGTCCCCTGCCACCTCCCCTACACCCACCCTCCCCCATCCTAACCACTCTTCATATTATTGATTTCAAAAATAGTTATTTATTTTTAAAAATTCTGGTAATCTACATAAATAACATAAAATTTCCCGTCTTAATCACTCTAAGTATACAATTCAGGCATTAAGCATATTCATATTGTTGTAAAACCGTCACCACCATCCATCTCCAGAACTTTCCATCGACCCAAACGGAAACTCTGTCCCCATGGAACACTCCCCTCCCCTCCCCCAGCCCCGCACCCCCATCTACTTCCTGTCTCTGTGAATCTGACTCCTCTAGGGACCTCGTGTGATGGGGTCACACAGGATGTGTCCCTCTGTGTCTGACTCGTTTCACTCAGCACAGTGTCCTCCAGGTCCATCCACGTTGCAGCAGGTGTCAGGATGTCCTCCCTTTTGATAGCTGAGTGACACTCCAGTGTGTGGAGGGACCACGTTTTCTTGATCCACACATCCGTCCATGGACACTCGGGTGACTTCCACATTTTACCCACTGTAATGCCCTATGGACACGGTGTGCACACATATTTCATCAAGTCCCTACTTTCAGTTCTTTTGGGGACATACCCGAAGTGGACTTGCTGGGTCAAGTAAAAATTCTATGTTTAATTTCTTGAGGAACCGACACTGAACGTGGCTGCACCGCCCCACATTCCCACCAGCGGTGCACAGGTTCCAATTTCTCCACAGCTGTATTACTGCTTTAACAGGTTCTTCTTTACACACACACACACACACACACACACACACACACACACACACACACGCACACGCGCGCCGGCACACGCACACAGACACATAGTAACAAAGGTCTCCTGTGGGCCTGGACCCCCTCCTGGGAGGCGTGAAGTCTGGGCCCTCAGCTGCCCATGGGCAGGTTTTTGTTCGGGGTGTCCTGGTGCCTTCTGAAGGGGCTGCCCCAGAAACACGCCATCATTATCCGGGAACATCTGTTTTCCAAGCCTTCACCCACATTTGATACAACCCAACTTTTGTATTTTTGCCTAAGGGGTGGGTGTGAGATGGAACCTCCCTGAAGCTTCAGCCTGCACGCCCGCACTCCCAGGGTGCCGTCTTCTGCGTGCTTGGCTGGCCATTCCTTCAACTACAGTCCCTTCTCCCCTTTCTCCTTCATTTTCCCATTGGGCATGTTTTCCATAACAAGACAGACACGATCTTTATATGTTCTGGACACGGATCCTTTTTTGCAAGAACTACCTTCCTAGACCCTGGTCCAGCTGTCACTGTGCTGAGAACCCCTGGTCCTCAGAAGCGTTTGGCTTTAATGTGACCCAGTGGAGTCAGGTGGGTGGGCTTCCCTTCCATGGTCTTTGCAGTCTGGGTTTTATCTGGGACCCCCACCCCCAGCAAAGGAGAAGAGACCTGCTCAAGGGGGAGGTACAGCCCCCCCACCCCCCACTCCCACCAACAGCATTCCCAAATAATCCACAGGATGACGTGGTCTCATATTTGGAGAACACAACTAAGCCTGCTTTTCTTTTACAAACTGCAGGCAGCAGGCTTGTGGGGATCTGCCTGGCTGGGGTGAGTCTGATGTGGTGGGGGTTGTCCTGGGGGTGGGGTGTGACCTCCTGGGGCGGACCCAAAGTTCTGATGCCCATCATAAGGGTCAGAGGTTGCAAAAGGCGGAGAAACACTGTCAGGGTGACTGTTGAGATACACCAGGTGCCCCCTAAAGGTTTGGGGGGCAGGGGACTGTGCCCCAATTTCTGTGGGGGGAGGCAGTCATGATAGCATGAGAGGCCTGACTCTGTCTGGGGTACCTTGGTTGAACTGGAGACTCTCAGGGCTCAAGCTTTCTGGGGGCTGGTCTAGGGGGACTTGGGGGGACCTGGGGGGACTCAGAGCTGAGTAATTGCTGCTCCCTGAGGATATCAGAGCACCTGTCCCCAAGAGACTCAATCCACCTTTGCAATCGCCCGCCTAATTGGGGAAATCAGACATGGAGGGGGAGCATGGAGAGTGTAGGCAAGGTCACTGCAGAAGGCAGCAGGATCAGATTTGGGGGGCTGGGGGGGCAGGAACTCCGAATGACTCCTCTGGAAGGATCTCTTTCCTTCCAGCTTTCGCCCCTTGGGGCTCTGGCCTCCTGGCCCCCAGAGGGCTGGATCCCCACACTGCCCCACAGCCAGCAGGGCCGTGCCGGCCTCGTCTCCCCACAACCTGGGCCTGCTCTCCTGTGCCCAGATGGTGAGCTTTCGAGGACAGCATTCTGGCCCCTCCCTGGCCCACCTGGTGCCCAGGTGGTGATCCCTACAGCTAAGGCTCATTCATGCCCCCACCCAGTCTGCCACCTTCCTTGGTTCCACGTCAGACCCTTGGCCTCCGGGTCGCTCTCCTTCTCCGCACCCCACAGGCATTTGGGGTTACGAACAAATGGCACAGTCTGTGAAGCACATGCTGCGGGTCCATGAGACCCTCCTGGTGGGTCAGGACCCCCAAAATGCATCTGGAGGCTTCTCGCTCCTCCCACAACCCCTGCTCCTAACCCACATCTTTGACACTTTGGTACTTTGGTTGATTTCCCGAAAGTATGTGTCCTCGGTCACTCTCTCACTCAAGCGCCATCAGTGGCTACCAAAGTCCCCGCCTCTCCAGAACGCCCCCTCCCTCTGCCTCCCCACCTCCATTCTCAGAACCCAGAGGGGAGGCCTTCCTGACCCCATGACAGCATCTCCAGACATTGTTGGTGGTCAGTAAGAATGGACACTGACCCCGACCTGCCTCAGGTGCCCCAGGGGATCTTGTTTTTTGAGCAGCCCGGGCTGTCTCAGCCACCACTGCTGGGGGCACGCACAGGGCTGCCTGGACAGTACGCCCTCAGGCACCGTTTCTCTAGATTAGAAATGACCCAGCGAGTCCACTGGAATGTGTCCTCCAGGAAGAATACTGCCGTTCAGCTGGAAAGGCAAAAGATTCCAGCCCACCCAGGGCCCCCTGGAAGGGCCACTTACACAGGACGTGGCCCTCACGACTGCAGAGAGAAAGGGAAACTCTGGGGGTTGACGGGAGCCGTCTGTACCACCGGCCAGAGGAGACCGCCCAGGGCCAGGCTGCAGCAGGAGCTGCTCTTTGAGATAAGCTCCTAAAGACATTAATATTGATGCTTGCATACACACACACACACACACGTGCGCACGTGTGCACATACTCACATGCCTGAGTGTTCTTCCCTGCAGACTATGGGGGGAGGACCTAGCAAGGGTGCGTCCTGGGGGCGCCTGTCCACCCGGGACCTGGGCTGGATTTCGTTCACGTGGATGTGCTGTTCACACACAGAGAGAAGAATTGTTATAAAGAGGCCCCAGAGCCAGCCTGCAGCAGGCCTAGCAGCTATTTTCTGTTTTCCTTTCTTTTGCCTATTTAGAGCTTTCACCCTGGGCAGCAAGTGTGCCTAGAGGGCTGGCTGGAGGGCAGCAGGAGGGCAGAGTATGGGTCAAGGCTGTCCCCCCCTCAAGCCACACTGGCAACAAGCAGCCCCTCCCCCAGAGGCCTGGTGGGCGCTGGACATACAGGAAGGCTGGACAGCTGCTAGGCTCTTAGGGGACGCCATCCGGGGGGCACAGATGGACGTAGGGAGGCAAAGGCGGACCTGTCCCCTGGTTCAGGGAGGCTCACTGCCCGGCATAGAGGGTGGGATTGGCTGCCGAGCCTCCGGGAACTGGCAATGCCCCCTGATCAGATTATGCCTCCACCCTGGGCCGGCAGGCAGGGCAGACATCTCTACCCTGCAGATGGCCGGCCCGTGTCTATTTATTTCCTCTCCATTAGAAGCATCGGGACCACTTATTGATTTTGTAATAGTGACATGTTATCTTCCATTATGCGGCAAAATGAACAAAATGAGGGAAACAGAGGCGAGGGCTGAACCTCCACGTGGCACCTGTACTGGGCGTCCCGAGCAGTGTCCCCCCTGCACATTCGTCACCTTCGTCGTAAGTGCAGGACACGCACGACGTCGTATCCGCTTTCCCCCCGCTGTACATTCTCCTCGCTGTCCCGTGTCCCCATAATTCAATCGAGCTTTAAAGGGCCAGGAAGCACATGGCCCCAGGCGGCAGCGGATGGAGGGTGAGGCACTGATCTCGCCACAGCGCCCACTTAAGTCGTGGGGACAGTGCTCGCCTGTCTCATTACTTATGGTGATCCGGTATCTACGGAAACGGCTGCACATTAATCGTCCAGGGAGACCGTTATTTTCCCTTTTATCTGCCCACAATTGCCACTGGGGCCACGCGGAGCTCAGCATGCTGACCTCCCGCACGCACGCAGGAGAATAATTGCAGGAACATGGAAACCTGCAGCCAGCACCCCCACCCCTGCCCAGGCTGGCGGGGCCCTGGGTGCTGAGAAAGCCCAGAGCTCCGGTCCCCCCAGCCACCCACAGCTGCCAGCTGCAAGGCCTGGGGGGGCCGGAGCTGTGTGCGCAGGGGGCCTGGGCTGGAGGGGAGGGGAGAGAGGTGGGTGCTGCCTGAGTCACACCAGAACCTGCCTGCCGGGGCCCCAGGGGCAGGAGGCCACAGCAGAAGGGGAACTCTATTGTCCCCATGTCTGTTTGTCCTGCTGACGTTTTCACTAGGCACACATGATATCCTTTTGGAGTTAGCTGGATGGGGCTTTGTGTTTGTTATTGAAGACCCACAGTGGTATGGAAGAAAATGTAAAGTTTTTCCTGATTATGAAAATCATCCATGCTCATTATAAAAACTGAAAAATTACAGAAACACAGAAAGGAGAAAATAACAAATAACAGTCACCTCTAATGCCTCTTAAGCAAACAAATAAAATGTGTGCACGTCTCTAGGGAACAACCCAACGACCCGAGCCACCCGGAACCTGGATAAACCAGGTGCCCCGTTTGGATGCCCCATGTGTGACCGTGGGCGGAAGCCCTTCATAGTATGAGGGACCCCAATTCAAGGTGATGGCTGTGTCAGGGGAGGGGTCACAGTGGACATGTTTGGGGTCTCACCTCTTCCCATGTTTCTTAGTCTTAAGGCAGGAGGCAAATGGGCCATGACGTGTGGACGGCTGGGTATGCTGGACGCTGCTGCTGGCTGACGGGCTCTGTGCACTGGGAGAGTAGATGGATGAACACCCCTCCAGGGAGAGCCTCTTGTTGGGTGCGGTGTGATTTCTCAGGGCGAAGGGGACCCGCCCCTCCAGGCTGGGACACGACCCCGTTCCCCACGGCCCCAGGCCAGGGCTCACAGCCGGGGCTCCCCATATTCCACACCCAAAGGGGCGGCTTGTGTCTCAAGGAGGAGAAGGCATTGGCAGAAGCCCTGGGCACTCCTGGCCGGAGGTCAGCAGAGCAGCTGCCCTGGCCGCGTGAGCGCAGGCCCACAGGGCACCTTGTGGTGAGCCGCCCCGCCTCGGCCCGTCTGAGGCTCCTATGAGGGGTGAGGGGATCCCTACCCAGAAGGCCTGTCCCCAGCCCCTACACCACTGGGGTCTCTCCCCACTGGAACAGGAAGGATCAGGCACTTGCAAATGCACCCCTGTCAGTGGGGAGCGGAGGGGGGCATCCTGCCAAATCCCCAGGACCTGGCAGTTCTTTTCAGGATAGCAGCCTCTGGGACCCCCAGAAGGCAGAGCTCTGGGACCTCTGGACCAGATGATTCTGCGAGGGGCTGCGTGGGGGCCGATCGCAGGCAGACACCCCCCATCCTCTCCACTTTCAGAAGGAACAGCAGGCTTTCTACTCCCAGAGGTGGTGGCTGGTCACCGAGCCCCCTGAGGACAAGCTGGGGACTCGAGAAAGCCACCCATAGCTCCGGCTGCTGGCACGGGCCTGGGGTCTGGGGTCCGGGGTGAATGCTGCCTGGCAGCAGATGGGAGAGGCAGGAGGGTGGGCTCGGCCAGGCACAGGCGGGTTGGTCCTGAAGCCAAATGGGAGAGGAAGCCCTGCTTGGTCACCCCTGATGGCCTTGGCGTCCCCACCGGTACGGGGCTTCTGACACCAACCCTGAGGGCTGCGGTGGGAGTTGCTGGGATGACCGGGTGACAGCAATTACTGACGGCAACCTCAGTGGCTCCCAGGGCCTGGCGTCTCCACCCTACATGGTCCTGCCTCCCAGGGTACACGGCTGCCTCTCCCGGATGTGCGTCCCAATCTCGCCTGCGGCACCTCAGAGCCACTCTGCTTCTTCAGCCTCTCCAGCACAGTGGCCCTGGTTTGTGTCACCCTGACAGGTGACACCCGCTTCTCCACCAGGAATCTGGCAGGCACGGGGTTCAGGGAGACAGGGGAGGGACAGCTGGGGTGACTCACTTAAAAGACCAGGGTGTGTGCTGGGGGTCGGGGGGCCAGGAGAGCCCTGGGGGCGGCTGGCAGTGCAGGAGGGGTTCCGCACTCAAGGGTGGGGGGAACACGGGGGGTATGACGCAGGGCAGGGGCACAGAGCTCCAGGCCGCAGGGAGGCTCTGATTGGCTGTTCGCACCCACTCCAGGGAGAGCAGCAGGGAGTCCATGAAACGACAGCCCCAGGTCACCCAGTAAGGGCTTTCCATCCAGCATCATCCAGCTGGGGCCCATCCTACACAGAGGACATGTGCCACACCCCATGCTACACGGCAGCAACCCTCTGGACTCACTGCCCAGTACTCCTCCCATCTGGCCAAATGGCAGGCCCCAGCCCAGTGTGTTGGGAGCCTGGACCCTGCACCCAGGGCCCCGTCACATGCTAGTGTTCTCATGGCAGAGCTGCTACTTGTGGACTGTGTGTGCACACACATGTGACTGTGCACACACATGTGTGCTCCTGTGTGTGCATATATGTGCATATGCACGCCAGTGTGTGCTGTGTGTGTGCACTGGCGGAGAGTGGTCAGGGTAGCTGTGGTGGGGATGGAGCCGGCCCTGGGGAGCGAAAGGGATGGCAGATGAGCGATTGGGGTCCTTGTCCTCGTGACCCAGCTGGATCCGGAATCCACGCACAGCCATCATCAGCACCAGAAACACCCCTGGACAATGGATAGGGAGGGGGTGGGGGCCCACCTGCCAGCTGGAGCAGGTGGGCAGCCCTCTCTGGGCACGGGGCTCTCTCTCCAGTGGTGGGGGTATCTGGGTGGGTGCATGTGGGGGTGGGTGTTTCTGCAGGGTATGTAGGGGCCTGTGCAGTGTGGGGGGGTGTCTGTGTTTCCCTGAGGGTGAGTGGGTGTGGCAATGTTTCTTCAGGGAGTATGTACATGTGCACACGCACACTGGGAATGAGGTGTAGAAGGAACGGGTCCTTGGGCCCTCCTCGCGCCCCCACTTCCTTGCACCCAGAGCTTGCCCCTGTGGACCCCCAACCCCTTAGTCACACACACCTGCCCCCTTTGGCCTGGCTCTGACCCCTCCCAGCTCCCACGATCCCGCAATCCAACCTAGACTTGCCCCAGCCGTGACCCTCGCATGTCTGCCCTTCTCTGCAGCTGCCTTCCTCTCTGCTAGGGCCGCAGCAGGCCCAGTCATCTCTGCCAGGCCACGGAGAGTCCTCCAGCCTCATTGGCCAGCAGCAGCCCTGAATGTCCAGCTCCTTCCAGGCGGTCCCTGTGGTTTGGCGCCCCCATGTGGCCATCTGTGACATCACCTCCCTCCCAGCCACTGTTTTTAGGTCTGGGCAAGACAGAGGAGACAGTTCCCCCCAGCGGGGATCCAGCAGGCCCCTGTAGGTCCAAGGAAGCTTGAAGAGCCACCTGTGTGGGGATGTCTGAGCTCCTTGGGGGTCTCAGAGCCGGCTGGCATTGGACTGAACTGTAGGAGAAATCCACGAGTCCCCATTTCCCAGATCCCAGGGCTGGAGGCAGGCTTTGCAGTCCTTCCAGGTCCCTGAAGCCCCTGCAACAGTGGTGAGTGGGTGATGTTTTCCAGGACAACGTCAGCAACTCAGGTCAAACTGTCAAAGGCATCATCCCAGCCCCAGTCACCTGGGAAGGAGAGACGGACGGCCCAGAGGTCTCTGAGCTAGAAGGCTGGACGTGCAATGAGTGGCTGGGAAGCGTCCCCAGTTGTCACAGGGAGGCCCCTCACTCCCTCCAGGCTCTGCCCAGCCCACCAGAGCCACCACCAGCCAAGCAGTGGCCTTTCCTGGTCCCTGGCCTCAGGCAGGCCCTGGAAGGTGGCAGTCCTTAGTCCAGACTCCAGGCTCAGACTTGCGACCTGAACAATGCTGATGTCTGTCCCTCCCGCCCACATAGCTTCACAGGGTGCATTTTCAGGGAGCCCCAACCTGCATGGGGCCCTGTTGTCATCAGCCCTCCTTGACAGTTGAGAAAGTGGGGCCCAGAGGCCCAATGAGTAGGAGTGGGACCCAGGCCTCCAACCCTGCGGGGCCAGGCATCCTCTGTCACCTCAGGGTGGGGGAGGGGCTCACGGGAGGAGCTGTCCTGCCAAGATGGAGGGGTGGCACCCATCCCTGGGTGTGAGTGAAGGCATCACAACCATGACGGCAACACCACTGGAGGCATGACCCCACCTGCTCCATGAGGAGAGGGGCCTGGCCAGGCCAGCTGCTGGTCTGGGGTGTTGGTGTCAGGGCCTGAGGGTGGGCTGTCTGTGTCCTGCTTTATGGCCCCGCGGCTTTGGTGTCCAGCCACCACACTTGTCCCCACCCGAAGCCTGTGGGGGTGGCAGGGACCACTCTGGACATGAGGCTGTCTGTCCTCAGAAGGGGCTCCCAGAACAGCAGGTGTGGGTGTGTGGCCTCGTCAGTCTCCCCATCTCTGTCTCACACACAGTTAGGGAGGAAGATGATTGACGGCTGCAGCCTGTTCTGTAGTATAGCCAGGTGGCCACACAGTGGGGCCCTCGTCCCATTTTTGGAGTTGATGTGGACCAGAGTGCTGGGGAGACTTGTTGGCTTCCCCAGGTGACTGAGAGGGTCAGAGGTCAACGGGTGCTAGGGAGGGGTCGCCACCAGGCCGCGCTCAGGGAGCCTAGGCTGGCCCTCAGGACCAGGAAGGCAGGACAGGACCAAGGAAAGGCGAAATGGTCTGGCTGCTGGGGGCCGGGGGGGGGGGGTGCCCACCGCACCCTCGCTCCGTCTGCGGGACCAGCCAAGGGCAGACACGTCCAGCAGGATGGGCTGGCTGCTCTGTCCACACAGCAGGCATGGTGAACGGGCCCGGGAGCCCCGCTGGGCCTCCCACAGGGGGTCCCCAAAACTCCTCCCCAGTCCCACCTTACAGCTCTGGCTTCTCCACTGTGGCCGTGGGGCTGGAGCTAGGGGTGTCATGGGCTGACAGGGGCCAAATCTAAGGGCCCCTGACACATATGTGTGCACACAAACACACAGGCAGTATGTGCAGTTCTCAGGGCCAAGGCCACTAGCCGTGTCTCTCTCTCTCACACACACACACATGCACACGGGAAGGTTGAAGGCTTAGCCCACAAAGACAGACCCCAGGGCCCAGCCTGGGAGGGAGGGCAGATGAGGTGATGGGTGAAAGCCGACACCCAGTGCGCCCTCAGCTCGCTCACCAGGCATCAACAATGGGGCATTGCGGACGTGTGGGCACCGGCTCCCCTGGGGCCACCCAGCAGATTTCGCACCTCCCACAGGCAGCAGTGCCCTTTGGGGTGCCAACCCTCACACTTTCCACCCATCCCCACCCATCACAGTGTCCCTGTCACCACACCCCACATGCTCAGCCCCACTCAGGCCCATCCTTTCACCTCTTTCTCCCAGGGCACAGCCAAGGTCAGGGGATGGTGGGGGCCCCCTTGATCCCCCACAATTATTCACTGCCACTGGGCCCAGCATGCATATCTAGGGGAGATTGTCCATGCTGTCCACTGAGGCAGCCTCCAGCCCAAGTGCTAACTTGGGGGACCAAGAAGGCTGGCAGGTGGCACTTCCTGGGGTGCCCCAGGGCCAGGAGGGTGGATTCAGGTCTGGCCCATCCTCATCTGGGAAATCGGAGGACCCTTCCTCAGAGGCTGCTCCCTCTCTACGCCTGCCCCATGGGGAAGGGGCCATGAGCCCTGCTCCACGGAACTAGGGGCCTGTCGTGTGGCAGTTCTCAGCCCACCCCCACTCTCTCCAGTCCTGGGTGGACAGATGAAGCCCTCCTGGTCTCGAGCCTCTCTCCTGCCCAGGGCCAGCATCCTTCCTGCAGCCAGTGCTGGGCCGACCACGGCTGGGAATGTTGGGTGCAGAGATGACCAGGGTCTGCTGGGTGCCCTGGGGCCGCCCCTGCTGCCTGCTCAGCACTCCCAACTCTGAAGTCGCCTGTACCTGCAGCGTCCCCCTCCTGGGTGTCCCAGGTCAGCCCGTACTATCCTCAAAGACACGCCCAACCCAGGACCCTGGCCACACCTGGAGGCAGGACCTGGCCTGCTTAGCCTGGCCTGACTGCCACACACAGGCAGCCTATAGGGCTGTCACCATGAGTGGCCATTGTAGCTGGCCGAGGTATGCCTCACAGGGGCCCAGCACAGCCAGTGCCTGCAGGCTGGTTCCCCTTGGGGCTGGAGAAACTGGACACAGCCCAACCCATGGGGCTCCCAGCCTAGGAGTGAGGGGGGACCTTCTGGGCACAGACCTTCCTTTTCTCTGTGCATGCTTGCAGGAGCTGGAGAAGATGGCGTGAGGGGAGGGAGGTGGCCTAGGCAGGTCCCGACGACCCTTCCAACATACCTGCCCAGAACACCCTGGTCCTTCCTGGCAGGCTGGACCCCGTCCCCACTGGGGCTCTGCTGACCACACTCCCTGCACTGCACAACCACTTCCCCATGTGCACCGGTGCAAGGGGAGGCCACAGGGTTTGTCAAAGGATGGGCCAACGAATGCACGGGAGGGTACCCAGGGTCTCCCTGCAGCCACAGTTGGGGTTTCCAATGTTAGGGCCACCCTGCCCTTCTCAGCCTGGGCCTTCCTGAGACTGGAACCTTCTGAGTGGGGTCTCTGGTCGGCCGGGCGACCTCGTGCCCATCACGACCTCTAGTGAGGAGGCTGGCTCTCTGGACCCCTGAATATCAGCAGGCCCCAAGGAGCTCCCACACGGGAGGTAGCTGCCTTGTGGCTGAGCTGGACCACGGGACAGGATGTCTGGAGCATGGGGCCGACGTGGGCTGGGCCATCCCTGCACAGGCTGCTCCCAGAGCCGTGAGGCTACAGTGGGTGGGATGTGTGCGCTCAGGGCTGTGAAGTGTCCAGCTAGGGGTGGACTGTCCAGTCTTCCACCCCTTTCAACTCATGTCTGTTTGCTCAGTAAAAGAGATGAGATTTGATGACTAGATAGATAAATAGATGAAAATAGAGAGGGAGAGATGGCTGGAGGGATGGAGGGATAAATGGAAGGATGGATGGGTGGTGGATGGATGGATGGATGGACAATGATGAATACATGGATGATGGATGAATGGCTAGATGATGGATGAATGGAGAAACTAAGAAGAACGACTGGGGCTGTATTCAAAATGCCCTCTACATCTACCTTCCTGGTATTAGGGCTCCATTCAGGATATGCTTGGGTCGATTCTCTTGCAAACAGCCCTAACGTGCCTCCCATCTGCTGAAACTCAAACCCTTCCTAATGTCACACTGGTGGGTCCACAATATACAGCCGGGTGACCTGGGCCTTCCCAGCCACAGCAGGGAGGCTGCACAGCCACTGATACCAGTGACCTTCCACGTCCTCAGCTGAGCTTCTGCACGCCCAGCTAAGACTGAGCGAATAGAGAGAGGATCAGAGCTACACAGCTGCATGCATCTGCACAGCAGACACCCATGAAGAGAATCTCAAGATCCCAGCAGGATGCCAGGAGCGATCTGTCTGTGTCGCTGTCTTACAGGCCCAGCTGAAAGATCCCTCCCTCCAGGGCACCATCTCTTACCCAGAGGGGCTCCGCCATCCCCTTCCCCCAGGGGGGCCTTTGAGAGCCCCCTGAGTTCTAGACCAAGCGTTCGCTAGTGTTTGGTTCTATCCTCAGCATCCACCAGGCTCTACCCTGAGCAGGGAGCAGGATCTGAAACTGCCGTGTCTGAGCAGGTGGGAGGCTGAGGCTAGATCCCCCTGCCCCAGACCTGCATCCCCCTGACCACCCAGAACAACGTCCCTACCAGACCCCTCCCTCCAGATCCAGCCCTTCTCAGAGCTCCAAGAGGTGGTGAGTGGCCCTGGGTAGTGGTGATGACACAGGCTGAGCTTGCAAGTGCATCCCCGGAAGGCTTCTCTCCCCAGACCCCTGCACGCAGGCCCACACCCAGCAGGGTGCCCAGCATCTGGACCTGGGGTCCAGCTTCTGGGGTCCAGGACATCTGGGGTAGGGGTGGCAGGCTCCTCTTGGCCCCTGCCCCGGAGCTAATCACAGTCCCCCTCCCCCCACCCTCGGTATGTTTGCAATCCCTGTGTCCTAACCTGTTGGTCCTGTTTGGAAGGGAAGGGCTGCCAGACTCGGGGAGCCCAGGGCTCAGGCGTTGGTTAGAAGAAAGCTGAAGCGTGCAAGGAGCGTGGAGGCAGCGGCTCGTGTGTGCACACGGGACTGTGTGGGAGGTCCGTGGTGTGCACGTGGGTGCAGATGCCTGCTCATAGTGCCCAGGTGTGTGCTGTGCGTGTCGGTGGTCGGGTGCCTGTGTGTGCGTGCCCCCACCTGTGCAGTGTGCACACAGCGTCTCTGATGGAGACCCCAGGCCTGCAGGCAACTGCCTGGCTGCCCGAGGTTCCAGGGCCCGAGGTGGTCCTCACTGAATGGTGGCCCCCAAGGGGACGGGGAAAGGGCACCTGGGCCACCTGCGGTCTCCACATTGAGCTTTGGTGCCCACCCAAGGGCAGGGTATGTCTGGCAACCTCAGACGCCCCATCCTCCTAGCAGGTCTTCCTCCCAGAGAGGGAGTCCCAGGAAGTGGGGGTTGGGGGGATCTTTGGCAAGGACCAGAGGGCACAGCCCGCAGGCCAGGAGACCCCACCAGACTGCAGCCCAGAGTGACTGGGGGCTTCATTGTGCGAGCCACGCTCAGTGCTGTCAGTTCAGGTGGCCCCCAAGGCCTGCGGTCAGCCTGACAGTGTCTCAGGAGGCTGTGGGGGGTGGCACGTCCCCTCCTGTGGCTATGGCGGCCAGGAGGGAATCAGAGCCCACGTCCCTCCAAGGAGTGGCTGTGGGGAAGGCCACCTCCAGGCTCCCCTCGGCCAGTGGCAGGGGCTTCAGGGAAGCCCTGTCCCACTGACCCGGGAGTCTCATGGCCACAGGCGCCCAGAATCCCGGAATCCTGAACCACAAAGAGGCCGCCGACCTTTCTGATTCTGCGATTTTATAGCAAAATGAAGAGATAAGTTGGCTTTGATTCTAGCTCGGTTTTATGAGCTTGTTTTTATTCTCTCTCTCATTCAGGGAGAACGAACAGGTTTATGGCTGCTGCCTGTCTCTCCGTCAGCTGTAGGTGGGGTGGCGGGTGGCGGCCGCTCTGATCAGGCATGGCTCCCTCCCCGCCCAGTCCCGCTGTGCGGTGGGCTTGCTGCCCCCCCTGCCTGGAGTCACCAGGAGGCCCAGGGGGCAGGCACCACTTTCCTCCACCAGGAAGAGCATGGGACACGTGAGGGCTGAGCATGGACTCAGCCGAAGCTCGGCCTCCACCGGGGGCTCCTAGACATGTCCAAAGTGGCAGGCCACCGATTCAGGGCTGGGGCCCCCACACCTCCCCAACACCTGGGTGGACTCAAAGCTGCCGGTTGTGCCTTGTGCGTGTGGGGGCCACAGGGCAGTGGCTGGCTTCAAAGAGGCCGGAGGAAACTTGTGAGCCCCACCCCTGCCAATCTGGGACATCAAAGGACGCACCCGAGGGTGGCGGGTGTTGGGACAAGCACGGAGCTGCCTGGGACTCCATCTCCAGAGGGAGCGGCCGGGACACCCCAGCCCCACCCGGGCCCAGCGGGAGGCCCCCCACGGCGACCCCAGGGCACCCCCGCCCCACCCCAAGGGTCGCCTCTGGGACCTCTTGGGAGTGTACTGGGGCCTTCTCACAGCTGGTGGCACCTGAAACGATGATGGAGGGGTGGTGGCTGGGCCTCTGGGGGCTGCAGCCCAGGCCTGAGGGAGGTCTAGGAGCTTCTGGACGTTCGGGACGCTCACGGCCCCATGCTGGTGCAGGGGACGCAGTGGCCCAGCTTGGGCAGTGGGGCTGTGCACCTCCGGGATCCCCGAAGAAGTCTCTGTCCAGGCTGCACTCCAGACAGCGGCTTCCTACCTCCTTTCCACCCACTGTCCCCCTCCACAGACACCTCCTGGCACCTCAGATCTGGGGAGGGTGTCAGCAGAGACGAGTGACGACCACAAGGCCCTGCTGCCGTTACCCCGGCCCCAAGGGGTTGGCATGCTGGGGTCGGGGACAGACAGCGGGTCAGGAAGCCCTGCGGGTCAGCCTGGGCCGGCCTCCCTCTGCCTCCCTTGGAGCCCCTCCCTGCAGCCCCAGGCCCCCCTCCGGGGCCGGGACAGGGGCCTTCGCCGGTATCCTGCTTGATCCTCTCACGGCCCTCGGTGCAGGGTCTTCTTGGCCCCACTGGGGCTTGAGGGGCAGAGGGTGGCACATCTCAGGGCCGCAGGAGAGGGTTTCCAGCACAGCCCCGACTGCCCACGCAAGGCGCAGGACGCCTGCGAGCCTTCCAACTCCACTCCTAGGATCTCTGATGGCATTCCAGCAGGGGGTGGGGCTCTGCAGGCCCAAGGGTGCCTGGAGGCTTCCAGGGCAGGGCTCCTACTCTGGGGTGTCCCTGGGTAGGTGTGTCCACAGCGGCCTCCTCACCTCCACAGGATGCCATAGCTGGGGGCAGGCTTGGCCCTGGCAGCCTGACTTTCATGGGAGGGGGTGCCAAATTGTTAATTGGCATCTGAGGAGGTGTTCACCTGACCTGGGCTGTCCTAGGGCTAGTGCTTCATCATGAAGGCCACAGCTGCCAGCCCTCAGCCTCCCTGCTCCTGCCTCACCCCGTAGCAGGCACTGCGTCTGCACAGACAGACACCGCTGTGGACCCTCTCCCTGGGGAGCCCCAGGGAGTCAAGGCTGGGCTGGTTGTGCCCTCAGGGAAGGTGGCTCTAGCAGGACAGACATCAGGGCCAACACCATAGAAAGAGTGAGCAAGAGGGGTCAGCCCCTTTCACAACAGGGGAGTCTGAGGCAGACACTGGCCAGGCTTTGCTGGAAGCCTCCATAGTCTTCCTGGGGTGGCAGGGGTCAACTTGCATCTCTAGGGACATCTGAGGGCAAACGACCAAGCTGGGCATTGTGTGTGGGAAAGACCGGGGTGGGGTAGTCACCAGGAGGGACCCACACAGCATTCGGTTCACTGATCTGGACACTTTCATATTTATTGTCTCTGAAATCAGTCTTCGTCTTAACACTGTCATTGGCTGGGTGGCAGCCACAGCTCGCCACTTACCAGCTTGGCTGTCCCTGCTGGTGGGTGACCCATTCCAAGGGAACCATGTTTGCTGGCACCTGCTGGCAAGAAACAGACCCAGCAGAGCAGACGAGAACCTGGGGAAGCCGGGGAGGCCCCTGCTTTGGGAGGGTGGCCTCAGGCAACGCCGCCCAGAGGCAATCAGGAGAGGTGGACCTTGATGTGGGGACGGCCACGAACTGATTTTGCTGGTATTAATATTTTCTTTTCTACGTTTGTGCACAAAAGCGACTCAGTCTATCCGGCAGAGAGCTTTCAACAAGCGTGCAGTAAGAAAACACCATTTCATAGCTGGATGTTCCTTTTCTCTCACAGGGATAACAATAGCATGGTACAACCTCAAAGCAACGTGGTGCTGAGTCCCCCCATCTGTCATGTGCACGTCACACACGATGTCATGTCCTTGTCACAACTGCTGTGAGGTAGGTCCCGTCATTATCCCCATTTTCTAGACAAGAAAACTGAGGCTATGACCTCCCCAGGGAGCTGTTGAGCAGGATTCAGGTCTTCCTCTGTCACGTGGGCAGGCAGCACCGTGTGACAGAGGCATCTCAGAATGGTCCCTAAGAGTTAGCATGGCTGTCCACACTGGTGACTTCAAACAGGACGGCCGTGGCCATGTCACCTCTCACAGCCCCAGGCCGGCGGGCTCAGCTGGGCAGTTGGATGGGCGCCATTCCCCTCTAGGCCTTCCTTGCTTGCAGATGTGGCAGCCGGTGCTGGCTTTGGCTGTTGGCTAGCACACCTACATGTGGCTCCCTGTCACCTGGGTTTCCTCCCAGCATGGCGGCTGGGCCACGAGCACCTGTCCAGTGTGTGCTGAGCACCTGCTGCATGCCAGGCCCTGCTCAGGTGGGGTGTGTGGGGACACTGCAGGGAGCCAGAGAACAGCCCTCACGCAGTTAGTTACCTTTTGCTGGCGGGAATCAGACAAGGAAAGAATAAATGTCACATAGAGATGTCCAATGCTGGCACTGGGGGAAAAGCCATCGAGTAGTGGAAACAGGGAGCTCCGAGCGGGTGAAGCAGTGTCGATGAGATGCTCTTGGTAGGCCTCTCTGACAAGCTGCGGGGTGAGTATCTGCAAGCGTCTCCTTGCAGAGGGAGCAGCACGTGCAAAGGCCCTGAGGCAGGGATGTGTGTGTCGTGTTTAAGGAAGTACACAAGACCCAGGCACACAAGGAATGCAAGGGTGGCACGAGCTCCAGGACCCTGATCTGTGGCTGTCAGAACTGCTTGCAGTCTGTCAAAATTCAGATCCCAGTCCCATCTCAACTGAAGGGGCTGCGGCCAGGCCTGAGGATGTGCATTTGATGCTCCCAGGACCATCCCCAAAGCACCCTGAGCTGGCAGTTCAGGGAACCCGAGGCCTGGGGAACCAGGAAGGTGGCAGAAGGGCAGTTCCTTTAGGCCTGGAGGGTTTGGAAAATCAGGGGGGAGGGTCCAGTGTGCTGGTGACCCTTTAGCCCAGCTCTGGGGTGGGGTGGCCTCTGGGCATGCCTCCTCATGACCAGGAGGCCAGTCATGAGCCGGATGGCAAGCTGGTTGCCAAGTAGAAAACGGTGTCACTCCCCCATGCCTGCGAGCAATCCTGAAGAAAGCTGGCAGCTGCCCACGCCTCATGCCAATCCTGGCTGGCCTCACATTCCAGATATAACCCTTCCTGGAGCTGTCGGCTTGGCAGCACGGAGGCCAGGCCGCTGCCTGTCTCGGCCTGTCCATTTGGCAAGCTAGGCCCGCTCCTGGCCTGCTGGGGCCCAGCCCTTTCTCTTCCCAGAATGGAGGTCAGCAGTGACCCTGCGGGCAGCAGTGGGGCAGCAAGACAGCGGTAAGCCAAGTCAGGGGCCAGGATGCAGGAGGAGGCATGACCAAAAGGCCAGGGGCAGAGGAGACAGAAGCAGCCAGCAGGGAACAGAGGGGATAGCAGAGCTTGTAAACTCTGGAAAGGTGACCAATGCACAGAGGCTGGCCTGGGAGAGGCCAGGAGAGACTGAGGGAGTGTCTGTGAGATCAAGAGAGGACGGGATAGAGCATGAAGCCCTGAGGGACAGGGTACATCGGCCCCCCAAAGGGCAGCGGGTCAGACCCTGATACCCCTAAATGTAGAGATGCCGGGGAACAAGAGAGAGAGGCTGAGGGGACCGCTGAGGGCTAGGACTCGGGGAGCCGGCTGCCGCTCACGGCCTAGAAGGAGCACAACCTGGTGGCCGAGGGTTAGGCAGGGTAGGGGCCTCACTTGGCTCTCCAGCTCTCTGTGATCCCCGCCTCGCCTCCCCTCTCCTGCCCATCTGCAGGCCCAGACCTGCCTCCTGCCTGCTGCCTGCCGCCTTTGTTCCCTCCCCATGTCCATTGCTCCTCCCACCAGGGGATGATGGTGGCAGTGAAATCCTGCCCTCTTTAGTGGGTGGGCTCCAGACTCTGATTGCATACTTCCAGGGACCATGCGCTCACTACCTCCAGAGGCCGTGGCAGGGAAAGCCCTGTGGAGACATGAGGACAGGGTTGCCTCTCTCCAACCAACCTACTTTATCCAGCCTGATGGCCACCCCGTTCTGTCCGTCTCCAATGTCACAGGTTGGGAAGTGTCCAGAGTTTCCAATCAGGGCCTCCCTGAACCTGGAGGGAGGTCTCCTGGGAGCAGAGAAGTGAGGCAGGTGTGAGAGGGTGGTGCATTGATTCACACTCATGAATGTGGGTGGGACTTACTTGATTCTGACCAATGGGATGCAGCAGAAGTGATGACATCGCTTCCAAGGTTAGGGCACAAAAAGGCTGCAGTCCTGTCTCAGGGCCCCCGGCTGCCTTGTCCCTCATTCTCCACTGTGTGTTGGGGGGGAGGGGAGGGAGGAGACAATCATCAGGCCAGACAGCCAGGTCCCTTATGCAGATGCTGAGGTATGACCCCAGAGAAGGGACAGAATGGTGTGCCCATAGTAGGGGTGGGGGTGCAGGAGCCTGCTGGTGGCCTAGGCTGGGGAATGGGTGGTACATCTGGAGGACGTCACAGGCTGAAGAACATGTGGGTCAGTGTCCCTCATGGGCCCAGGATGGTGGGGAGTAAGTAGGGGAAGCAGGTGTGAGGGGCCACCAGCCGGCAGTTCTCCTGACATGAACTGCTGTCCTGTCGTGCTTGTACTGAGGGGTGGGGACTCAGACCCCAGGCCCGCTTTCATTTCACAGCCTGGTCCCCACCACAGTCACCAATCCTGCCCATGCGGGCTCGTCTGGGCAGCTCTGTCTGTCCAGACTTGTCCCTGTGTGTCCACACCCAGTTCCATAAAGCCATCACAGCCGGTACCTCTGCAACTCCATGGAGGTCAGAACAGACCACTTGCCCGTTGGGTCAGTGTGGCCACCGGGGAAGCACACAGGGAGGTGGTATCCAGCAAAGGGTCCAGGTACCCCTCAGACCCCAGGGCAGCTGGCCAAAGGCACAGAGCATGCCAACAGTGCCCCCTCCAAAGGTGCCAGCCCTGGTCACAGCACCCTGCACTCTGACAGAGACCACTACTCCCAAGCACCGTGTGCAGGACCCCACTGTGAGAGGACGCCCACTCGGGGACAGGGCCTCCGCATGCAGGCGTCTGATGGGGTGATGATCTGCTTCTCCAAATAGCCCTCATTTCAGAAAGGGTCTGCTTGCTTGGAGGGGCTGCGGGAAGAGCTGAGGTGTCCTTGCTGGAACACAGGTGCTCCAGGCAGGCTTTGGGGGTGAGCAGGGGTGGGGTTCACAGGACCCAGCTGGGGACACCAGCAGCTGAGGCTGGGCCATGGCAGACGTTGGAGGACGGGCTGCTGGCAGAGAAGGCCAGGGCGGCCCAGGGAAGGTCATGGCCACCTCGTGGAGCCCCTAGCCCCAGCAGCTGGCCCAGCCGCTGCACCTGTCTCTTTGTTTGCACAAATCCCTTCCCTAATAGACTTAATCACCAAGCTTTGATGACTGTGCCAGGGGCCCGTGCAGGCTTTCCTGGCCCTGGTGAACAAACACACCATTGTCTGCAGCCCCACCGCCGGCCGGCCTGTTAATGGGTAAACCGAGGGGAGAAAAACGGCCCCTGCCCAAGGCCCGGGAGGGGAACTGCCAGGCATGACCTGGGCACACACCACCATTCCCACCAGGGCATTCCCATCCTGCCCTGGGGCCCCCAGCAAGCAAGGAGCACTCAGCTTCTCCCCTGTTCTAGAACTAGCCTCCAGAACCCTGCAGCAAGTACACAGGCCCAGGAGACACTAATTAAGCCACCAGCAGGATAGCGACTCCACACAGCCCCACAGTAGGGCAGGCAGACCCGGACACTCGCAGACCAGGGGACGCGTGAGCAGCCCTCTTCTGCTGTGGCTGAGAGGGTAAGGTGATGTGACACCGTGCAGATTCACCACGTGACCCAGCAATTCTACTCTTAGGCAAAGACCCAAGAGGACAGAAAGCAGGGTCTCGAGGAGATACTTGTACACTCCTGTGCATAGAGTCAGTCACAACAGCCAGGAGGGGCAAACAACCCATGTGCGCACTGACAGATGATGGGCAAGCAGAAGATAGCCCCTCCACACAACAGAATACTATGCAGCCATGAAAAATAATGACCTGCCACACGCTACTGCATGGGTGAACTGTGGAACGGTGATGCAGAGGGAAGGAGGCCAGACACCAAAGGCCGCTTATTGTGCCATCCCATTTATATGAATGCCCAGAACAGACACATGCAGTGACAGAGACAGACTGGTCATTGGTGGGGGGGGGTGGCTGGAAGAGGAGGGAATGGGGAGTGAGTGCTTTTGGGTACAGAGTTTCCTTTTGGGACAATGCCAATGTCCTGGAACTAGACAGAGGTGGTGGTTGGCCAACGTTGTGAATGCACTGAATACTGCTGAATTGTGCACTTTAAAATGGCTAATTTCATGTTATGCGACTGTCACTTGGATTGTGAAAACACAACTCACTGAGACAGGTGACTAGACAGTGGGTCCTAGTATGTGGGAAACCCAGCAAGGCACAGCCGCCAAGCAGAGAAGCTTGATTCGGACCCCAGCTCTGCCCGTTACTGGCTGTGACCTTGTGCAGGTGACTGGCCCTCCCTGAGCCTGGGTACCCCACCCATGGAGCAGGGCCCCTTACTGTTGGGAGAAGGAGTAAGCCACTGGGTGGTGCTGGCATGCACTCAGAGTTAGCCGTGGCCCCAGGAGGTGCCCCCGACCAGCGGTGGCCACACTCACACCCATCAAGGCTTCTTTGGTCCTATTCACTCATCCTTTCCTGCGGTTTTGTGAAGACCCACACTGCACCAGCTGCCAGCCAGTGCCTGGGACACAAGAGTGAGCAGACACGTCTGATTCTTGCCAGCATGGAGCGCAAATTCCAAGGAAGACAGGCAAACATGGGGTAACTGGGCACCTGCAGCCTGAGGAGGGGAGAGAAGGCCGGAAGTGGGGATGGGGAGGCAAATCCCTGGGCACTGTCCTCTGAGGACAAAGCTGCCATGTCCCCAGGAGGCAGCCCCTGCTCCACTCTCCCCTCTCAGGACCCCGACCCACCGAACAACCTACCTGTGGGCCTGGCTGGGGCCTGAGCCAGGCGCTGCCCTTGCCCCCCTCTGACCCTCAGTGTTTTCCTCTGTGAAATGGGGAGGGTTAAGAGCAATCTGCTGTTGTCCCAGGGCCCCCACCACGCCTCACCCTGCCTCCTGAGGACTTCATTGCCAATGGGATGCTCAGACAAAGATGCTTGTCTGAGGTCACCCCAGCCTCAAAGCCTCAGGTCAGGACTCCCCGGCTCAGGACTCCCCGGCTCAGGACTCCCCGGCTCAGGACTCCCCGGACTGTCCACCACACCACACACCACCCCTGAAACTGCTCAACCTACTGTACAGAGAGCCACCTGAGGGTAGTGTCCTGAAGCTCGATGCCCAGACTTCTGGGACGCCTGGCGCCAGGTCACCACTGTGTTTCCTGGCGTCCTTGCTCAAAGCCCCCTCTGCAGCTGGCTGCTCAGCCTCCTCCTCCTCTGGCTGCTCAGCCTTTCTCTGCAGGATTCTTCTTGCAGTTCTGGGATCCTCCTCTCCCTACTGCTCTCATCACTTCCCTCTGTTCGTCCGTTGCTTCCATCACTCGCCCGCCTGTATCCTCTCCTTCCGTTCTCTTCCATCTGAACACCCAACCTGGACAGCTGCCCCCCGAGGGCTATTGCTGGGGTCAGGGGTTCACACTGGGGTCACAGCCCCTGGGCTCCCTGGCCAGCTCTCTCGCCTACCACACCCCGCCTCTCCTTCCTCCCCCTTCCTTCGCCCCTTTAGCCCTCAGGCCTCTGCCCCTCAGTGGCTGCCCTCTGGCTCAGGGCGGGAGCGGCCTCATAAGTGTGCCGCCTCACCACTGCCCTCAGTTTCCCTCCTCTCAGTCTCCACCCTGGACAGGACCCCACGTCCCTCCTGACTACTCAAATCCCCCCAACAGGACCAAGTCCATGGGCCTTTATTCTATTTGTTTACTAATAGCCTTTTTTAAAAAAACAGATTTTGATTTACAGAAAATTGAGCAGAAAGAACAGCATATCTGTACCCTCCCCTCACCCGCCACACAGCTGCCCTACTACCAACATCAAACAGGGGAAGGTGACAGCTGTCTGGGGCTGGGTGCAAACATCGGCCTGAGCCTACTGGCTGGGCTCCGCCCAGACCTGCCGGCCACTCTGGCCCCAGTGGTGAATGGTTCCCAAAAGCTTAGCCCCACATCAGCCTCTCCTGGGGGGTGGGGGGCGATTTTGAGCAACCCCTTCCCTCCCTCCACACCCCTCCTCCCTCTACACCCCCTAATAAGCAGAGACAGGGCATAGACGTGTGTGTGTGTGTGTGTGTGTGTGTGTATGTGTGTGTGTGTGTGTGTGTGGTTATGCCCACCCTCACACCCAGACTGACGCACAGGGAGACACACAGGGCACTGAGGTCCCTGAGCCAGGCTCCCTGTGCCCATCCTCCCAGAGGGGTGCCAGGCACTCGCAGGCATACACAGCTCATAGAGACACGTGCCCAGTCCTGGCAGGGGCACACGCACCCACACCCACAGCCACACCCACAGGGACCCAACCCTCCCGCCCCAGCCGCTTGCCGGCAGTGACACCAGACAAATGCCCAGGCACACGTCCTCGCGTCCACCCAGCCAACGTGTTCAGACAGACACATGCACACTTCAAAGCCCTAGGCAGCCAGTTTCCCTGGAGTCCAGCCTGCCTGGACAGGGAGGCCCACAGACATGCAGACGCGCCCTTCCCTGCCTGCCCGCCTGGCTAGGCCCACCGGGCCCTGTGAAGGGCCTATGGGGTCCAGAGCCTCTGGCTTCCCTGATGCCCCACCCTCCTGCAGGCTCACCCTGGGGATCCTGCCTCCAAGGCTTGGAAACCCCTTGTGTGAGGGCACCGGCCCACGCACCCTGCCCCCAGCTACCATGGTTGGCTACTCACTGCCCCTCCAGTGACTTGTTCTCAGGCAAACCAGAGGCCATGCCCACCCCCAGGACAGCCCAGCCAGGGAGGGACCCATGGAGGAGAAAAGGCCGGCCCTGGGCCTCAAAGCAGCCATTCTATGGTGCCATCCGTGCCCCAGGCTCCTGTGGAGACCCTCTCTCTGCTTATTTGTGTTCTCTGCACCTCCCCTTGTCCTGGGGGCACCCCTCCCATTCCTGAGGGACAGGCCAGGAGAGGTGCTGGGAAATCCTGAGGTCCTGCAGGGACCAGCGGACGGAAGCTCCCTGGCAGGGTGGGCTGGGGGCTGAAGCCGGGCTCTTCCTGTGCTCCACCCCGGCCTGTGCCACATCCTAGCCCTTGAGAACAGCAGGGAGACCTGAACCAGAGGGTAGGGAATGGGTGGTGGCTCAGAGCTATGACACTTAAAATCAAAGGTGACAGTCTCAGGGTCTCCTGGTAGCACCAAGAGTGGCAGACGCACAGGCCCAAGGCCAAGCCCAGGCCTGGATTGTGGGAGCCCCAAGCTGCAGAGAAAACTGAACGTTCAGCCTGGGCAAGTGACGGGTGAGGCAGGAAGACCCTGAGACGCTCATACTTGAGAGCTTTGAGCACTTGATACCCCAAGGCCGCTGTGCCTGCAGAAAAGCCCCCCTTTGGAAGGCAGAGGCCACACCTATTCAAAGAGCACACGGGGACCTAAATGAGACGGTGCCTTACGAGGTAATGCCTGCCCTCCACGAGGTCTGCCACCTCCCTGCCTGGCCCCCAGACCCATAGCTTGGATAGAGTCTCAGCATGACCTTTGGGAAGGGCAGGACTTAACAAGGGTGGCAAGGGGTGACACACCCAAGGAGGTGCAGGCCAGGCTAGCAGGGACCCAGTGCCTGGGAGAGGGTCGGAGGGTGCCGGGGCAAAGCAGCAGCGCTAGGTGGGATGGGAGAACTTGTGTGTACGTGACCCTTTCCTGGCACATGGGATCTAAGCCTAGGAGGGCCCCCGGGGGACATTTCTAGTTCTCTGCCATGACGGCCCTCGGAAGCATGGGAACAGTGATGGTCCCGCAGTAGAGGGGCCCCAGAGGCTAGAGCTGCGTGGCAGACTCCACAGGTAGGAAAGGCTCAGGGAAGTGGGCATCCCACCCTGTGTGTGTGTACGCCAGAAAACCAGCAGCCGTGCTATCAGGAGGGCCCCCAGCGCACCCTGCTTACCACGGCCATAGCAGGGGCTGCTGGAGGCATCGGGACGGCCAGGAGCTCAGCAGTGGATGTCCTCCAGAGGCCATCTCCATTCACAAGGACATGAAAGTTTATGTAGAAAATGTTGCAAAAAAGCTACAGGGAACTCCTAGAACTAATAAGAGAATTGAGCAAGATCTCGGTATAAAGTCAAACAACAAAACTAATTCTATTTCTGTGCACAAGCAACGAACATTTAGAATTCTCAATTTTCAAAAGCAGCTCCACTTACAATCATGCTTCCAAATGAAATGCTTGTGTATAAACATATAAGAAAAAGTGTGTGGATTCTATATGCTGAAATTATAAAACACCGATAAAAGAAATCAAAAACCTAAATACATGGAAAGATATACTATGTCATGAAGTGGAAATTTCAGTATTATTAAGATGTCAATTCTTCCCAAATTGATCAAAAGAGTCACATGTCCAATCATTTCCCCAGCATATTTTTTGGGGGGTAGATGTCACTAAGTTGATTCTAAAATTAATATGGAAACGCAAATAAACTAGAATAGTTAAAACAATTTAGGAAAAGAACAGTTGAGGACTCACTACCTGATTTATTGTGCTATAGATCTACTATTTAGCACCTGATTTTACTAAATACTACGGTAATCAAGACAGTGTGTTACTACGAAGGGAAAGGTTCATCGATCAACGGGACAGAATAGAGAGCCCAGAAACAGACCCACACCCATGGCATCTACTGAGCTTGGGCAGGAACACAAAGGCAATTCAATGAAGGAAGGATGGGCTTTTCAACAAATGGTGCTGGCTCCACTGGACATCCAAAAAGGAACCATGGCACACATGACTCGCACCTTACACAAAAAGTAACTCAAAATAATCATCGACCTTAACGTAAAATATAAAACTATACAATGTCTGGAAGAAAACATGGCAGAAAAATCTTTGTGACCTTAGGACAGCCAGGGTCTCTAGCCTCAGCACTGTTAACATTTGGGGTCAATGTCATTGATAATTCCTTGTTGTAGGGCATCCTGTGCACTGTGGGACAAGTAGCAGTATTTCCCTCCTACTGTGACAACCACAAACGTCTCCAAACATTGCCAAGTATTCCCGGGGGGCAAAATGGCCCTGAGTTGAAAACCTCTGGATTAGGAGAGTTCTTTGGTGTCTAGAGAGGACACCAAAACATGACCCACAATAGAAAAACAACAATCGATATGTCGGACTTCGTTAAATTTAAAACTTTTCCTCTGTAAAAGGCAATGTTAGGTCAAACCACAGAATGGGAGAACATATTTGCAAATGACATATTAGATACAGAAATTGTATCCAGAATATGCAAAGAACTGTCAAAACTTAACAGTAAGAAAACAAACAACCCAATTTAAAAATCGACAATGAAGATATACGGATGGCAAATAGCACACGGAGAGATGCCCCATGCCATCAGTCACTAGGGACTTGCAAACTAAAGCCACAGGGAGATCCCTAAAGTTAGGACAAAACGATAGAAATCAAACAGAAGGGACACTGCCCAGAGCGTTGGGGTGTGGAACAGGTGGTGCCCTCACACAGCCCCAGGGCGTGTGTTGCAGGGTCCCGGGGCTCTTGGTGCAGGAGCCTGTGGGTGGAAAGGCTGGGAAGCCAAAAGATGGGGGCTACAGGGGACACAGAAAAGGTGGAGGTGGTTCTAGGCTTCCTCACCCAGCCCAGGGTAACCTGGGTCCCTCCGTCAGCACGGACTAACAGCCACAAGCCCAAGCCTGCTCCAGGTGTGTGTGTGTGTGTGTGTGTGTGTGTGTGTGTGTGTGTGTGTGTGTAGCAGGGAGGGAGGGCTCAGCTGTCCGATCTTTTCTGAGCAAAGGCCCTGAGCTGAGGGACAGGAGGCAGGGAGGGCCAAGGCTGGGTGGAGGCAGGGGTTGCAAGCCTTCAGATGAAGTGAAGCAGAAAGGAAAGCTGGAATCCACCTTCCCTGCCCCCCCCCCCCCCCCCCCCCCCCCGTGGCAGCTGTGCCTGGGGCCCTGCCCAGAACAGGTTGGATCAGCGCTGACCCACTGTGCTGGGTGGGGTCGGGGTGCTGGCTGCGCAGGGAGGGGAAGTCGAGTCGGCCTGGGGCTGTGGTGGGTCTCCTCCCCCTGGGTCGTGCATCACATCTGAGCCCACCTGTGGGTGCACCATCGGCTGGAAGTTTCTGCATCCTACGGGACTCCCAGTCCCTGCCTCCAGGAAGCCCTCCCAGCCCACCCAGCCCATCCAGCCGACAGGTTCTGGGCTGCCCCCTAGTCTGACCCCCATGTCAGGTCACTTCCCAGCACCCACAGGGACTTTGGAGAGGCTAGGACTCCAGGTATCCAAGAAGGGGGGTCCCAGAGACCCTCATCCACCACCTCTCTTCAATGTTCCCACCACTAGGGACTGAGGGCCAGGGGGTGGGCCTGACTGAGGAGGGAGGGTCCTCACCTCCCCTTCCGCCCCCGCCCCAGGCCCAGCCCCACAGAGGAGGGCCTGTGTCCCTCCCAGCCATGACTCCTAGCTGTCTGACTCAGGCAAAAGGTCTGGTTTTTCTTTCTTTTTTGTTTAAAATTGGTGCATGGATTAATTTTAATGGCACTGCCTCATTCCAAAAGGAATGTGAGGGAGGGAGCAGAAGGGGACCTCCCTGAGCATCCACGTCTGCGTCTGCGACAGAGACGAGCATGCCCCTTCGAGGGACCAGAGAGAAGAAACAAAGCAGTACAGGCCTGTATCCAGCACATGAGGGTGCCCGACGTCCCCCCGACACACACACGCACACGCTGACTGCCACTCTGGTCCCCCAGCTCCCTAGCTGGAGGGTAAGGCCAGCGTCTCCCCATCAGCTCAGCTCACAGGGGCCCTCGGTGGCCACACTAGATGCAAACGCAGGTGACAGTCCAGCCGGCCTTACCCCCCACCCCCCGGGCACGACCACAGGACACACGAGAGCTGACATGCACCGCGGTAGACACAGGCTCGTGGAAGTCCCACCAGCCTAACGACAGAGGTCAGAGCAGGGGAGCAGGACAGGGGTCTCAGGGATGCCTGACTGGGAAGGAACCTTCATAGGGCAACCTTGGTGTAGGTGATACAAGTGTAGACATGCGTAAGCCTCGTGAGCACACTCCAGATTCACACGTTTTACGTAAAGTATACCCCAATTAAATGACAGCGCTGCTTGTCCAGTGCCCCCGCCAGATCTGCAGACCCTCCATTGGCTCCCAGGAAGGCCCAGGAGGAGAAGGACCCAGGCTGGGCATGGGGTGGCCCACAGGCTTCCAGAGCAGCCTGGCTCCCCAAGATGACCCCTGTGTGGAGAGCCTGGGAGCCTTCGGGGTGTGGCTCCAAGGTGAGTCCCAAAGCTTGTCCCTCCAGCCTCAAATGCACACCCCCTCTGACCCCCTCTTTCTGGTCACTGAGGCAGCCGGGAAAATGCAGGTTGTGCTACAGCAAGCAGGCAGGGCTGGCCACCACTGCCTGGGCAGCCCGGAGGGGCTCAGGCCACTTGACACAGGTCTGTGCCCTGCCCTTCCGCATTTCCGCAGGGGAGGGCAGGGCTTGTCCATCCTGTCCGTCTGCTCTGTCCATCCACTGGACCCACCCCACCTGCAGGCTTTCACTGCAGCCTCTCGATTCACTCCTGCCCAGCTCCCCAGGTGCCCACAAACCCTGTCACTCCTGTTCCCTGGGTGAAGTGGCCTGACTTGAGACCCCAAGGGGCAGCCAATCTAGGAGAGAACCCTCTGCAGCTTTTCTCCAAAGGCTGAGGTCATAACTCCGAGCCATATGGTGCTGGATACCACTGCTCTTTCCACCTCTGAAACCCCCCACCAGCCACCAAAGACCCCCGCCCCCTAAGGTTCCTGCTGTGGCCTGGTGCCCCTGAAGGAAACTTTGGGAGGAGGGTGGGATGGGAGCATACGCAGGGCCCGGGGGTGTGGAACCGACTGGGCTCCCCTCTTCCTGACCGCCTACTCACCATGCTGGCCCACCCTCTCTTCCAGTCCCTGAGGGAGCTGGAGGGAGCTGGGAGGAGGCCCTGCCTGCTGAGACGGGGGCAGGGGAGGGGGGCAACCCTGGAGGACGGGGTCTGGGAAAAGAAGGTTCTGGGAGGTCACCATGACATTGTGTTGGTACAAAGGCAGCCCGGGCAGAGGGGCTGGGGGCAGTGTGGAGTGGATGGAGGAGTGGGTGTCAGGAACCCTGGTAGGGGCCCTGAGCAGCTCAGCTGGCCCCAGCCCACCCCGCAGGGCTGCAGGAAGCCCGAGGCCCCGCCACCCTCTGCATTATTCCCCTGACCAGCCCCAAAGGCTCAGCCCCACTGGCTACAGGCCGATTAAGGAGGTCATGTCAGAGAAGAGGGGATGACTGCCAAAGGTGGCCGGCCATGGGAAGGGCGTCCCACAGGCCGCTCCATGTCCCTTGAGCAGAACCGCCATTGTGTCCCCTCCCTGGAAACCCTGCTGTGCTCTGACCAGCCTTGGGAGCTCATCCGATGCCCAGTCTCAGTTTCCACACCTGTAAAATGGGCACCAGGCACCAGGATGGACTGGACATTGCCAGACACGGCACCACAAGCAGGGGCAGTTAGGACGGTGACAACACAGTCCAGGCGAGGCAGGCGACGTTGGAGAGGTGGGGTGCACGCTCCCCACACTAACACACACACATCTGTGCAGCTCAGTTGCCCATACTCAGCCATGTGCTCACTCACTCCTGAGAAAGCCGCAGACATTCCGACGAGCTGCCCACACCCACCCTACTGCTTAGCCCCCATGCCCAGCTCCAGCATGCCAGCTACCGCGCCCCACCCACAGAACCCAGGCTCTGGCCTGAGACAGAAGGACCCCAGCACCGCAGCCCTCCCTGGGCCCTGCAGGAGGGAGGAGGCAGGGTGAGAGGCCTGTTGGGTCTGGGGGTTGGGAGGGGTCGTGGGGACCCCCAAGGCCTTGTCAGGTGGGGCAGGAGGGACCGGGATGGATGAAGGAGGGTGAGCATGGTGCATGCAGCTCAGGTCTCCCCAAACCTAGCGTGCCAGCCAGCCTTTGTCCGCTGGGCCGGCCTCTTTTCAATCCCCCCTGCCAGCCCACAAAAGGCATTCAAATGAGAGACAAATATTTGAGCTTGGAGACAGCCCATCCCAGCCTCTCCAGGCTGCCCAAGCCGCTCCCAGGCCCTCATTTGGGTACTAATTGGATTTCGTTTAGAGGTTTGCATGTTTATCAGTGCAATGCGGGGCAATGGCCAACCACTGGGGACCTGGACAGAGCCCCAGGGCTTGTAGGCAAATGCCAGGTGGGGAGTGGGAGGGAAACACTGGGAGCCCTGGGTGGCAGCCAGCACCTTCTCACTCATATCAGGGCAGGAAACCTGAGCTGGGGAGAGGCCACCCCTGTGAGGCCTGGGCCACGCTGCAGGGGCCTGGCCTGGACCCCACGCAGAACCCTGTGGGACAAGCAGGAAGAAGAAAGTGAGTCTTACAAACAGGGCTCTGATGCTAACCTCCCCATAACACCAGCTCCCAACACCCCACCAAAGGGACATCCGCCCCTCTCCTGGGTTGTCACATGATGTCACAGGGACCCTCCCTGGAAAGGCCTAGAACCTGTCCCACCCTTCTGTGGGCTCACTGGAATCCCAGCAGGTGAGGCATCTTGTCCAAGGCCATTCAGGGACCCAGGCCTCTGTCTTTGCAGTGCCCAGCCTCCTGTGGCCTGTGCCCTGTCGCTGAGCTGGCTAACCCCCGGCAAGAGGTCTCGCCGTGACTTCGCCAAGCCCACCCTTGGGTGCATTCACTCGGGCGGGATTTCCTGATCTTTGTGGAGAACAGGCTTTGCTGACAGCAAACAGGCAGACGGGACCTGGCTCAGAGTCCCCACTGTCCCCCAACCTTGTCACAGGGCTGCGGCCTGGGTCCTGGCATGCAGTGGGCCGGGTGAGCCAAGTGGGCACGCACCCTTTTTCTCCCTCCATTTGGTGTGTGGCCTTGGGCAGGGGCTGCTCTGGGGGTGCTGACAAAGTAACCCTCCCCTCAGCAGGCCCCTCCCTGCCTCTGGGAAGCTGGAGGTTCAGAACTCTGGAGACAAAGGCCTATTTCAATGTGTAAGGGGGCTGGGGTCCCAGCCTCAGCAGGGGGCGCTGCTGGGGGCAAGGTTGTGCAGGCTGATGGCAGTTCCCTGTGGCATCAGGCCCCTCCCACACTGACTTGCCCCATTAATCACAGCCAGCACCTAGGGGCAGGGCTGAGACTGGTGTGGGTGCCCGGCAGGAACCCATGGGGGCCCTGGGAGCTCGGCAGGGGTCCGGACACGGCTCACAGCCACTGCTCCATCCATCTCTCTCTTTCCTTCTTTTGCTCCAGTCCTGGCCAAGGAGAAGCCTGGGAAGGGGGCAGAGCGCTTGGTCCTGTCCAGCTCCCAGGGCTCCAGGGAGCCCTTTCACAGCCACCCAGGCCCCTCCCCTCTTCATCACACGAGCCTCCCGCCCCACCCATCTGGGGGCTGGGGTGTTCTGTGGTCTGAGCTGGTGTCCTGGCTCCTCTCTGTCACTCATTGCTGACAAGACCCTCCATTTCATGTTCCCAGTAGAAAAACAGCAAGAACGGCCCCCTCCAGGCAGGTGTGGAGGCCCAAGGGAGGCGTGAAGTGAGGTGTGATGGGGTTTTAGCCAGACCCTGCACACCTCTGGTACATGTGGACCTCAGGCTGGTCCTTGAGCATCCCCGGGCCTGAAAGAGGGGTTGACACCCCTCAGAGGAAGCTAGATTCCTGGGGAGACCTGCCCCTCCCACCATTCCTCTAAGAGCTCAGGAGTGACTCATAGCCCCGGGGCTCAGGACAACTGCACTGGGCAGGCCCTGAGCGTCACCTGGCCCACGCCCCATTTGTATGGGAGCCAGACTGAGGGCGTGGCTACGCATGTTGCCTACTCACACTAGTACAGCGCCCCCACCTTTACTGCTGGGAATAGGACACTGACCCCTCGCACCACCCCAGCAGTAGGGCTTTGCCCTCCCCCCAAGTCTCCATGTGGGGTCCTCAAGCTCCCTGTCAGCAGTGTGGCTAGCCCCCTCCCCAGGGTCCCATCCCATGGGGATTCAGGACGCCAGGCGGGAATTAGGGCAGGGGGGAAGGCAGGCACTGGCCTGGAAGATGGGTATGGGAGCCGACAACCCCCTGCCCTTTATCCAGTGCCCACTACATGCCAGCACTGCCGGAGCAGTCACCCTCGTGACCTCCCTCCCGAGCTCTCTAGGCCACACACGATTGCTCCCCTACTTTATGGTGAGGACATGAGGTTTGATGTCACTGATGAGGAGTCTTTGAGGCCCCTCCCCTGGCCTGGATGCCACCCCTAGGCGAAAGCCATAGTCCAGGGTAGAGGCAGGTCCCTAGCTCCTGCTGCAGCCAAAGGCCTCCAGCGGCAGATGTGCCATTGGACACAGCTGTGCTGCCCAGTCTCCAGGAGGAGGGAAGGTGAGGGGCAGACCAGGGACCGGCCTCACAGGCGAGGGCGAGGCGCAGACACACAGGCCCCTACACAGCATGCTTTCATGTCATCTTGAAATTCACACTGGTGACCGTGTGTTCGCCAGTGAAGGGCACTGGGACAGTGGCACAGCCCATGAGCTGAGGCCATGCCCACCGGACACAAGTCTACCCCGTCTGCATGACACCAGGAACACAGTGTTCCTGAGGATCCACACTGCAGGGGGCCAGGGGGCCACGTCCTCCCCCAGCAAGAGGCGCTGACGGCCCCAGGGGGCCCTGTTCACTCAACCCAGGACTTGAGTGAAATGCAGAAAGATGTAACAAACACAAACGCCCATGGAACCCACGTCCCTCTTCCTCGTGTGACTTCCCTCTGCAAGCCCTCCACTTAGGCGAAAAATCATGACACAGCAGGAAAGGAACAGATGGGTGAGCCCCGGGTTTCTTCCTATCAGTCCTTCCTGAGCCACACGCTGAAGGGAGAGAGTGAAGGTAGATCGTGCATATCAAGGAGTGACATATTAATAAAAACAATGACAGTGTTTTGGTGCTGCGTTTCCTCTGTTCTGGTAAAAATAACATATGTCTGCAAGTGCAAGCTATGAAGTACGAATGATGTCACGTCAAGATTCTGGAGTGAAATGATCTTCCATCTGCACTGACCACTGGCACTGCACGGTGTACAATGGAAGCTAAAACTCCCGCTAATGATTTAAGTTGTTTATTTTTCTTTACTTAGAACGGCATTCAATAGCAAGTTTCAAACACCATAAGTCAAGGCACAGACCCTGAAGACAAGGCAAACGCTCTATATTTCAGCACGTTAATGTCATGCTTTCCCCATTTTTGAACAAGGGTGCTGTGTTTTCATTTTGCCCCAAGCCCGAAAATTATGAAGCTGGCCCTGGGTAAGGGGGAGAGCTGGTGCTGGATTTGTCTCCCCAGAATGCTCGAGGCCCTCAAGGCTTCAGAAGCAGGCTGACAGGTGGGCTGTAAAGACCCCCTCCCCTATTTTGAAACCAAAGCCGAATGACCAGTCCCAGATGTCAGTGAGACACCTCCAGTGGGAGCTGGGCCGGCTCCTCCGGGAGTCTGAAGCAGGCTCTGACTGAGGGCATGGTCCGGCCTGCTCAGGACCGCTGCTGTGTCCCTCGGGATCCAGTGTGTCCACCCATGGCCAGACCATACGACTGACTCACAGATGCTGCTTGTGGGTTGGATCCCGTGTCCTCCACTAAGACGTGGGCTCCATGAGGTCAGGGTTTCCCTTAGGCACAGTGATGTACCCAAGGGCATGACAGTTCCTGGTACAGAGAAGGTGTCCAAGAAAGGTTTCAGAACATTTGCATATGTTTGGAATTTTCCATAAGACAGGAGGACAAAAATGGCAGCACTGTGCTGATACTTTGCAGAGTTTCATCCATAGCATGCCGGCCCTGGCTCGCAGGGCAGGGAGAGCGGTCCTTGCCTCCTGGCCCCATTCTCCCAGGCTTTACTCCCCTAAACCCATGTACGGTCTCACCCTCTCCCTGAGGTCAAGGTGAGGAGTCACAGGACAGCCCAGGTCCTGTGGCTCAGTGAGGTCACTGGCCAGGGTGTGGGTCTCTGGGAGAACGCTGTAGGGTGGCCTTCACTGGGTGGCCATGCAATATGCTCCCTTCTGTCCCTGGGAGAAGGCCAGTTTACTCAGCCCTGCAGCCCCAAGCCACAGCAGGTCTACTGACCCCAGCCAGCCTCAACAGACCCACTACCCTGTCGCTATGGTTACCCAGGAGACATCTGCTGTCTGCCAACACCACAGCTCCTCCTCCCAGGGTTCCAACGGCTTTGACCCAACTGCTCCCTGACGACAGAAAGGGTGCCTTCAGCACCTTAAAACAGCCTGGGGGATCCCCATCAGCCTGGCCCCCACCCGTGCAATAAAAGAGCTTTGGGCACCGGCTAGACTTCAAAGCTGCCGAGGCCCAGGTCAAAGGTAGAGCTGAGTCATCTCCGTGAGGGCCCTTTGAGCTGGGGGAGCCTGGGGGAAGGGGGCCTGCCTTGTTCCTCTCCAGGGTGGCTCTCACAGTGCCCATAAATGGAGGCGGGCTGGGCCTTGCTGCTGCCACCCAGGCCCCTGCAGCCTGAACAGCAAGTGAGGGTTGAGGCTGCAGGAACAGTAGCTCGAGGCTTAGTACAAGGTGTTAGACACTGCCAGACACCTCTCCTTAATTCCTCCCATAACCCTGTAAGGGGGCTGTGCTGTCACCCCCATTTGCAGGTTAAGCAACTTGCCCAGAGACACCCACTAGGTGGCAGGCAGTGGAGATCTGAAGCCAGGCAGCCTGGACCCTGAGACAGAGGGTGGCTGGTCAGGTCAGGCCACCTTGGGTCCAGTCCTACAGCCGGCACTTGCACCAGCTCCTGTGTTGGTCAGCAGCCTCTAGACCTCAACTTCCCAGCTGTGAAGGAGCTTTGCCTGACCACCCACCGGCCCGCTGACTCCTGCCAGAAGCCGTAGCCTCACAAGGTGCTCGAGTTTCTTTGGCACAGCAGCCACCAAGCTGGCCTCCCAGACCTCACATCCCACAGAAGAGGGGGTGGAGTCTAGGGATAAGTGACCACAGGGGCCAGGCCTGTAAGGTCCAGAGTCTGGGTCACCACCCTCCCACCGACCTTATTCCTGGCCCTCATCTGGGAAATGGGGAGTCTAAGGATCTGGAGAGGGCCCCCAACACCACTGACACGCAGAATTGGTTTATTTATAAAGCCCACCTTCCCTAAAACAGGTTTTCTAACAGGGGTCTCTACCCAGCTGGGAGTGTTGCCCTGGGTCAACCGACTGCTGCGTGGGGACCCCTGCCAGGGACGCTGTCCCTCAGGGGCTGCGGTCTCCACCTCCTTGGCCAAGTTGGAAAATCCCAGGTGTTGGGGGAGGGGCAGGGGTAGACAATCTTTATTGTGTTCCGAGTTAAGGAGTCTGTACAAAAAGAAGTCTTGTATTGCCTGGGCAGTTCAAGTTAACGTATAAAAAGTAGGTGCTCTGTGCCGTCAAAAATCTTCTCTCTGGTTCAGGGAAACCTCCCGAGTGTTGGTGCCTCGGCCCCAGCCCAGTGGAGCCTCAGGGGCGGGGCGGGGCGGGGCGGTCGGGGTCCGAGGAAGCTGCCCCCAGGGCCAGGTCGGGAAGGGGACCGTTTCCACACCGGCACGTGGTCAGGCTGGACTGCCTGGGTAGCGTGGGCGGGCGGGGTCCCGGCTAGCTTGTGGCTTGGCCCGCCATGAGGCAGGGATGGAGGCGCAGGCCGTCCACCGTACTGGCTCCCAGATAGTGAGCGCGCTGCCCGCTCAGCGTCTAGGGCTGGACTGCTGGGAGGGAAGGGCACAGGAACGCGCATTAGTACGGGATCCGACCCTGCCCCCATCTCCCACAAGCGAAGGCGGCGGTTTCGTTTGCTTGGCTGATTTTGGAACTCGAGTCCGTGGGTGCCTAGGCTTCGGTCTGCGGCCCGAACCAAGGCGGGGGCTGGAGCAGCGCTCAGAGCAGCAGTGAGTCAGGGCTCCGCAGCCGTCGACTCATTTCTGCCACCCGGCCGGGGCGCGCGATTTGCAATGCAAAGTCACCCCGCCTCCCAGCACCCTAATCTGCCCGGGGATCCGCTTGCACTCGGGGCCTCACCCGCCCGAGCCCCCCCTCCCCCGACACACACACGTCCCCTCCCTCCCCCTTCGGCGGCGGAGCAGCGAGAGGAAGTTTTGCAATCCCGGACAAACAAACGCTGGTCTTGCACAGGCTTGAAAAACTTTGGGGAAAATGAAGAGTGAGCGAAATCGAAGCCATCTCCGGGCCTGGCGCGTGCGCGGGGCCAGTCCACTCCACCGCGCCCGGCCGCCCCGGCCTCCGACCCTCCCTCTTCCGCTGCCCAGCGGTTACCTCGCGAGGCGGGGCGCTCAGTAGCCCCCTAACCAGCTGGAGAAGTCGAGCAGTTCGCGCTCCACTGAGCTCAGCGCGCCCTCGCAGCCGCTGTCTTCCGACGAGTAGGCGGAGCGCGGGGAGCCAGGCTCCGAGCTGCCCCCGTGGCCCGGGGACGACGAGGCGCAGGAGGGCGAAGCAGAGGCAGCGGGGATCCCAGACGGCCCGCGGGGCGCTGGGGGCCGCGCGGCTGGCGCCAGCAGCCCCCCAGCCAGTGCGGCGCGCACAGCATCGTGTTCGGCCAGCAGGCGCTGCAGAGCGCGGATGTATTCCACCGCTGAGCGCAGCGTCTCCACCTTGCTCAGCTTCTTGCTGGCGCCGCCGTGCGGCACGTGTTGCCGAAGCGCCTGGAAGCCCAAGTTCACCAGCTTCACGCGGTTGCGCTCGCGCTCGTTGCGTCGCGCCACGGCTGCTTCGCCACCCCCGGTCTCTTCTGCGCACGGTCGCCGCCGCCGGCTACAGCGCAACAGCTCTGGGGACGCGGGTCGCCGCCGAGCGGCGCAGCCGCTGGAGACGCCAGGCGCGGGGGGCGCGGGCTGGGTCAGCGCGCTGCTGTCCATCACACCCGCATTCACTCGTCCGGAGCCTCCTCCGAGCCCCCACACACCGCAGGAAGATGCAGGCAGAGGAACTGGGGGCTGTGGGACAACGGCCACGCCCCAAAAGGGGCTGTGGCACTGTGCCTCTGAGCGACTCTCCAGGGTAAGCGTCCCAGGTCGTCAGGGGCCCGAAGACAGCGAGGCGCAAGAGATGGCGGGCCGTGCGCTCTGGGGAGCGTGGGGCGCTCGTGTCCCGCGCGTGCGGTCGGACGCTCCCCAGGTCTTTCTGACGCGGCGCAGGCGGCTGGTTTTTAAATGTATAGATAACCCTCCTCCGCGCCGCCGCCGCCTCCTTTCTCACGCCCTCCTTCCCTTGCCTCGCCCTCCTGCCACGCTTCGCCCTCCCCTTTGCACACACAACCTGCAAAGACCAAGCCGGGAGGGCGTCCCCAACCCCGTCCCCGCGGCACAGTCCGCAGGTCTCTGTGCGCCCCGTTACCCCCAGGTCAGTCCACAGGTCCCCAGTGGGCCCCGGCTCCCAGCAGATGCTCAGTGTACCCCACAAGACGCAGTACGCAGGTCCCGTGTGCGCCCCGCCACCACCTCTGAGCGCTGTCAGCAGGTGCCCGTGCGACCCCCGCCGCCAGAGCGCAGTCCGCAGGTCTGCGACCTTTCGGTACCCCCACCCCGGCGCGCAGCCCGCTAGTCCTCGGAGGCGCCAGTTGTCCGCACGCGCGGCGCACGCTGTGGCGGGGAGGGCGTGGCCACGGGGACAAACCTGCTGTCCCGGAGGCGCGCTAGACCCCTAAGGGCAGCACGCGCGGCGCTACCCGCACCTGCGCCCCGCCCCCCGCGGCCGAGGGGCGGAGGCCGGGGTTTCAGCCAATCGTGGGCCGCCCGTTCAGCCAATCGCGGCAGGCGCGGCCACACGCCCGGCCCCCGGGAGGAAGCTCGTACGCCTGGCTCGTGGCTCCCGGGAGCGTATCTAAGAAAGCCTGGCTCCCGCTGGGTGCTCCTTCAGGCCCCTCCCACTGTGACCGGGGTGTGGAGGTGCACGCGCACCCACAGGCACACCTGTTTCCCGGCCCGCTGCCCACCTTTGATTCCCCACCGGTAATAAGAGAGAGCGACGCAGCCCTTTGGGCGGGGCGGAGCTTAAGAAGTAGTTGAGACGGGGCTCTCTGGAGTGAGGGGTTCAGGTTCCTGAAGCGCTTTGCCCCAAACCACCAACACACACCCTCTGCCTACGGTTTCCGTGCGCCCTGGGCCTTGGGGAGCCTTGAAGCGGAGGGCCTAAAAGTTTGCACCGGCTGTTTCGGACCCGGGGCAGCCGTCCACCCTCCCTCCACCCTCGCAGCTCCCGACCGGTCCTGTATTCCCCCCAGATCTTCCTGGCTTCAGGTCCCATTCGCTCGGGCCACTCACCCCTCGGTGCCTATCACGTCATGGCCCTCGCTCTTTTTTCCTTAGTGCCGCGCTCTTGGCCTCAGCCACTCACGGCTACCCGGGGCCTCCCTCTGCCACCCGTTCCGAGGGTACTAAAATTGGGCCGGTGGGGGAAGGCCGCTGGGGCAGCAGCCTTGCGCCAGTTCAGGCTAGGTTCCCCGGGGAGGTGGGACGTCAAGAGAGTTTCTGTCTTGACGTGGTGGAGGGAAATTTCGGGCGAGGGGCCCGGGACTGTGGACATGTGCAGAATGCACCGTTAATGCGAGAGTTTTGTCCTGCTTCACAGCTGGGAACGCCAGCCCAGTGGCTGTGCCCTCAGGAGACCATAGCTGCATCGATTTTTCACCAGAGTGACCAGATCTTTCTGGGCCAGGACCTCTGGGAGTGGAGTGATGGGGCAGACCCACCTGCCTGGAGCTGCCTTCCCTTTCTGGCTGGGGGAGGCCCAGGACCCCTCCCCAGGGAGCCCACAGGGCCTGGAGCCAGTATTTCCTGTCCACCTTGTGCTCCGTTCCTTTCAGGATTCTCCTGGCAAGTCTGCTTGGCCTTCCTGCTTAGGGAGGCTATTAACTGCCTGGAACCAGGTGGGCATGGGGCCACTTTCATCTCAGGAGGACGCTGACTCAGAGAGGACATGAAATGTGCCCACAGTTATACCTCTGGTGAGTAGAATGATCCAGCTAGAAATGGGGTCCCTGACTTAATCGAGGTGGCCTGACCTTCCCCCTATTCAGGGCAGAAGCTCTGGCTACCTCTGCATCCTCTCCCTGGTCAGAGGTCCTCAGCCTTTCCCTGATGGTCACCTGGCAAACCCCAGCCAAAGATGGGTCTGCCTGTTCTGCCTCCCCTGCCCACGGCAGGGCTGCCAGGCAAAGTCCCAGAGTCCTGCCAACAGGACCTTGACCATCCTTGCCTGGATGTCTGTTCGGCCTCTGGGGCCTGGAGACCCTCAGTTATTATTGCCACAAAACAGACAACCCAGGCTCTAGTCACTTTAACTATGATTTAATTATTTCTCAGGATTCTATGGGTTGGTGGGTGCTGTCGCTGCTGGTTTGTCCCAGCTCGTTCCTGCAGCCAGGTGGCATGTCTGGCTCTCCATGTGGTCCTCACGCTGTACTTCTTTACAGCTGGGTTCCCAGGTGGGGCGAGCAGACCGTAAAGATACAAGGTTTCTTTCTGAGAAGTATTCTAATCGTGACCATGGTGAGAGTGAAAAACCATTCATATGTACACTTTACGTGGAGAAACGGTGTGGGATATGTGGATTATATCACAAAAAACCTGTTAGAAAAAGTTAAAGTATGCTGCCTGTCAGGGCTCTGCCCCAGGCCCCTGGCCACACCCTGGCACCCTCCCGGGGCTGTTGCCCACCTCCAGGCTCTGCCCACTGGAGTCTCCATCTCTGAGCTCTAGGGCAGCAGTCAGTAAACCATGCCCCCTCCCAAAGCCCCTGGCACCCACCAATCTACTTTCTGTCTCTGAATTTTATTCTAGAGACTTCATGTGAGTGGGGTCACACAGGATGTGTCCTTCTGTGTCTGGCTCATTTCACTCAGCACAGTGTTCTCCAGGTCCACCCACATTGCGGCAGGAGTCAGAATCTGCTTTTTTAAGGCAGAGTGACACTCCATTGTCTGGAGGGACCACGTTTTGCATGTCCGTTCTTTTGTTGATGGACACTCGGGCTGCTTCCACCTTCTGGCTGCTGTGAATGATGCTGCTATGAACATGGGGGTACAGATAGCTCTTCGACGCTCTGCTTTCACTGCTTTTGAGGATGTACCCGGAAGTGGGATTGCTGGCTCATATGCTTATTCTGTGTTTAACTTTTCGAGGACCCGCCAATCTGTGGGGACAGTGGCAGCACCATTTTACATTCCTACCAACAGTGCACAAGGGTTCTGATTGCTTCACATCCTCGCCAAAACTTGTCATTGTCTCTTATTTTTTATAATAGTTATTTTTGATGATAGCTAATGGGTGTGAAGTTTAATTTTTTTACCACTTAAAAATGGAAAATGTCCTCAGCTTGTGGGCAGTACAAACAGGCGACGGGCTACACTTGGCCACGGTTTACTGGCCTCTGTTCTCAAGGCGCGGTGTGTCCACGTGCCACCTGCACTGTGCCAGTCGTCCCACAGGCCCCGCAAACGCAGCTCCCCACAGGCTGGACCGCCCTCCTTTTCCCTGAAGCCACTCCTCTGCCTGCGTCCCACCCAGACGTCGCTCCGTCAACAGTGTTTGAACCATAATCCGGGTCCCACACACCAGCCCCTCCTCTGTGCGCTCCCACCATCTCCTGCCCTAATCACCCCAGGGCCAGGTCCCAGACAACTAGGAACAGTCCCCGTGCCTCAAAGCCTGCTGAAATTATTCAAATTTGCCAACCCTTACTCAAGCTTACTTATTTGTCTCACCCGTTCCTTTCCTTGGAAACCACAATAAAGGCCCTTGCCCGTGTTGTCACCTCTCCCTCTGCCTCCTGGCTGACCCTGGTGTGCCCGTGTGGCCCTGGCTGGCATCACCTGTCCCCCACCCCTCCACCCCTATCTTGGGAACTGTGAGGAACAAACCATTTCTTCAATGGCAGTTGTCCCCTGATTTCTTGGCCTTGCCATACCTGAATAAAAATAAAACCTACATTTTAAAACACCCATTGCCTCACGTGGCAGAGAAGGAAACAGGCTAGAGAGAAGCAGTGACTTGCCAAAGACTGGCCAGTGAGTGAGAGGAGAGTCAACCAGCCTGTTGCCAAGTTCCATTGATTCTGCCTCCTTCTGGACCCCTCACGAGGCCTGGGGCTGAGAGGGGCTCCAGTGCCTGTGACCTTGAGGGCCAGCTGAGCCTGTTTGGGAAGCCACCACTCAGCCCAGCCTCTCCATGGAGTCCACCTTTTGCACCTGGGCAGGTATCAGACCCTGAAGAAAGTGCGACACACTCACAACAGGATAAGTCCTCCAGGCCACACTTTCTAACCACGATGCAGTAATGCTAAAAAGAAAACATCCCAGGCAGCTGTTTTTGGGGATGTACCCGGAAGTGGTGAGACAGTTGGTTAGAGTGCAGCGCTTATAGCACCAAGGTCACCTGTTCAATTCCCACATGGGCCAGTGAGCTGCGCCCTCCACAACTAGAGTAGAAACAACAGCTTGACTTGGAGCTGAGCTGCCAGTGGGCAGCCGGTTGGCTCAGTTGGCTAGAGCGCAGTGCTTGTAACATCAATGTCACTGGTTCGATTCCCACCTGGGCCAGTGAGCTGCGCCCTCCACAAGTAGATTGAAAATGACGACTTGACTTGAAGCTGATGGGTCTTGAAAAAACACACTGTTCCCCAATATTCCCCAATAAAACAAGATAAACAAAACAACAACAACAAAAAACCCATCCCAAGATCAGTCACCAGCAGGGCCAATGAGAGCCAATGCAGAGGGGAAAGGTAGTCCTCTAAATAACACTCATAAATAATAGGAGGAAAGAAGAAAGAAATCTGGAATGGCCATTTTAATATCAGAAAAAGTAGATTTCAGAGCAAAGAATATTAGCAGGGGTAAAGAAGGTCATTTCAAAACAATTAAGGGACCAATTAAGAGGATACAACAATCCTAAGCCTTAGACCTTCAGGAGAAAGAGACAAGTCTATAATTATAGTCAGAGACTCCACTCCTCCTTTCCTACTTGATAGAACAGGTAGACAGAAAACTTTTTTTTAAATAGGGAAAAGTAAACAACACTATTATCCAACTTGACCTGACTGACATTGATAGAATACTCAACCCAATAACAGAAAAATACACATTTTTTTAAAATGCATATGAAATAGATACTAAATTAAACCATCTTATAGGCCATAAAACAACCCTTGAAAATATGAAAGGATTCAAGTTATGAAGTATATTCTCAAGACCCAATGGAATTAAATTAGACTGATAAGAGAAAAATATCTGGAAAATCTCCAAATACTTGGAAATTAAAAAATAGATCTAAATAACTCATGAGTCAAAGGATAGATCAAAAGAGAAATTCAAAACTACCTTGAACCAAATAAAAGTGAAAACACAATACTTTGAAATGTGTGGGATGCAGTCCTTAGAGGAAAATTTAAAATACTCAACGGATATTGAAACAATAGAGGTCTCCAATCACTGACCAGCTCCCTTACAAAACTAGTAAAATAGGAGCAAATTAAACCCAATGTTAGTAAAAGAAATACAAAAAATGAAAATCAGTGGAATCAGTGAAACTGAAAACAGAAAACCATGGTTTAAGTCACTGAAATCAAAAGGTGATTCTTTGAAAAGGTCAATAAAATCAATAAAATCCAAACAGGTTTTCCTTAAAAAAAAAAAAAAGAAGAAAAGACATTAACAATCAATGTCAGGAATGAGTAAAGTTACATCAGTACAGATTCTATAGGTGTTGAAAGAATAAGAGGATATTATGAATTTTATGTCAGTAATCAACAAAGATGAAATAGATTCCTTAAAAAGACTCAAAGCACCAAAAGTCATTCAAAAAGAAATAGGTGGGCCTTCCCCGGGTGGCTCAGGTGGTTGGAGCGCCCTACTCCTAACACCAAGGTCGACCTTTCGATTCCCACATGGGCCAGTGAGCTGCGCCCTCTACAGCTAAGACTGTGAACAACAGCTCTCCCTGGAGCTGGGCTGCCGTGAGCAGCCAGAGGTCAGTATGAGCTGCAGTGGGCTGCCAAGGGCTGCTGTGATCTGCTGCAGGTTACCGTGTGCCGCCATGAGCGGCTGCTGGCCAACGTGAGTGGCCGGCAGCCGACGAGAGCTGCCGTGAACAGCTGACTGACGACTGGCAACCTACTGCCTCAGCCGGGGAAGCGCAAGGCTCATAACACCAGCCTGGGCCAGGGAGCTGAGTTCTACACAACTAGACTGAGAAACAACGGCTTGAACAGGAATGGAGGCGGGAAGCGGAAGGAGGGGGGGAAAAGAAGAAATAGGTAACCAGAATAGCCCCATTTCTATTCAGTAAATTAAATTTGTAGTTAAAAGCCTTCACACACACACACACACACACACACACACACACACACCCTCCACCAGGCCTAGGTGGCATAACTGGTGAACTCTTTCAAATATTTAAGGAAGAAATAAAACCAATTCTACATAAACTCATTCAGAACCATTGAACATGAGGGAACATTCATCCCAGCTCATTCTAAGGCCACATTACCCTGACACCAAAGTCAGACAAACACAAGAAAAGAGAGCTACAGACAATATTCCTCATGAACATAGATGCAAAAATTCTAAAGAAAAGTTTAACCACTCAAATCCAACCATATATGAGGTCTGACAATTAAGTTCACAAACTCATCCTAGAAAAAGTGCTACACACCTCATTGCTGAATATCACTACGGTCAACTTCGAAGTTCTCCCTTTGGGAAACTACGCACTGATGCCAGTGCCTAGTCCACCCTTCAAAGCAATTTTGGAACTCTTTTTCTGGAATGGCCATCAGAGCTGTCGTCATATTACCCTTGATGTCCTGAATGTCATCAACATATCTTCCTCTCAATATTTCCTTTATCTTTGGGTAAAGAAATAAGTCACTGGGGGCCAGATCAGGTGAGTAGGGAGGGTGTTCCAATACAGTTATTTGTTTACTGGCTAAAAACTCCCTCACAGACAGTGCCGTGTGAGCTGGTGCATTGACGTGATGCAAGAGCCATGAATTGTTGGTGAAAAGTTCAGGTTGTCTAACTTTTTCACGCAGCCTTCTCAGCACTTCCAAATGGTAAACTTGGTTAACTGTTTGTCCAGTTGGTACAAAATCATAATGAAGAATCCCTCTGATATCAAAAAAGGTGAGCAACATCAGTGCAACAAGTTTGCGAACTTAATTGTCAGACCTCACACACAATACACACACACCACACACACACACAATACCCACACACACACTACACACACACAATACCCACACACACACACTACACACACACAATACACACACACATACACGTATATACACAATACACACACAGAAAAGGTTAGCAACATCGTTTTGACTCTTGATTTGCACTGACGGAACTTCTTTGGTCGTGGAGAATTGGCTGACTTCCATTGTGCACTTTGACCCTTTATTTCAGGGTCGTATTGGTACACCCATGTTTCATCACCAGTGATAACACGACCCAAAACATCGTCTTGCCTCTTCAAAAGGTCTGGGCAAACTTCACTCTCCTTTGCTTTTGTTCATCTGTGAGCTCCTTCAGGACCATTTTTGCACACAGCTTTCTCATGCCAAGATTTTCAGATAAGATTTTTCTAACTGTTTCTCTATCGATGTTTACTTGGTCTGCTGTGCTTCTTGCAGTCAGCCAACGATTTTGACACACAATTCGATGAATTTTTGCAATGTTTTTATCAGTTCTGCTTGTCACTGGCCACCCTGACCTCTCTTCATCTGTGACACATTCTCTCCCCTCAGAAAAACGTTTAATCCATTTGTACACAGCCATTTTCTTCATGGCATTATCCCCATAAACTTGACTAACATGTCCCTGATTTCACTTCTACTCTTGCCAAGTTTAACAAGAAATGTAATGTCTGTTCGTTGCTCTAATTCAAGCTCAGACATTCTCACGACAGCACACAAAAACACGCAACAACAATAATGAACGCCACTCAGCGAGACAGCGCCACATGTCGACAAGAACACAGCTGTTTGACACTGATATACCAAGGTTATGAAACCTCACCGAGCTGTTTGTACAGTGCTGCCCAAGTAAGCGCACGGTGGCAAGTTTGTGAACTTAATTGTCAGACCCCATACAAGTAGGGTTTAGTCTAGGAATGTAAGTTGGTTTAACATTTTAGAAAATCAACCCAATTAATTGACCATATTAAATTTAAAAATTAAAACCATGTCATCTCAATAGATGCAAAAAAACCCCAAACAAACAAATAAACAAAAACCACTTGATAATGTCCAATAACCAGTCATAATTTTTTAAACCTTAACAAAATGGGAATCAAAGCAAACTTTCTCAGCCTCATAAGGGGCATCAAAGTTACTGATGGCCTCTTAGATGTTGTTGCAGCTTCGTCGTTTCTTCTACGTCCGTGTCTCCTGCAGCAGCTTCCAGGTTTATTCCTCCTCTTCTTTAAGAACTGTGCTGGCAATGTGGGTGTTTCCATGACGAGTGTTCTAGATATTCTGAGGCTTGGTGTATCTGAAAGTATTGTATTCCACCTTCCCGTTTAAACAATAATTATACCCTCTGAGGGCCCTCTGTGTAGTTATTTATCTCCTGTACTTTCAGAATATAACACTTTTCTTCTTGTGTTTGGTGTTGCCCTTGAAAAGAATAATGCGAATCTCACTCTTTTAGGTGGTCTGCAGGTTACTCTGGAATGTTCTGGAACTTTGGTCTTTGTAAGTATCACTATACTGCATTTTATTTCTTCCTCATATGTCCTATTGGCCCTTAAGAGCCCTTGCTCATCTCTCTCTCTCTCTCTCTCTCTCTCTCTCTCTCTCTCTCTCTTTTAATTTTTATTGGGGAATATTGGGGAACAGTGTGTTCTTCCAGGACCCATCAGCTCCAAGTCAACTTGTTGTTTTTCAATCTAGTTGTGGAGGGCGCAGCTCACTGGCCCATGTGGGGATCAAACCGGCAACATTGGTGTTATGAGCACTGCGCTCTGACCAACTGAGTCAACTGGCCGCCCCTCCTGTCTCTTTAATTCTGGGGTAATTTTTTATTACTTTTTCAAATATTTCTGTCATTTCTCTTCCCTCTGTGATGCCTCTTATCGACTCCACCTATTTATGCGTTTCTCGCTTGCCCTGATGTTTCCCACCTGCCCTGTCCTGAATGGCTCCATGTGGTAGGCCATCGCACTAATGCACAGCCTGGCAGCGTGCATGCTGCCGTGTTCCCACTCTCTGAGTTACTGAACTGTGAACTCTCCTGTTTTCCACGCCCGATACCTTCCCTGGGCCCCTCGACGTGCCTTCGCATCCTGTCTGATATTGTAACATCTGCCAACAACAGCCCTGTTTTTGAGTTTCTATCAGGACTCCTGGGACCTCCTGGCCCATCTGTTTCAGCCATTCTGCTTCAGATACCACACAATCACCAGGCTGTGGGTCCTCTCTTCTAGTAGGGTGCCCAGGGGACCCTGTTCCCACAGAAATGACGTGAGTCCATCGGGTAATGTGCGTCAGGGAGAATCACGGCCTGGCCTCATCTGGGTCAGCCCAGGCAGTTGGAGATGAGCCTTGTCGCCCCTTCCCTTTTTTTTAATTTACTGAAAACGTAGTTGTTGGTTCCCTTCCTTTGAGATAGTGGGGGTGTAGGGACGGAGTCCCAGAGAGCAGTTTCCAGGCTCTCGACCTCATGGGTAAAGGTGCTGGCTCAGGTAGTAGATGGTCATCAGCTATGACTAGTTGGCCATCAGCTGTTACTGGTTGGCCATTAGTCACTCATATACCTGCCGTGGCTGAGCTAGCAAGCACAGATTGCAATTAGCAAGTGAGGTTGGTTGGCAGAGAAGTGGACAGAGGTTGCAAATCATGTGGCTCCTGCTTCCTGTGTCTCTAACCCAGCCGCCAGCGAGAATATAGTGATCTGACTCCCCTATCCATGGCTCCATGGGTGTTCCTTTTTGGCCTCACCGTATCCTGTGTTCTTGTGTGGGGGTGGGACCAGAGACCCCGCATGACACGCGGTGTGACAGGGGGTCTGAAGAGAAGGAGGCTGGGGGAGGGGGAGGAGGGACAGGGGGCAAGTATTGGGGGGGAGGGGCATCAAGATCAAGGAGGCAGCTGCCAGGCCTGAGGAAGGGGTCAGGGATGAGGCAGCACCAGCAGGGTCAGGAGAGTGGTTACATAAAGGAAGAGGGAAAAACTAAGTGTGTGAATGGAGAGTAATGGAAACCACGTGTCTCAGGGTCAGAGCAAGACATACCAAATGTGGAACAGGTGAAGTTTAGACTATACCCGGTGAGGCTGGATTGGAAGCAGAGGAGTCACTGTAAACGTGTGTTTTTTAATACAGAGAGATGGCAAGGGATGTGGAGGTAGGGGTGCATGTGTGTGCATGTGCGTGCATGTGTGTGTGAGTTCTCAGCTGAAGAGCCAGAAAACTTGGTCCCCAAAAGCATTGAGTGAACCTAGTACCCAATCTTGGCTTCTAGACACCATTATCCACCAAAAGGAACCAGACCTTTTTGAAGCCATGGCTGGTTCCAGAGCTGAGTAAGGGAATATCTTGTTGTATTGGAAAGTAAGAAAAAGGCTCAAAAAAATGATGAGAATTTGTCAAAATGACACAGAAGCCAGCTTAAAGGGGCTTCTACTGGCCATATCTGGGAAAAATTTTAGCCTCGAAAGAAAGTCTGCTGTGGGCTACCATGTGTTGCCAGGAGCTGCTGTGAGCGGCCGACCGACGGCTGGCGACCAACTGCCTCAGCCGGGGGCAGCGCAAGGCTCATAACACCAGCCTGGGCCAGGGAGCTGTGTCCTACACAACTAGACTGAGAAACAATGGCTTTAAGTGGAGTGGGGGCGGGGGGAGGCATAAGAAGGGGGGAAAAAAGAAAAAAGAAGAACTAGATAGTAACAAAACCTGCTCAGTATAATACAAATTCATGAGTCATACTGTGGGGACAGAGCCAGGAGTGCAGTTTCCAGGCTCTCGGCCTCACGTGGAAAGGTGCTGGCTCAGGTAGTAAATGGCCATCAACTGTGATTGGATGGCCATCAGCTGTGGCTAGTTGGTCGTCAGCTGTAACCAGTGAGCCGTTGGCCACTAATATAACTGCCATGGCTACGCTAGCAGCAAATGGGGGCTAGCAGGAAGATGGTGGCTGAGCTAGCAAGCGCGGATTGCAGTTAGCAAGTGGGGTTGGTTGGCAGAGAGAAGTGGACGGCGGGTTGTGGATAGTATGGCTCCTGCTTCCTGTGTCTCCACCAGCCGCCAGCGAGACTATAGTGGTATGACTCCCCTATCTATGGCTCCATGGGTGTTCCTTTTTGGCCTCACCATGTCCTGCGTTCTTATGTGGGGAGCGGGAGCTGAGACCCCGCCTGACACCCCACATGACACATACTGAAATTTATTCATTCATTCATTTGTGGAGGAGAAGAAAAAGCTTCATTTTATTTTTATACTGTGTTTCCCCAAAAATAAGACTTATCCGGACAGTCAGCTCTAATGCAGCTTTTGGAGCAAAAATTAATATAAGACCCAGTCTTATTTTACTGTAATATAAGACCAGGTTTTATATAATATAATATAATATAATATAATATAATATAATATAATATAATATAATATAATATAATATAATATAATGTAATACCAGTGTGGGGACAGAGTCCCAGAGAGCAGTTTCCAGGTTCTCGACTTCACATGGAAAGGTGCTGGCTTGGGTAGTAGATGGCCATCGGCTGTGACTAGTTGGCCATCAGCTGTTACCAGTTAGCCATTAGCCACTGATATAACTCCTGTGGCTAAGCTAGCAAGGCAGGGATTGCAGTTAGCAAGTGGGGTCGGTTGACAGAGAAGCAGACGACAGGCTGCAGATTGTGTGGCTCCTGCTTCCTGTGTCTCCAATCCAGCCGCCATCAAGAGTGTGGTAGTGTAACTCCCCTGTCTATGGCTCTGTGGGTGTTCCTGTTTGGCCTCACCATATCCTGCATTCTTGTGCGGGGAGCAGGACCAGAGGCCCCGCATGACACCTTGCATGACAACCATGTCTTATTTTACTATAATATAAAACCGGGTCTAATATAATATAATATAATATAATATAGTATAATAAAATACTGGGTCTTATATTAATTTTTGCTCCAAAAGATACATTAGAGCTGATGGTCTGGATAGGTTTTATTTTGGGAGAAACAGAGTAGTTGAATGCCAACTAATAGATGTAGAAGGAATAATGGAATTAGAAAATCGTCATTTGGCAACCATCACAGTACAGTATTCCTCCCAATTCACAGGGGAAATGGTCCAAGACCCCCAGTGGATGCCTGAAATCATGAATAGTACCAAACCCTATGTATATGATGTGTTTCCTATGCATACATACCTAGGATAAAGTTTTATTTGTAAATTAGGCACAGTAAGAGATTAACAATAGCTAATAAAATAGAACAATTATAGCAATATGCTGTAATAAAAGTTATGTGAACGTGGTCTCTCTCAAAATGTCTCACTGTGGGGCGGACTGGTGGCTCAGTTGGTTAGAGTGAGAGCTCTCACCACAAGGTTGCCAGTTCAACTCCTTGACTCCTGCAAGGGATGGTGGGCAGCGCCCCCTGCAACTAAGATTGAACACGGCACCTTGAGCTGAGCTGCCGCTGAGCTCCCGGATGGCTCAGTTGGTTGGAGCGCGTCCTCTCAACTACAAGGTTGCCGGTTCGACTCCCGTAAGGGATGGAGGGCTGCGCCCCCTGCAACTAGCAATGGTAACTGGACCTGGAGCTGAGCTGTGCCCTCCACAACTAAGATTGAAAGGACAACAACTTGACTTGGAAAAAGTCCTGGAAGTACACACTGTTCCCCAATAAAGTCCTGTTCCCCTTCCCCAATAATAATAAAAACAGTCTCATTGTACCATACTCACACTTCATCTTGTGATGATATGAGATGACCAAATGCCTATGTGGTGGGATGAAATGAGGTGAGTGACAGAGGCACTGTGACCTAGCGTTACGCTACTTTGACCTTCTGACAGTTTGTAACAAGCACTTGACGGCTTCTCTTTGGCCTATCCGAATTGCCAGCATCACTCTTCTTTCACTCTGCGGCTGCTGACCTCAAACAAGTAAACAGCAGATAGTTCTCCAGCAAAATGGGTTTATTAGGGAACAAAACAAAGAATTGCAATTTGGGACATGCAGTCTAATGACAAACTATGTGCAGAGAACGAAGGAACGGAACGGAACACTCTTTTATGGACCTCGTGGTGGGGAGGACTGTTGTCGACTGTTTTAAACAGAGTCCATTGGAGGAACGTGGGAGGTGGAAGTATAGTGGTTTCTCATTGGCTGAGTTATACAGTCTCCCATTGGCGGAGCTGTTACAGGGCCAGCAGGAAACCTTTCTTCCTCCTGCTGGTGTAGTAACGTAGTGTCACTTCCTGTCAGAGATGCGAGGTACATCGCCTCTTGTTGGGGTCAGTAGAGCATTGAGCATTGAGTCACATGTGTGTGACAATTCTCTCTTCTAGCTTCCTGATTCCTTTTTTTTTTTTTTTTAAGATTTTTTTATTGGGAAAGGGGAACAGGAATTTATTGGGGAACAGTGTGTACTTCCAGGACTTTTTTCCAAGTCAAGTTGTTGTCCTTTCAATCTTAGTTGTGGAGGGTGCCATTCAGCTTCAAGTTGTTGTCCTTTCAGTCTTAGTTGTGGAGGGCGCAGCTCAGCTCCAGGTCCAGTTGCCGCTTTCTAGTTGCAGAGGGCACAGCCCATCATCCCTTGTGGGAGTCGAACCAGCAACCTTGTGGTTAAGAGGACACATTCCAACCAACTGAGCCATCCGGGAGCTCAGCGGCAGCTCAGCTCAAGGTACCGTGTTCAATCTTAGTTGCAGGGGGCGGAGCCCACCATCCCTTGCGGGAGTCGAGGAATTGAACTGGCAACCTTGTGGTTGAGAGCCCACCGGCCCATGTGGGAATCGAACCGGCAGCCTTCGGAGTTAGGAGCATGAAGCTTTAACTGCCTGAGCCACCGGCCGGCCCCTGATTCCATTTTAATGAGGTTTCTGCTCCTTAATTTTCACAGAGCTATTATTTAGTAAAATAAGGTTTTCTTGAGCACAAGCTCTGTGACGCTGTGACAGTCGATCTGATCACCAAGATGGCTACTAAGTGACTGAAAGTGGGGACTGTCTACAGTGTGGAGTCACTGGACAAAGGGATGAGTCATGTCCCAGGCTCGGTGGATGGGGACAGCCGAGATTTCATCATGCTACTCAGAACAACAAGCAATTTACAACTTATGAATTGTTTATTTGTGGAACATTCCATTTAATATTTTTGGACCATGGTAGACCTCAGCTAACTGAAACCTTGGAAAGTGAAACCGTGGCTAAGGGGGGGGCTGCTGTAATGATTTATCTGAGTGCCAATCACCCATTGATGTTAAAACAAGTGAGTAAAAGTTTGAGGAGTAACAGGAGAGGTACAGAGTATAAATTACAAAGGGCAAATCATTAACGTTACATTGGAGAAACCTGCCAGTTACAAATTTAACCAAGTATTCAAGTTAATAGGCTAGGTCTCCCTCTTTGGGGAGCGATGGGATAACCAGTGCTCCATGTGCCCCCCTTCTTTAAGCACCTAGAACACACAACACATATGGAACGTTGGTTTTCAAATTTTGGACAACAGATAGTGAGTGAGCCACGAAAGGAGTGAAACAAACCAGGTGAGCCCATGATTCTCCAGCTGACAGCATTTCCAGGCTGAGCCCCAAGGTCTCATGAGGCTGAGGAGGTGCAGATCAGAGATCAGGGAGTGAGACAAGTATAATTTGCAGGGCAGATCCGTCGACAGAGGGGGAGACAGGGCTAGAGATAGAGGCAAGTGCAGATAGACTATTCTAGTTCGCTGAGTGAAAGAAGCAAGACACCAAAGGACAAATACTGCATGATCCCACTCATAGGAGGCCCCTAGATTCATCAAACTCATAAAGACAGCAAGTGGGATGGTGGGTGCCCCTATTTCCATGGCATTTTCCACAGGAATTGATGGAACCACCTACAGAGCCAGAGCAAGAAGAGAAAGGAGGCCTGGATCTAGCCCTTAGGAGCCCCAATATTTCAACAAGTGGGAGAGTGGGTGGAGTCAGCAGAAGACTGAGAAATGGCACCAAAGTCAGGGATACAGAGAGCAGGAGAGAGAGTGTCACTGACACTAAGAGATATGAAGACATCCTTCGTATTTACCCGAAAGAGTTGAAAACTTACATCCACACACAAACCTGCACACGGGTGTTTACAGCAGCTTTGTTCATAACTACTGAAACTTGGAAGTCACCAAGACGTCCTTCAGCAGGTGATGGATAAACTGTGGGATGTCCAGACAGTGGAATCATATTCAGACCTAAAGAGAAATGAGCTCTCAAGCCATGAACATATGAAGCCTGACAATTAAGTTCACGAACTTGTTGCAACAACGTTGCTAACCTTTTTGATATCAGAGGGATTAGTCATTATGAATCTGTACGAACTGGACAAACAGTTAACCAGGTTTACTATTTGGAAGTGCTGAAAAGGCTGCGTGAAAAAGTTAGACGACCTGAACTTTTCACCAACAATTCGTGGCTCTTGCATCGCGACAATGCACCAGCTCACACGGCACTGTCTGTGAGGGAGTTTTTAGCCAGTAAACAAATAACTGTATTGGAGCACCCTCCCTACTCACCTGATCGGGCCCCCAATGACTTTTCTTTACCCGAAGATAAAGGAAATATTGAAAGGAAGACATTTTGATGACACTCAGGACATCAAGGGTAATATGACGACAGCTCTGATGGCCATTCCAGAATAAGAGTTCCAAAATTGCTTTGAAGGATGGATTAGGTACTGGCATCAGTGCATAGCTTCCCAAGGGGAGTCCTTCAAAGGGGACTGCAATGGTATTCAGCAATGAGGTGTGTGGCACATTTTCTAAGGTGAGTTTGCAAACTTACTTGTCTGACCTTGTACATGGAAAAACATAAAATGCTTATTGCTAAGTGAAAGAAGCCCATCTGAACAGACGGCATGCAGCAGGATACCAATTCTATGACGTTCTGGAAACGACAAAACGATGTGGAGACAGTAGAGAGCAGTGGTTGCTGCGGGTTTAGGGGGAGAGAGGGAGGGCTGAACAGGTAGAAGAATTTTTCAGAACTCATTATAATTTATTCTCTAAGGTCCACCTGTCTTCTGATAGGCGAGGTGAGGGGGTCAGGTGAGGTCACCACCCTGCAACTTTCAGATCTTCAAGGTTCTGGGCTCCCAGGGCCCCAGCCCTGCCCCGGAGTCTCTCTGAGGACACCCCTCTCCCACACCCTGGGTACCTCCAGACCTTGCTCTGCTCCTTCAGCACTGGATCCCCGAGCTGAATGGTCAGCTGAGTGGCCTGCCAGGCCCTGCAAGCTCAGGGGCCAGCACAGCCACAGTTTGCCCCTGGAATTTGTCAGGTAGAGGCAGCCCTGTGACTCCCTATGGGCGATGCAAGGGTACAGTCCTCCCTGGGCCCCACTCTGCCCCTCGTGTGCCCCAACAAGTCTGTCCCACAATCCTCCCTGCTGGGTGTGGCAGAGCAGGGCGAGCCCCGAGCCCTGCCAGAGTGCACCCTGCAGGCCCCAGAGGGTGTTTCTGCGGGGAGTGGGGCTCCTCAGGCCGTGGGGCCCACACCGCTGACCCTGACTTATGGCAAGAAGAAAGGAGCGCTCTTGCCCATCCCAGACTCAGGAGAAGCTGCCCCAGGCCAGGTTGGGATGTGTCTGGAATGCTGGGGACAATTTCGGAATCGGGGCAAAGGGCAGAAAGAAGGCCAGAAGCTGGATTCAGGTCCCCGTGTGGCCCTGACAGGTCTCAGCGCTGTCAGCCCTAGCCGGGGAGTGAATCACAGGCAGAACTCCTCACATAGGGCGGCAGGAAGGTGATGCGCTCACGGGCACCCCAGGACCCTGCAGTGATGACCTGTGGCCTTCCTGGGTGGGAGGGGCGGAGTCACCGCCCTGCTAGGCCCTTGGGGTCAGGAGCAGGGACCACGTGAGCTCCAGGCCTCACAGCCGGCTTATCTCTGATGGGGGAGAAGGGGGACCTCTCTCAGGCTTCCCTCTGGGTGAGGCAGGAGGGTAGCAGCTGCCACCTCCTGGCCCAGGGGAAGTAGCCTCACAGTGGGAAGGACCTGCTTCAGTGCCCTTCCCAGAGGTAAACAGACGCAGCAGGCAGAGAACAGGAGCAAGTGAGCAAATGAAGAACTGAATGAATAAACAACAGCATGGGAGTGAGTGAGTGAAGGGTGAATGGGTGAAGGAACAGGTGGGCAGGTGGGCAGAGAGGCAGGTGGGGAGGTGGGCAGGTGGGGAGGTAGGGAGGTGAGCAGGTGAGCAGGTAGGCAGATAGATGGGCAGGTGGACAGGTAGAGAGGTGGGCAGGTGAGCAGGTGGGCAGGTGGGGAGGTAGGCAGGTGAGCAGGTAGAGAGGTGGGCAGGTTGGCAGAGAGGCAGGTGGGGAGGTGGGCAGGTGGATAGATGGGGAGGTGGAGAGGTGGGCAGGTAGACAGGTGGGCAGGTGAGCAGGTGACATCAGTGAATCAGCAGATGTCTTAGTAAATGAGCAGTCAATGGAGTGGGGGGTGGGGTGGGAAAAGTCGGATGGGGCCAAGAGTTCATGACCCAGTGGGGATGGTCAGAGGCAGCCCAAAGAGCCTGCTCCTTCTGTGCGGTGAGACTGGGGTGGTAGATGAAACAGCTTCTAAAGTAAGATGTATTTTAGGACAGTTCTAGGTTTACAGAAAACTTGCAAAGACAGTGGGTTCACATGTGCCCCTCACCCAGTTACCGACATCTGCCATGGGTATGTGACATTTGTCAAACAAATCAATTAATATTGATTCATTATTGTCAACGACAGCCATGCTTCGTTCAGATTTCCTTAGTTTTCCCCAAAGTCCTTTTCTGTCCCAGGACACCAGCCAGGACCCCACCTCACGGTGAGTCATCACGTCTCCTTAGGCCCCTCTGGGCTGTGACATGTCCCAGACTTCCCTTGTTTCTCTTGACCTTGACAGTTTTGAGCAGGACTGGTCCGGTGTTTCGTAGGATGCCCTCTATTGGGGTTTGTCTGCCGTTTACCTCACGATTAGATGGGGCTGTGGGTGTGGGAGGAGGGGGACCGCAGCGGTGAGGTGCCCTTCCCGTCCTGTTGTATCAGGGCGCACGCTGTCAACATGGCCTCTCCCTGGGGCGCTGACCTTGCTCACCTGGCTGAGGTGTGCTTGGCAGGCTCCGCCCTCCCATCCTGTGCCCCCGGGAAGGGGAAGACCATCACGATGGGCAGCCCACTTCGGGAGTGGGATTTAGGCTCCCGTCCCTAAAGGGGGGTGTCTGCACTCGGTATTTGGGATTCTTCTGCATGGGCAATTTGTCTCTCCTCCTCCATGAATGTGTTTCCCCATCATCTGGTCACACAGCCCGGATTCGTGCCATACGGTGGCTTACAGTCCAATGCAACATTATTGATTTTCTTGCTCGAATTGTTCCAGTTTTGGTCACAAGAGCTCTTTCAGTTGTCTCTTGTGACAAAACAGTTTCAATTACCCAATTAATTATTAGCTGAGGGAGAGAAAGCGGGAGAAAAGGAGGTCCCTGGGTGGCAGATAACATATTGCACACATGCAGATGAGTGTGCACACAGCCATGCACACTCACGGGGCACACACAGGCACACGCATACCCCCACACACATATACTCACACAGTAACATGAATGCACCCACACACGCACACATACTCACACAGGCACGTGAACACACACATACCTACATGCACACTCTTGCATGCACAAATTGAGGCCTGGCATTTCCCCTGGAAATGGAGACAGGAGGCAGCTGGGGCTGGTTTGTGGAGGGTGCCTGAGCCTCAGGACAGGGCCTGTGGGGGGCGGGGAATCTGTCACCCTGGGCCAGCCCCTTGGGGCTACAGCTGCTGCTTTAGGGTCCCTCCTGGCTCCCACAGGCTGCCCTTGGGAGTTGGGGGCTGCTCCAGGTGCCCACAGTTGGTGAGTGGCCAAGGGCTGGGTGGGGTCAGCAACTTCTTCAGATACCACTTCCTCTTGCAGAGGAGAGGGTGTTGGAGAGGCAGCGTGTGGCTCAGCCAAGGGGGTGGGGGCTCACGGGACAAATGAGATGGTACCTGAAATATGCCAGGCTTGTGCCCCAGTCACTGGACACAGGGCAAGGGGGCCGTGATCAGAGGCCTGGTCATTCGCCACGTGGCCGGTCACCAGGGCAGCCCTGTTACTGCCCACGGAGGGATTTGGTGCCACTTTGGGGGGACACAGCGAGGTCATCTGTGCAATGTGCCCGGCGCATGGTAGTTGCTCAGCAGGGAGAGGTCAAGAACGCAGGCCTGGCCCCCATTCCAAAGGTTCTTCTCCACAGTCAGCGTGGAGGCGCCCAGGCTGCTGGTAACACACAGCGTCACCTCGCTGCATCCCCAGGAGGCTGCCAGGCACTTCTTTTTTCACTGACATGGGAGGCGTGAGGTGGGCACGGTGCCAGGGGCTCGTGTCCGGAAGAGAGGGTCGGGCTGCCCAGCCCCCACAACCCACATACTGACCCACCCCCTCACCCGACACGTTAGCTCTTGCTGCCCCTTTGGTCACACCTGGGTTCCTCCAGGAGTGACACCAACACAGGCCCAGGGCATCAGGGATCCCCTCCTGCCGCATCAGGCCCAGGGCGGGTCTAGGAGATCCCCACATGGCCAGATGTACAAAGGGAGTAACTCCAACACAAGAGGTGAGCCAGGCGCAGGCAGCCCCACAGTCAGCAGTGGCCCCCAAGTTCTAACTCGTCAGGACCAGACCCACATGGGTGGTTTCCCCACATGTCCCCTCTGGCCCACGTTGGCCCCAGTGGCCCGCTTAGCACTGTCCTACTCACCCACCTCAGCCCAGGATGTCTGCAGCCACCCCACGACAGGCCTCAGCTATCTGCAAAGGTCCAGGGCTGGGGCAGCAGCAGGTGGCAGGAGCTGGCCTCTCTGCCCCTCCCCTTCCTGTCTGCCCTTCTTCCGGGAGGGGTGGGGTCAGATCCCTTCTCAGGGTGTGTTAACAGACGCCTACCTCCTGGGCGGGCAGCTGTGGTCTGAGGCCCCCACCCCCCCAGCTGGGAACCATTGTAATAGAAAGGGAGGGGAGGAGAGAGAAGGGGAGGGGAGGGGAGGGCAGAGGAGGGCAGGGAAGGGGAGGGGAGGGGAGGGAAGGGAGGGGAGGGGAGGGGAGGGGAGAGGAGAGGAGAGGAGAGGAGAGGAGAGGAGAGGAGAGGAGAGGAGAGGAGAGGAGAGGAGAGGAGAGGAGAGGAGAGGAGAGGAGAGGAGAGGAGAGGACCATGGGCCCTTGGAATCGAGTCAGCGTGGCTAAATGCCAGATGCTGGTCACCAGCGTCTTTGTGTTGGTAAAACAGGCAGATGGGGTGGGGTGGCAGGGGGTGGCTGGGGGGTGGCGGGGGAGGGGGGTGGCGGAGGTAATGGTATGGTGGCCGTATTATTGGGCCTCCAACGTAGTGGTTCCCCCCACACCCACACACACCAGCCCTGCTGTCCCCATCCTGTCCCTGTGGACATGCAAGCCGGTCCTTGGTGGTGCAGTGACCATTTGGGCAGGACACCCCTGTAGGCAGTGTCCGTCCTCCCAGTGGGCAGCACAAGGCCTGAAGGAGGCCTGAGGGTGGCTGGTGAACGGGTAGGAGAGGGTGATGCCAGGGGTGGGGGCTGTCTCCCTACACTGGAGGGTTCGAGGGTGTGCTCACGTGGTGTGGGAGGGGGCTGCTAAGGGCTGGGGTGGGCCCACTCCCCACTCAGCAGACAGAGCGATCCGAGCTCCCGGGTCCTTGGAGAAACTGCACAGTCGTGTGTGTGTGGGGTGGTGGGGGGTGGGGGGATCGGGGCTGTGTGTTGGGGTGTCTGGGGCACGGGCCTCCCTGAGACCCCCAGGAAACACCTGGCAGCCCTGAAGCTGAGCCTGTCTCCTGGGAGAGCAGGAAGCTGGAGGGAGGCTGGTGGGGAGACCCTGCATGTTGGCCCTGCCCCACCCTCTGGCTCTGCCCCACCCCAGCTGCTGGGCCTCTTTGTGGCCAGCATGGCAGCTCTTACCTACTTCGGGGCCCATTTTGCTGTCATCGGCCACGCATCCCCAGAGGACACCCCCTACGAGGCCATGCACCACTGGCGTAAGTGAAGCCCCAGATAGCCACTGCCAGGGAGGGGATTTTGGGTGCCAAGGTGGCTGGGGAGGAGCCCTAGGCTGGGGCAGGCAAGAGCTCCAATGGACAGAGCCTGGGCCCCTGCCTGGTCTGCCGCCCCACCCTGGGAGCCTTGGGGACAGCATGTCTTGTCGGATCGAGGGCATCTGGACCCTGGCCTCTGTCCTGGAGAGTGTGCTCCCGCAGAGAGGGGCTTAGCCCGGGGTGTGGCCTTGAGCAGCTCGCAGGGACAGCGCTGTCTCTCCAGGCCTCAGGAGCGAGCATAGGAGGCCAAGGAGGGTGAATGTGGGGGAAACTGAGGCCCTCTGGGTCCCGTGGCAGACCCAGCCCAGGCCTTGTGCTCCCTCGTCCCCACTTTTGAAGCTTCCCTGTACCCCAGCCTCTCTAGAGCAGGAAGCCTGGGTCTGGAGTGATAAGATTATTGGCCCTACTCAGCCACCTGTCACTAGGGCAAGGGGGTTGGTTGCTTCAAAGATAGTCCCAGCGGGAGGGCTGGGCTGGAGGACCGGAAGCAGTGGGCAGGCTGGGTTCTGCTGGGCTCTGCTGAGCGTTGGCTGTGGGAAGAGACCACATCTCTGCCTGATGGGGAGGTGTGGTCTATTCGGAGCTCCCAGAAGTCTAGGACACACCCCCACTTCAGGTGGGCTTCAGACCCAGGCTCTGTGCACTGGGGACCCCCATCCTGGACACCCCTAACCTTCCTGCTCTCTCTCCCCACCTAGTCTTCTATGCAGGAATCAGCCTGGCCGGGCTCCTGACCCTGGGGGCTGTGCTGAGTGCCATAGCCACGGTGAGAGAGGCCAGTGGCCTCATGGCAGGGGTGAGTCCTCCATGCCCTTGGCTCCCCAACCCCAAGATGGCATCAAGAGTTGGCAGGGCTGTAAGCCCAGGGAGCCTGTTGCCCCCTACAGTGTCCTGACAGAAACAGTGGCCAGAGGGATGTGGGCCAGCCAGGATACCCCCACCTAGACCAGCTAGGACCCCTCCCCAGGCCAGCTGGGACCCCTTCACCTGGGCTCTACTTCACCCCATCATCCAGGGGGGCCGTGAAAAGCAGAGTCTGGCCTCCCAGGCCTGAGCCATTCCCAAAGGCCCAGGGAGGGTCTGGCTCTGTTACACTAGGGACCCCGGGAATGGGGTTTTGGGTGGATTTCATTTCCTGTTATAATGAGACCAGGGCAGGCAAGGAAATGCCCCTCTCTGGCCAATCACCTGTAGCTCTGGGTCTGTGCGCTGCCCCAGGTGGCCTGCAGCCCAGGCTCTTCCTGAGCTCCATACCTTACTTTGCAGAGGGGTCCCCCTGGCCCCCAAGGTCCCACAGGCCCCTGTATTTCACCCCACAGCAGTGGCCTCTTGTCTCCACACCTGCTCCTCCATGTGGGCCCACCTCCGTCCCCACTGGCCTGTCCTACACTCCACCTGCCATCCCCACCTTCCCCACTGGGCTCAAGCCCCTCCTCTCTCCCCTGACCTGAGGCCAGCAGCTCCTGTGTTCTCACCTGCACTCCCAGCCACTACCTGACACTTGTTCCCCACCCCTGTTGTCTCGAGCTTCCTACAGTGCTGGGTGCTTAGGACCTATGTAATCCAGCCGCCCTCCCTCCATTCCCGCCAGGAGGCCCAGCCTTCCCGCCTCCAGCCCTCTGCTCCTGCAGACCCCACCCCTGCCCCGTGAGTGGCTTGAGACCCCTGGAAGCTTGTGCTGGGGCTGTGCTTCCCCGGGTGGCCTGTGAGCCCCCTGAGGGCAGCCTTCTTGGTCCCCAGGATTGGCAGGGTTCTCGGTCCAGCTAGTCAGCGAATGTTTATTGAGTGAGTCCTGGTTGTTAAATCTCCACGGGCAGGGACAGAGTCACCTCCTGGAGCTGCGGCCCCAGGCTCAGGGGCAGAGTGAGCTCAGGCTGGCTGCTCTAACCAGGACCCCACAGGCAGGGCGGGGCAGGCGGTTGGCCGTTAGGACACCAGCCTGTGCGATCTGGCTGAGGCCAAGAGCCCACGGGGCCAAGTGCGGGTGGGAGGGAACCCCCAGGGGGAGCTGACTGGGCACTGAACTGTCCCCTCAAAGGAGAGCCCTAAGTCGTGTGGCCGGCCAAAGGGGCGCACTTGAGGACAGGCTGCAGGCACCACCAGGCCCAGGTCCCAGTGAGAGGCTGGTGGCGACGCTGCAGTGTTGGACACCAGGGGGCGCCATGGTGCTGGCTTAGGGCTGCAAATGCCTGAGGAGGCCTCTGCTTGTGGTGCCTGTTCCCAAAGTCCCTGGCCTGGTCTCTCAGGCACCAGGGCTGTCCCCAGCCCCCACCCAGCACCCCGAGCCCCACCCAGCTCTATACCCTGACCAGTGGCTAGGGGCTCAGGGAGCACCTGGGAGGCCAGGAGGGCTGTTATGGGGTCAGGCCGGGAGAAGCGCAGGCTACGCCCCAGTCTCTGCCCTCGGTCCCCCGCAGGGGCTGGGAGGCCTGGCTCTCAGATACCTGCTCACTGAGCTGCGTGCTTGTGTGTGTGTGTTGTAGCTGGCATGTCCACATGTGTGTCTGCACGTGTGAGCACACATGAAGGGCTGGGGAGCGGGGAGATCTTTCCCAACGTGATGAGGCCTGGCTGCGCCCCCTTCCTGCCCCCACCTCCTCCAGCCTCTCCCCAAACCGGCCTCTAGCACAGGAAATGAACGCGCTTGCTGGACTGAGAGTGCAGAGCTGGCAACCATGGCCGAAGGAAGCCATTTCGATTTATTAATGCAGTTTTATTTAGAACGAGGAGGAAGAAAATGGCCAAGGTTGGGCCTGGCCATAGCCAGCAGCCTGAGCACTGCAGAGGTCTTGGGGCTGACAGCCCATCCCTTGCCCACCACCCATCTGCAGGGTGGTGGGAGAGCTCGTGGGGGGGGGGGACAGGCTGCTGCTCCTTTCTGAGAGATGAAATGGTTTCTGGAAAGTGCTGGCCCCCAGAGCTGGCTCAGGGCCCCCAGCCTGGGAGGCAGCCGTGAGCGATGGCTTCCAGATGGGGAATGTGGCCCTCAGCCAGCCAGAGAGGAAGAGGCGGGAGAAGAGGGAGAGGGAAGAGGAGGAAGAGGGAGGAGGAGGGAGAGGGAGGAGGAGGGAGAGGGAGGAGGGAGAGAGAGGAGGAGGCACCTTTAAGGCCATCCTGAAACTGAGGGCTGCAGACTCCCCAGCAGGCGGGAGGGACACGGGAAGGCTGGAGGGCTGCCTGCATCAGAGCAGAGCGGGGACCCCCTGACCAGCACTGGAGTTTGGGGGCGGGTGGGGTGGCCCATTCTTTCCAGAGCCCCTCCCCCCAACGTGGACTATTTCTTCCTCCCTGCCCAGTCTGGCCACTGTCTGTGTGTCTGTCGGTGTCTGTAGGCATCTCTTTATCACATTGGTCGTCAACTTTCCTGGGTGTCACCCTGAGAGAGGCCCAGGTGGGAGAGCCCAGTCACCGCCTGCCCCAGGCTGCGTGTGGACAGTCCGGAAGGGGGAATGGCATGTTGGCCCAGCCGGCCACACTCACCTGGGGCAGCAGTGTCCTCACCAGACCAGCAGGGTGGAGGAGGTGGTGCAAACAGTGCGTCAGGCCTTCGGACACCTGGGTTGTGTGGCTCTTGGCCGGATTGACCGGCTAGAACCAGGGCAGCACACACGCGGGTTCTGAGTCTGCAGAGACCTCTGAAATGCCTGCAAAGAGCCATGGGGCACGTGTGCATTTGGTCCACTGCAAGGGGGACCTCTCCAGTTCAGAACCCTCACAGAGAGAAAGAAGGGCACAGTGGGGGAGCTGGGGATGGGAGGGTATTTCCCAGGGAATACCCATCTCCTCCGACACGGGGGTCCAGGAAGTGGTATGAGTGAGGGGACTGGGGTCACTGGGTCACAGGGGCAGAGCCTGGGCCCCAGGGGCTGAGGGTTGCAGCCCCAGAGGATTCCAGCTGTAGCAGATGGGGTTTGACCTGAAGGTATGTCTCAAAAACAAAACCAAGCCAGCCGTCCCTGCTGGGAGCCTGCATAAGTCCTGCCCTGTAGAAGGGCAGCCAGGGTCCCAGAGCCCTTCCTCCTCCTGGACCACCTAACAGGGAAGTTCGGCTCCCAAACCCCAATCTCAGGCCCAGAGAGGGCTCTGCCTGGCCCTTCCTGGGTTAGTGCCCCTCCTGAAAGCAGCCGCAGTGGGCAGGGGTCTCTATCATGCCATGGACTGCTTCCCTCCCTGGGGTGGGGTGGGGGGTGGCACTGCCATTGACAGACCCTCAGTAGCCAAAATCAGCAGTGGCAGATGAATTCCCGAAAAAGTCCAGAAGAAAGGATGGGAACCAGTGTGCCCACTGCCCAAGTTCTCCCCACGGCGCCATGTCTCAGCCTCAGGCAATGGGAGCTGGGCGCAGGCGGACTCCTTGGGTCTTGGCGAGCCCCGTGGGGGCAGCAGCCTACATGGCCCCAGCGCCGAGGGAGTCCACCAGGCCACACGCGTCCTGTGGAGTGACCGGGCCCTCCTCTGCCCAGGGCTTCCTCTGCTTTGCGTTGGTGTTCTGTGTCCTGACGCAGATGGCCTTCTGGAGGCTGCACAACCCTGCCCAGGTGAGTGCCCGTCCTGCCCATCACCCAGGGGAGGATCCCAGGAGGTGACGCGAAGTCGGTCCCGTGCTTCCACCCACTCACCAGTCAGTAGGGGAGCGGTGGGACAGGTGTACGGAGCAGGGGAGGGGACCACTGTGGGGACATTCTCTGCCCGCGGATGGGGTGGGGGCACAGGGACCAGAGGGCTGGTGCTCTCCTGGGAGGGGGGCAACAGATCTCTGGGGAAGGAGGTGGGACAGGGACAGGCCTCAGATCTCCCACTAAGACCCCTCAGGGCTGCCCCTCCTGGGCTGGGAGGGTGCTCCTGGGCGTTGGGGGAGGGGGACGAGGAGCGGGGGGAGGGCAGGCCCTGCCAGCTGAGGGGTTGGTTAGAGGCAGGGGTGTCACTGTTCCAGAAGATGCACTAAGGGGTCTGTACTCCTGATGGGGGCCCCACCAGGTAGGCAGAGAGGCCTTATATGTGGGGGTGGACAGAGTGGGCAGGATGTCCAGGCCTCATCCACCGGACCCCGACCTACCTGGAAACGGGGCTGCCAGGGGACATGCATGTGTGTGTGTGTGTGTGTGTGTGTGGAATCCTACTGGTTCCCTTTCCAATATGGGCTCTGTCCCAGGGACATTCATATTGGTGGGACTGAGGGGATGGTACCCACAGTAATGGTGGGGGTGGGTTTCCACAGGAGGGGTCCATTCATTCCTTCGTTGTCAGTCCGTCCATCCAGCCAATGTCCTCTGAGCACTTGCTGTCTCGGCAGGGCGTTCCAGGAGGCTCAGACTGTGAGAAGGCTCCTGTCCCAATTCTAAGGAGGGAGGGAGGTCCCGGCTCTGGGAAACGCAGTCACATAGGGCACAGCCCCCAGAAAGCATACGTGGTAGGTCAGGCTTCTCCTCTGGGCTGGTGGGGGGCAGCCATGGAGGCATCTCCAGGATGCAGGCTGTTCCCAAAGGGGCATCTTGCCCCACAGGGGAGCATGTCTGCTTCAAGCACTCAGCCAAGGTGTTGGCCTACTCCTGGCCACGGTGGGAAGCTCAACACCCCTGGCCTTGCGACTGTGCAGCTCCCTGGCTGAGAGGAGGCTGGTGGCAAGAGGGGCCCAGCTTCACCTATGGGAACCCAGCCCCGGGCAAGACCCCTGGGCAGCCTGAGGAACCGAGGGGCCAGGGGTGGGGCCTCAGAGAGAGACAGGAAAGCCCAGAGGCGCAGGCCTCGTCTACCCTGACGTCCTGTGACCCTGAGCTGTCCCTTCTCCCCCTGGGCTACAGTTTCCCCAGTGAGGACCGCCTGGGACACCGAGGCCAGTCCAACTAGAGTGGACTTTGTTTCTAGGCAAAACCCCATACAAACAGCAGGTCACATGCGATGACTTCTCCCCCTGTGTATCAGGAGTCCCAGTGGCTCCCCCCCTCCCCCATATTAGGGTATCGCACTGGCGCCCCCTAGAATGGAGAGGTTCACAGAGAGCAGTTGGGGCAGAAGACCCGGTTGGTTCTGGGGCTGAGTTCGTGCTGTGTGCTGTTAGGTGTGTGATCACCCTCTCTGGTCCTTGCTCGCATTACCTCAGAAATGGGCCTAGTTTCTCCCTCAAGTGCTCCTTGGAGTTGATGCGGCCGAGTCGCCCGGCCTTTGAGTGTGGTGGTCATCCCCTTGGTCTACCGATGGAGGGACCCAAGTTGGGGAGGGGGCACGAGGTCCCACTGGCAGAGCTGAGGCAGAAGGGGCCTGGCCCACCAGCCAGGGCTCTCTGCCCCGAGTAGATGCCTCTTTTACCTTCCCTACGCAAGGGTGGCCCCAAACTGCTTGCCTCCCTGGTATCATTCAGGGTCACCCACCTGTGACCAGCTTAGAAAACAGACATTTCCTCTGGGTCTTGGAGGGGCTCAGAGCCCCCAAAAGACAGCCCCAGCTCTCAGTGGGGCTGGCCAGCAGCCTTGCCTGGGCCAGCGTTTCAGCCTCATGTTTCCCAACCTCCTCCCTACCCCACCCCCAACAGCAGTCTGGGTCACAGCGTGGGTGGTCACAGTCAAGACAGCAGCCAGGGTGCCCTGGGGCCCCATCCAGCTCTCCTGGGACGGTCTGCCGCAGCCCATCCATCCTTTCTCCTCTGACACTGTGTGTTTACAGCTCCGAGCCCAGGATTTGAGGTGCTGCAGGGGGTGGGCCGCACAGGGGCCACAGGCCACAGTCCAGCAGGGGCCCCTGCTTGAGGAGTGGAGGGGGTGAAAGCTGATGGCTCCCAGCTGGGCCTCTTCTCTGTCCCAACCCTTGCCACCATCCCCCACAAAAATCGTCTTGGCCTGGTCCATACTCCAACTGGCCCTCAGGGGTCACTTCTTGGGGCCCTGCCTAACCCCAGGCCCTGGTCTGGTGAACACCATCTGCCTTCCAGGGCAGTCATGTTCGCGTCCAGGCCCACGTGGGCGTGAGGTGGCCTGAGTGAAGGACCCCTGGCTTCAAAGTCTGGGGTCAGCCTCCCGACCCAGCACCCTTGCTGCTCAGTTCACCTTCCTGGGCCTGTTTGCTTGTCTGTAAGAGTGTGGAGACCTGGCTAAGGGGGCTGCCGCACGGCGGGACCAGCCAGTGCATGCAGAGGGCTTAGTGGGACCCACAGGCCCCCTGCGCCCAGGTCAGCCCTCCATCTCATGGGACTGTGGAGGCTTGCACAAGGCAGTGTTTGGTCCTGTGCCCCTAGGCCAAGGGACGCAGCAAGCACCTTGGACTCAAGGCCAAGCCGGCCTCACAGATCCCACCCTGCTTCTTTGTTCCACAAGGTCCTGCAGGGGCCCAGTGAGCAGAGAAGCTATCTATTCCAGGGGGTCTAGAGCCTGGAACCCAGCTGTCCACCCCATCCCCCCATGCCTCCCTTGAGGGACCCCTCCCAAGGTATCCCAAAACACAGGGTCAGGACAGCTTGTCCTGGGCCACCCTACAGATGGGAAACCTGAGGACAGGGACCAGCCACGTATTCCTATAGCCCAGAAGCCAAGCTGTAGACCCTGGCAGGGCTGAGGGGGGTGAGGGGGTGCTGCCCTGCTGCCCCCACTGCTCACAGGGTTTCCCAGCTGCCACGTCTCTGGGACACTCTCTCCCTCAGGCCCTGGCAGGCGCCCCGAAGCTGGCAAGGTCCAGCGCTGTGGGGACCCGGTGGCCATGCGATGAATGCAGAGTGAAAGGGCTATTAATTACCCGACTGCCACAGTCTGAGAGCCATTGCCACAGCTCCCCTGTCCCCAGACGGGCCAGTCGGAAATGAATTGCCTGGCTCCACTTAATAATTCATGTGAGGATTAAGTACAGCAGTGGGAAGAGAACCGCTAAATGGCTGCTGACCTCACAGCTCCCAGCGGTTGGGGCCCCCCACCCTGCCTTAAGGCCACTCCCCTCCCCAATTGTCCCACCAGGCCACCATCAGAGCTGGCCCTCGGTTTCATGGGGCTGGTCTGCAGACCACCTGCAGCCTCTGCAAGCCACCCCTGGAGCCACCCAGGCAGGTTTAGCAGACAGTGGGGGTGGGGGCACGGCCTGGAGATTCGCCAAGCCCAGGCCGAGGGCCAGGGACGGGGTGTGGACTCCCCAAGAATCTGTACAGGAACCCCCAACCTGAGGGACCCCTCCTGGAGCTCTGGATAACCAGGCTTAAGGAGCAGGGCACCCTGGCTGGGAGCACCCAGGTGTCAGGGCCCAGCAGCCTCCAAGTCCACCTGGTGCACCCCCCGTTTTCTCATGGAGACACTGGCCTCTGATGCCCCCAGTGCCCCCTGGAACCTGGTGCTGGGGGCCAGATGGTGGGGCACCACTTAGACACTGGGGCTGTGGGGACAGGGAAGCCTGGCCTCCCACCTCCAGGCCCAGGGCCCTTGGGAGGGGGTGTGGCTTGGCAGTATCTGCTTCATGGCCCTCGCTCTTGGGGTCGTGGCGACAGATACTCACAGCTCAGCCCCAGCGAGTGAGTGTCATCCGTACTGCCAACCTTACAATAATGACAGCTTGCCCTGGATGTACCAGGGCCCTAGTCAGGGGAGCAGAGGAGTTGGGGGTGGCGGCATGGAGCCAGGAGGGTTCACGGCCACCTGCCCCTCTGACCCCAGGCTGGCTCTACTAGGCCCCCAGCGTCACCAGGACCTCCTCAAACAAGGACACAGTGGCCTGGCCATTCTTCACCTCCATTTCACTCAAGGAAACAAGCAGAGACAGGGCCCCTGGCCAGACCCTGCAGTGTGGTGCCTGCCCCCCACCCCCTCAACCCAGGTTGCTGCCGCCTCCCAGTGGATGGGAAGGACCCTGCTGGCTGAGTTTGGGGTGACTTGCAGAGCATGACTAAACAGGGAGATATAGTCCATACCAGGAGCGGTGTCTGGGATGGAAGTCCCTCCGGTTCCTATTGGTGCCCGGGGGCTTTGGAAAAGGCTGCTCAAAACAGCCCCCACTGTCTTCCTGCTGCCTGCCCCCAGGTCCTCCAGGCTGTGGGCAGGCAGCTCCACTTCCTTTCCGAAGGGCAGGTGTTAGTGGCCAGAGCAACAGTGGGTCCTCCATTCAACCCCAGCCCTTTGGGGCACCCCGAGCACCCATCAGCATTTCCCAGCTGTCAGCAGGGCCTGGGGGTGGGAAGGAAGGGCTCAGGGCCTCTGAGGTGGGAAAGGAGGCATCACAGGGCAGAAAGCTCAGAGGCCTCGCCTGTGTCATCAGACCAGTTCTCTGGAGCAGTCACAGAAGGCTTCCTAGAGGAGGCGACATTCCAGTTTGTCTTTGAAGGAATAACTTGGCAAGGGGTGGGCATTTTGGTTTGGGGGCAGCATGAGCAAAGGCACAGAGGGAGTGTTTAGATGGGCAGAGGCAAGGAGGTCTGGGTGACGGGGGCTGACTGAAGGCAGAGCCAAGCCAGGCCCCTGTAGCTCCATGCCTTCCTTCCCCATCATCTGCCCCCAGAGGCCTTGTCTGCCTGGAGCTGGCCCTGGGTGCCCATGGCTTCACTGGCCAGAAGCCTTGCCTGGAGCCCAGCAGATGGTCTGGGCAAACAGCTACAGTGCCACTAGGAAGCTGAGCTCCTGGAACAAGCCCTCTCCTGGCCTTCTCCACCCAGGCCTGGCTGTCAGCTTTCCTGCCCCACTGCCCGCCCATTTCCAGAGAAGAGAAGCAGGTGGACACTTCCCTCGGCCAGCCCTCCATGCTCCACAAGACCAGGGCTGGAGTCCTTGGCTTATCCCGCAGGAACCCCTGGGGAGCAGGAGTGGTATTAATAGCCACTCTCACGGAGGGGAGGGTCCATACAATTAAAATCTGGGGAACCACTGTGGCCCGCCACCTAGGGGCCCCGGGCTCTGCCCTCAGGGAGCTCCTCCTGGTGGAGGGAGGAGGAGGGGGCCATTGGACAGCCCTCAGCAGCATGGGCCAGGCCCGCCTTCGGAGGGGGCGGACCTTCTGGAGATGCTCTTGGTGTAGGTGGAGGACGCCATGTTGGACATCTACGACCTGGTGTATGACCAGGCGGTGAAGAACCCTTCCGGCACCCAGTGGCAGGAGCTGCTGGCCATCCAGGACACGGTGAGCATGCTGGGGGCAGCCTCCCCATCGCCGGGCGGCTCTGGGCCACTCAGACTCCCCATGTGGCCTGTGACCCAGAAAATGGGCACCGGGCGGCCCCCAGAGTCAGCCGTCTCACGCCAGGCACTGAGCAGGGCTTCCCAGGAAACAAGGCACTGATGCCCCTGGTGGGGCAGGTGGGGGGAGGACACCAACATCTCCTGTCCTTCTCCCTCTGCCCTGGACAGGGCTGGCTACCGAATTTGCGGAGCCCAGAGCAAAACGAAATGCCTGTTGTCCAAAAACGATTAAGCATTGCAGGGTGCTGACTTAACAGCATTAAGCAGGGCCCCCGTGAGGGCATCGTCGCAGCGCTCAAGGCCGGCCCTGGCACTGGCAGGTGTGCCAACCGCCAGGCGGGCAGGCAGGCAGGCAGGCAGGGAACCTCAGAGCCAGTTTCCCCATCCGTCCAACAGGCATCCTGGGGTTCTGAGAACAGCCTGCCCCCCCCCCCCCAATTCTGTTCTTGCAGTTCCTGTGCTGTGGGAAGAGCACCCCTTCCAGCCTCCTGGGCAGCTCCGAGGCTGACCTGTGTCTGGGAGAGGAGGCCACGAGACAGGTGAGGGGGAGGGGCCAGGACGCAGGGGCTCCAGGAAGGCTGCCTGTGATGGGAGGCTGCAGGGAGCCGTGGCTGTGCGGGTGAGCCTGCCCTGATCCGACACAGGCCCCATACTCCATTCACTCCTTCACTTCCGGCCTGGAGGCTCCCCAAGGCCAGGCTCAGGGCCAGGCACTGAGACCCCGCCCTCGGGAGCCTCTAGAAGCACAGGGGGTGGGTGAGAGACAAACAAACAGAGGTGATCAGTGGCCAGGGCCCACGAAGCAGGGGTCAGCTATGCGGGCTAAGGAGGGGACGTGGAGGGAGGCGGAAGTGGGGGAGGCAGGCGTCCCAAGGCTCCCAAGGAGCGGGAAGGGCATTCCACAGAGGGAGGTGGAGCCTGGAGGGTCAGCCTGGGCCAATGTGGCCACCAGGAGCTCCAGTGACAGTGAGACCAGAGGCAGGAAGCCCACTTTTCCCTAAGGCCCCAGAGAGGGACTTGGCACCTCCTCCCTCCCACTGACCTCCCCAACTCCCCTTCCCCGCTGTCCAGGAAACAAACCCACCCCTATCTCTTGGGCTTCTGGCCGCCCTCCAAGAAACAAACAGGAGGACGCAAATGGCGCAGGGCCCAGGGAGGGATGCAGGCAGCACAGCACCATCGGCCCCAGGGCAGCTGCGAGCTGGGGAGGCGAGGGCAGGGGAGGCCCAGTGTGCTGGGCCAGGGGCTACGAGCTGGGGTGGTGGCTTCATGCCACCCAGGGACAGGCCTCAGGTCCCCATGTGCAGAGTGGGGGTGAGGGCCTGCTCCCTTCATGCACCTTCTGGGTGCTGATTGTAAAGGCCTCCTTGGTGGGGCATGGGGCCTGCACAGGAGGGTGGGCACAGGCATTGGGCTGTCTGCAGAGTCACCAAAGGGAGGTTGGGGGCAGGCGGGCGGGGATGGTCTGCCCTGGGCTGCTTTCCAAGAGGAAATGGAACCACACTGGGTCTGTTTCCCCGCAGGGCACCCCGGCCAGACTGCAGGTCTGTGCCCAGGGCTCCTGGGGCTGCTTCCTAGCTGGAACAACAAAGCTGAGTGCCAAGTGTGAGCTGAGTGTGAGCAGGGCTGGACTCCGGCCTGGCTAGTGGTCCATGCACAGCAGGGAGGCCTGAGGGTCTAGACCCTGTCAAGTGAACTTGTGGACAGATGGACACACAGACAGGCTCCAAGCTAGCCTCCCCTTCCTCCCCATCCTGGCCTTCAGAGCTTCACCCCACAAGCCCCACACCTCCCCCAGATTTCCCCAAATGCCAACATCCTTCCTCCAAACCAATTGGCCCATCTGAGTGGTTCAGAGATGGGTCGTCACCCCCTTTTCCTGGAGAAAGAGCCTCTGTGGATGCCAAGTCCTAGGGATGGAGCCCGGACCCAGGGACCGCCTGGGCCCCCACGCCCCTCACCTGGCTGTTGGTCTGCCCTTCCTGTTAGCCAGGTGCTGTGCCTGGCCGTGGACGGGTGCTGGGGAGCCGCACACATAACCCAACATAGGCAGCTCAGGGATGCCCAGAGGAAGGTAGCTGCTGGTCCCTGGGTCAGCGTCTCCTTGGTCCCACAGCTGCTGGCTCCATCCTGCTGGTTTGCCAGGCCTCTCCCTGAGCTCTGGGTGGTCGTTCTGGGGTATGCTGCACCCCGACTTCCCACCACCCTAGCATTTGGCCTCAGTGGGCACTGCAGGTCCAAGCCTAGGCAGGGCGGAGCCGGCAGGGTGGGTGACATGCTACCACCCTCTGCCCAGGACTGTCTACAGGGCATCAGGAGCTTCCTGAGGACACACGGACACATCACCTCAACCCTGGCCAGTGTGGGCCTGGCCTCCATGGTACCCTCCTGCCCCCCCCTCACTGCCCTGTCCCCACCTCCTTGTCTCTCTGCTCACCTGTCCCCACCCCAGCTGGAAGGGCGGGGCTGGGCAGCCCTCGGTCAGATCTCTGCTCTGGCAACACCAGGGGTGACCCCAGTGAGGCAGCCCGGGTGGTGGTGGTGCCTGCCTCTCTCCCTTCCCTAGACCACTGGGAATCTGTGGAACCCAGTCACTTCCTGGGGAGGCCGTGAGCCCCTCCCCTTGGAGCTACGCGTACAGGTGCTACTGCCACCCTCCCAGGTGTACGCGATGCTGCTCAGCTCCTTCCTCGGGTTCGCCATCCGCTCCGGCCGCATCTTGGACCGCAAGGGCACATACACGCTAAGCCCACGGTAGGCCCCGCTTGCCCCCCGACCCGGGGGGAGGGCCCTGGACAAGGGCCCAGGGGGATACTTCAGAAGAGGCGCTTTGGGGGTGGCTGGCCACACTGAGGCAGGAGGCAGCTGCAAAGTGGCCAGACCCGCATGCCCTCCGCTCTACGGCCGGCATGGGAGCCCCTCTGCTCGCCCCTAGCCCACACCAAGACCTAACCTCACAAGTGCCATCTCCACCAACACCGAGAGATGGATGTTTCTGGGGCTCCCAAACTACAGCCCCAGGCCAGGACCTCTGATCTGGGGGAACCCCAGGGCTCCCCATGCACAGGAAGCATGGAGGACACAGGCCCAGCAGCCCCTCCTGCCACCCCCACACCCCCAGTGCTCACAGCTGTCCCTGCCTGCTGTTTCCTCCACTCGCCCCACCTGGTCACCCCACCTGGTCTTGCCTCCTGGCCATCTGGGTTCCCTCCCTGCCCAGGCATCCTACCTGGCCCCTCCACATTCTAGAACAGCCTCAGTCCATCTGCTCCTCAGAGCCCGTGGCCGCCAGCCCCAGGAACCCAGCGTCTTCAGGCGCTTCCAGGAGGAGCTCGCGCTTCACCACCTGTCAGAAGCAGGCGCTCTGCATGACCGTCTGGGCCCAAGGGGACGCGCGGACGGCCCTCGGCTGCTCCAGGACAACTGACGCTCTGGTTCAGCACCTGTCCTACCCCCTGTCCACCCACAGAGGCGAAGATGGCCCGGCCTCAGCCCCCATGTGATCCTTACGAGGCAGATGTGAGCTGTGCCCTCAGTGCAGTGAGATGGGGAGGGGGAGGCCCGGCCAGACAAGCGGGCTCCATGTCAGCAGATGGGGTCAAGGGTCATCCACACACTCAGGTGGAACAGGCTGGGAAGTGAGTCAGAACAGGAGAGCCAGATTGCAGGCCTGACAGGGTCGTGCTGGGAGGCAGCAGGTCAGACCCGGGGTGACCTGGATCCACTTCTAGGGCCCTTGTCCTTGCCAGCTGTAGCAGGGGCCCATTCTCTGCTCCTGAGACCACCCCTTTCCCTCTCACGTGGCCCAACCTGCAAGGCTGCAATGATGTGCTGAGTCCTTCTCATGCTGAGAATTTCTCTGGTTTCCCCTCTCTTGCTTGGAGAGCAGAGGCTGGAGAACATACTCTGTCCTCGAAGGTGCATGCAGCAACCTGAGCCCACACAGGTGACGTCCCTGTCTTAAGGGGAAATCGTATCACATCTCCAGTGACACCGTGTGCACAGGTTCCAAGGATTAAGGCAAACACGGAGAGGGGGGGTGCATGTTAGAAATTCTGCCTGCCCCAGCCACTCCACTGAACACCCAGACCACCTCTGATGAATTCTAACTGTCCCCGAGGGTTTGCCTCCTTTGCTCAAAATCCACAGTCCTGAGTCAAACACCTCTTTTGGTGCTGCCGCGGCCAAGGCCTAACAAGCTGATGAAGGAGAAGGGGATAGTGGGACCCTTGTAACTCCATAGAGGGGGCAGGGCTGCCCCACCAAGACCAACAAGGGGGAGGGCCTCCAAAATAAGAAGAGCCATTCTGTGATGAGCAGGCAAAAAAGGGACAGAGTGATAAACACCCACTACCGTCCACCCCTTGTGGTTCCAGTCACACACGCTTCCCACACTTGCAGCTCTAAAACCGAGAATGTCCCCATCTAACACAGAGCAAGGGGCACCCCTCTAGCTGAAGTCCTCGTCCCCAAAGGAAGATACCCCAGCGTCTCGTGGGTCCTGCATTCGGTGACAGTCCAGCTGCATTCCTCCTCTGCTTCTGTGCTTGTCATCTCATTATTCTACAACTCAGGAAATAAATTTTAAAGAAAGCACCAGCAATACGTCCTCGGCACAACAACGGTGGAAAGAGAGGAAAGAAAAGGAAATCTAGGTAAATTCTGTGAAAATGTATATGACAAGGAAAGAAGGGAGGGAGGAAGGGAAGGGAAGGAATGGAATGTTGCTGGAACGTGTAGATGGCTGCCCGGCCACTCGTCCCGAGCCCATGACTACGCAGTATTCACGGCTTGCCTCCCCCGACCCATTCCATGTTCTCCCAGCTGGTCTGGGTTCTTTTTTTGGTGGGGTGACCCCACTCTTGATTTTGGAGGGAGTTGAGAAATGAAGACCTTCATCCCTTGGAGCCTGGCCTTCCCCCCAATCTCCATGACCAGATGTGGCAGGATGAGGAAAGACCTCGGGGACCCCCAACCCACTCCCATCGTGTATTAGCTCTTGATGAGCCTCTCCCCAGCCATCACCATGGCCTCTTAACCCGGTGGCACAGGAGCCCCAGGTGGTCAGGTGGCACCCACCGCTTCCAACTCACAGACACCATTATTTTGTGCTCCGGTCAAAGCATTCCATTTTTGGTCACTAAAACCTCCGAACCAGGAGAGGAAGGACCAACAGGGCCAAGAGGCAACTTTTGTGATGGGCTCATTGGCTCTGATCACAGGAAGTGTGGCCCCTTCCTCTCCCCGTGCATTCTGATGTGGGGGAAATGGCACCATTCACTAGCCACTGGCACTATAGCCTGCAGGACACCCCTGCAGTCTCACAGCGTGCCCTCTAGCCGTGGTCCTAAACCATGCCCAGGAAGGCCAGTCTGCCATCCCAGAGGGCCAACTTCCTTTGGGGGATGGTAAACGGGAACCCTCATCAATGCCACGGGCATCTCCCCATCGTCTGATCCCTTTGGCTGTCAAGTCAGTGTCTTGGCCAGAAACAATGGGGAGCGAGGGGCCCCCCACATGCTTCCACTGGCTGTTGGTCTGCCCTTCCTATTAGCCAGGTGCTGTGCCTGGCCGTGGACGGGTGCTGGGGAGCCGCACACATAACCCAACATAGGCAGCTCAGGGATGCCCAGAGGAAGGTAGCTGCTGGTCCCTGGGTCAGCGTCTCCTTGGTCCCACAGCTGCTGGCTCCATCCTGCTGGTTTGCCAGGCCTCTCCCTGAGCTCTGGGTGGTCGTTCTGGGGTATGCTGCACCCCGACTTCCCACCACCCTAGCATTTGGCCTCAGTGGGCATCTGAGGAAAGGGCTGCCATTACAGAAGTATTACAGGCAGGGAGCAAACCCAAATCCGGAATAAGGGGCGGGGCCTCTCCAGGCAGGAAGTGGGCTCTGCCATAGTGTTGTGTCAACATGACTGGACACGGGGTGCCCAGAGGGAATGTTATTTCTGGGAGTGCCCAGGGTGGGTGGAGGGGTGTCTCCAGCTGAGAGTAGCATTTGAACGGGTGGGTTCAGTGAGGCAGTGGCCCACCCAATGGGGGTGCTTATCCAGCCCACTGAGGCCTCAGTAGAACCAAAGGTGGCGGAAGGGGGGATTCTCCCCTTTTTCCTGCCTCACCCTGTGAGCTGGGACCTCTCCTCTCATCTCCAGCCTTCGGTCTGGGATTTACACCATCAGATCCCTGCTCTTGACCCCCGGACTGAAACTAAACACCCCACTGTCCTGGGTGTCCTTGCAGATGGCAGGTCGTGGGAACTCCCAGACTCCATAATCACATGAGGCATTTCCTATGGTAATTCTCCTTATGATGGATAGACAGATACATGATACATAGATAAATACATGATAGGTAAATACATGATGGATACATGATAGATACATGATAGATACATACATAGACATATAGATACATAGATATATGATAGATGCATGGATAGATACATACATGGCCCACGGGTGTCTCCTCTTCCTACGCCATGTCTGCTTTGCACAGGAGGCACTGGGCATCCCCGGGGGCGGTGGGGGGAGAGGCAGCCTGTCTGCCATGGAGTTCCAAGCACTTTACCAGAGTCCAGGAACCCAATGTCACTGGGCAGTAGAGAGCTGCTGGGCCTGCCCCACCACATGTCCCAACAGGTAAACAACATGCAATTCAGGACGGGCAGTTCTGGTCACCCCAGTAGACATGGGTCAGTTCCTACCTGGGCCCAGGGGAAGGCAAACACAGAACCTCAAAGAGAGGAGAGGTCCTTGCCTTGCCAAATTGGGGTGGCTGTGCCCCACATGTGGGACTGGCACTGAGATTCTGCATCCGGCTTCCCACAGGCTCCATCAATACCCGCTAGGACCGTGCCCCCCCGCGCCCCCCACCCCCACCCGTCACAACGACCAAGCCTGCAGCAACGCTCCCCCCCGCCTGGGTACCTTCCTGCTCTGCGTTCTGCAAAGCCGGCAGCCCGACGTGCGGCCTGGGCACAGGTAGCAGCAGAGAAGCAGACACCAAAATGTGGCTTTGTGGGGACTGAGTCCCAGAGAGCAGTTACCAGGATCTCAGCCTCACGTGGAAAGGTGCTGGCTCGGATAGTAGATGGCCATCGGCTGTGACTAGTTGGCCATCAGCTGTTACCAGTTAGCCATTGGCCACTGATATAAATGACGTGGCTACACTAGCAAGCGCGGGTTGCGGTTAGCAAGTGGGGTCGGTTGGCACAGAAGTGGATGGCAGGCTGTGGATCGTGTGGCTCCTGCTTCCTGTGTCTCCAACCCAGCCGCCAGGGAGAGTATAGTGGTGTGACTCCCCCATCTGTGGCTCCGTGGGTGTTCCTTTGTGGCCTCACCATGTCCTGCGTCCTGGTGCGGGCAGCAGGAGCTGCAACCCCACATGACGCCCTGTGTGATAAGACTCCAAACCATGTGGCGCACCGGTGAGAAGGTACCGTTGTCCTTCGCCATGCAGGGGACACACCCGTGTCCGTTGTCCCCGAGAGGATCACCACAGGGTAATTACCTCTCGCTGTCTGCCATGCATGGCTTTTACCACGGCAACCCGCCATCTCCTGGGCTCCAGCTGCGTCAGTGCAACGTTCTAGGGATGGAGAAGTGGCCAGGTGCCCAAGGACTCAGTTATGGCTGTGAGCCAGCGTGTTTGCCTCGCCCCAAGGCAACGGCCTGCCACTGTCCTCCCAGGAGAAAGCTACTTCTGTGGTTTTCTGCATGTTGTTGGGCTAGACCTACGAGAAGCAAAAAGGAAACAGGCACCCACGAGTGACGAGCAGCCCTCAGTGCAACCACCTGCTGCTTTTGCCCCAATTAACATCATCTGTACCCACAGCTGCAATTATGCCACCACCTGATTTCAAGACCCGCCCTTCCAATGGGGCGCAGCACACAGGCCGAAAAAAAAAGCTGGTTCGGGGCAAACCTAGAGGAGGGCCCGCCGGGCCCGCCTGCGGGGACCGTGTTGGCCCTCACTGGCCACGGCCAAGGTGCTTTCCGAGTGCTCACCCTGTGCACTTGCCAGCAGGGCAGACCACAAGCGTTCTGGCTGCTACACGGATTTAAAGCTTCTGTCAATTTGGTAGGTGTCAAACGGCATCCGGTTCGGGGTTTAAGTTTCATGTCTCTACTTAGTAACCAGGTTTCCATGTTTACTGGCGATTTCTGTTGCCTGGTCTGTGAAATGCCTGTTCATGCCTTTTGTCTATTCTCATACTGGGTTCTGTCCTTAGTGATTGATGGGGAGTGTTGATGTACAGCTGGGTGGAAATCATTTGGGGCTTGTACGTATGGTAAATACTGCCTCCTAATTTGTGGCTTGACTTACCCTTAATAGTGAATTCTGGTGAACAAATGTCCTTTGGTTGTTTTTCACCTCTTAATGAAAATTTCCATGCAGAAAAGAAATAGAAAGACTCAAACAACGAACACACACAGATGCACTGTGATAACTAGGTTTATGTGTCACCTTGGCCAGGCCTTGGTGCCCACCTGCTGGGTCGAACACCGGTCTGGATGTTCCTGTGAGGGTGTTCTGTGGATGCAATTAACATTGAAATCAGTGATTCTGAGTAAAACAGCTCACCCCCCCATAACACAGGTGGGCCTCGTCCAATCAGTGGATGGTCTTAAGAGCAACGACTGAGATTTCCCAAAAAAGGAATTCAACCGCAAGACTGCAACATGGAAACCCTACCTGAGTTTCCTATCTGTCCACCTGCCCTACAGGTTTCAGATTTGCCCCTACAATTGCACAAGCCGATTCCTTAAAATCTCTCTCAATCTCTCTCTCTCTCTCTCTCTCTACATACATATATATATATAAATATATATATATATATTTATATATATTAAATATGTATATATACACACACACATATATATATAGACAGTGCCAAAAAATGTATACACATTTTAAGAAAGGAAAATACTATTAAAATTATAATAATATACACTGACAACAAAATATGAATACACGTCACACTTGACTTCTGCAATGACAAGAGGTGCTCAAAGTGGTTGCCATCAGCGTCCAGACACTGCTGATGATAGTGAACTACTGCTTGAGCAACGCTGACCCAAGTGTCCACTTGGATACATTTTTTGGCACCCCCAGAATATATATATATATATATATATATATATATATATATATATATGTTTAAGAAATGTACATATGTAAGTTTTTTAAATTACAGACATCATGACCCTTCAACCCTAAATAAGTAGTTCATCAGTTCAGCATTTATGTCCTAAAATAGAAGATATGCTCTAGCTAAACCACAACCCCTTTATCACATCCATCTAAGCTAACAGTAACTTCCTGATAGTGTTGAAAATATAATACATATTCAACTGTCCCCATGTCCCCAAGTGGCTTTTATTGCTGGTTTGATCAAGCCGAGATGCAATCAAGGCCCCTGTTGGGGCGTCTCTTTAGTCTTTTCTCAGTTACAGCAGTCGTTACCCCCACCCCAGCGCTTCCTCCCCTCAGGTGCCCAGTGAGGTGTCTGAAGGCCCCAGGTCCTGGTGCCACTTCTCCACGGTGTCATCCCATACGTTCCTCCCGTTTGTCCCGTAACTGGAGTGGACGCTAAAGGCTTGGTAAGATGGAACCTAAGCCACGGTGGGCAAGGACCCGCCACAGGTGAGATGTGGTACCCTGTACTGCCCACATCCGGGGCACACGGCATCTGCTTGTCCCACGTCAGCAAGGCTGTCTGATTACTGGGTGACAGCCACATATCTCCACTGTAAAGTTGTATCTCTTCTTTGCAACTAGCCAACCATCTATGGAAGTCACGTGATGTCTGGTTCCCCAGCAAACATCCCCCTCCTGGCTGTGGCGTCCACTGATGGTTCTTGCGTAAATCAGTGATTTCACCAGTTGTGGCAAAGTGGTCAGTGTCTGATTGTGGTAGCCAGCATCTGAAATAGCCACAAAGACCCCCACTTCCTGACATTCACAGGCAGATGCTACCCCCTTCTCTAGAGTTGGGCTGGATCTAGTAATGCTTCTAACAACCAAATAAGGTAAAAGTGATGGGTGTCACTTCTGAGATCAGGCCACAGAAAGACCTGCTTCCCTCTTCTCTGTCACTTGCCTGCTGTGCTAGGAGCCGTAAGGGAAGCTGCCCTGTGCCAAGGCCCACCGGGCAAGGAACCGAGGTGACATCCAGCCAGGTCCAGCCGACAGCCAGTGAGGGCCTGGGGCTTATCCTTGTGAGGGACCCTGAGTCAGAGGACTCAGAACCCAGCCACATGCGGGCTCCTGACACACAGAAACTGTGAGACAATAAATGGCTATTGCTTTAAACTACTAACCTGCCAGGCCTTAGGCACAGCCAATCACTGACGTTTCCATTCCTCTGTGTTCCTTAGCTGGCCCTTCTTTGGGAAGACAAGCTTTCACTGTCAACTCGGGCGACTTGGGAACTTGAGAGATTCTTAATTTTATTTCTTCTTGAGTCCGTTTTGTCCATTTATCATTTTCTATCAATGTTCTCATTTCATCGAAGTTTTTCAAATTTCATGGTCTAGAGTTGTTGTTTCTATTAACACTCTAGTTTGAAATAATTCCAGATTCACAGGAAGTTGCAAAGAAATATGCAGGGAGGTCCACGGACCCTTCACCCCTTCTCTAGGAAGGCTTCTGGAAGAATCTGCTGTTTCAGCTTCCCCTCCTGGGTTTTACAGATGCTAACGAAAATGTTGAACTAACAAGAAAATGGGGAGAGACACAGGCAGAGTCGGGGGATGTCCTGGTAGCATGGAAATCTTTAGATGACTAAGAAATTTGATTAACAAAGTGGACATTCTTGGGAGCTAAACAGAGGTGTGAACACAGCACTATCAAGGTTGGGTGGGCCAAAGGAACCCTCTGCTGGTCCCCCAACATTTAAGGACCCCAAACAAGTCCACTGCTCTATTTACCCCAGTTTGGAGGAATTTAAAAAGCAGGAAGGTGAGATTATAAGGAGGAATCAGACCTGGGATTGCCTGGGGCAATATTCAGGGAGCTTCATCCAGATAAAGATTGGCAAGGAGCCTTAGCTCAGCCCCAAAGCCTTTCACAGGAGAGTGGGTACCATGGTCAGGGGACTCCTTGGCACAGGAGCTGCATGCACCGTGGCACCAAAACCCATCAGGGTGCCCTGACTCGGGCTGCAAGCAGACTGGGGGACGACAGACGTGGAAGAGGTGACAGGAGTATGAAAGCTGGAATGTTTTAACAGGCTTTTACCTAACTGGACGATGGGGCTGGACGCTGTGTCTTACGGGGAAGCAGAATTTACCCCCACCCCAAAAACACTTGCCATTATGCGATATTGATTATTTTAAGCTGTTTATTTTTAGGAAATAAAAGACTCAGAAGAAGGAGAAAACAAAAAGCCTTTTACGGTCTCTCCAGCTGCCTACAGGAATTTAGATAAAGGATCTGCTCCATCCCAGATAACTATAGTTTCACAAGGACAAGTGTGTGATAAGCAGGGAGGAGCCCAGCCAGCTCTTCTGACCTAAGTCCCCTCTCTGTCCTGTTAGAGATGACCCAGCACACATTTGTTTAGCAAACATTCACTCTTTTTGTCACTTGAATTGCCTTCTTGCTCTTTGAAGTCCAAACCCAAACTCACCCTCCACCCCCACCCCCACCCTTCTCCTTAGCTCAAGATTGCAAGTGAGCCTTAGCTGTCTGGTAGGTCCTGGGGGGGGGGGGGCTCCCATATTCTTATGGAACCCCAATCTGTACATACGTAATGAATTTGATCCTTTTTTCCATTGATGTGTCTTGTATCAGTTTGATAAGCAATCCAGCCAGAAGAATTTAGAAGAGTAGAAAGAAAATTACTTTTCCTCCCCTGTGGCTAACTGGGGATACTTGCTAGGCATATACATTGCCCCTCCAGTATTAACCAGGAGCCAAGAAGAGGGCCTGGGCCACACAGGGTGGAATGGAAGCCTGAACGCAGTAGGGACAGAGTCTGTGCGATGACCCTGCGTGGAGAGTGCACTGGGGCCCATGGCCCAAACCGGTGAGCGTCGCCCAGCGACCAGCACAGGACTTTGGAATAGAGCATTCCCATCTGCGAGCAACTGCAAGCTTGCTAGCAGATATTACTTGAAACTGCCCCTTGTTAGGCAGGGCAGCGGAAATGAGTCGCGGGAGACCAAGGTTGGTCTATTATAATTTATTTGGTGTGTTTGAGCTGCAGGTCAGGCTAGAGCAGAGGGAAAAGATCATAACCTCCCCAAGCAAAGAGGGGTATGGAGTTTTATAGGAGGGGGTAAAGAGGCTGTTCCCCCTTCATTGTTTCAGGGCATTTTCGTTGACAAAGGGTTCAGGGCCTGACCAAGCCCTCCAGCTCCACGGCCTGGCCCCAGGTTGCGATCCCAGGCCCCTAGGAGATAAAGCAAGACAGGATGGCTTTTAAGATAAGGTTTCTGCTCCTGGCCTAAATGTGGTTTAACACCCCTATGACAGAAAGGCATAAAATAATCTTTAAACCTGAAATTACCACGGTGTCTTGGGCGATATCAGAGAAACACTCAGTGGAGAAGGCAGTGCCCAAAAGAGTTTCATAACGGAATAGAAGTGGTTTATATAGGTGTGTGCTGCCTGGGGGGCTCACGGGGGAGACCCTCCCGAGCAGGGAGCCTCCTTGCCCCTAGGACCTGACTTCAGAGCTGTGTGAGGAGTTGCCTGACTCTATTGTCACTTGGTGCCCTGTAACAGCTCTGATTGAGCGACAGAGTTCTGCTTGGTTTGTGGATGGCAGCTCCACAGAGAATGGACAACATCCTGGCCAGAAGGCCACCACTCTTATGGAAGAAGGTGACGACTGGTCAGCTCAATGGGCTGACATGTACGCTGTCTGCCCAGCAGTGATGGGAGCCTTGAGCAACGGGAAAAGCCCCTGTGTTGGGGTTTCCACTGATCCATGGACAGTGGCCAATGGTCTGGCCCTGCGGTCAGGCACAAGGGTGCCCATCTTAGAGGATGCCCACAGGGGGCACCGCCCCATGGAAATCACTACGGGAATTCGAGGGGTACATGTCAGTGCCCATCAGGAGAACCCCCTTCCAGGTTTGGCAGGTAACGGGCATCAGCAAGCAGATATCCTCATGTGCTCGCTTAAGGCGGCCACCTGGGTCCACCAATATGACAAATGTATTTTTTCTTTCCCACATCACCTCCATCCCCCCCCACCTGATGCAGTGATCACAAGACAGGGGCTGTAAGTCCCAGTGCCAGAAGGAAGGCTGATTCCCCAGTAAGAAAGGCGCTTTTACACTTGATGTCATCCCGCAGGTGGAAGTGTTTGGGTACAAATGGAGGGGAGGAGGAACAGCAGCTGAGGGTAAAGGGGTGAATAAACGGGTTATGTTATGTAATGAGGGGGACCCGAGATGGCATTCGCACCTCGAATGAGGCTCAGGGCCAGAGACGAGACTGTCTCTTAGGCGTAGCTCCATTATACAGATGGAGGCCTGATGGGGACAAGACGGAATGGAGGGTCCGGGATGGTGAGGATCGATTTCCGGGCTCTCGATTCTATGCATTTGGTGTCCATGTGGTTCTGATCACCGTAGCTTTGCAGGAAGTTTGAACTGGGAAGTGTGAGCCCAACAAATGTATTCTCCTTTTTCAAGACTGTTTTGGCTGTCCCAGGCCCTTGTAATCATATAGTACTTAGGGTGAGCCTGGTAAAGCCAATGGGGACTGTCACGGGTTATGTGGAGCCGTAGGTCAATTTGGGGAGCACTGGTCTTGTGACAAGACTGAGTCTTCTGATCTGTGAACCCCGGGAATCTTTCCATTTATTTAGACGTGCCTTTGTTCCTTTGACAATGTTTTGTAATTCCCAGTGTCCAAGCCTTACAATAAATTGGCTGAATTTATTCCCAGATACTTTGTTATGTTTGCTATTTATTACAAATGGGATTGTCTTCTTCATTCTATGTGTGGACTGTTCATTGCTAGTGTATAGAAATAAAATTGATTTTCGTACCTTGATCCCGTCACCTGCCAATTGCTGCACGTGTCTATTAGTTTTAGCAGGTTTTGGGTGTATTTCTTAGCAGTTTCTATACACAATGTCATGTCCTCTGCCTCCCTGTCCAGTACAGATGCCTTGTTCTGTCTTCGTCTTGCCTACTTGCCCTGGCCACAGCCTCCAGCAAGATGGCGAATAGCAGTGACAGCAAGTGGCTGTCCTTGTGTTATTCCCCCCCTTAGGGGAAATGCTTCCAGTCTTGCACTTGGTAACCATCAGCCAGGCAGCTTTTTTGTAGATGCCCTTTATCAGACGTTCAAGGAACCGTTCCATTCCTGAGGTGTCGAGTGTTTTCATCAGGGTAGAGTGCTGGGTTTTGTCGAATGCTTTTCTTGCAACTGTGGAGATGATCCTGTCCTTTATTCTATTAATGTGGTGCAGTGCATGGATTGTTTTTTGGATGGTAAACTCTTCCTTTTGTAAGTAGGAAGCTGTCCCCCTCAGGGCCTGCCTTTGAGTCTCAGCCAAGTGCAGTGAGGGTGGCTGAATCCCCTTTGCAGCATTCTCTGCATAAACAGCCTCTGTTCCATTCATTTGGGTGGTCTCGGTTTACTTCCACAGGAAATCAAGGCACAGGGCGGGGTTCAGTGAGTCCCCCTGAACAGAAAGCGTGTCCCAGAAGAGCAGTGAGTCACCCGCCCTTGGAGTTGGACTTGGCAGTGAAGCCTGTCTGGCCAATAAGCTTAAAGGAGGCAGTGGCCTCCAGCCTGCTGCTCCTCTCACTGCCTCACATTCCATGGCACCACTGCAGATGGGGACACTGAGGAACCAGCCAGAAGTCACATGGAGGGAAAGACTCAGAGCTGACCGCACCTGGGCAGCAAGGCCCACTCTTTGCCCCACCTGTCTTCAGGGCCTCAGCCTCACCCACGGGCTGGTGGGCAGGACAGGCACAGGGAGGGTCTCCCATGCCAGGCCCAGCACAGGCAAGCCTCTTCCCTCTCTCCATCGTTCTTGGACGCAGCCCTTCTGGGTCTGTGTGTCTCAGAGCCTGGCTGGAAGCTCCAGGCTATGGGCCATCCAGCCCACAATGGGGATCTGGGGATCTTTCCCAGGATGCAGTCCCTGAGGCCCACCTGCCCCAGATCACACTGCCACACGTGTCATTGCTGCTGTGATGTTCAGTGTTGTGTTAACGTGACTGGCCATGGGGTGCCCAGATGGAATATTATTTCTGGGAATACCCGGTGGGTGTCTCCAGGTAAGATTAGCATTTGAGTGAGTGGGCTCAGTGAGGCAGTGGCCCTCCCAATGGGGATGCTTATCCAGCCCACTGAGGCCTCAGTAGAACCAAAGGCAGAGGAAGGGAGGACTCTCCCCTTTTCCTGCCTCATCCCGTGAGCTGGGACCTCTTCTCTCCTCTTCTCCAGCCTTCGGTCTGGGATTTACACCATCGGCTCCCTGCTCTTGACCTCCGGGCTGAAACTAAACGCCCCACTGTCATGGGTCTCCTTGCAGATGGCAGGTCCTGGGACCTCCCAGACTCCATAATTACACGAGCTGGTTTGTAATAATCAATCTCCTTTATAATATATAGTATATTACACACACACACACACACACACACACACACACACACACACACACCTCCTACTGGTTCTGTTTCTCTGGAGAACCCTGGTTAATGCACTAGTGGGTCCCCTTCAGTCCTCACAAGGTCAGTTGGTGGCCCCTGGCACTTCAGAAGTGGTCCCTGCGGACAGCCCACAGGTACCAGCACCTGGAAGTGGTCCCGACCCTCAAGGCCCATTTTCCCTGTGAGTGCAGGTCCCACTGTGGGCTAAGGCAGTCTGCTGCCACATGTGTCCCCATTCAGGTCAGAAGTCTTGCCTGTGGTGCCCCTGCAGAAACCTGCCAATGGCTCCCACGACAGTCAGGATTGAAAGTGACCTCATACTGGCCTTCAGGCCAGAGAGCCAGCCACCTCACCATTGGCCCTGACCGCCTTGGGTCTGACCCTCTGTCCCTCCCCCTGCTCCCACCTTACTAGTGTCCTTTCTGCTTCTCCTACCTGTTTCCCGTCTGCCTGGAGGGCAGAGCTGGCTCTTTCCCACTCTTTAGGGCCAGACTCATAGTGGATCCTCCAAGCCCACAAGGAGAGGAGGAGTGCCCCGCCCCGCTCCTCCCCCCACTCCGTGACTCTTTCAAGCCTCCTGGGAATTTCCTCCCTCCCCAGAGTCAACATGAGACATGATCATCGTGAGGTGGTATCTGTCAGGGTCACCTGGGCCTAAGGACCTTGAGGGAAGGGGTCCTAGCTGATCAGCTCCCACAACCAGTGCGTGGAATTACACCTGGCAGATAACCAGCACCACTAAATATCTGACACGTGACTGAAGCAGAGCACAGACCAGGCTAGCCAGGCGTGACCTGCTCTGGGGAGGGCTGGCCAGCTACGCAGCGCAGCGGGCATGCTTCTGCCCTACTCCCTGAGGGTGGGCTCAGTGTCCCTCTCCTCCCCCCACGGGGCCCAGGGAAGGCCGTTCTCTGAGGATTCACCCCACTTCTTTGGCAGATGACCTGTAACTGGATAGCGGGGAGCTGTGGGGAGCGCAGGACCCCCAGGACATCGGGGCATGCATTTCCTTACACCAACACTGTCCTGCCTCCTTTTCAACAAAAAGAACCCTGGCAGACCCCCAAGGGAAGAAGACTTCAGTTACTTTTATTATGTCATTTGGACGTGCATAAACAGAACGCTAGGTGTAAACGTGTGCTTGGAGCTCTTGTACAAGCGTGAAGCCGAAACAAAATTTAAAATTAACCACCAAGAACATGACAGCAGAGCACAGATGAATACGACAGGGTTCCTCTGTAATGTGGCAGCCATTGGCGACCCGCGGCCGACCAAATTTACGACAATGAACTACAATGAAAACCTCAGTTCTCGGCAGGGGCACTGGCCACGTTTCAAGTCTGCAGTAGTCATTTGTGCTAATGGGTATTTCCATGTCTTCATCTGCATATCACTTTGCTGCGGACTTGCTCTGTCACCTGGGGAGAAAGCACCCCTCACTTGAAGAGTCACCTGTCTACCTCCTCATTACCCCAGGTAGTGAGGGCAGTGGGACCCCACACTTCAGGAAGACAGCAGCATTTGGGAGTACTGGCACCACCAAAGTATGCACGAAAAAATACGTACACCATATTTGGAGGTTCTCCTGCAGGTGGCTTGGGCTTCCTAGACAGTTAGCACGGGCCTGGGGTACACCCGCTCAGAGACCTTTCGAAACACAGATTCTTCTAAGAGTGGTCAGCGACTCCCCGGACACGGGACAAAAGGGTTTGGATGCCTAGAATTGCATTCCAGGATCTTCAGGTCGAGGTCCGCTTACTTTCAGGACTCATCGCCCACCCAGGTTCCCATTCCCGGGAGCGATGCGAATAAAGGGCGCTGCTATCTTGGCTTATGTAGCCTTTGCTGGCGCATCACCTCTTCCAGGAAGCCTTCTTGGGTAGTGGTACAAGGTGCCTGAAGAAGAATTGTGGCAGAGAGGGAGAGGTTCTTCCCTGGGCTTCCTCGCCGCGGTCCTGTCCTGGGGGAATCGGAGGGCGCCGGCAGCTCGGGACCCGTGCTGCGCCCAGCACAAAGCGTCTAGGTCTGGGGTCCTGGCTGCACCAAGCCCTCCGAGTGTGCATGCGAGGGGGCGTGGTTGCCTCCCGGGCCGCGGGGCCGGGGGCGGAGCAGACGGGGGGCGGGGCCTACAGGGGGAGGTGTCTGGACGCCATATAAGTGGCGGAGCGGGGCGCGCTCCCGGACCGAAAGCGAGCGCGCAGCGGCGGCCACGGCCTCACGTATCCCAGTCCGGCCTCCCGCACCACTCGTCCCCGCGCGCCCGCTGCTTCCGCACCCCGTCGGCCGGCGTCTCAGCCCCCGGCCGCTCACCAGGTCCCCAGGCCCCGCGCCCCACTGCCCAGGACCGACCCGCGCCACACAGGCCGCCCGCCGCCCGCGCCGCCATGGGGGTGGAGGGCTGCACCAAGTGCATCAAATACCTGCTCTTCGTCTTCAATTTCGTCTTCTGGGTGAGCCCCGGCCGGAGGGGAGGCGGGGCGGGGGCACCCCAGAGCCCGCAGGCCGCGCGTCCCGCTAGGCCCCGCCAAGGGGTCACTGCCGGGCCGCCAAGTTGTGGGGCCACCTGTGCGCGCTGGGAGCGGGGTTGGGGGTCTTGGGCCGGCAGGCCACGGCAATGGGGGTCGTCTGGGGCCGTCGCGACCCCTGACGGCGGGGCCGGGGGCTGCGAGCCGGGTTTGGGGGCCTGTGGGCGTCAGGGCCCGGGTCCCCGCGGCCGGGCCGGGGCGTTTGGGGGCCTCAGGTCCGTCCCTGCTTGGTGATGGTGATAGGTGGGGTAGATGCAGGCTCCGGGCCGCATACTGGGGCTGCTCAGCCCCCTGGATGCTGTTTCTGGGACCACCCTGCCTCGCGGGGACTGAGGGGGGGGCTCGAGGGCGGGTCTCAGGGCGTCCCGCCCCCATGAGCTCATCCAGGCCACCGCCCCTGGATGGGCGACCAGGTTGGGGGGTGCACACTCTATCCGAGTCTTGGGTACTGGCCACCCCACTCTTGGCCCAGGCCAGCTCACCCCCCAGTCAGCTGTGGTCACCCTGGGACCGTTCTTGGGGTCTTGGACTGGGGCGAACAGACAGGAAGCACACTGGGCCGGGTGTGGCCTGTGTGCTGGCTTGCCTGCACCGTGGTGGCCCCCGTATGTGGGGCCAGATCCCCCTGCTCCTCACCCAGACCGAGATTCCAGCCTGGCCTGGCCCCCAGGGCGGTGGAGGCCTTGAGAGTGGGGCTGGGGCAGCCCCTCCCAGTTGGCACAGGGCAGGGGCCTGAAGACCTGGGTGTCCCTGAGCTCTGGGGGCCTGGGGCTGGCCTGGGACCTCCACTGTGGAAAGCACCCACAGGGTAGTCCTTTTGGGTGTTTCCTGACTTGGGTGTAAACTGCAGGTCAGTGACTGATGAAGTTTTGCTTTTGTTTCCATTTCCTGTCAGTGTTGGGACGGGGGAGGCGGTGGAAGGAGCCCCTCTCATGATGGCCATGTCCTCCTCCCTGGGCAGTGACTGGGACCCCTCCCAGGCTTCTCCATGGTGCTGCCACGCCTGGTTGCTCACCCCAAGTATGTGGGGTGGGAACATATGCTTTCCATCTGGACAGCCAGGACCCAGAGCGGTTCTCGGGCAGCAAGGGATTTGGGGTGGGAAGACAGGGACTGGACTGAACTCTAGCTGGGGGTAGAGTGGGGTGTCACATCGACCTAGGGGACCCCTGGTGGGGCCGCGGAGGCCACTGGTCTCTGCCCTGGGGGTGGGCCAAGCCTGGCCCCAGGCAGCCACTAGGGCCTTTGAGGGGTGGTGTCGTCCTGGATTTAGTGTTTGCCGGCTTTGGCCAGGCAAACATAGGGGTCAATGGGGCACCCAGATACCCCTCTGCTGAGCCTGGATATGGGGGCGAGGACCCTGGTAGGGTGGTAGAGGGTAGGCAGAGGAAGGGGACTTCTCCAGGAGTAGATTCTTTGTCTTTGGGCCTGGTGTCTGGGCTGTAAGTCCCTCCCACCTGCCCAGCTGGGGAGGTCTCCAGATCAGGCCCCTTGGAGCTGGCAGCTGGGCCAGTCTGGTAGTTTCCCAAGCAGCTGGGGTGGAGGCTCCACACGTCCCTTGGGGCTGTTCTTTATTGAGACTTAGGGAAATGTTTCCGAGGCCTCTCCCTTCCCTCCCACTTCCAGCTGAGCACTGAGAACTGTGTCTGCACCGTAGGTCTCCATGGTCCAGTCACCGTGGCCCCACCCACCTATGCTGGTTGACCCCCTCTGGTGAGGGGATGCAGAGCTGAGCCCTGTGGGAGCCCCTCTGTGCACCTGAGCCTGGTGCAGTGGGGTTGGGCCTGGGCAGAGTTTCCCTCCCACTGCTCTGGTCCTAGGCCCCAGCTTCTTCCCCTCTAAAGTGGGGTCCTCCGAATCCTATCTCCTGGTGTTGCTGGTCGATTGGCTCACAGGTAGGGCAGGAAATGGGTGTCGGGCCAGGTGGCCAGCAGGAAGCCTGCTCTCCTTGGCCCCGGTGGAGGCAGTGCCTTGGGGAAGGGTTTCAGGCCCCTACGTGGGGCTCCCAGCGCCCGACCTGACTCTCTAGCTGGGCACCCCGTCACAGTGCAGGAGTGGCTGCCAAGGCGGGAGCCGGGAAAAGAGGGTGACAATGGGTATGTGGACCAGGAAACTTGGTAAAGTTTCTTCTTGGAGAGTAAGTAGAAAGGCAAAGGCCCCAACCACGTGGGAGCAGGCCCGAAGGTGGCCTGGCGTGCTTCTCCAGGAAGGAGCTGGGTCACCCTGCATACCTGCTCCCCTGCCCTCCCAGTGCTGAGACCCTGGGACTCCCTAGCCAGCCAGGTATCAGGTTGGGAACTGGAGCTAGGCAGCATGGAACCCCTGCCCATCGGGGTGGGACGGGGGGCTTCCTGGCAGAGGGGGCCGGTACGGTACTTGAGACTCCTGCTGGGGCAGATGAGGGAGCACAGAGGCTCCCTCTGGTCACCGCACTGGACTTGGTGACCTGGGGCAGGAGGCTGGCCTGCATGCGCCCTGCTGCCCTCACCTGGGAAATGGGCATGATAATAACCCTCTCCTTGGGGGCTGGCCAGAGAGCCACTGGTCCTTGCTGGGAGAGGAGCAGAGCGTTCCCTGCCTGGGACTGGCTGCCCATCCGCCTAATGCAGTTGGTGGCTGCCTTCCAGAGGCAGGGTGGCCAGACCCGGCTGGGAACGAGGCTGATTAGAAGCATTGCTAACTGGCATTTAATTATCGCTTCCAGACAGCACATGACTGTCTATCTCTTAGCGGTTCTGTCGCCTTCCTTCCGGGAGGAGGGATGTGGCCCTGGCAGGCGCTAGGTGGGGGGCACAGGGGATTTCCTGTGCCCAGTTTCAGTGTGAGGGCGAGTGGGCTCCTCCTGGTGCCCCTGGACATCTGGCTGCCGAGCTTTAGAGAGACAGCCGTGGGGCTGGCCCATGCTGAGAAGAGGAAGTCTGAGGTCTGCCCCTGGGGTGGCAGTGAGGGGCATGGAGCTGGAACGAAAGGTGGGGTCCTGGGACCCTGAGCCTCTCTGCTCCCGTGATGACTTGGTGCCATCCCTGTGGGGTCCCCCACCCCTGCCAGCTCAGTTCTGTCTCCTGCAGTTGCATTCAGCCCCATCTCGATCTCATTATGACTTCCAAGTCCGGCAGGGGACGGATCAAAACCCATCCCCTCCCAAATACCCCCGGGCCTTCATTTCAGCGCCTGAAATCCCATGACAGGGGCGAAACTAGGTCATAAAATCAATAATGCTTAGAGTCCAGGAGCCCGTGGGAAGGGCAAACAGTCACCTTTGCACTGGTCTGGCATTTTGGAGAGGGCCCTGGGGTGGGGGTGGGGAGAAGCCCAGGGGCTCTCGTTCTGGCCCTGGGCCCCCAGGACCCAGGCCGGGCACTCAGCAAGGGCTGGGTGATTTTTAGCCCTGGAGGCATCACCTGCCTGCCCCATGGCTGGGACTCCTGGACAGAGACCCAGGCTCACCTGGGATTGGCTTCTGCACCCTTCTGAGTCGTCCCGCAGGATGTGGTTTGAGCCAGCATGCTTCTAGAAGTCTCTGGACTTCTCAGTGCTACACACACACACACACACACACTCGCTTTGTAATTTGGGACCCTTCTCTAGCCCCTCCTAATGGCAGAGCAGGTTTACACAAGACCACTTGGGGGCCTGCAGGTGGGCCCTCAGACGCTAGGGGAGTCCCTGCAGGTGGGCTGGGGCCATGCCCAAGGGGCTGGCAGTTGGCTCTCCCATCCTAGCTGGCTACCAGCTCTTGTGGCTGTGGGGGGCGCCTGGCGCAGGATGGTGAGGACGCTCTGGGCATGGGGGCTGAGAGCCCCGGTGTGGGGTCCTAATGGCAGGGAGGCCTGGGGAGCAGGGATCCGCCTTGCCCTCTTCCCTGAAGCTGTGCCCCTGCTTCTAACTCTGGGAGGTATCGGGGTGTGGTGGTGGTTGTCGAGAACGTGGAGGACGGGGAGCCAGTGGGTGGCCAGCTCACCCTGGCAGCCTGTGCTGCCCACAGGGCCCTTTTGTGTCGCCTGTCCTATACCCTGGTTGGCCCTGGGGAGATGTCTAACGGTGCCCCGTAACCTGTCTTACCTGTGCCGTCACCTGTGGTTGGCACTGTGGTTCTGTCCCATGGCTGACAGCCAGCTCCTGGTGGTGGGTGTGGAGACTCAGGCTGAGACACCCGGGCACAACTGGGGGAGCAGGGGTGAGGCCCCCACCTTCCTGGGTCTCCAGTCCTGGGGGCTGCGCAGCCTGAACCCCAGGGCTCCGTGCCAGTGGTCATACTGGTGGTCTCAGGTGCAGGGGCTTCCTCGGGGCAGCAGGTGTGGCAACTACTGACAACAGTGCCACCTGCCTGCCCAGGGTTCACAGCAGCCGCTCTGCTCCCCGCCCCAGGGGCTCAGCCCCCTACCCTCTGCGTGGACAGCCTATGATGTAGGCTGTCTAGATGGTGACAGTTCCAGATCATGAAGCAGCTGTCCACTGGGCCAGCAGGCACTGGGCTGGGGCCGTCTCCTTTGCCTACTTTGGGGCCATGCTGTTGTCAGGCTCACCAGGGTCATAAGGTCCCCAAGTGACCACATGAGGAAGTGCTGAGGGCAGACTGGAAACCAGAGTGGTTCACACGGCAGTGTGGCTCCAGGGAAGGTCGGTAGGCCATGCCTGGCGGGTGCTGCTGGCCGGGGACGCCCTGACCTGCTGCCGGGCCCCTCCACCCCTCTCTGGTCCCCTGCCTGAGACCACCCCCTCCCAGGCCCCTCCCCAGGGGGGTCAGCCCACCCAGGTCCTGGTCACTGTGTGTGACTCTCTGCACCCCTCAATGCCCTTCTCTGTCTGGCAGGTCCTTGGGACATCTGTGTCCACGTGCCCGTACCTCCAGGGACCAGTGGGGCAGGGAGGGGCTTCCCGCAGGACTGGGCTTTCTAGCCAGTGGCATGGGTTTGGGGTGGGGGAGCAGGCCACTTCCTGGCTTCCCTGTCTGGCGAGGGGGTGGCAGACTCAAGGTCTGGTCCTTGGGGTCCCAGGTCTGCTGTACTACGTACGCCCTGAGAGGTGGCAGGGTGTCCTCAGGAGCCTGCCCTCACGTCTTGGTGGAAAGTGGCACCTGTATTCTCCAGCCAGAGGGGCCCAGGAGGGCCCGTGTCCTCCCCCAGCTCCTCACACCTATTTTTAGATGCCTTGCCCAACGGCTTCCTGAGCTGGAGGGGCCACACAGGTTTCCGTTTCCTGGCTGAAGTGAGGGTCCCTGCTCTTCCCTCTGCACTTCCTTTATGCTTTGAGCTAGCGGCACCGCGGGCAGAGTTCTCAGCAGGCTCCTAGGGACAGCTACCCACCCCCCAGGAAGGCCTGCGGTGGGCCCTGTGTCACCCAGGGATGAGTTTGGTCCGTCCCTTCATGGCGGGTGGAGGCGAGGGTCAGCCTGCAGGGACCCAGGTCCCCCACCCAGCCCGACGGGCGGCACTGGGGCCTCCCTCTGCCCCCACCGACCCTCCCCATCCCATCCTAAAAGGGTCTTTGCTGCCCCTCTCCCCTCAGACCTATCCCAGTGTCTCCAGGGGCATTTCCTGCCATACGTCTGCATCTGGCCCTCACTGCCCTCCTGGGCACCGTCTCTAGGCGCTAGGACTCCCAGTTGCCGAGCTGGGCAGGCACTTGGTGCATTTTCCTGGCAAGTGTGTGCAGCACTCAAGGTGGTGGCTTAGGGTTAGGGTGCGGAGATGGCGCAGGGCTGAGGCCCCTTGGCGTGGCTGCCATCTGGCAGCCCTCCTGGGTCACAGTAGGGCCACGCTGTGAGAGACTGGGTGCTGGGATCTGGGCTGGACACCAGCTGCTGCTTGTGCACTCATGCATGAGTCACCCTTGCTGCCGTGGAATGCGTGGGCAGGACATTGGGTGACCATGGGCCCACTTGGTGGGGGTGGGGAGCGAAGGGGACACAGACTGCTGCCTTCCCTGTGGGTGGGGTTCTGTGTGCTGGCGGGGGTGGCTGGGTCCTGGCAGAGGGTGCCCACGCCTGTCCGGGGAGCACCCCTCCCCCACTGCCTCACAGCAGCGGCTTCTTGGAAACGCAGACGGGCCGGGCAGGAACCCAGCGTGCTTGGCTGCTCCTTAGCCAATGCCGTTAATTCTCAGAAAAGAAGAAAGAACCAGAAGCAGAACCCTCCGTTGTGAACACAGCGTACTGTGGAAGTCTCCAGCAAGGAGACCAGTTAGCCAGATCCGTCCTCAGGGCCCCCCCACAGCAGAGCATCTCGGTACAGGAGCAGCTGGCAGGGCGCTTCCGTCCTACCTGCCAGCTCGCAGGAGAGCTAGCTGTCTAGGGACCAGGAGGAAGGAGGACGCATCCCAGGGCTCCTGCTGCCCACGGCGACAGGCTGCCAGGGCCCGCTGTGTCCAGGGCAGCGTGTTCAGCGCTCCACAGCCCTCCGTTTCCTCGTTTCACAGATGAGGATATGGAGGCTCAAAGGCCCCGAAGTGGCTTGAGGTGACCCGGCCCAGTGCCACTGCTGTGTGCGTCCCACGAGCGATGGACTCTGGTGATGGATGTACGTGTGACCTCGGGTCTGTGAACACACACCTGCGTTTCCAGATGCTTGCTGCTGGCACTGCAGGCCTGGCCTGCCCAGAATGTCCCGCTGCCCTGCCCTGGTGGGCCGCTGCCACCGAGACAGCAGCCTGGGTCCTTTGGGACCCAGAAGAAACAAACATGCACCCCTAAGGCCTTGCTTCTTAGAAGTTCAGTGGGCATGGGTTTGGGAGAGGGGTTTTAAAGCAGCTTTACGTGACATCAACGCCATATATTTCAAACGTACACTTAAGTTTTGACATAAGTAGACACCTGTGAGACCACCGCCCTCAGGATGTCACCCCTAGAAGTGTCCTTGGGGGCCTTGTGAGCCCTCCTGCCCCCCCACCCCCATCCCTGGCAACCACTGGCCTGTTTGCTGTCACTGCACGTGCTTTGCATTTCTTAACTTTCATGTCTGTGGCACCGGAAGGTGTTGGTTCTTCCTGTTGGCTGTCACCCAGTTGGACTCTGGGGACTCAGCCACATGTGGCACCAAGAATTCCTCACTTGGCCTTGTCGGGGGGTTCCACTCACTCTCTGTACTGTGGTTGGCTTTGTCCATCTGTCCAGTCCCCAGCCGATGGACATCTGGAGTGTCCCTGTGGGGGGGCTCTTGCACAGAAAGCTGCGAGGAGCATGGGAGGACACATCTTTGTGTGGACACTGGATTCGGTCCCGTGGAGGGCACCTGGGGGGGCGGCCAGGGCAGCGGGGGTGTAGGTTAACTTCTAACCCCCTCCCCGCCCTGTTCTGAGGCTGCCCCTTCTCCCCCCGGCCCGCCCCCTGGGCAGCCTTGGTTGGTGGTGGTCTCAGGGTACCCCTCTCACGGGATCCGGGGTCTCCCTGGTTTACGTGCATTTCCCCGACAACCGATGGTGGTGAGCGTTTTTCCACGTGTGTGCTCACCGTCTGTGTCTCTTTGGTGAAGTATCTGTTCCCATCCTTTGTTCGGAAAGTTGGGCTGTTGGCTTATTTTGAGTTCTGCAAGTTCTTTATAAATTTGGATTTGCGTCCTTTCATAGCCACTGGCCCGCCCCAGTCTGAGGCTAGCCTTTTGAAGAGCAGGCTTCTTCCAGTTCTGTGGTGCTGTTTCGGGGCCCCCAGCCCTGCCCTCCTAGGTCCGTGGTGGGGTCATGGGCTGAGGTTTGGGCAGGGCAGGAGCACCCTGCCCTACAGATGCTCTCACCCCTCCCTCTGCTCGAGGTCCAGGAGGGAGGGGGCACTTCAGGGCAGGGCCAGCTTCTCGGTTTGCCCCCCGCCCCCAGAAGGTGAAGATGGGCTGGGGGCCATGGGGGCCGGTCCAGAGGAGTCGCCCCGAAAGCCCTGCCCCAGACAGCGGGGGTGATGTCTGCAGCCCCACCAGCAGCTCTTGGGGTAGGATAGCATTGCCTCATTTCTCTTGGGACCATGTGTCCCCAGACAGGCTTGTCCCCTCAGCTCCTGTGGTGAGGAGGCTGCACAGGGAAGGTGAGGGTGGTCCCAGCCCAGCCAGCTGCCGTTCCACACTGGGGTCCCCTCTACCGTAGCTGGGGACACTGAGGCCCCATCTCTGTGACTATAGATGGAGACTCTGGACGGGCTCCCCGCCCCTCCCCCCGTCCTGGACCATCTCACAAAGCTGTCTCTGGACGACAGTTTCAAAACAGAATAAGTGACAGTTTCGAGCCAGAGTTACTACGGCAACCTTCAGGCTCACTGCAGATGGCAGCCAGCTCAGAGGAGCGGGGCTCTGGTGTGCCCGCCCTGCCCCCACCCTCTCAGCTTCCCCCTTCACACATCCATGGGCCCTCCAGCCCTCTAGTGGGTGTGACAGGCACCAGAGAGTGGGGACAGGTTGCTAGGAGCCTGGGACCCTGAATGTCCTGGGAGGGGACCTTGGCCAGCAGGTACACTTGGAGAGCCATCAGAGCTTGGCCCTCCTTGGGATGGGGGGAGTCGGGTGCAGCCCCTCCCCTGCCAGGCTTGGAAACTGAGTTGAACTTTGGGAGGAGGGGGCTGTGCCAGTCGAGGGCACAGGGTGCCAGGTCCTCTAGGGGGAGGTGCCCACAGCATCCCCTTGGGGGTGGGAGCCCAGCTGCTGCTGGGTGCCAGTGGTCCCCACCAGCCAAGCCTAAGGGTCCCAGGGGTGGGGGTGCAATCCCCAGCTCCTACCCCCTCACTGTTGCCCTAGTGTTACCTGCCTGGGAGTCCCCAGGACTGATCAGGGCTTTCCTTGGGGTGGCCCATGGTGCTGGGGCCTCCAGTGTCACACTGGATGGAGCATGTTCCCCCATCACCCTCCTGGGCCCTGATCCCTGGCCAGGGCCTTGGGGAAGGTGCTGGGCTGGTCAGCTGGTTTTCTCAGGGTCCGTTTTTTGGTTTCTCTTCTCCTTTGGTCATGTAGCTGTGGGAGTGGGTGGGGTTCTCCGTGCTGCTGTGGGAAGGCCTTGGCTGCCAGCATGTGGACGGCAGAGGCAGAGGGGACCGGGGCGCGGACGGCAGCTGGGTGCTTGACTGGGTTGGTCAGTTGCTCAGGGAGTCGTAGGCCTGGCTGGGCCTGGTCTCTGGGCTCATCCTCAAGGACAGACCCAGGCCCGCCCGGTGGCTCAGGTGGTTGGAGCACCATGCTCCTAATGCCGAGGTTGCCGGTCCGATTCCCACATGGGCCAGTGAGCTGCACCCTCTACAGCTAAGATTGTGAACAACTGCTCTCCCTGGAGCTGGGCTGCTGTGAGCTGTAGCTGGCTGCTGTGTGCTGCTGTGGGCTACCGTGTGCTAGTGTGAGTGGCCGGCAGCCATCATGTGAGTGGCCGACAGCTGCCGACCGACGACAGCGACCGACTGCCCCAGCCAGGGAGCTGTGTCCTACACAACTAGACTGAGAAACAATGGCTTGAACTGGAGGGGGGTGGGGGAGGTGGAAGAAGGGGAAGAAGAAAAAACAAGGACAGACCCACTTGCCACTGAGTCTTGTGCTCGCAGAAGGGTGAGTCCATTGAGGGCGCCCGGCAGGCACTCTGTCCCGCCCGACTGCTCAGGGCAGCCTCCCCTCCAGCCTCCCTAGAGAGCACAGCAGCTTCCTTCCTCTGGCAGCAGCTTCCCTTCCCAGAGCTGACTTAGATCATCCCACGCCGCGGCCGCCGCCCTCACCCCTCTGCTTCCTGGATGCCAACAGCCCCACCAGGGCCCCGGGGGCGTCAAATCCCCACCCCTCTCCTGGCAGCAAAGACTTGGAGCCCCCTCCACGGGGTTCCCACACAAGCCCAGGACTATGGGCAGCACCACCACCCACAGGCGGGCCCAGTGTCCCTGGGGTGCTTGGGGTCTTGCGTGGCCTCTGGCCAGATTTAGCAAGTATAAACAGGACATCCAGTTATGATCTTCAGATAAACAAGTACACTTGGCATAAGTATGCCCCGTGCCCTGTTTGGACACACTTGTACTAAAGTGTTCATTGTGCGTCTGAAATGCAGACTTAACTAGCCATCCTGCATCTGAGGTGGCTTGTCCTGCAGTCTCGCTGCAGTGGTGCTGGTGGGAGGGTCAGGTCTGGCAATGGGGTCCCTGTGGGCAAGAGGGTCCCTGATACCCAGGCCTTCCTGGGGCAGGCAGGGGACATCAGGAGCCAGTGGGTGTCCCAGACCCCAGCGGTGGCTGAGTGGAGCCCACAAGGGTGGCCCTTGGACCACTGACGTGGCCCCACCTCTCAGGTGTTCAGTGTGGTCCATTTCACGTGCCTGCTCTTTCCCCAGCTGGCCGGAGGTGTGATCCTGGGTGTGGCCCTGTGGCTGCGCCATGACCCACAGACCACCAGCCTCCTCTACCTGGAGCTCGGAGACAGGCCTGCACCCAACACCTTCTATGTCGGTGAGTGTGTGGCACGGGCCGACGACCTCGCCAGCCCATCAAGGTATCTGACCAGAAACAGTGAGGCAGCAGACTGGCAGTCAGGAAGGGCTTCCAGGAGGAGGCAGGGCCTGAGCGGGCTTGCTGTGCACTGGGGTAGGGAGGAGACCAGCAGGAAGGGCTCCTTGTGCACGAGGGTGAGTCTGTGGGGTCAGGTCAGCTTGGGATCTTGAGGGCCTGGGTGAGGCGTTGGGGCCTGAGTCCCCCCCACATCCTCCAGTGGTCCAGTGCCTGGCTCTGGGGGCCTAGCCAGGGTGAGAGGGTGAGAGTGCAGCAGCTGGTTGGGGGCGGGGGGCTGTGCCACATGGTAGGTATTTTGGGGGAGGCTAAAAGGGAAGGGGTGGGGCTGGATGCCTGGACAACCCAGGCACTAGCAGCTGAGCCTGGGGATGGAGACTCAGGCCCTAGGAGGGAGGGTGGGGCTGGAGTGACTCAGGCCGTCCGCAGCCACACCTTCCCGCCTTAGGAAGCTGCCTCTCCTGCAGAGCACCAGCTGCAGCCCCCGGCGTCTGTCAGGCTGGGGGACTGGGCCACCCACCCGCCCCAGGGGCCGGGTGACCTAGGAGGAGGCCGGCTGTGTAGAGCAGACCTCTCAGTGGCCCCAGCCAGCAGGAGGCAGGCCTGGCGCTCGTGGGGCCCAGGAAGTGCTGAGATGCTTGTCCTGTCATGGCATGGCCCCTGGTCCCGCTCCTCTCGTCTGTGTCCCCACAGGCCTGTGTAGCAGGGCAGGGAGTGTGTCTGCACCCTCATGGCTCAGGGCTCACGGCTGGGCCACCCTGTGGCCTGTTGCAAGGCCTGTGTCCTCTGTGGGACCTGGAAGAGGTCTGTGCCCCTCCCAGCTGCCACCCGGGACCGCTCACACTTGTGATACACGCTCAGCTGCTGAGGTGGGATGGCCCCGTGCACTCACCATCCCACGCAGGGAACATGGAGTCGTGAGGGGCGGTGCCAGTCCATTTCCTGCCCACAGTCCTCTCTAGGCCCGAGGCGGAGAGAGCTGGGTTCCAGGGGGATGGGCAGTGGCTCTGGCAGTGGTTTCCCCGGGGCAGTGGGTTCCCAGCCCCACCTCCCCCCAGGCTGTGGAGCCCCTCACAGGTTGGGTCTCAGGAAGAGCGGGTGAGCCTACCACCCCGAGAATGCATGTGGGCACCGCAGATCTGAGGAGTCTGAGGACCCTCAAGGGGTGTTTGTCTCCTTTGGGGCCCCCAAAGGCCTCTCTTCACCCCACCCCACCCCAGTCCAGGCAGCAGCGGGCAGGTGTGACACAGCTTGACGCTGTCCTGTCCAGGTATAGGAGGCCTTTGCCGCCCTCCCATCCATGTCCACTTTCCAGGGCCTGGGGTGAGGGGCTTTGCTGGTGGCAGAGCTGAACCAGCCCTGGGACAGGCCATCTGGGATGGGGTCCCTCTCCTGGGACAAGACCACCAAGCCTCATGGTCGAGGCATGGCTCACCTGCTTCAGGACAGGGCCAGGCTGGGGTGGGGGGGCAAGAGCGGGGCCACAGGACACAGGCTGGGGTCGGGGCTGCCGCGGAGGGGCGGGGGCAGCACGTAGGGGTCTGCGGCCGCTCTCACCCTTGGCAGGATGGAGGCCTGGCACCGGCTTCCCCTCTGTTCTGCTTGACCACCTGGCAGGTGGGCTGGGGGCAGGGCCTATAGCCCATGGTGGGTGGGGGCCGCTCAGAGCCCCTCTGGCCACCAAGTCCCTGCACATCCAGGACTGGCCTTGATGTGGGCTGAGCTTGCCCAGGAGGCGGGGAGGGGGGGGTGCAGACATGGGCCCTCACAAGGGTTCTTTGTGCGACGCCCGGCCATGCGGGCGGGTTAGCTCACTCAGTACTGGGCAACCCTGCAGGCCCTGGTGGGTCCCCGACCTCCTTTGCCAGATCCAGGCACACGGCAGAGGTACTAGCGGGAGGTCTGGGGCTGGGTCTAAGGTGCTGTGGGTCAGGCACCCGCTCCTGGGTCTTCTGGCCCCCCACGGCCCTCCACAGCCCTGAACGCCGAGATCCCCCTCCCAGGCACCCTGCAGTGTCTCGCTGACTCTCATGTAGTGACGTGGGATGGGAGCCCTGGGTCCTACCTCATCTCTCGATGGGGTGTCAGAGTCTGAGGGGAGAGAACCGGGCGTGAGGGTGCTGTGCCCTGAGGGCAGCTGTAGCAGGAGGCACCCCTGTGGCCAGGTCCACTCAGTACCGCCCGGAGGCTTTGTCTGGCCTGGGCCTTTCCTGGACCCTAGGCTCCCTCTCCCAGGTTGGCCAGGCAGTGGACGATGGGCCCTGGGCAGTGTAGGCTGAGAGCTATAGTCCCAGCTCTGGAGAGGGCTGGGGCTGCTGCGCTGTTGCTGTAGCCTGTGGGACGGCCCGGGTCTGCTGGAAGGACCGGGTGTGGGAGGTCCCTACAGGTGGGCTGTGGCCACCAGGAACAGCGCATGGCCAGGCCAGAGGCCTCGTGGGCGCCCGGCACCCCTTCCTGCCCCCTCAGGAACGTGAGCCCAGCCTGGTGGGCATCTGGGCAGCTGACCCGCGTGCCCTCCTTGAGCCGTGCCTGCCACCCTGCCCCCACATACCCCATCCTGTCAGTAGGGCCTGGCCACCCAGCCTCGAGGCCACCTTGTCCAGTGGGCTCCAGTCCCCAGGGCCAGGGCTTCAGGAGCCGTTTCAAGCCCACCCCTCCAGCCCGAGGAGCCACACAGCAGCCAGATTTGACCCCCTGCCCAGGAAGGGGGGCCACTGAAATGGGCACTGCATGCTGCCCGCAGGGGGGTACAGCAGAAGGTGCCACGTGATCCCTGGGCTGCCCCCCTCCACTCACCCCACAGGCCAACGGCTGGGCCCTCTGTACCAAGGCACCAAGAAGCAGGTGGTCCTTCTCGGCCACCAAGTCCTGGAGGCTTGTGGGAACCAGAGTGGTGCAGGTTGTAGGGTGTCACACAGGGAAAGACGGTCCCCATAAAGCTCTGATTCCCTGAGCTCTCTGAGCACTTACCAGAGTGACATTCAGTGCCTAGAAGAGGAAACTGAGGCACAGGGGCACTCATTGGCTGGCCAGGCCGCGGCACCCCCGCTGCTCCTCCCCAAGGCCTCAGGTGTCTGGCCTCCGCGTTCGGCGTCCTGGGCACATGGCCAGGGAGGAGGTGTGGGGTGGTGGGCTCTCGGGCGATGTCAGGGCACGGGGTGTCCTCCATTGTCTCCAGGCCGGTGGGCACTGAGGCCCCCTCTCCCCCTCCCAGGTATCTACATCCTTATTGCTGTGGGTGCCGTGATGATGTTCGTCGGGTTCCTGGGCTGCTACGGGGCCATCCAGGAGTCCCAGTGCTTGCTGGGGACGGTAGGTCCTGGGCTGGGGTGGGGAGCTGTGTCCAGCTTGCTGAGTGGGTGGGCGACCGCAGCAGGGCCAAAGCCAGCGGGCAGGACCAGGACCTCCGGTGGAGGCATCGTGGCCTTACCCAGGGCGAGCCTCTGATGTGGGCCCCGGCGCCTCACCGTGCCAGTGTGGCCCTGGAGGAGGGTCAGGTGGCCTGGGGACCTCCCCCTGAATGCCGGCTCTCTCCCTCTTCGGCTCTTACATACTGACGCGGTTGATCGCCGGTATGTCCAGTTTCTGAGTCCTAAGTTCCAAAGTTGCTTTTTTTCTTTCTTAAAAAAGCTACAAATGAAATAGGGAGTGAGTCCCAGCCCCACAGCCAGCCTTAGGTGTCCCTGGGGAGGTCCCGTGCTGACGGGAGGCTGAGGCCTGTGGCATTCAGGGCCTGGCCGGTCCGAGAGGCGGACTGTGGGAGCCTCTGTCACTGTCTCCAGTGGGGGAAACTGAGGCACACCCTGGTCAGCTGCTTCCTGTGCGGCAAAGGAGAAGGGGTGAGGGGGGGGCACTGGGGCTGTGCCATCTGTGCCTTCCTGACCTTGTCCTCCCTCGCCGTGGCCCGTCCTACAGTCTGGTCTCGTGTGGATGAGGACGTCAGGCCGTTAGACTGTGTGCCTCTCGGCTCTGTGCGGCTCATCCCGCTCGGGATGTGGGTGGGTGGGTACCACCAACTGCCCCCACATACCGCGGGTCCCTGGGAAGTCGAGCCCCCAGCTGCCCCACTGGTCTGGGGTCCCCGTAGGCTGGGTTGTGTCTGGCCTGCTCTGACCCCCACCCTTCTCTGCCCTCCGCCCTGGGCCCTGTGTGGCCTTCCCAGTTCTTCACCTGCCTGGTGATCCTGTTTGCCTGTGAAGTGGCTGCTGGTATCTGGGGCTTTGTCAACAAGGACCAGGTGAGCCTGGGTCCACTGGAGGGCCAGTCCCAGCTTGGAGGGGACGGAGGCGCCCTCGCTGCTCAGTGTGGGGGACGGGTCAGACTGTGGGGTGCTCTTTGGGGCTCCTCCTGGGGCCAGCCTGGTTAAGAAGGCTGCAGAGGGCTTTCTGGAGGAGATGGCCTGGGGGCTGAGCTGGGGGTGGGGGCTGGGCCTGTCCCCCGGGGCTGGCCCTCGCTGAGTGTGACCACATCTGTTCCCAGATTGCTAAGGACGTGAAGCAGTTCTATGACCAGGCCTTGCAGCAGGCCGTGCTGGACGACGACGCCAACAATGCCAAGACGGTGGTGAAGACCTTCCACGAGACGGTGCGCGGGCCGCGGGGGCGGGGGCAGCGAGAGGCGGGGCTGGGGCAGCGGGAGGCGGGGCTGCAGAGGTGGGCGGCAGCGGGAGCCGGGCTGGTGCTGAGTCTGGCCTCCGCGCACACCTGGGGAGCAGGAGGAGGCACTGGGGACTGGCAGCTCTGCTCTCAAGGGCCGGGGGGCTTCCTGTGCAAACCCTGGGGGGGCTTCTCTGGGACCTGTGGGTCCTTGTGGGAACCAGATAGACCAGGCCAGTGGGAGTGCAGCACGGCTGAGCGGGAGGGAGGGAAGGAGGGGCCTTCCCGAGGGGACATCCCAGCCCCCACCCCCCACGACAGAATGGGGAAGCCTTCGAGATGCATGTCCCTGGCCAACTCCCCACACATGCGTGGGGCTGACTGTGGGCACCCGGGGTCTCTGTAGCTCAGCTGCTGCGGCTCCAACACCCTGCTCTCACTGGCCACGTCTCTGTTCAAGAACAATCTGTGTCCCTCGGACAGCAACTTCATGAGCAACGTGTTTAAGGTGTGTGGCAGTGGGTGGGGCGGGGCACCCCAGGTGGGCCGGCCTGCTGTTCCCCACTTCTCCACGTCCCTGCTCCCTGCGGGTGGGTGGGCTGCCCAGGGGCACCACCATGGTCAGGAACATGGCCACCGTGGGTGGTGCTGTTTTCTGAGTCGGGTGCTCTGCCTGGGGCCTGTGTTCTGCTGATGGCCCACAGGGAAAGTGAGTCTGCGGGTTTCCTGATGGGGGCGTCTCCATGTCCGGCAGCGAGTGGGTGTGGAGGGTGACCCCTTGGTCAGCATCCATCCTTGTGATGCTGAGAGATCTCTGAGGAGAAGAGGGTGCACATAGCACATTTGTTTTAAACTGGATGTAAGATAAAACCCAGCAGAGACCGGGCCCTGTTCACGCCTCTTCTGAGGGCAGCCAGGGCTGTGCCCCTCCGTGCTCTTTCTGCAATGACCCCAGGCTGCTGCATTGCGGGGAGCGCGAGGACCAGCACCCCTGACCGCCCGCTGGCCCTCCCCCACAGAAAGACTGCCACCAGAAGATCGATGAGCTCTTCTCGGGGAAGCTGTACCTCATTGGCATTGCGGCCATTGTGGTCGCTGTGATCATGGTGAGCAGGGGCAGTCGGCCATCTACTCAGGCCCCACGGGTCTCTGGGTGCCGGCTGGGTACTGACGGGGTCTCTGGGTACTGACTATCTCCGGGTACTGACCGAGTCTCCGAGTACTGACATGGTCTCCAGGTACTGACTGGGTCTCCGGGTGCTGACTGGGTCTCTGGGTGCTGACTGGGTCTCTGGGTGCTGACTGGGTCTCTGGGTACTGACTATCTCCGGGTACTGACCGAGTCTCCGAGTACTGACATGGTCTCCAGGTACTGACTGGGTCTCCGGGTGCTGACTGGGTCTCTGGGTGCTGACTGGGTCTCCGGGTGCTGACTGGGTCTCTGGGTGCTGACCGTGCCGCCTCCCACAGATCTTCGAGATGATCCTCAGCATGGTGCTCTGCTGTGGCATCCGGAACAGCCCCGTGTACTGAGGCTCCACCGCTCTGCCCGGCGGGACCCCTGCGGTGCCCCCAGAGCGACCTGGACACTTTGAGGAGGGTATATAACCGCCTGTGTACATAACTTTTCTGGTATTACTCTACTGCACTTATTAGTCCTTTTACTTTTGAGGTTTTGTTTTTGTCCTGAAGTTCCCTGTTACCTTTTGGGGCTGACGTCACCTGTTCGTGGCGTGTGAGTGGGCCTTGTGACTGCAGGACAATGGCCCCCTCTGCTTCTGAGGCCTCTTGGGGACTCCGCCTACTCAAACAGGCCTCTCCAGGGGGCCGAGGGGGCCCCCCCACTCCAGCTGTGCCCTCCCTCCCACCCACCTGTCCCCATGGGTTGCACGGCTCACGCCTTTTTTAATCCATGTTCCTCTCCTGCCACGTGTCTCTAGAGCTGGGTCTATGAGTGGCCTTATACTTTCAATGCATCTGTCCTTTCTAACACATCACCTACGATTGTAATTACATCTTGAAATTCATTCAATAAAGAAGGAAAAACCAGGCATGCTAACAAACTGTCCAGCCCCTTCCTGTGCCCACAGCATCTGTCCCAGGGGTGGCCCAAGGGACAGAGGACCCTCGCACAGGTGGGGCTCAGCTCTGGGACCTTGCCGGGCCCAGGTATGCTGCCCACCTTGTTGGGGTGTCCGGGGAGCACTCCAGGTGGCGAGTGCCCCTTTGTTGGGCCCTGTGCCACCTACAGAAACCTCCACCCAACCTCACTCCCACGTCTCCTTATGCATTGCTGCCAGGAGGGGGCAGGACGGGAGGGGCGGCCAGGGAATGTGGTGTAGGGCATGCTTGAGGCGGGGGAGCTGCACGAATCCCCTTCTTCCTGAGGGACAGCTCTGTAGAGGACAGATGCACTGCTCCCGCCCGAGTGTCTGAGGGGCCTCTCCTTGCCCATTGAGAAGCTGGGTGGCTGTGGCCAAGTGGCACCCTGCAGGGGCTGGAGGGGAACGTCTCAGCCACACCTGGGGGGGGGGGGGCACCTGGCCCACCACAGCTGTTCTTCCCATAGGGCGTAATTCCAGGACTTTTTCCAAGTTGTTGTCCTTTCAGCCTTAGTTGTGGAGGGCGCAGCTCAGCTCCAGGTCCAGTTGCCGTTGCTAGTTGCAGGGGCACAGCCCACCATCCCTTGCAGGAGTCAATCGGCAACCTTGTGGTTGAGAGCCCACTGGCCCATGTGGGAAGCGAACCGGCAGCCTTCGGAGTTAGGAGCTCTAACCGCCTGAGCCACAGGGCCGGCCCTGACCTGTGTGTACTTTAAATTGACCCCTTGAGGCCACGAGGGCCTGGCTGGGGATTCATGGGAAGGGCTTCCTGTGGCCTTGGGGGCTGATTTTAGAAACTAACCCCAGCCCTGCTGCACCGAGGGTGGGGTGTCGTGGGGTCTCAGGCTGCCCCTCCACCGCTTGTGCTAGGGCAGCTTGGTTGGGAGGAGGATGCCCACGGTGCCCCCCCTCTCCACTTGCCCCTATGCGCAAGGCCCCGGGGACATCCTAGCCAAGGGCTGGATGTCACCTGCAAACTGGTTCCACCACAAAACTAGCGCTCGGGGTGGACTGGACCGCCAGTTCCCATGAGGCCACGGGGACGCAATGGGGTCTCAGGAATGAGGTGTCCCGAGGTTGCACGGAAAAGCAGGCTGGCTCTTCCTTGGTTTCCTGGGCCAGGCGGCCGGGCCTGGGCGAGGGACCGCGGTCCAGCAGTCCAGCCGCTGGGGCTGCGGCGCCTCGACCTTGTGGGGCATGAAGCGGCCCAAGAGGGAAAGGGAGCAGGGACACTTGGCCTGACCAGGGGAGACCGGACCTGTCCTCCACTTCCCGGCAGCAGTGACCAGTCTGGCCATCGGCCGGCGGGGCCAGGTCGCCACTCCCAAGTGGCCTGTCCCGGGCTGCCCTCCGGCCCTAACACACGCGGAGGTTGGGATGAGCGCTCAACCTGCGGTGCGCCCGTCTCGCAGAACCAGAGGGGCGCGGCCGGCCGCTTCCGGCCAGGGCCGGAAGTGCCCGCGAACGGCGCCGCGCACGCCGCGCACTATGACGTACTTCCGGTTTGAGGGACTTCTCACCATGGCTTCCGGCTGTGGGCGATGGGACGACGGGAACGGCGCTGACCGTTAGCACGCGTGTATTCTGGGAGTCGCAGTCCTGCTTCTCCCTCCGCCCCCTTCCCCCGCCCGCCTCCTCTCAGTCGGTTCCGGGCTCTTCGCGAAAGAGCGCCGCCATTTCCGGGGAGTGGAGGCTGCGAAGAGAGCGCATGCGCAAGGACTACAAGTCCCGACAGGCCTCGGGAGTAGCGGCCCAGTACTTTGTAGGAGATGTAGTTTTTCTTGGGCGGAAGCCGCGGCACTCTGCCGGCAGAGTACTCAATTTCCCATAGGGCCGAGCGCGGCGCAAGATGGAGGCGATCGGGCCACAGTGAGCCGGTAGGTTGGTGGTGAGGGGATGGCGGCACAGGCCAGTCGGGCCTCGGGGAGGCCTCTGTGCGCAGCCTACTGCCCCGACCCCGGGGACCCCCGTGCCTCGAGGCCTGGTCCTTGGGACCCCGAGACTCGTGCGGTCCCCGAGACCCAGGCCCCGACAGGGAGAGCCTGGTGGGCAGGCGGCGAGGCTCTGCGCAGACAGTGCAGAAAGTGAAGACTCTGCCTCCAAGGAGGGAGGGAGAAGCGGTGGTCCCACTTCCTGGGCCTTGGCCTGCCTAGACCCCGGCCCTCTGAGACCCCTGCCCGAGACCCGCCGCCTCCACCCCGACTCAGCTCTGCGGGCCACGGAGCTCACGACGTTCCCGGAGAACTCGGAAGAATCCGATGCCCGATTCCTTCCCCTGGGGGCTCGATCTCCCCGTCCCGTCCCCCCCGAGTGTCCCACTGATTCTGCTGCTGCTTGTCGTCGCGGGAGCGTCCCCAGCGGCGCCGCGGATAGCAGTGCGAGTTTGGGAACAGGAGTCGCCTGGAGCGCCAGCCCTGCCCCCTGCACACGGTGTGGCAGGCAGGTTGTCGCCCTCGCTGGCCCTGCCGGCGCGCCACAGACACTGCGGGGCCTGCGCTGCAGCCCCTGCGCTCTCCTGGAGGCATTCCTTCATTTTGGGAGTCGTGCCCCAGAGGAATGGAGATCTCGCCTTTGTTTGACCCGGGACAGGGCCCTCAGAGCCCCTCCTGGCCTGTTCCTCGGTGGGTGCATCAGCGATGAGTCCCCCCCACCCCCGGGGGCGAGGGAGGCTTGGTGCAGGGGAAGGAGGTGGTGAATGGATGGCTGAGAGCAGGGCGGAAGGGTGAGGCCGGGCTGACATCGGGGCCTGGAGACACAGGCTGCAACCTGACTGGCCACACGTGGCCACGAAATGGGTGTCAGCAGCGCTTCTCTGCTCAGCTGGGGAGGAAGCTGGGGGTGTGTGGAGGGTTGCAGGAGAAATGCCCCCCGAAGGTGCTCCAAGGGCTGCAGCGGCGGCTTGCCTCTGCCCAGCATGGCTGTGCCTGGTGATCACAGACACTCTAGTTCCCTGAGAGCTTGACCCTCAGGTGCCAAGGACTTGGCTGCAGAGCCCTCGGGAACTCCAGGGCGTCTCCCGGCAAACAGGACAAACCTCCCCACATGCCAGGCGGGTGCCACGCGCCATGTGAGCAGTTTATAAGTGGTTGCACTCAGTTGAGAGTGGTAGTGTTGAGCAGGGGCCGCCCATGGCCCTGGGTTGGAGCCCTGACCGGCTGCTCACCTTCCACCAGCAGTTCTCTGAGTCGCTCGAGTTAGACTCCACTTGAGAGGATTGTTGGGACTGAATGAGGTGACATGTCAAAAAGACCTGCTCCCTGGCCTGGCCTGTGTGGGCTCTGCAGACCCAGGCCCACTTCTGGGTCATGGCACCTTCCTCCCCCTCATGTTCACTTTCTGGGCTGATGGTTGGCTCTCCCTTCTCTCCCTCTCAGCTGCGGTTGAACAGCTGAACAGATCTGTGCCTGGAGACCTGGGCGGAGGCCACATCCACGCCTTTGCCACCTCTGCCAGCGGCTCCGTTCACCAGCACCCGCAGACCGGGAAGGTGAGGAGGGCGTTCGGGGGTGGGGAGAGGGATCCGGGGCAGTGGGTCTGCAGGCGAAATGTGTTTTAAACCCTTGGTGTCCTCAGAAACCAACTTCATGGGCTGTTTTGGTCCAGGTGTGGTGTGGCCCAGGACACATGGCTGAGGCGGGGACTGGCGAGCCTTCCCCTGGCTTGGAGGTCGAGCAGGGCACCGAGTATGATGACGCCCTGCCTTCCGATACCATCTCCCTCAGCGACTCGGACTCTGACCTCAGCCTGCCTGGCAGTGCTGGGCTGGAAGCTCTGTCCCCAGAGGGGCTGCCTGGGGAGGCCCTGGGGGACTCAGGCCCCGACGAGCCCCCCTCGCCCCCCAGGGGCCTCCCCACAGCCGCAGTGCAGCCGTTCCACCTGAGAGGCATGAGCTCCACCTTCTCCCAGCGCAGCCACAGTATCTTTGACTGCCTGGAGGGGGCCGCCGGGCGGGCCCCCCCCTCTGTGGTCCACACTGCCTTAGGGGACCGTGGGGGCTTCAAGCAGCCCCTGGCGCCCTCAAGCCAGCCTCCAGCAGAGGGCCCAGGCAGGGCCAGTCAGAGCCCTGTTCCCCGGAGGGCGCCCCCCGTTCCCGACTATGTGGCCCACCCTGAGCGCTGGACTAAGTACAGCCTGGAAGACGTGGCCGAGGCCAGCGAGCACAGCAATCAGGCTGCCGCCCTGGCCTTCCTGGGCTCCCGGAGCCTGGCCGCCCCCGGCGACTACGTGCCCTCCTTCAACCAGGACCCCTCCAGCTGTGGGGAGGGCAGAGTTGTCTTCACCAAACCAGCCCGCACCGGCGAGGCCAGACCAGAGAGGAAGCGGGGTCTGAGAAAGGCAGGGGGGCCTGTGGAGCTGGCCCACCTGGCCAGGCCCGGGAGCCCAGAGGCCGAGGAGTGGAGCAGCCCGCATGGGGGCCTGCAGGAGGTGGGCACGCCCGAGGAGGACACCCACACCGGGTCCGCAGCGGGCCCCCCAGGGGTGGACACTGTTGGGTTCCACGGCAGCAGGAAGCGCAGTAGGGACCACTTCCGGAACAAGAGCAGCAGCTCTGAGGTCCCTGGTGCTGAGGGGGCTGAGGGCTGACCCGAGAGCCTGCCCTGGACTTGAGGAGCCCCAGCCCCTTGGGAAGGGAGCCGGTGGGCTGCCTGCCAGTGGGCTGCCTGTCGGTGGCGCCAGTGGCCCTGGCTGGGGCTCAGGCAGTGGTCTCGAGCAGAGACCTTGCTTGCCACCAATGGGCCCCCTGGGTGCCCGTGGGGAACAGTAAAGCTTTTGGGTATTCCTCAGGCTCCGTGTCTCTTTGTAGACCCCACCTCCCCAGGACCCGTTGGCTGCGACCTTCTCTGCTCTGCCCGGTCACCCGTTCCCACACTTGGGCCTACCCGACGGTGTCGGTCGGGGGCTCGGAGAGGTTTTAAAGCTCTGCTTGCACCCCTCGGTGGCAGAGCTTCCCACAGGGACTGAGGTCACCCCTGGCTTCAGTCCAGAGCGGAGGAGAAGGCCCCGGCTCTTCCAGGGACAGGCTTGCAGCCTCCATGTCCAGTCTGTGCCCCAGAAACCTGTGGACCACGGGGCTGGGGCGAGGGTGGCTGATGAAGTCGGTCTGAGTGGCTGGACTTTGAGCGCAGGTGCGGGCAGGGAGCAGGTGTCCTCCGCAGCCCTGGCCAAGTTGCCCCTCAGCTCTGTCCCGCTCAGGCCATGTGTCCTGGGACCACGCTGCTAGGGCTGCTGAGTTTTGTGCAGGGGCATTGTGGGTGCAGCGAGCCCAAGAGCAGAGGAAACGGGTCCCCCTCGGTGCTGGCGAGGCAGCAGGGAGCAGGCACAACTCTCCTGTGACGGGGCGGGGGCGGAGGGGAGCCACCAGCCTGCAGTGCTGCCCCTACCCTTGGGCTCTGGGCCCCCACGGAAGGAGGGGCTTCCCTGGGTGGCCACTCAGCCCAGCTGGGAAGCATGCGTGCCTGGGCCGCTGTCCCACCCCATGTGCTTCACTGACTTGGTGCCCTTAGTGCCTCCCGGCCACCCCGGGTCCACTCTGATCTGCCTGGGGCTGCAGCCCAAGTGTGGGCGTGTTCCCCAGGCTCCACCTAAGAGCGATTGGGGGGCTGCTGCCCTGGCTGGACACGGCCCAGCACTCAGTTGGCGGGTGCGGGCGGGAGCCCCCGCATGCGAGGAACCCCGGCCCCAGGTCGTCAGAGGCAGAAATTCACCAGCAGCATTTTGAAACCAGATTAGTCTCTTAGATCACACAGGTTGGGTAGGAGCCGGGTGCGGCCCGTGAGGCTGCCTCCCACCTGACGGGGGCTGGTCTGCAGGCGCTGAGGTTGCCGGTCCTGTCCCAGGCTGGCTGCTGCTCAGGCTCCGTCTGCGGGGAGAGTGCGTGCACCGCACCGCTGAGCCCCCAGAATAAGGGAGGCCACCAGATGGGGCCCGAGGGCCAGGCCCAGGGCTCAGACGTGGGCCCGTGTGCTGACAGTTCAGGGGGCTCAGGTATCCGAGGGCAGCGGACCAGCCTCTTGGTGCTCCCTGCTACCCGGGCCGCCACCATCGTCGGGGGACTGCCGGTTCCTGTTGCCAAAGTTGCACGAGTCTGGTGGGGAAGGAAGACCCTCAGCTGCTAGGCGCCCAGTGGGGCAGGCCCAGGGCAGGAAGAGAGAACCGCCCAGAGGTGAGCATGGGACATAATGGCTCTGAGGGGGATGGCAGCGGCCCGGCAGGGTCCTTGAGGCCATGCCCGCACTCCTGGTTTATCAGTAGGCTTGGCAGAGGGCATCTGCCCCACCTTAGAGACAGTGGCCAGCCAAGAGCCATCAGAGGCCTGGGCTGTCCGACCCCCCAGGACAGGGGAAGGCAGATGACAGCAGGGCCCTGTGTCCCTCCCCAGGCACACTCACGGTGGTGGGCGCTGCCCTGAGCGAGCGTGTTGACCATGGACGATAGGAGTGCGGTGCAGTAGTTGACCTGCCAGAGGGACAGGCGTCCAGCGCAGCCCCAGGCCCAGCCCCAAGCTCAGGCACCCTCCCTGCCTGGCTCCCCTGTGCTGCCACGGCCCCCGCCGCCCCAGGACTTCCTTTTGGCTGCTCTGGGAAGGACAGGGCCGGAGGGCGAGGTCCCAGTTGTGTGTGGAGAGTGGACAGTGAAGGGGCTAGTGCAGATCTCTCTAGGGGTGCAGGAGCCCCTCGAGGGAAGGCACTTGGTCTCAAGTGACTGAGGTTGGGCAAGGATGTGAGTCAAACCCTCGGGGCCCACTGTTTGGACATGGGGGCGGGGCCGCCTACCTGCGACTCCAGACCCCGGATGCGTTTCTCGTGCTCTCTCAGCCCCCCGAGCTGCTTGGCTATGAAGTCCACTCTGTGTGGGATAGGTGGGCAGCGGGCTGATGGCCACGGGGCACCCTGCATTGCGGTCTCCCCTCCCCCGTTGTCCCTGCCCTCTGCTGGGCTTGGGGTCGCAGCCCTCTCTCAGTGCCTGAGTCCGGTGCCCTGGCCCTTTCCCCTAGCCGCCTGGGTCTGGGTACACAGCGTTCTGGGTCCTCCCTGAGTGCACAGTGAGGGCTGGGCGCCCTCCAACGGGCAGGACTTCTGCCTGCAGGCCCCGGGGAGCACTAGGGATGCACCATTCAGGGGCCCCCAGCGAGATGGAGGGAGGGCAGGGTTGTACTCGGAGACCCTAGAGCGGGGAGGACACCATGCGTATCGGCCCCTATCCCCAAAGGCATGGCACGCAGAGCCCTGTTTGGGGTCAGGAGGCTGAGTGCTGCGCCCCTCTCAGCCTCAGTGTCCCCAGCTCAGGTCCTGGCTGGCACGAGAGGGCCACACCCAGTGTGGATGCAGCCTGACAATCGTGATGGTGACAGAGACCCTGGGGGTGACCGCAGCGCAGCCCCTGCACCTGTGGCCGGTTTTCCGCATCACCTCCTCCTCGCTCTCCCTCTTCTGCTGCTCCAGTTTGCTCAGGTAGTTCTCCTTCTGAATCGCCTCCCAGGTGACCATCTTTTGGTCCAGCGGTTCTGGCAGGTCTCTCTCTAGGAAGGCAGGGCAGGGCAGCAAGTGTGCGGCCCCACCCGGCCCACCTGGCCCTGTGCTTGGGTCCCGGGACAGGAGGTGGAAAGGCAGAGATGGCCCCGCTGCAGGGACCTCCAGCTCAGCCGGCACCAGCGGCCCTGCGCCTGGGGCCCCTCCTGCCTGCCCACCGGCTGCTGTTGACCCCTCCAAGGCCCAGGGCAGCCAGGCCGCGCCCAGCCCGGTGGCCTCACCCAGGTGTGCCCGCTTCTGCCGGGCCCCCTTTCGGAGGAGCCTCCTGAGCACCAGGCCCAGGTGACTGAAGAGGATGAAGGGTGGGGCCAGGGCCGGGCGCCCGTGGTACTCCACAATGAGATGATAGCGCTGGAACTTCCAGAACATGTCCGCGTTGCCCTGCACCACCTGGAAGGTGTAGCTGTGGGGGTGGGGCGTGTGGGCAGTAGGCCCAGGATGCACACCGCCCCCCAGCCCTCTGAGAAACGGACACCCCCACCCCCATCCCGATTGCTCTCTGGGAGGTGTCTCGAGGGGGCTTATGCATCTGGGGTCTCCCCCTGTCCCCCTGCTCTCCTGGACAAGCCCTCAGCCTTCGCAGACCCCTGCCCTGTCCCTGGGTGCTGGGGCTTGGGGGGGCAGGGACTTGGCGAGGCGCCCACCCCCACGGCTGCATGTGCTCACCACCTCCCCCCTCCAGGCCCTCCCAGCTCCCCCGTGTTGGGGGTGACCCCTACGTCCAGGGCTGGAGCTGGGCTCGGCGGCCACCCAGAGGCTGACGGGCGGGCACCTGAACATGGCAATGAGCAGGTTCATGAGCAGCACGTTGGTGACCAGCAGGAAGGTGACGAGCAGCAGGATGACCAGCCAGTTGGCGTAGAGGTTGGGGCAGGAGCGGGCGTCCTCCCTCTGCCGCGGGTGCGCTGAGCAGTTCACACGGGCCCCTGCAAGGCAAGCGGGCACTGTGGGGGCACGCAGCTGCCTCCTGGGGTTGAGGGCACCCAGGGACGGAGGGCACTGGCCAGGTGACCAACTCCCCCGGTTTTCTGGGGATGAGGTTGCAGCACTGGACGTCCCCGTCATGGAAAACCCCAGCTGCAGGCAACCCAGATGGATGGTCAGCCTAGCGGCACTGGCCCCACCTGCCACCTGCCAGGCTGCAGTGACGGCCAGGGCCACAGCGCACCCTGAGGAGCAGCCCCAGCCCCTGGTCAGCGGCTCCCCAGGCCTGCTTCTGCTGCAGAGCCCCCTGGGCCTCAGCCCACAGGACAGCAGGAGGAGGGAGGGAGGAGCAGAGGCCGCAGGGCAAGTGCTCAGGGCTCCGGGAGGAGCACACGCTGCCCTGAGTGCGGTGCCACTGGGGCCTCTCTCCCTGTGTGTCCCCGTGTCCCCGGGAACCTTGGGGCACACGTGCTGGCCTGGCACGGCCTTTTTGCGCATGTCCCTGTCTCCCGCACTGGGTGCCTGCCTCTCATTGCCCCTGAGTTCCTGAGTGTGTGGAGGGGGGCGGGCAGCAGCGCCCCCCCCTCTGCCGCCCCCGCCCTCCCAGCCTTCCTCTCAGCTCTGGCATTGGACTGATTCCTGACCCTCCTCTCTCCCCGCCCAGGTGCCCGAGAGGTGGGCCTGGACAGCACGTTTGTGAAACTAAAGTCGTCTGATAGAAGTGGCTCTGCGGTAATGAGACCCCCGAGCCCCCTGTGACTTGCGATACCACCAGGCTGGGCTGAAAATTCAACTGTCCTTGGGACCTGGAGCCCAGGGAAGGAGTCTGCCATCACAGGGAGGGCAGGGGGCTGCCTGAGCCTCAGTTTCCCCCTAGGCCGGCATGTCAGTGAATTCCTCTGAGACCCACAGCGTGGTGGGCTCACTGCACGCACGGCCAGGGTTTAACCCCGAGAGGCTGAGCTCAGTGAGCTGGCTCCAGCCCGACCCTGGTCACAGACTCCCCTGTGGGACCCTGCCTGGCTGGCCACAGTGGCACTTCCTGCCTTTCTGAGGCAGGCCTCAGGGCTTGGACCCCCTCGGGGAGTCTGCAATTCCTCTGCCCTCCCTAGGTGACCCCCGACCAGGCTATGGCTGGTATTAGCCAGGTCAGAGATGTGGTTACTGGGGCCAGCGTGAGCCCCCCACTCAGAACTGGAGGCGCACACCTCATTCCCCTCCTGCCCGAGGGGCCCTGCGGGACCGGGGCAGGGTTGGGGTCATGGTACTGTCCCCCAGCAGGGGCCATATGGTGAGGGCAGCAAGGCCTGGTTGAACTAATGGCCTGGAAGGGTAATGCCTGTGGATGAGCAAACATGAAGAAGTCACAGTGGGCCCTGGGGGGGACTAAGAAAACAGCCCGAGGAAATGGGCCTCGAGGAACACCCCAGTTAGGGGCAATCTCCATGACGGCCTAGCCCCCCATCCTGCTGGCCTGATTATGCGTCATCCCCTTGACAAATATTTACTGCGAATTCTTGCTCCATTAGCTGCGAAGGTCGGGGTCAGGCCTCAGTGATAGTGTGCCAGTGACTGCCCTGGGCCCCTGCACCCGACTCTGTACCCAGAGTGTCCTGTAGGGGCTGGTGCCCTGGGCCCCTCTCACTGGCCCCTGGCTGCTGGCCCACCTCCTCCAGGGGGCCCACACCCTCTCTCCCTCCTCCTCACTGAAGCCCAGTGAGGCCCGAGGCTGGGGGGGGGGGCTCCGTGGCCGGGCCCTGTGCAGGTGTACAGGGCTGGTGGCTGGGCTCAGGGATTCCCCCTCTCAGCCAGTTCCCGGCTGAGGTCTTGCGTGACCCCAAAAGTCTCTGGCAAGGGCCACATGTCCAGGGTCCTACAGAAGGAACGTTGGTAAACGACTCGGTGTGACTGCAGCCTGGGGTACCACGGCAGCGGGCGCCAAGGAGCACCCCGCCCCCACGGGCTGGTACTGACCGTCAATCTCGTCCAGCGGGATCTGCCCGAAGATCTGCAGGTAGGGCCGGTACAGCACGTGGCGGAAGACCCACTCCAGGCGGCTGTCGTGGGGGTGCAGCAGCGCCTGGGTGGTCACGCCGTAGGCCACGAGCCACACGCTCAGGAAGAAGAGGAAGAAGAAGACGTCCTTCATCTGGGGGGCGGGGGCGGGGCGTCAGCGGCCGCCCAGCGGCGGGTGGGGGTGGGGGTGGGGGTGGGGGTGGGGGTGGGGGTGGGCCCCGCCCCGTGGGGCGTCTCACCATCCTCTCCACGATGATGATCTTGGGGCCCAGCTGCTTGTGGATGGCAAAGATGTGGATGAGCCGGAGCGTGAACACCATGAAGTCCACGGCGAGCACCGCGCGGCCCGCCTCAAACACCGGCGGCAGCATCCTGCGGGGGACGCTCGGCTGACGGCGGCGGCGGACGGGAGCCAAAGGGGCTCCCCAGGACCGCAGCACAGGTGCCAGGGACACGCGGCACTCCCGAGGCCCTGAGTGGCTCCATCCTGAAGGCGGCCTGCCCCCACCCCCCCTGGGGCTGCCCCACAGACCTGCAGGTGACACCGACGATAAACAGGAAGATGGCCACCATGTCACACTTGTTCCAGTTGTCATCCACGTAGAGCGTGACCTTCTTCACCAGGTGTGTGTCCTCATCTGTGAAGAAGCCCTGGCAGAGGGCCGGGCAGTTCACTGACAGCTGCCTGGGCTCTGGCCAGACCAAGCTGGGCTCAGCGGGGCTCGGGGCTCGGTGGACTGGGCCCACCACTAACTTACCTGCCGGATCTCCTCCAGCACCAGTGTAAAGACCCAAAAGTAGAGGGTGATCTCAGGCCCCGATGGCCCCTGGGGAGGTGGCCTGAAGTCCACCAGCAGGACATAGGTGAACAGGAAGAGGAACGCAAAGTACATGACCACGTTCCCCAGAAAGACGGTCACAGGCGCACCCCAGAACTTCTGCCAGCGTGTGAGCAGGAAGGCCACACGTGGGCCTCGGTTGCCGTGAGTCCTCAGTGCCTCGGCCGGCTCTTCTACCCTGCACCACAAAGGAGGCCACGGCCAGCCGTGAGGCGGTGTCCAGGCGCCCCACAGGAGCCTCGCCTCTGCTCACGGGAGTCCAGCTTCCCAGCTGTTGCCCGCCAGACCCTTCTGCCCTGCCCGTGCTCCTCTGGGCCCTCACCCACTGCCCGGGCTGCAGAGCAGGCTCGTCTCCGTGTCCAGGCTGTCCAGTTCCTGTCGGTCCTCCGGGCCCGTCCTCAGCGGAGCCTCCTCACTGCAAGCACCGGGACCCTCAGGGACCCTGGGTGGGACCCTTGGAGGTGCCCGCTTGGCCCCAAGCATGCAGCCAGCAAGGTACAGCAGGGTGCACTGAGGAGGGTTGCAGGTAGAGGCCATGCATAGCAGGGCCACACAGATGCTGGGCCAGTGGCCCCGGTTGCCACCCTGACGGACCTGAAGGTGATGAGGTTGGTGTAGAGGAGGGCGGGACACAGGAAGGCACCCAGCAGCCGCAGGATGGGAGTGTCCGCGGCCATGTCCCCCCACCAGATCTTGGTCAGGAAGGCCTGAAATGAAGGCACAGGTGCTGGCCTCTCCCACCTCCACACCTCTGCTCCTGCTGGGCCCCGCCCCAGGCATGCCCTTCAGGCCTCAGATGCAGCCTCGCCCCTCCCAGCCCTGCCTCCTGGCCCCCCCCCACCCCCGCCTTGGTGGGCAAGAACCTACACTGCGAGGAGGCCCAGCTTGGGGTCCCGGAGCTGAGGTGGAGAAAGGGCTGGCCATGGGGTCAGCAGGCCCATGGCTAGCAGAGCAAGAGGATGGGTGCCTTCCAGGGTCGGAATCCCCCCTTCCCATGCCCCCCACCCCACATGGCTGGATCATGGGGAGTGAAGGGAGGTGGCTGCTGGCTGGGGGAGGGAGCAGTCAGCCGGGCACCTACTGCCTGCCTGGCACCCCCCACCATGCCAGCTGCTCACCTGCACCCCGTCGTGGGCAAAGAAGGCCTTGGTGTCAGCCTCGGTGGCCAGGTGCAGACAGGTGGTCCTGCTCCAGCAGCGGTTCCTGCGCACCAGCAGGGCGAAGGCGCGGTCCTCACTGTTGCTGTAGCACTCGGAGAAGAGGCCTGCCCAGGGACCGGGTGCTGGCACCCAGTACCTGCCCCACCCTCCCGCTGCCTCCGCCCGATCCAGACCCTGCAGGATGGGCCACTCTGCCCCGCGCCCACCTCCCAGGGGGCCGTCCCTGCCAGGCCTGCATGCCATGTGGATGCTGACTGTCCTCGCCTGGCCTGCCCAGAGCCCTCCCACCCCTGTCGGGACCGTGGGAGACTCAGCCCCCGCCACAGGGCCCAGCATGTGCCGAGGTGTGGGGCTGTGTCGTCATCCCTGTGTTCCCATCTGTCCCTCAGTTAGGGTTAGGACATTAGGGCCCACCTCCCCCAGGGAGGAGCCCACAGGCCCACAAGGGTCCCCAAGGTCACCCCGCACCGCGTGGGTCGGTCTGACACCAGGCCCGGGGCTCACCCAGGGCCAGCTGCTCGTACTTGGCCTCCGTCTCCAGGTGTGACATCTCTCTGAGGATCTTGCAGGCAGCCAGAGCAGCTGCCACCCCCTCCTGGCCCTAGGAGATGGGTCTGAGGAGGCTGGCCCGACGCCCCCACCTCCCTGGAGGCCTGTTCCCAGCACGGCTCCCCAGCAATCCTGGGGAGCCCAGGCCAAGCAGAGCGTGGCTGCCATGGCCACTGCTCACCATGGCCCAGAAGTAGCTGGCCATCTCGTGCCAGTTTTGCAGCACAGCCCACAGGAACAGGTCCCTCCATGGGTTCTCGCTCTTCTGGCTCAGGTCCAGCAGCCACTTCTGGGCAGTGGGCCGCCTGGCTGGTCCCCTCTCCTGGAGGACAGGGACGTCAGCCTCTGGCGCGGCCCCGGCCCATCCCCACTGACCCGGCTTACCGCCTGGTACAGGCCGCGGCAGGCATCGTGCAGGAAGTCCTTGAGCACGCGGGAGACCTCGTGCAAGGAGAAGGCGGGCGGCCCTGCGGGTGGCCCCCGGGCCTGCAGTGCCAGCCGGCCCTCCTCATGCTTCCGCTGCAGCAGCTCAAAGAGTGGGCTCTTGTGGGGCACGGCCTGGTACAGCTGCTGCAGCCGCCCGTATGTCAGGAAGTCGGCCATGTTGGCGCCGTGGTCCACAAAGAGACGCACGAACTCGGGCTTGTTGCTCACGAGTGCATCCATCATCACCTCCTCCAGGTCGCAGGACTGGGCGGCCACGGGGACACGCCCAGGGTGGGCAGAGATGGGGAGAGTGAGTGGGAGCCGGCGGACAGGGTCCCCCTCTGCCCAGGGCCAGGCTCAGGGTCCCCAGCAGACCCCCTTTCCTGGGTCCTCCAGCCTGTCTGCGCGGAGCGGGCACGGGTGGGCAGAGCTTGGGACCACCAATAATGCATGTCACAGTCCCTGGGGCTTTGGCATGAGCCCACAACCTGCCTGTGGGGCGATAAGTGACGTACCCCACCCCCCGTCCCTCTTGGCAACCCTGGGGGAGCAAATGGACCCTGCCAGTGGCCCTCAGGACACTGCCTCCTCTCTCTATGGGCCAGAAATGGGGCTCAGGATGCCCTGGGGTGGGCAGGGCACCTTCCACTCTACATCCCCATTGAAGATTTCACTCTTAGCGATGTCCACTCGGTCCCAGGCCACCGCCAGCTTGAGCTCGTCCAGGTAGTCCTGTGCCTCCTGGCTGTGGCTCTTGCAGGCTGCAGGCAAAGCGGCACAGGGGATGAGGGCAAACCCAGGGGCCCTCAGGCGGCTATTCCAAGCACCCGGCCACTGGAGCTCTGCCCTGGTCTGTGCCCTCTGAATAACAGCGAGAGGTACACAGCGTCGCAAGTCCCCCGGGACCAATGCTTGCAGCCCAGCTGGCCAAAATGCCAGCCCTCAGTGCTCCGGGACCCCAATGGTACAGGTGAGCGCAGTGGCTTCCTGTCCCCCGCACCCCCGTGTCTGCCTGCCAGCGGTCCGCCCCATGGCATGTGCTTCTCTCCAGTAAAAGCCCATGGAGCCAAAAAGTGGAGACGACCGGTTCCATCAACGGGAAACAAAACACGGTCCTTCCACACTGTGGAGCACAGCCTGGCCGTAAGAGGGGCGACGCTCTGACACGCAGCTGCTGTGTGGATGGGCCCCCGAGACTTGGTGCTCAGCGAGAGAAGCCAGACGCCACAGGCCACGAGCTGTATGATCGCATTGATTGGAAATGCCCCAAATAGGCAAATCCATAGAGACAGGCAATAAATAGATGGGTGGCTGCCAGGGCCTGGGGGAGTATGGGCAGTGACCAACAGGCGCCAGATTTCTTTTGGGGATGGAGAATGTTCTGGAATTTCTAGTAACGGTTGCACAACCTTGTGAATGTCCTGAAAACTACTGAACTGAACACTTCAAATAGCTCTTAAAATTATGGTGGAATAGCTAACGTGAAACTTGCCAAATGCAGGGGGCCTCACAGATTTATGTGTCCTCCCAGCCCAGACACCATGGTCATCTCTGCATCGCTCCAGGTGTGTCGTATGTGCTGCCGGAGCGCGCACGGAGTCATACACACACTTGTGCCCAGATGCATGCACACACACGCGCACACACACACACACACACACACACACACACACACACACGGCCCAGTGGGGCTGTCCCGGGTGTCCCAGCTGCTGCCATCTATCTGGGTGGTGACCCTGCCTGGGTGCAGGCCCCTGGGGCCGAGGCCAGGAGTGGGCAGGGTGTGTGTGGCCGCCCCTGGCCGGCAGCAGGGCCCCGGGCTGTGGGTGGGCAGCCGTCAGCCCCCAGCTGTGCACGGCCTCCCTGTCAGGTGTGCGGCCCGGCCCTCACCTTTGACCAGCGCCTTGAGGATGACGGTGTCCAGCCCCTCGGATCCCTCCTGCTCGAAGTCGTGCACCGTGAGCAGGTGTGAGTGGGAGGCGATGTTCTGCAGCTGGGGCGCCAGGACACAGGAGGTGGCCCCACGGGCAGGCCGCACGCCCGAGTGGGCTGAGCTCCAGCCTGCCGCCCTGCACGCCCACCACCCTCTGGGCCTGGCGCAGCACCACCACCGACAGGGGCCTTGCTCCCAGGACCCCCACCCATGAGGGCCTGGAGCAGGAGTGAGCATGGGGGCTTTATAGCAAGAGGGGCTGGGCTGTCCGGGTGGGAAGGGGACACCGACTTCCCCCAGGGCCAGCCCTGCCCAGGAATGGGGTACAGAGCAGGGAGGAGGGGTCGCCTTCCTGACTGGTCTCTGCTCTCTGGGGGGGTGCCTACCAGCTCTGTCCAGTGCACAATGTCTTCCCAGGAGAAATGCTCGCTGGGGAACTTCTCCTTAAACTGCTTCTCGGCCACCTGGGGCCCCAAGAGGTGGGGCTGGCTCATCAGGGCAGCCAGCACATCGGCGATGCCCCCCGAGCCTGCCAGGATCAGCCACGGGGCCTCGTGCTCCACAGCCCTGGAGATCCTCTAGGCAGCAGGGGGGGAAGCAGACCCCAGATCAGCTGGGCCCCGGAGCCCCAGCCCTCCCTCTGCTCCCTGTCCCAGGTGGGGAGGGCCCCACAGGGGGCCCCAGCTGGCCAGGGAGCTCCTGCCAAGCCCTCACCTCCCTCCACCTACCTCCAGGGTGCCGGGGTCGCCGTTGACCAGCAGACAGAGGACGGGGATCTCAATGCTGCTGGTCCCTGGGGACAGAACACCGGTGAGGTCCTCCCAGGTGCCTGGGGTGAGTGGGGGGCCTGGGAACCCCCCGTGGGGTGACCACCCAGGCCTCAGACCATCAATCCACTACATTTCTGGGCAAATGCTGGCCTAGAGGCTCTTTCTAGTGAAGTGTGGGCTCCAGGCTGCAAACCAGGAGCCGTGTGTCACGGGCCCCACCACCAGGGACGAAGCCAATCCTCCCTCACTGTCCAACGTGGCCGTTTTGTGGCTACTTAAAGGAACGTAAATGCAGTTAAATGTTCAGATTCAATTCCTGGCCTCACCGGCCACATCCCAAGTGTCCAGCAGCTGTCCCCGTCACGGCAGAAGCTGTGTTGACAGTGCTGATGGAAGAGGTAGTTTCTTCCCTAATCGTGAACCTGACACAAGACTCCCTAGTACCAGACCCTGCCCCCGAGACGCCTGGACCTGCCGGGTCTGCTGGGAGAGAGGCGCTTCGGCTCCCAGGCAGGGTCCCCTCTAGCTCCCAAAGGTGACCCCTGACAGTGACCATGCACCCGGGTGTGTGGACTGGCAGGGCGTGGGCCCCAGAGCACAGACATTGCACTTACATGGCTTGGGTTGTGTTTTCATTTTCAAAGAGTGCTCAGTTGATAAATATTTCATATTGGTTGTAAATATCATAAGCAATTCTGTATCTTGTTTGTAAATATTAGTTACACATTAGTATTTCTGAGTAAATCCTGGTTTTGAACCCCTCACAGCGGTGCCCATTCTTCAGGCAACACTGCCCCCTGGTGGCAGCATACTCATGGCCGGTGGAGGGAACTAGGCCTCTGGAAACGTGCCAATCTCATTTTCTTCCCAAAGCCTTGAGCCCAGAGCCAGAGCTTCAGGCCAGGGAAGCCCCAGTGGACATGGACCCGCAACTACTCCTGGCAGAGCTACCCCCCCCAGTTGTGCCCCCACCATCTGGGCCAGCAGCTCCCCCATCAGACACGCAGTGGCCTGAGTCTGAAGGCTCAGGCATAGTGGTGCCTTCTGCCTGGAATGCCCTTTCCTGCCCACATGGTCCCTCCAGCCCTGCCCACGCCGTCCCCCTCCCCCCGTGTTTCCCAGCGGCCTCCCTGGTGGGCCTCACCCCCATAGCTGGTCCTCTGCTCTGAGATGTGCTTCTCCAGCCTCAGCCACAGCTCTGTCGGCCCATCCCCTTTCCTGGGGGGCTCTGGCTCCACCAGGATGAAGTGGGAGTGGTTGTTGTCCAGGGAGCAGAGAGGGCCTTGGCCACCGCCATTGTCCGTGGGGTAGTGGACAGAGCTGTGCTCCTGGCCCCCAGAACACACTGTGAGGCCGGGGCAGGGCTTTGCCCAGTCCTGTTCCCACCGCCCACCCACCGACGGAAGGAGGGCTGGGCTGCTGGCCAGGGGCCCCAGGGGCAGGCACAGGCGGGAGGGGTCCCCCAGAAAGAAGGTGGGGCTGTGGGACGCTCCACTCAGCAGGGGCTGCAGGGCAACCTCTGGCCCTGCCTTCGACCCCGGAGTGGGAGCAGAGGCCACGCGCCCAGGGTCGCCCTGGCTTGTGGGTCAGTGGCCAAGACAGGTCCTGGGCTGAGTCCTTGGAGCCCAGGTTCCCTCCCCAGGTCTGTGCAAGCTGGGAGCCGGGCAACCCCTCCTCATGCTGTGCCCTGGGCAATGCTGCCACCTGCTGGCTGAGTGCGGGCACACAACTCCCTGGCTGCCCTCCTCTCCTCTCCCTCCTCTTCCTCCCTCTCCGTCTCCCTTCATCTGCGCCCTCCTCTCTCCTCTGTCTCCACGACCTCTGTTTTTCCCCTCACTGTCCTCTGCCCCTCACTGTCTCAATCCTTCTGACCATCTGCCTCCCCGTCTCCAGCCCGTGAGCCTCGAGGGCAGAGTGTGGTTTGCCCATGGCAGGCTTGGCACGTACAGGGATTCGGGAGCTGTTCGCCCAGTGATGAATGGTCAGCGGATGGCGGGGTGTGGTCAACCTGCGAGACGGTGCTGGTGGCTGCACAGTGGCCTCCCTCCCACCCTGGGGGGGTGATACTTGGGGGCTGTGGCCCCATGGCCACAGTGCTCTGAGCCGGACACTGACCTGGGCGTCGTCCAGAAGCTGACGGTGCAGCACACGGCCCAGCGAGGCGATGCCGATGGCCACCACACGGGCCTTGGTGGACGTGCTGGCCAGCGAGTGGTCACGTACTGCCTGCCCCACGTACCGGGCAAGGCCCGTGCGGAGCGCGCTGGTGAGGATCCAGGCGCCTGGGGGCACCGGGGCTCACTGAGCTCGGGGCCCCAGGTTCCCCCACTCCTCTGCCAGCCTGCCCAGCCACTGTGTCCTGGGGGCCCCCCACCCGGTGCCAGGAGAGCGGGCCAGGCTTTGTCCTGCCGCCCATGCTGGGCCAAGACCCGGGAGGTTTGCCCAAATTGCAAAGCCCTCAGCCCGCCTGGCTCGCAGGTCTTTCCTCCGCGCTGACGGAGCTCAGAAGCCCCATCCTCGTGCTGGCTTTTCTGCAGGCCCAGCGGCCCGAAGAGAAACCCAGTGATGTGACTGACCCCAATGCTGGCCGGCCAGAGTGCTCCCCCGAGGGAGGCAGAGGGGGCGATGGGGCCACCATGGGCAGCGGTCAGAGAAACAGTCGCCATCCCCAGAGGCATCCCGAGCGGAGGGGCCAGGCCTCTGCCCTCAGGCTGGCCGGGACCCTCCCTCCGCCTCTCTGCTGCACCCCCAGGAGCTGCTCCCACTGCTGGCCGTGCGGATGGAGGGTGGCCCTGGGACCGCCGTCCAGGGACGCCCTGGAGTCAGCGGCTGGGGCGCCCCATACTCGGAAGGCTGTGGGGTCCCTAGGGCCCTGGACCACGAGGGGGCCTCACCTGTGCTCTCAACTGCCTTCACCAGCCCCTTGCGCAGGACGTCCCGCAGCCAGGACTTCATGGTGAAAGGCTGCTCCACGCCCACCAGGGACACCACCAGGTTGGGGGTCGGCAGGTGCCATTCGTCCAGCAGGAGGTCGAAGAGCACGGAGGGGGCCACGCTGCTGGGCACCTTCACAAACTGCAGGGCATGCGGCCGCAGCCTCAGGCCTCGAGGCAGGGCCACCGGGCACAGCCATGGGCGCTGGGCATAGGCACCGGGCAGCCAGCTGGAGCACAGAGGCCCGAGACCCTTTTGGGGCTGGGCTCGGGCAGGTCGTCCCTTGACCGGCCCTGTGACCTGGGCAGTGCCAACTGCACACGGGGCCTTGCTTCCCCCTTGTGAGGCTGAGGGCTGGATCAAGGAGGGGCCTGGACTCGGGGGCAGGAGGGCACTGCCCTCCTGGGGGCGCTGAACTGGCCCATGAGACAGCGGCCCTGGGGGGGGGCAGGCAGGAGAGGAAATGGGGGCCCTGGGATTCCAGTGGGCACATGGCGGTCAGTCACCAGGGCATGGGGGCCAAGTGAAGTGTTGGCAGGGGTTGGAGGGGGTGGGCCAGGCAGCCCCTTACCCTGCCTCGCTTCTTCCCAGACCCTCCGAATTCGATCTCACCCCGGCACAGGCCCGGCCCCCGCCCTGCTCCAGCATCCCTGGGGCTGTCAGGACAGGCGCCCCCGGCCTCCTGCGGGGGGACCTCTCTGCAGGGACAGAGGACGAGAGAGGCGAACCCTGCCTCCCTCCCTGCTGGCGGCTGGGGGCTGCCCTCATCAGACAGCCCCTCTCCCGCAGAGACATGCTGGCAGATTTGGGGCCCCCAAGGGGGCGTCTCAGCTCCTGTGCCCTTTCCACCCACCCCCCTGTCTGAAGTGCCACCACTGTGGCCTCACCTCCTGTCACAGCTCCCTTAACCTCCTGCTTCAGTTGCCGGAAACTCCCACATAGCCCGACCCCCTTCCCCGGCCCTCCACCTGCCTCCTGGTCCCACTACTCACCGCTCCCCAGGCATGTTGGACCAGCCACTCCTGTCACTTCCGTGGAGGCTTTGGCAGGAGGTGTCCTGGAAACTCCAAAAGCTTAGCAGAGGTCTCCTAGACTTCTGGGCATGCAGCCCCACCCCCACCCCCATTGGCCCAGGGCAGGGATGAGGATGCTGGGTGTGCCTGGGCCCAGAGGGGTGGGCGGGTGAGAAGGGGAGGCTCAGGTGCAGGGGCCACAGGGGGCTGAGGGAGGCCTGGGGAGGAGACGTGGAGGAGGGACGGCGGGCGCAGGTGGGCCCTGGAAGCCCAGGGAGGGAAGGCTCTTCCCCTCCCCCAGGGCTCTTCCCGCCGAGTTCCTCCAGGCCCCACACAGTGCTATGCCCACGTTATCTCCTGCAGCCAGTGGGGCTGGACACATCAGCCCCTTTCCACATGGCAGAGACCCGACGGCCAGGGGCCCAGGGCTGGCCCTTGTGACAAGGAGCTGGGTCCCAGCAGACTGCAAGCACCCCTAGTGCCTCTCTGACCTGCCACCCAACATCTGCCATGCTCCTGGCTCCAGCCACGGCCACGTCCTGCCTCTAAGTTTTCCTCTACAAACAGGGTGGAGAGTGTGCCTACTGCTGCACATGCCGTCCCCAAACCCAGTGCCCACGGAGGAGCGAAGGTCTCCCCAGAGGCTGTGGGGACCTGGGTTCTGGGGACCTGAGAGGCCCGGCCTCCGCAAGGCCACCCTGTGAAGCTTGGTCCCCTGGCTGTTCCAGAGCCACCCAGGCCAACCAGGGGTGTCCGGCAGCTCCCTTTCCCACTGAGCTATTCTCCAGCTGCTCTGGGGTCAGCCCTGCTGGCCCCGCCTCAGTAGGTGTCCTGGGCAGTGCCTGGGCAGGACAGGCCCCTGTGACAGGAGAGAGGGTTCTTTTGTAAAACCCTGTCCACCGGTGGTCCTATCCTCAGGGCCGGTCCTCTGTTTCTCAGAGCAGGGCCACCTGTGCACACGGGAGGTGAGCAGGGCACCTGCCGGCCCCACAGGAGCCTGTACTGTCATGGTCCCCGCTGTGTCCTCCAAGAGTACCGTGTAAGCCCTAAGTGCTGGTACCTGTGAACGGGCCTCTTGTGGAAAGAGGCTCTTTGTAAGGTGTGGACGTGCTCAGATGACGTCATGAAGACGAGCCCTCATCCAGGGACCTGTGCCCTCGTCAGAAGAGCGACCGTGGAGGGAGAGGGGAAGGAGGCGGCCACCCGCCCGGGGACACGTGGGCCCCAGAAGCTGGAAGGGCAGGAAGGAGCCTCCCTGGAGTGGTCCTGAGACACCTCGATTTGGGACTTCTGGCTCCAGAACCGTGAGAGAATCACTTTCTGTTGCTTTAAGATGTTCAGTTTGTGGTCACTTGTTACGGCCGCCCCGGGACACACACAGCCAACGCCTCTGAGGGCTGCAGGGCACACTGGTCAGTGCGTACGAGTGCCCAACCCAGGCCAGGGCCTGCTTCCCACTGGCTGTACGGCCATACGCAGGCCCCCACCCCGACCCCATGCCTTGGCAGCAGGGCGTCAGAGGCTGTTGGAGCTGGGGGCCTGGGACCAGCCCAGGGGTGTGGGGGATGCAAATCCACCAGAATTTAGTGCTGCTGGCCTGGGGGCGGGGTGGGGACCTGGGGGGGCGGGACTTGAATGCAGCAGCCTTTCCAAGCTGGTGATCATTCGCTTATAATACACTGGCTGGTGTCTGGCGACAGGCCTGGGTGTGTGGGGGGGGAGGGGACAGGAGTGTCCTGGGACAGCTGTAACAAAGTCCCACAGCTTGGGCTTCCAGGTGTCACAGGGCACGCTCCCTCTGGAGGCTCTGGGGGAGGGTCCTTCCTGCCTCTTCCGGCTTGGGGGCTCCCGACTTAATTCCTGGGCTCGTGGCCGCATCCCTCCAGCCTCGGCGTCTGTCTCCATGTGGCCTGTCCCGTGTGTCTTTCTGTCTGAATGTCCCTCTTACAGGGCACCAGTCATTGCATTGGGGCTCACTGTACTCCAGTGTGACCTCATCATAACCGATCCCATCTGCAGAGACCCTCTTTCCAAATAAGGCCGCATTCTGAGGTTCCATGTGGACATGAATTTTGGGGGACTCTCTTCAACCCCCAAGTACAGGCCATGAGGTGGGAGTGTCCCCAGAGACGGCCCTCACTCCTGCCAGGGGCCTGTCATGCCTGGCCACCAGCAGGGTCACTTCTGTCCACAAGCAGGGGAGGGGGGGCGACTCTGCGTGCTTCCATCCAGGGTGTGGGGGCTGGGGGTTCGGGGGCCTGAATGTCAGTGTGCTCGTACCCGTGAGCCTCAGGCAGGTTGGTTCAGGGAGGGGGCTTGGCGGGGATGGTCCCCACCTCAGGAGGGGGTCCTGGGGGTGCTCCCAGGCCTCCTTCCTCCCTGACCACACAGCTGGTCCTGAGCAGGAGTGTGGAGGGCCAGCCTAACCTTCCCTGGGGCCACAACCACCACCCCTCAGCCAACACCCCAACGGGCCTGGGCCTGGCCCCCAGCTTCCCAGCCTGGGCCAAGGAGGCACAGGGACACTGTGCTGGGTCCTGGGGGTGGCACTGTGCCAGATGCCAGGCAAATGGGGCCAAGTGGGAAGGGTATGCAAAATGCGCAGGATTTGCATGAGCAGGTGTCCTCGTTTTTTTAATGTCCCCCTTGTTCCTGGATGGGGTGGGGACAGTGGGGCAGCTGGGGGGTGTCCTACGTGACCCCTGGCTGGAATCCTACCCCATGATCCTGAGGGGAAGACAAGCAAATCTTCAGCCCAGCAGCAAAGACACTGGGCGCTCCTGCTCTGGGTGCGGGAGGCAGGTGGCCACCCGCTGGTCGGAGGCCATCAGGGAAAGGGCCTTGGTGTGGGCAGAGCTGGGCAGCCAGGCCCTGGGGTTGCAGCCAAGCCCTTCCCGAGCTGTGTGACCAGCCTGCCCCTGAGACTCTGTGGGCCCCTCTCCCCAACCGTGAGATGGGGGAAGATGATGGTAATGACAAAGCATTGACATTCCCACAATCAGCAGGCCAGCCGTCGGCACTGCGGCCCCTCCAGCTCCCTCCAAAGAGGACTTGGGGGTCTCCCTGGACCAATGTGCAAGGTGTGGATCAGGGAGGGGGCGGTGCGGGGACTCCACCTCCCACCCCTCACTTGCCACCCCTGAGCCTCTCCTGGCTGCTGGGCAGACACTGACCCGACATCCTGGACCCAGGGCGGTGAGGCCGCCCTCCTGCCCACACCCACCCCACACGCTGGCTTTGGGCCAGGGGCGGTGGGGCAGCCTCTTCCCAAACGTCCAGCCCCTCCATAGGCCCCAGAAAGTAGAATTCTCCTACAAGGAACCTGAGGCAAGACGTAGGGACGCCCGAGCCCTCTCCCTTCCCGTCCCACCTTCCCGTTCTGCCCCCCTCCTGCTCCCACCAGGCACGGGGCACCTACCTGCCTGCTTTCTCCCCGGCATCTGGACATGCTGCTGCTGGCCAAGGAGTCGGGTGGAGGCTGCCCACGGCGCAGGCACCTGCCAGCCAGCCCCAGCTCCTCCTCCTCCCCGCCCACCATGCCTGGCACCTGGGCAGCCAACACTGACTAGTATGTGATGGGGGCGGGGGCACCGTCCGGGCACAGCCAGGCCTACAGCCCTGCTCTGGCCACAGTCAGAAGGGTGACCCCATGTGAGGGTGGCTGCTGGGCCACCTTGCTTACTGTCATTCTCTCCATGGGTTATTCTTGGGGGTAGCCTGTGTCCCAGAGTCGAGTCCAGACAATTTCACTCGCTGACATGTCTCACTTTCCCACTGATCCTCAGTTTCTCTCTCTACCAAGTGGAATTGGCTGACCCCAGGGCGTGTGGCCCAGCGTCCCATGGAGGGCCCGGGGCAGAGATGGCCCCTTTCCATGCCTGGGGTCCTGCAAAGCCACGAGGCATCAGCTGCAGGGCGTGTCGTCCCCTTAGAAAGGTGGCATGGCTGGGCTAGCTGTTGGGCACTGTGGGCACTGCATGAACGCTGTCCCTTCGTCCAGGGGCAGGGCAGGGTGCCACGGGGCATGTGCCCTCTGGAGTCCCACAGTCCTGGGCTTACGTCCTGCATATCTTCAGGCTTCTGACCACTCCAGTTTCTCTGAAAAATAGAGATCCAGCGTCTGGGAGCTTGTGGGTAGCACACGAGGAGAACAGAGCCTGGTTGATACTTCCGTGTGCCCCTTCCTCAAAGAGACCTTCAGGACCCCTCCCAATGACCCCTCCCAGGGACCCTTAGTCTCCTGAGCGTGGGGAGGGCTGGGGGACGGAGTCCAGGCCCCTAATACTGGGACCTCCCCACTAATGGTGTCCCGCCAGTCTGGCACGTCAGCCACCAGAGGGCGCCCCAGGACCACGAGCAGAGGCTGGATGGCAATGGAGGTCCAGGCAGAGAAGGCCCCGCTGGCTTTGCCTCTGGATACAAGGGCTCAAGTCACTTCCGCAATAACCACCTGAGGGCTAGGCACGTCACCTAGAGCCCGCCCAGGGAGGAGAGGGGCTGTCTGAGGTCCCTCAGGTCCCCCAGGCTCCAGCAAAATGGGATTCCAGGTAAGAACCCCACAAGCCCTCAGGCCAAGTTTTGAAGGGGAAAGGCCGTTATTGGGGGATCTGGCAAGGTCTTGGGGGGGCACTGGATCACACACCCAGGTGCCTCACCATGCTGCCCTGTGGGTCCTGGCAGTGTTGGGGGTATGTGGAGAGTGAGGGGGTCTCCTAGACCCTCAGAGCCTGTGGGGGTGGGGGAAACACAGCCCTCGCCCCCCTCCCTCCCTCTATTCCACTCCTGCCCCTGTACCTCTGAAATCCCCCACTGGACGCCCCTCTCCACCATCCCCAGCCCAGCAGCAGGCCGTGCTCCTCCCCTGCCTACAACCGTCCATGGCTCCCTATTGCCCCAACAAGAAACCCAGCCCTCAGACCACAGCCCCGCCCACTGCCCACTCCCTAGCCGTCTGGTCTCTCGTTGCTCCTAGCTCAGCTTCAGGGCCTTCCCTCCTGCTGCCCTGGCCCCCAGTCACACCAGCACAAGGGGCCTGCCCTGCGTCTCTCTTTCTGTGTCACCTGACGTTCGTTTTCCCTGAGCCTGACCTTCTGAAGTGACCTTTCCTTCCCTCATTTGCCATTTGTCTGCTTCCTGCTTGGGACTTGGCCACTGAGTGTTCACTACTGCCTCCTGGGCCCAGAACCCGGCTGCTCGGTGAATAAACGAATGAGTGAATGAGTGAGTGTGCAGGTGTATGTCTGTGCGTGAGTGGCCGTGGGGCAGAAGGGCGTTACCTGGACAAGTCCTTAGGACCAGTGGGTGGCAGTGCCTCGCATGGGTGTGGCGGGGAGGGGCAAGGCTCAGCTCAGGCTGGGGCACCGCTGCACTGGGATCGAGGTGTCCAGGGGCCACCTATGCCCACTGACACTGTCTGGAGGGATGTCCACGCTGGCCTGTGCTCTGGCCTTATTTTTAGCTGCCTACATCCCCTTTGCTACAGTTGGCTCGGGGGCCAGCATCACACAGGATGGGATTGAGTTCACGTGACGCTTTCTTTGGGGGAGAGGCCACACCCCGCAGAGCACAGGCCCAGTCCCCGAGGCCCGTGTCCCTGGGACGTAGATCCTGCTGACCACAGCCATCAGCTGGCCTTCTGGTGCCGGCCAAAGCCTGCTAGAGAGGGAGGGTAGGGAGTGAGGGCAGACCCCACATGAACGCCACACCCGGTGGGCAGCCCTCCCTCAGTGCATGCTGGGTGCCACGCAGGGTTAAATTTGCAGGAAGAGCCCCAGCCCTCCGACCCACCTCTGCTCCTTTGTCTCATAGGACTCACGGCTCCGAGAGAGGCCTGGCCAGCCTGTGTCTCCCTGCTGGTGTGGGAGCCTCCTCTGACCCTGTGCCCCCTCTAGTCCACATGCGGTCCAGACTTGGGCCTCTTGAATAGGAAGGGCCCTGCCCTGGTCCTTCGGGGGACACCACCTGTGGGGACAGAGCCAGGAGTGCAGTTTCCAGGATCTCGGCCTCACGTGGAAAGGTGTTGTGTCAGGTAGTAAATGGCCATCAACTGTGGCTAGTTGGCCATCAGCTGTAACCAGTGAGCCATTGGCCTCTAATATAACTGCCGTGGCTACGCTGGCAGCAAATGGGGGCTAGCAGGAAGATGGTGGCTGAGCTAGCAAGAGCAGATTGCAGTTAGGACGGCGGATTGCAGCTAGCAAGTGGGGTTGGTTGGTTGGCAGAGAAGCGAACAGGCGGATTGTGGCTCCTGCTTCCTGTGTCTCCAACCCAGCCGCCAGCAAGACTATAGTGGTATGACTCCCCTACCTATGGCTCCGTGGGTGTTCCTTTTTGGCCTCACCATGTCCTGTGTTCTTATGTGGGGAGCAGTTGCTGAGACCTCGCATGCCACCCTGCATGACACCTCTGGCTACTCTGGCAGGTTCTGCAGGATAGGGCCATCTGTGGACTCTGGGGTGACCCAGGCGCCCACAATGGAGGCCGAGAACCCAGGAGGCCACTCCATTTGAGGGCCATCCACACCGAGCAGCCCAGTCTCACCCCCCTTCACCCCCCGTGAGGCAAACTTGTCCTTGCTAACCCCCACACCCTCAGGTCTTCCTGTAGCCCCACCCACGGGACTCAGGGGACCGGGCAGCCCCTCCTTTCCACAAGGGGTCCCACCGCTCTGCAGCTGCTCGTCGTGGGGCCTCATCCCCACAGCCACGCTCAGTGTCCTCTCCACTCAGGATCTTAGAAGCCCAGGATCCTGCGTCCAGCAGGTAGACCCTTGTCTGTGACCTCCGTCCCCAGAAGCAGGACCTGGGAAAGGAAGGGCCTGTCTTCTGGTCTGCCTTCTGTCCGGCCGGGCCTCTGGGCCCTGGCCCCACGGCAGTGCCTGCTATCGGCCACCTCTGTGTGTGGCGCCAGTCCTTCCATTCACGTGGGAGGAGGCATTGGCCTGTCACAGATGCTGGGACAGAGGCTGAGAAGCCAGAGGGGCTGAGCCAGGACTCAGGCATGGCTGCTGACCCAGCTCACTCTCTGTCCCTTCCCCCTGCCATCGTGTCCCCACAGCATTCTGGTGCCCCAGCAAGGAGGCTTGAAGGTACTTGGCGGGACTGCAAATAAAGAGTGGCTCCCACCTCAGCCATCCACTCTGGCCTTCGGGAGCGCGTGTCAGCCGTGGAGAGCTGGGGGGCTGGCGGCCCCAGGCCGGGGACGGTGTTCTCTGCACACTGCATGCTGTGTCTTTCTGCATGTATGTGTACCAGCCGCGAGCACCTGCCTGAGGGGCTGTGGTGCGACCCGTAGTAATTCCCGTAAGACCTGTGGATCCTGGTCCCAGTGGGAAATGAGGACAATGACAGCACCAGGGAGAATGCTTAGGACAGAGCCCGGCGTCCTTCGAACCCAGTGTGGCCCATGGTGCCCAGAGCTCTGGAGGAGCATCCCATGCAAGGGCCAGTGTGTGTGTGTGTGTGTGTGTGTGTGTGTGTGTGTACACACTGTGTGTATGTGCATGTGTAGAATACTATATGTGTGTCTGTGTGTGTGGACACACATTGTGTGTATCTGTCTGTATGTGTGAACACGGCATGTGATATGTGGACACTGTGTATATGTGTGGATACTGTGTCTGTGTGTGTGTGGACACACTGTGTGTGTGTGGACATACTGTGTGTGTCTGTGTGTGTATGTGTAAACACAGTGTCTGTGTATGTGTAAACACACTATGTGCATGTGGACACACTGTGTGTGTGTCTGTGTGTCTGCGTGTGTGTGGACATACTATGTGTATGTGGACACACTCTGTGTCTGTGTGGACACACTGTATGTGTGTGTGGACACACTGTGTGTGTCTGTGTGTATGTGTGGACATACTATGTGTATGTGGACACACTGTGGATACATAGGCTCTTGCCCTGCAGATTCAGCTGGAGCTCTGGGGTGTGGACATCAGGCTAGGGGGACCCCAACCTCACTGGTCCCTAGCTGACCCTCTGTCCCCTTCTTGGCTCCCAAGGAGGCTGAGAAACTGATTGTCCCTTCTCTGGGGTCTGCAAGAGAACAGAGGTGCTTAAGGTTTATTAAATTACAGGCATCTGTGGACCCCATCCCATCTGTCAGGCGCCACTGTCCACCCACCCACTCCTCAACCGTCCCATCACCCACCAGCTCATTCAGTCATTCCCCACAGATTTGTTGAGCAACTTCTTTGTGCCAGCACTGTGCTAGGTGTCAGGCAAGATGTACAATGAGCAAAAAAATAAATAATAAGTAAAAAAGAAAGAAAGACATTATTAAAATGGCATGGAGAAAAATAAAGCAGGGAAAACCAGTGGCTGGGGACGTGATTTTTAAATACCTTATTGGGAAGGTAACATTATGCAAATAACAGGAAGTAGGATGGTCCATCTGCCCATCATCCACTCACCTATCCACCCACCCATCTACCCACCAGCCATCCTCCATCCATCTACCCACCCTACGCACTCATTCCTCTCTCTAGTCACCCACTCACCACTTAACTTCTCCTGGGCGCCCGGACTTCAGAGATGAGTGAGTCAGTCTTCGCCCTCAGGGTGCCAGCACCCTGTGAGGACAGCTCTTTCACAGGCTCTGTGTTATCGTGGGGTGAGCAGGAGTGGGGGCTGGGCGAAGCACTGCGCACGTGTGTGATGTTGTCCCGTGTTTTCTCTCTTGGTCTGTATGTCTCACGGACTAGATCACTGCCCCCAGGAGCAGGACCTCGTCTTCCACTCCTCTGGTTTCCCCGATGCCATAGTCTAACAGGCTGGGAACTCAGTGGGCGCCTGATAAACACGGGCCAGCCGGCTGAGTCACCCCTGCCGCCTCCTCTTCCTCATCCCCTTTTGCTGTTGTCTCCATCACCTGGCTTCCCGGCCAGCTTGTGGCTTGACCTGCTCACCTGCCCCCTCCAAGTCCTCTCTTTGCTTAGGCCTAGCCTGGGTTCTGGCTCTGAGATGGGCCACAGAGACAGCTTGAGAGGGCCAATCCACTGGCCAAAGTGCCAAAGCACCAGTAAGGTGGACGAGGCACTGGCCAGGAAATTGCCCACCACAGCATCGAATGACTAGGGACAGGTCACCTAGACCAGGTCCCCTGCCCTCCATTCTCCAAATGACCAGGGACATCCACCAGACTCTCCAGCAAGGAAAGGCCCGATAGCTTCTCAGATCCCCCAGGTGGGCACTGCCTGGGCTCCTGGGGCATGAGGCAACCTGCTCCCTGGAAGGGTTAGCTGAGGGCCATGGGTGGTGGGCGGTGGGGTGCTCTGTCAGGTGGGGGCCCTGTGAGGGCTGGGGGGGTCTCAGGTCTTGGTGATCAGAATTGGGGCATGTTGGCCTTGGCCCTCACCCCCCAACGTATGCTGGGCAGGCATGTGCCCTGAGGGTCCAGCCTGATGTAGAGAGCCTTGACTTCAGGATATCAGGTCACACAGGAACCTGAAGGGCTAGGGTGAGTGTCTAAGGGGCACATTTGAGGGTGATTTCACCAAAGAGGGCACCAGACCGTGCATCCGTACGACAGTCGGACTAGCAGTCAAAATAAACCCACGTCTTGATTTTGCAACTAGTTGGTGTGAATTCCCAGCAAAGACATTGCAAGGTGGCCCTGCCAGCTGGAAGCTGACCCTGAACCCCAACCCTGACTTTTCTGCACAGAATGACTGCTGCTCAGAGATCCTGCAGGAGACCCTACCGGGCTCCAGGGGACTTTGGAGTCTCAGGGCTGGTCCCCAAGACTCCTGCTTGGAAGGGGTGGAGGAGGCTCAGTGCCAGTGGGGCGGGGAGTGACCCCAGCCCCTGCACACAGCAAGTGCCAGCAGCCCCACGCTTTCGTAAATCTTCTGTTCTATTTGGAGAATTGAACTTGAGCCCCACAGAGTATCCGGAGGGGTTTCCTATCAGCTGGGCGGGGCCCCAAGGCTCTCTGGGAACTTCAGAGAGTGGGGAGCATGAGACCTGCTCGTGGGAAGGGGTAATGTCACCCGACTTAACCTCAGGCCAAAGAAAACATGCAGACAGTCCCGACAGCCCCGTGGCCCAGCTGGCCCAGCCAGACCCTGGGTCCTGGGCTGGGAGGGGTGAGTGTGGGTGGGTGATTCTGCAGGCCGGGCAGCTAGGCTCCTCACCGCTGGCCTCTGACCCCACAAAATGTGGGGTGGGTATGGTGTGCAGAGGGGTGTTGGCAAAGGGCCACTGAGGAAAGGGTAGTGCAGTGTTTCCAGAATGTTCTGAGGCCCGGAGACAGCCCATGGGCCTGAAGGCAGGGAGGGGGAGACTCAGGTAGGCCTGTCAGCCTCAGTGTCCCGGACCCCAGGGTGTGACATATGCACCTAGAGTGGACTCAGAGCCCCTGTGCGGGTCCTGGGGAGGGGGCTGTGGGCAGGCGGGACTCCCCTCAGTAAAGGGAGAAACTGGAGGGCAGCTGGTGAGCTAGTGGGCTGGGTTAGGCCCACCCGCCCCAGGTGAGCAGGATTGGCTTGTGTTTCCTGTTCCTGAGGGCTGGCCTCACCCCCCAGCCCCGCCCACTCCCCCCCTCCCCCATCTTCACCCCTTCACTCTGGGCCCTTCCTTCCCTGAGCCCAGTGCAGCCCCAGGCCCATGTCACAGCCCCTGTGAACCTGGCCTCCCTTCTCTCAGCTCTCACCTCTCAGCCCACGGTCCTCTCCTTCCCCAGGACCCCCACCAGCTCCTCTGAGCTTGCAGGGAGCTCCAAGAGACCCCTTTCCAGCCTCTCATCCACCCCAGTGTCCCCAGGCCAGTGGGGCCAGGACTCCCAGAGCAGGCTCCTGCACAGCCCAGACCCCGTCCCCCCAAAGCCCCACCCCCCAGGTGCTTGGGTGGTTACTTGCTATAATTTTTTAAATATGGAAACATACACAAAAGTGAAGCACACAGTATCATGATTGTGTTCACCACCGGCTCAACAACCATCAATTCAACAATGACCGATTCAGTGGCCGGTTGGTTTAATCTCCACCCCGACTCTGGGCCCCTCCCTGTGGATTTTTTCAGAGCAATTCCCTCGACATCACATAATGAGTGTGGCTTCTTTAGACAGGGAAGGCAGGATAAACACTTGACAATGTCCCCTTTTCAGCTAGTTTTCAGACTAATGAGCCCCAGTCGCTAACAAAGGGCCTATTAGAATTTTTTGGCATGATTATGAATTAATGGGTTTTTGAGATATTTGATATGTTTTAATCTATAATTCTTTTTGATGCGCAAATTGTCCTCTTGCTGATCAGCCCCTCCTAAAACTTTTCAGTGGACAGAGCTAGAAATTAATGTTGTTTCAAGATAAAATAGCTGAGGAGTTTTTGCTCATATTCCCAACTCCAATTTCAGAATTAGTTCGTATTTCTTTGATTTTATATCGGTATCTCTTTTCTCATGTGCTGACAGCCTTAGTTGCTGAAGAATTTAACGTGATATATATACATGTAATTTCAAAACAACGGTACTAATATTATTACAAACAGTATGATTCTTGGGGGTCCTTTTGTCCTTTGAATGTTAGTGATTGTACTGATAACGGGCTACATAGCATAGTTCAACCATTTGAGGGATGTTCTGGTTGTTTCTAACCTTTTGCTAATATATAAATAATGTCACAATGACTAGCCTTATGTGTATGCTGTTTCCAATTTTTCCTCGTATCTTTGGGTCAATTCCAAGAAGTGGAACTAACTGGCTGGGTCAAATGGTACCTGCGCTTTTGCTGGTAGGACCAGGACGTCCTTCCCACAGATGACACTCGAGCACATCTATTTTCCCGAGGCCTGCCTCCCCCACGGAGCTCTCAGTCAAACACCTGGACCTACCCCAGATACTGTGTTTCCCTGAAAATGAGATCTACCCGGACAATCAGCTCTAAGGCATCTTTTGGAGCAAAACTTAATGTAAGACTCGGTCTTATTTTACTATAAGTCCGGGTCTTATATAACTTAAGACTGGGTCTTACATTAATTTTTGCTCCAAAAGACACATTAGGGCTGATTGTCCGGCTAGGTTTTATTTTCGGGGAAACACAGTGAGCAATGGTCCTACAGTACCCTCTCAACGTGCATTTTTCTTGTTGCATGTAATGTTGGACATCTTTCCCTAAGTGCAAAGGTCAGGATCTCCTTTTCCTATGAGCCATCCCTGCCTTGTGCCCACTTTCCCATAAGGCGGTCTATCATTTTCTTCTCGGTTTTAGATGTTCTTTATGTATCAGTGTTACTAATCCTTCGCTTGTGATGTAAAATAAACTACAAATGCTGTCAGTTGGTCATTGCCTGTTTTACTTTGCTGATTTCAGCTATTCCCTCTGGATTTCTGACTGTTGGGAATGGATTCCCTAGTCCAGTTTGTTGAGGAATTCAGCCCTGCTTTCTTGTAGAGTCAGCATGGCTTCATTTCAGTGTTTACACTTAAGCCTGTCATTTGTTTGAAATTTATTCTTGCGCATTGTGTGGAAGATGGATCAACTGTATCTGTATTTTCTTTCTCTGTGGCTCTCCAGTTGTCCCAGTGTTGCCTATTAAAAGTTCATCTTCCTCCTGCTGACTGGGAGGCGGGTGTGTAGACACTGTTCCCTCATGTACACATTCATCCCGAAAGAACTGCCTTAATGAAAGCCTGCTGTGTGCCCTGAGTGTCCCCCTGGGGCCCTGTGGGGGTGGACTCTGCCTCCTTCTGGTTCTCTGCCCATTTGTGTCCTAACCGAAACACCTTCCAGCAAGGTTCCCTAGCTGCAGGGGCCGAGGTTCCCTGGTGCCTGGCACAGGCTGGGACCCATTTCATTCTCTCTGCCCGTACAAACTGCACTCACTGCAGGCACCATCCAAAGTGGGGGGAGTCAGGGGAAGGGTGGGGGCTGCACTCTGTCCACCATCAAGAGCTGACTTTCTGCTGGGGGGGGGGTACATTAAATAAATCAGCTCAGGTTGCTCAGTGAAGACCTGGGAAGCGTCTCCCAAGTTATGGGACCCTGGCATGGCTGGGGGTGGTTACCCCTCTGCCTAGGACAATGTCTCCAGGGAGCCTGTTTTTGTTCTGTTTGTTATCCCATCCTTCGCCCTGGCGCCTGTTTAATGTGCAGGGACCCAAACGCCAGTGCAATGACGGCCGGAGGCAGTATAGGGGATCCACGCAAACCACGGACTTCCTCACCCACCTTTGCCCCCATCCCCACCCAGGGAAGCACACAGGACACAGCGGCAGGCCCCTCAGGCCAGGAGGACAAAACATGCGTGCCCCTAGGGTGGTGCAAATGCCTCCCCTCCACCTGCCCAGACAGCCGGCCTGCTCTGCCGGGTCCGGAACCAGGCCTTGCCGTCTCCAGCGGCCCCTGCATCCGCTGCTCTCCTATGGCTCCCAGTGGGCGGTCCCTGATTGATGGCTCCCCCTGGCCTCCAGGGTCCAACAGCCCTAGTGGGCACCGCAGAGACGGCATTCCTCTCCGCCGGCAGCGTGCCCCTCCCCCACCAGCACACAGGGGGCGCTTAGAGTGTTCGCGGGGCTAACACTCCATCATCCAGGTGCCAAGAGGGTCAGTCTGCGCGTGTCCCACTGCGCCCCTCCCTCCTTTCCCTCTCCCCCTCTCTGGGGAGGCACAGAGGGGGTAACGTGGGTCCACACGCCCTTTGCTGCACTACTGCCCGGGCCGCGCGGTTCGCTGTCACTGCACCTGCGGGCTCTGTACTTTTCTTTCTGGCTCAGCTGGGTGCTCCGCGAGGGCCGAATCAGGTGGGCACAGGTGGGGCCAAGCAGGTCGGCTTGCGGGCCGAGCACGTGGGCGTAGATGGGGCCGAGCACGTGGGTGAGGGCGAGGCCAAGCAGGTGAATGCGAAAGGGGCGGGCCGAACAGGTGTGTGCAGACGGGGCAGGACCAAGCAGGTGCGCAGCTGGGTTCGGGCTGGGGCTCCCCAAGCTCGCCGGTTGGCCGGGGGCGGGGCTTCTGGCCCTGGGCGGAGCGCGCTGTCCCCGGGGACCGGCCGGCGGCCACCGCCCCCTTCAGGCCCCACCCCCACGCCCGGGCTGGGCAGGCAGCGGCCCCCCGCGGCTGGGGTGGCAGCAGCGGCTGCCCGCACTGCACCTGGGCTCCCGCCTTCGCTGCAGCTCCGGGTGCCGCCTCCCGGCCGGCCCTCGCGAGCCCTGCCTGGCCATGGCCGCGGCCTCATCCCCGCCCCGGGCCGAGAGGAAGCGCTGGGGCTGGGGCCGTCTGCCGGGCGCCCGGAGGGGCAGTGCGGGCCTGGCCAAGAAGTCCGCCTTCTCGCTGGAGCTGGCTGAGGAGCGCCCGGCGGGCGGCGCGCTCTACGCGCCCGCCGCGCCGCCAGCCGCCGACCTTGGCCCGCGGCCGCCCGTGAGCCTCGACCCGCGCGTCTCCATCTACAGCGCGCGCCGCCCGTTGCTCGCGCGCACCCACATCCAGGGCCGCGTCTACAACTTCCTGGAGCGCCCCACCGGCTGGAAGTGCTTCGTCTACCACTTCGCCGTGTGAGTATCGCCTCCCGCGAGGCTGAGCCCCGAGGGACTTCTTCCCGAGGGGGAGGGGAGTAGGGGGAGCGCTGTGACCCCGCCACCTGCCGCCTCCAGGACTGTATCCAAGCTGGGTGTGACTCAGAGCAGCCGCGAGGGAGGGAGGAAAGGAAGGAAGGGGTTAATGGGAAAAACCACGCGGAGCCTGTTGCTTGAAGTTCAGGGACGCTTGGGTCTGACCTGTGAGGGACACCTGTGGCTGAGATGCCGAGCTTCCCCCTGGCCCTGCCCAGGCAGTGTGTGTGTGTGGTGGGGGGAGCCAGCTGGGGAGGAGTGCCCAGCCCAGAAGTTGGCCCACTCCTCCCTGGAGGAACAGCCCAGGTGTTGATGCTTGGGGGAAAGGATGTGTGCCAGGGGAGCACAACCTTGGGTGCAGGGGAGAGAATTCCCCAGGGGCAGCTGGCGCACGCAACTCAGGGGACCCCAAGAGGAGAGGGCCCATGCCCTTACTGGGCATCTACACCCCAGACTCTCCCAGGTCCAGGCAGGCCCTGTGGGGAGCGGTCTCCTGGGCCAGTGGGGGTAAGGCTGCCCTGGAGGGTGGCAGGCCTGGTGTGTGCCCGGAGGGGTCAGCATGGTGGTGGCGAGTGCCCACAAGGAGTCAAACTCATGAACACCCGGGCTGAGAGCGGAGACTGGAGGAGGGAGGCTGGTTGCTAGCTGTCCATCAGAGGAAGCTGTGTACCCGGAGAAGGCAGGGCCCTATGGGCAGCACCTGGCTCCTGCTGCTTGTTACCAGGTGGCTCCAGTCCCCAGAAAGGCACGCCTGCGTGGGCCGGGGCATGGCGCTGCGATGCTCAGGAACGGGGCAGGAGGACATTGCCTCCTCAGGGCCGCCCTCCTTGCTGCCGCCAGGGGCCCGTCCCCCACTTCTCGTGGCCCTACTTCCTGGCTGCCTGGCCAGCAGCCTCTTGATATGGTGCCAGCCTGTTCCGGGAGCCTTCACTCGGTCATCCCGTCCCCAGGCTGATCTCGGGGGCTCCTCTGAGGGCTGCATGGGGTGGTCTCCCTCTGGCTTCCTAGTGGCACTGCCCATGCCTGCTGCTATGGCTGGCCTCAGGCTGGGAGAGACCTGGGGGTGACCAGAGCCCTGTTTTCTCCACTGGTGCCCCCAGGGCTGCAAGGGGAGCCAGGCCCTGCCAGCTCCAAGGCTTGGAGCATCATCTCGGGCAGGTGAGGCGGCCTCCGCTTCCCACCCTTGCTCCTCTGGGAGTGCATGTGGTACCAGGGTTGCTGCCCTCCCTCCTGCGAGGGACCAGCTTCCCGGGCACAAGGGACAAAAACAATGTCCCCAGAAGCATGGAAGGGCCACGGGTTCAAGCCACTTCCCCACCCCTGGCCCAGCCTCCCGAAGCGCCAGAGGGTACCTGAGCCCTGGCCGTTGCTGGGGATGGCCCTGCCCACGGCTGCAGCAGCAGGGGCTTGTCTTGGGATGTTCCTGTGCAGTGACCTCAAGGGACCCAACCCGAGTCCAATGCTGCTGTGCAAACACGTGGCCAACGTCAGGCTTGTGGGTGCCGTGGTGCACGTGGGCTGCCTGCCTCCTAGCCCTCACCTGCTGGGCCCCAAACTCCCTGAGATGCCCAGGGGTGGGCAGACCCCACAGTCAGGTCATGCCGTAGACCCGACCAGCTCTCTCTCTGTCCTGCGTCTTCCATGCCAGCACAGGCAGTGGGAGGCGTGGGCAGTGGGCTGCCCAGGGGTGCTGCAATGCCCCCACCCCCGGGGTTGCCAGCGAAAGGGGCCACCCGGCACCCCACTGGTTCCCATCTGGGGGATGCAGGCTGGCGGGCGAATGTGGCCCCGGCTCCTGGCCACAGCACTGCCGTGGAGGAAGAGAGCTCGCCGCACCCCAGAGGAAGTCTCTGCTTACACTTGTGTTTTCTTCCTGATTCTGATTGTTTGGCTCTCGGAAGTTTGCTCAGTGCAGTGCCTTCGCCCAGCCTCCCAGGAGCTGGCGGGGCAGTGGCTGAGCGGCCCCTCTGTGGGGGGAGCCAGGAATGGGATGCTCCTAAGGTGGCCGTGTGACCTCGGGTCAGTCTTTTGCCATCGTGGACCCTGTCCTGTAAGAACTGTGCGTGGCCCTGGGGAGTGGACACCTGCGCAGCTCCCCCGTGTAGGGTGGCAGTGGAGGTAGACCCTGGCCAGGCAGGGCGAGCAGCTGGTCTGGGGTCTGGGCAGGTTCCCCCTCATTCCCAGTGTCTCCAGAACGTCAGCAGAGCCCCAGAACTCTCCCAGGGGACCTGGCCTTTGATCTAGGGTTGCAGGGGTGGTCTGTGCCTGACCAGTCGGAGCTGTGGAAGGGGATGGACGACAGCCGCTCCGGCCCTGATGTTTCTCTCAGCAATGGCCAAGATAGCAGAGAGTTCTGTCCTTGGTGCGCCGGGTTGTGAAATGTGCCACCCAGGGCCTGGCTGGGTTTCTGGGTGAGAAGGCTGAGCCTGGCCTTGAAGGGCAGGGGCCCCTTTGTGAGTGTGTGGCTTTGAGGTGGGAGCCGCAGTCTGGGCAGCCCTGCAGAGCTGGGCACACTCTCCCAGATGCAGCGAGGGAAGCAAGCCACAATATCCTGCCCCTCCTCATCATCGGGGAACCCCTGCCCCATCCTGTGTGCCCCTGGTCTGGCCTGTCTGCCGGGGTCAGGGAGCAGGACGCTGTTGCTCTGGCCACTGCCCCTGGCCACTGGGCTTCCTGCCCCTCCCCCCATCCTCTTCCAAGGCCCTTCATGTCTGGCAGCTCCCACCCTAGCTGAGGGCAGGGGCGGGGGGAGAGTCCTGGCAGCCCTGCTGATGGGCCTCAGCTGGGATGGTGAGTGGTGGGTGACCAGGTAGGGGATGCCCAGATTGGAGAGGGAGCCAGGGTTCCCATAGCAACTGTCTTTGCTGCTGCCCTGCTACCTGTGGAGGGCAGCATCAGGGCTGCCCCCAGGGCTCCTCACCCCTCCTCTGGCTGGGGACGGGCTTCCAGTCATAGGAGCCCCAAGGCACCTCTCCTTCCCACTTCTTCTCCCCCTCTCCTCCCCTCCCTTCCCCCAGCTCTTGGGAGCTGCAGGATGACAGGTGCAGACTCTTTTCTCAGCTGCTGCTCACCCACCCTCCTCCCCATGCAGCCTGGACTCCCCCAGCTGGGCTGCCGCTGTGGCTGTCTGCCCTGGGCGAGCCCGCTCCTCTGTGCCTCAGTTTCCTCCTGCAGTGCACAGTGCTGCCTGCGGTCAGTGTCCACTGTGGTTGGGAGACACTTGGAGACCCGGCTGAGAAGAGGGGGTTGCCAGAGGGTCCCAGGGCTCAGTAGATGGGGCTAGACTCTCAAACTCATCTTGGTCCCACCTGTCCCCGCCCTCCTGCCACTGCCTTTCCCTGGTTCCCAAGAACTTTCTGGTGGCTTTGGCGGCACCTTCACAGAGGTGTTAATCATTGATGGTGCTGGAAGCAGGCCCTGGCAGTTTGTTGGGCTAAGCCTGCCTTTCCAAAAGTGGAGGCCAGTTCATGGGCCACATGTCTCCACTCGGTGCCTCCCGGTGCTTGCCCGGCCCCAGGCTCTGGTGTGAGGGTCCTGCAGTTCAGCAGACTCTGAAGAGTAGTTGGCTGGGCGGGAGGTGGCGTGGGGTCCCATGGAGAGCGGAGGGGGGTGTGGTGGCCGGATACAGAGGAGGACAGGCTGTCTGATCTTTTCCCGCTGTGCACTCAGGTCTGGGGTCAGGAGGGTGCGTAGAGCAGGATGTGGGGCTGGCCGGACGGTGCATGGAGCTCAGACATGGGCAGAGATGGGCTTCGTGTCCAAGTGTGGCCCTGTGGCTGGGCCACCTTGCCAGGTCCCTGAGCCCTCCGAGTCTGCATCTCCTCAGGTGGGAGACAATCACCACCTGTGCCTGGCACAGTCAGTGGCTCCCGGTGGGCTCGGTGCCTGAGGTCTTTGCCAGCTCCCAAGGGGGTGCCAAGGGCGCTGGAGGCACGGGAGGGGCCCCTTTCGACTCAACAGTCCCGGTGTACTGGGACCTTCACATGTCACAGCAGTGTGTCCCAGGGCTGGGAGGGGGCGGGGTGGGGGGCTTGGTCCTGGGGAGGATCCTTGGTCCTGGGGACCTAAGGTGCCTCGGGATGCTGATGGGAAGGCCTGCCTGTGTGTGGGATGGGATGGGACTCGGATACCGAGGCACCCCAGGGGTTGGGAGGGTGTGAGGGCCTACTTGTGTGCTGGAGGTCTTGGCACGTGGGCTCATGGTGGATTTGCACAGGTCCCCTATGTTTGGATTGAATCGTGCCCCTCGAAAAGTGGCACTTTTACCCCCAGGACCTCAGAATGTGACTGTATGTGGAGATGGGGTCTTTAAAGAGGTGATTAAGGGGAGATGAGGTCACTGGGCTGGGGCTCTGATCCTATGTGACTGGGGTGCTTATAACAAGAGATCAGGATAGTTACACACACAGGGATGACCATGTGGGGACACAGGGAGAAGACGCCGTCTACACACCAAGGAGAGAGGCCTCAGAACCAGCCCTGCCGACACCTGAGTCTCAACCTTCAGCCTCAGCTGCTCTGGAAGCTGTGCCAGGTGTTCGTTTGCGGGTCTCAGGGCTGCTGGGCTTTAGAGGGTCTGAGTGGGTGAGCAGGGCCACAGGGAGCTGTCTCGATTGTTCTCTGATCCCCAACAGGGATATGTGCTCACAGAAGGGTCACCTGGAGTCTAGCTCCGAGCCTCTGTCCACTCCCTACTCCTGGCCCCACTCTAGCCGTGGGGTCAGGCGTGCTGCTTGGCAGCTCCAAGCCCCTCAGTCAGGCCGGGCCGCTGACATCTATCTGCTGATATTTTTATCCAGTGGCATTCCTGAGTTTGGGAGAAGCATGAGCTTGGGAAGTGGTGGGCAGGGGCCACCAGAAGCCTTTTGTGGCTGGTGGGAGAGTCCTGCAGGCCCCCGGGGGCTTTTCAGAGCCCTTTCCCCCAGAAACGTCTCTGTCTTCACAGCAGCTCTGCCTAGGCATGGGGACAGATCCATGTGGCCTGGGCGAGAAGTCTGAGGGCCGATCCCAGAGGGTGCCAGCCCTTGACTGCGGGATCCACTGCTGCCCATCTCAGGGAGTGGTGCTCCCGGAGGGGTCAGAGCAGAGGGCGTGTCGCAGGGAGGAGCCTGAGCTCTGTGCAGAAGTATGGGCGCCATGCACCCCGGGGAGCAGGACGTCGTGGCTTGTGGACACTTCTGAGCACCGGAGGACCCAGCCCTGGTCCTGGCGGCTCCCAGGAGGACATGAGCTCTGCGGATCAAAGCGTGTCCCTCTGAACAAGACCCTGCTCTGTGTGTGCATCCCCCGAGCACCTGGATTGCGGGGCTTGGGAGTGACTCCAGAGCCTAGCCCACCCGCTCTGGGTCTCCTTCTCTGCTCAGTGACTTGCAGGTGGGGAAACTGAGGCCCAGCCACTTGGCTCTTGCCACACCAGGAAACATGCTCCACTTCTTCCTGGAAGCACTTCCAATGCAGAGGTTGTTAAGCAAGCATCACGCCAGGGTGCACCCAGGGTACCCTTGCTGGTCCTCACCCCCATCTGCAGAGGCTCCCTCTGCTGCCTCCAGGAAGCCCCTGACAGCCACTCCCTGCTGATCACCCAGATGGCTTGCCTCGCTCCTGCATCTCAGCAGCAGGCACACTCCGGGTTGCTCCCACTGGCAGGATCAAGGGCTGTGGCCATTCCCCCCCCCCACCCTGCCACATCTCCCAGGCTCTGGGGCAACTGAAAAGGACACTCAGGATGGCGGCTTCTCACATCTTCCTGCTAAATTTGCTGCTGTGCCCCATGCAAAGATCTAGAGTCAGAACATGGGGACTGAAGCCAGGCCCGCTGGACAGAGACCCCCACCCGCCCCCGTGCCCTGCAGCCAGGAAGTACTTCTCTGCATGGGCCAGGGCCGCCCCTTCACCTGCAGGCTGATCCCACCCTACCCAGCTCAGACACTGAGCAGCAGCTTCGACCCGGAAGACAGCCCTCTCCCGGAGACACCCAGAGGTGCCCCCGCCCGGCAGAGGGGAGCAACTGGGGGCCCCAAGGGAGCCTCAGGGGGTGCATGAGCAGCCCTGGGGGCCACGTGATTTGGATGTTGGGTCCTGATGGGTTTTATGGTTTGGTTTTCTGTTCTGTGATGTTCCCAGCCGGTCTCTTGTAGAAGTCACATGCATGTTCTTGCCTGGGATGGCTCCAAATATTATAAAACATAAAGCTTGGGTAATTACAACAATGTGGTCCTCGCTGTGGACAAGCAGATAAGCCACGCCACAGAATAAAACAACAACAACACCCGTGTACAGACTCAACTGCATGTGAAGTTTAGTCACAAATACGGGCATCATCTCAAAACGATAAGACAAACTTTTTAACATGCGATGCTGGAGAAATGAGTTGCTACAAGGAAGAAGGTCAGGCGGGACCCACTCCCACTGCACACCAGGGTAAATTCCAAGTGGGTCGGAAAACCACTCGAGGACCAGAAGAAAGCGTGGGGAGTCCTCATAACCTGAGCATGGGGGGACATCGCTGTGACTCAGAAGCCAGGTGCATGAAGGGAAAGATATGGATGCTCCTTAGCAGACAGTGGAGTTATGGCCTGATAAACCCAATGTCAACTGAAGATGCCGTAAGTCGAAACTGCATCTAACACATCTTGCCTATGAACGTCATATCCCAGCGGTTTCTACTGAATGCATAACGCTTTTGCAGCATCAAAAAGTCGAAAAATGGTCAGTACGTAGAACGGCGCTTGGTGGGTGATGAGCACACAGCAAGTGTTGGTCGAGTGTGTGCCAGTTGGACGTGTTTTCCACAACTACCTAGTCCTCCCCTGTGTATGTGACCGGTCCCCTGCTGACGGGTGTTCAGGTTTATTTCCCATCTTCCAGTTCTTGTAAGCTCAACTGTACACAGCTCTCCAGATGCGAGGAATGTGGCTGTCGTGGGACAGGAGAAGGTCTTATACTCCTGTGCCAGGGCGGGGCCTGGCATGGACTAGGTGCCCCTGAAGGAGGGATGGGCGAGTAGATGGGTAGACAGATGGACAGGCGGATGAATGGATGGACAGATGGATGGGGGACGAATGGATAGACAGATGGACGGGCAGATGAATGGATGGGAAGATAGAGGGGTCACGAATGGATGGACAGATGGAGGGGGGTATGAATGGATGGAGGGGATGAACGGGTGGACAGATAGACGGGGGGACAGGTGGGTAGGCAGGCAGGTGGGAGGACTGAGGGACAGGTGGACGGTGTGATGGACAAGTGTATGGAGAGATGGCCAGCTGCAGGCTGTCCCCAGCACCCAGTGGGAGCACTGGTTCGCTGTCGGCTGTCCTGAGATGGGAGCTCTGGGGAGGGTCTGTAGGTGCGTGTGGCTCTGGCCAGCCTTGCTCCCAGCCTGACTGGGGTGGGTCACGGCCCGCGGGACGTCCTGGTGACAGAGCCTTTCTGTGTGTCCTGGGCCAACTTAGCCAGAGCCTGAGACTGAGAAGGTGGCAATGTCCTCAGTCCCAGGAGACCCAGCCCTGTGGTCTTTCCGGAGGGCGTGGGAAACTGTCTGTGGCCTGAACTATGATAAACGGAGGTATGGGAGGGTCGTCATGGCTGTCCCTGAGGCCGCCCGGTCACTGTGCATGAGGTGGTTGGGGCTCTGGGCATTAATGTGATGGCCAGTGAGTCAGTGTCGGGGTCTCGGTCTCGGGTGTTGACGCACCACTTACCTCCTCCCTGGTCTTGTCCTGAGCCTGGCTCCTGCCTGGGGGCTCCCAGCGAGAGCTTCAGTTTCTAGAATGTGCTGCCTGGTGGCACGGCAGGAGTCACGTGCAGCGTTACTGAGCAGTGAGGCCAGCGTTCGTACCCATGACCACGGCCGTCCTGTGGGCGCTTCCCGTGGGCCTGGGGTGCAGGGTGGGTAAAACAGATGCCCTGCTCTCCAGGGGCTTATGGCCCAGAGGGGTGGGAGCTCCTTGGGTGACCCTGCCTGAGAATTGAACAGCTTGGGGAGGCCGAGGGCAAAGGGGGTGTGGGGGCAAGCGGGAGGGCGGGTGTTGCTGGTGGAGACTAGCAATCGAAGAGGCTGGTGGTGGGATGGACAGAAGGACGGGGAAGAATGGATGGACAGAGGCACAGATGGCTGTTTGGGGGCGCAGGAAGGAAACCCACCCAAGTTGGCACATGGGGGGGTGGCGGGGGTGACGGACGGAGGCCGGATCCAGCAGGGGCCCGTGCAGCCCGCAGGAGTCCAGTTTCTCCCGAGACACCAAACAGCTGTGGAGGGTCTTAGGGGCAGGGCTCCTGGCCTGGTTTGAGCCTCTGGAGCTGCGAGATGGGGGTGGGCGAGGGGCGAGGGTGGGAGCAGAGGCAAGGGGACCTTTTGGAGACGTAGGGGGCAGGGGGAATTCCAGAAGATCCCGGTTTGTGTGTGAACAGTGGGAAATCCCAACATGTCTCTGCTCCTGGCTGTCCCTGGCGTGCTGTGACCCCATGGGTGACCAGGTGACCTCCCTGTGTCCCTGGAGAGACCCATCCCTACCTCGCTGGGCAGGGATAAAACAGGAGATGGAGACACAACGGGCTCTGAAAGGCCCCGAAGCCCCTGGAGGTAGAGGCTGCTTTCTGGCCCCTAGCCTGTCCCCTGGATCAGAGGCCACTCAAGGTCCCCAAGTACAGCTCTGAGGAGGCACGGCAACTCCCAGGCACCTCCCGGGCAGCACTGGAATGTTCTGGCTGCCCTTGGCACTGGGGTTGGGCGGGGCTGGGGGCTCTTTGGGCCTCGCTGGCCTGTCCCCAGGGTAGGCCCCGCCTCCAACGCTCTTATCAGGGCCTCTCTGCCAAGCTCCTGCCACCTCAAAGTCAGGCCGCCCTGGGGGCATCCATGGGCTTTTTTGCTGCTTCCATGCAGGTTTGGGGTGGCCGTCATTTGGGGACTGCTTTCAGGTCCCAGGCTGTCCTGGGACAGCAGAAACACTAGTAGTTCAGGGAGCTCCGAGGGTGAGAGGGCCGAGATCTGAATCTGGGATTGAAGGCCTCCCCACTTCCTGAGACCCAGTACACTGTCTGCGGCAGGTGGCTGGGTCCCTGGCTGTGCCCAGCCACTTGGGTCCATTGCCATGGGGTCCCCTCTGCGGGAATTGCTCAGCAAACCCATCACAGGGAGGCGGGAGCGAGATCCTGGGGCCTTGCTCGGTGCTGGGTTTGGTTTATCCCCCGTGGGCCAGGACCAGCACGGCAGCGCTGCCGAAAATGGACGGCGTGAGACAGACCAGGTCTGGGCCAGGCGGGCAGGACACTGGGGGACTTTGGGTTTAATGACATAGGAAAGCAGCGCTCCCGGGCAGCATGTGGTCACTGGGTCCAAACGCAGGGATGCGCAGACGGGAAAGGTCGGACAGTGGACACTGGACGCTTCCCCATGGCCTGCCCTGGGTGTGGGTTCTGGGTGTGGGTTCTGGGTGGTGGGTTTTAAACTTCGGCCCATCTAAAGTTTCTACTTTAAAAATATTGGTTGTTTAAAAACAATAGAAGGCTGCTTTCTTTAAAATAAGTGACAAGATGACCCCGGAAGATCATGCCTCCCATCTGCACTCGCTGGTGTTTTCTGGCCGTCCTGCCGGGTGGAGAGTCTGGAGGGGGCTGAGCAGGGTATGGAGCCAGGAAGGTACCTTGGGGACAAGTGCGCTGTGGCCCCTGGGCACTGTCTCCTGGTTGGAACCCTGGTGGGCCTGGGGGTTGGGAGTTGCGCAGGGGCTGGGCCGCTGTGCAGAGGGCCCCAGCCTCTCTTGTCAGGGTCCCTGCTCCCCCAGGTCTGCAGGGCAGAGGCGGGACACCCGCTGGGAGGACGCTGATGTGGAAAAGGCACCTAGCGAACACTCGCGGGTGGGCTGGGGGAGGGAGGGTACCCCGCAGAGTCAGCTCCATGAAGGGGAGGCAGGGAGGAAGGCCCCACACACCCAGGGGACCCTGCTCCCTTCAGAGGCCTCACCCCCGCAGCAGGAAGGAGTCCTTGGGGACCCCGGCCCAGGCTCACAGCTGCTGCTATGGCCCTCACCTGCCTGAGCAGCCCAAGAGCCTGGTCACCCATCCACCGCTCCATCTCCTGTTGGGGCTGGACACCGCCAGTGGCCCTCTGTCGAGCACGTGGTCTAAGCTCGCCGGCTGCTCTGTGGCTAGGCCAGTCGGGTCAGAGGTGGAGGGAATCACACCCACCAGGCCCAGGCAGCTTGGGGCTCGTCACCCCTGCAGCTCATTGAAGCAGGGTCAAGCCTGGAGGGGACAGACACTTGCTCGGTGTCACATGGCTAATGGGTGACAGGGCTGGCGTTGGAGCCCGTCACCTGACTGCCCAGTACTCCCTGACTTGCTCTGTGGGGCCCCCCACCCCAGGGCAGCCCCTCAGTCTGGTCCTGCTCACACCGTGGGCACTGGACAAGCTGTGCCCTGGGGGCAGTGGGCTGGGGGCCTGCTGGGTGGAGCTGCTCAGGGCTGCTTTACCAGCCGGTGGCCGGAGCAGGCTCTCCCCAGAGCCAGCGAGAGCCTCTCTCTCCCTCCTGGATGTTGCCAGTGTGGCTGGGCCTGAGCCAGGGGTACTGTCTGGGCAAGTCCAAGGCCCAGCCTGCCTGTGGGTGAGGTGGGGGGGGGGGGCAGGGGTCAGGGAGGAAGGGGTGGGTGGGCTCGGTGCTCTGCCTGTCATTGCAGTGTTTCTCTGGGGGAATTTCTGGAGGAGGTATCTGGGGCAGGGAGAAGGTTTTGGAGGGGTGGCCTTGGGCTCCCCTGGCAGACCCCATGGGATGGAGACCGGCATGCACCTGGGCAGTCCTGCCCTGCAGCCCGATGCTTACTGTGTAGGTGGGGACAGTGTGCCATGAGGCCCTGGACCTGGGCAGCCCCTGAGGACAGCCTGGCTGCTCACCAACGGTGCCTCCTGTGAGCCAGGAAGGTCATTGGCAGCGCTGCAGGTGGTGGCAGGAGCTGAGCCTTACCCGGTGGTTCTGGAATTGGATGGTTCCTGGTGGCACCTGCCTGGCTTGTAACCCAACCCGTCCTTCCCCAGGGAGCTGGCGACTGCTTCAGTGTCACTTCCCCTAGGGTGGGGAGGTCTGTGGTCATGGGCTGGGTTGAGGGCACCACTTCCTCCTGTCCTGGCCGAGAGCAGCTGTCCGCAGGTGGCCCCAGGCGAGTCAGGAAAGTACCTGAATCTTCCCAAGGTGCCTCTGCCCAGGATATGTTGCCAACCAGGCTGGACGGTGACCTTCCTTGTTGAGGAACTGTGGACATATTGTGGCTCTGTTGCCCCGTCTCGTAGCTGGGGAAACCGAGGCCCAGATCAGAGAAGGGGCCTCCAAGGGGACAGGTGATTCCTTGGCCAAGCTCCTGCCTGGACCGAGTGCTTCTTGGTGGGGACACACCCTGGGGTTCCGTGCCCCTTCCCCAGGCCCAGCTCCCCCATGTCCCGGTGTGTCTGCCGCTTTGCAGGGTTGTAGGCTCACAGAGTGACAATCGCGGAGGAAATGGGGTGCTGGAGGTCCTCTCTCCTGGTCTGGGCTGCTGTCCGCAGAGGGCGAGGGGCTGGCCAGTCTCACTGGCCCTGGCAGCTAGGCCTCCCTGCTGCCCTCAGCTCATCCGGGAGGGGAGTCAGCGACCCATTGCCGTTTGCCTGGCCTCCGCCTCCGGCCTCCGGTGTCAGCGTGCCCCAGGGAAATGCAGCTCCTGGGGGGCCAGGGAGCCCTTTGGAGAGCTTGCTGCTGGCAGGCCTGCAGGGGTGCCCAGGAGTGCTGGCAGTGCTGTCTGGGGCTCCTGCCAGCCAGGCAGAGGGAGAGGGCTTTCTGCTCCTTGCAGTGGCGTGGGCGTGGGGTGGCGTAGGGGACTCTGGCCCTGGCCCCCAGGGAGCTGACCTGGTGGCAGCTTAACCTCTCAAGGCCCCAGCTGTCTCCTCTGGACACGGTGATCATGAAAGCTGTTGGCGTAGAGAGCAGAGTGCCCCCACCTCAGCATTCGTGACGTTTGGGTCTGGATCCTTCTTTGTGGGAGTGTGCTGTGCAGCGTCCCTGGCCTCAGCACCCACTGGGTACCAGTAGTACCGTCTCCGATTCATGACAATAAAACCATCTCCAAACATGTCCATGTCCCCTGTGGGCAGAGTGCCTGGCTCAGAACTCCTGCGTATGGAGCAAGTGTGGGAGGCTGAGGGGTCAGTACACGGTGGCCTGAGAACCTCCGGCAGGAGGACGCTCTGGGCCAACCCCGGCTGTCACTGTGGACGCCCCTCTTGCTGCTGTGGGTCCTGCCGTGGGGGGAGGGCAATGGTCTGCTTGAAGGGTGGCCCAGGCCACAGTCCGCTGAGAGGCTGGCCCTGGCGCCTGTGGTTCTCCGTGGCCCACGGGGCTGGAGCGACTTGGGAAGGGCCTGGGTGCTGATCGTGGAACAGAGGTGGGAGGAGACGTGCTGCCAGAGGACAGCTGACCGTGGGCTGTGTGGTCCTGGCACAACGTCCAGCCCAGGGTTCAGGGACATCCATGTCAACCCCCTGGGACTTCCTGAGATGATGCCCTGGTCGTGGGCTGATTGAGGCCCCCGACTGAGCCCAGCCCTGTAGGATTCAGGTTGCCCTCTGTCCCTTGAGCTGGCCCTGCCCACCTGGGCCCTGTCCATCACTGCTGCTGTCTTGGATCTGTCGTTCCTTGTGATTTGGGGCCCAACTCGGGTGAGGTTTCCCTCGAAGGCATGCTAGTCACTCACTGGGGGGCCGGCCTGTGCCCCAGGAGTGCCCAGCAGGCAAGGGAAGCCCCGTGAACCTGCCCCTCTGCCCTTTTCTGCCCTGGCCCTTTGCACTCACGCCGGCCTGGACACCATGGCCCACCTGCCCTTTCTGCCACCAGCCTTCCAGGTCAAGGCCACCTCCCAGGGCCGTGTCCCACGTCACAGTACTGAGCAAGGTCTTCCTGGGCTGCGGGGGGCCTGTGTGTGCTACAGGCCACTCAGGTGAGGGAGCCCCAGGGCGTCCCAGAGGAGGCTGGGTGTGATGGGGCACGCCAAACAGGCACAGAGGTACCTGGGGTGAGGGCCACGCTGGGGCTGGAGCTGCTCAGGGCTGGTCAGCAGGCCCCAGTTGGGGGCTTCCCCAGAGGTAAGGCAGGGGATGGCTCCCCGGGGGGAGGGGCTGAGCCCTGGACACCCCTCGTGGCTCCATGATGTCCAATGGGCTGTGGGTGCCCGGAGAAGGTCAGGGCCGGCTTTGTGTGTCTGCTGTGTTCCCTGCTCCCTGGCAGCCGCCCCTCTTCTCTGGATCAGCGGGCATGGGTGGGCTTGGGGCCCGTTCCTCTGGCCTGCCCAGGCTCTCTCAGGGGATGTGGTGTGGCTGCGAGGGTCAGCTGAGTAGCCCCAGGAAGGCAGATACCACCACAGGAAGTGGACCTTGGGCATGGAGCCCCTGGGGCCCTGGGGCCTGCATCCGGTGCAGTGGGGGCAGGCCGGCCTCAGAGCTGTGCCAGGACCAAGTGGTAGTCCATTTCTGTCGCTGCTCCCAGGCCCCTTAACTGTCTGTGGGCCTGACCCCTTCTCAGAATCACTGTGAGAACAGCGTCGCTGAGATGAAATCAGCATAAACAAGCTTCATGTGTTTAACTCCGTGTGTGTAGATCCCTTTGTGAGTCCTCCTTCCCGTCCCCACCCCGAAACAACCATGGACCTGCTTTCTGTCTCTGTAGGATAGTTTGCATTTTGTAGAATTTTCTAGAAATGGAGTCACGCAGTGAGTCCTCTTTCTGGTCCAGCTTCTCTTGCTCAGCATCACTGTTTGGTTCGCCCAGGTTGTGGTTCGTTCCCTTTTCCTGCTGCGTCGGGTCCCACTCACTGGCTGGACCTCAGTTTGTCCATCTGTCCAGTCCCCAGCCGATGGACATCTGGGGTGTCCCCATGGGGGGGCTCTTGCACAGAAAGCTGCGAGGAGCATGGGAGGACACATCTTTGTGTGGACACTGGATTCGGTCCCGTGGAGGGCACCTGGGGGGGCGGCCAGGGCAGTGGGGGTATAGGTTAACTTCTAACCCCCTCCCCGCCCTGTTCTGAGGCTGCCCCTTCTCCCCCCGGCCCGCCCCCTGGGCAGCCTTGGTTGGTGGTGGTCTCAGGGTACCCCTCTCACGGGATCCGGGGTCTCCCTGGTTTACGTGCATTTCCCCGACAACCGATGGTGGTGAGTGTTTTTCCACGTGTGTGCTCACCGTCTGTGTCTCTTTGGTGAAGCGTCTGTTCCCATCCTTTGTTGGGAAAGTTGCGTTGTTTGGTTCAGTCCTGGTGAAATCCAGGGTCCTTGGTATATTCTGGACGCAAGCTCTTTGTCATCTACGTGCTGAGGAGACTCAGCCACAGTTTGCGGTGTCTTCTTCCTCTTCGCTGCTCTTCCAGGGGCACGTTTTTCATTCTCATGAAGGCTGCTTACCTGCTTGTTCTTTTAGAAATGGTGCTCTTGGTGACTGTTAAAGAACCCATTGCCTAACCTGAGGGCACAAATTTTGCGTGTGTTCCTCCAGAAGTGGCGCCGTTGTCGGTTTTCCGTTCCGGCCTGGGTGGCTGGGAGTGTGTCTCTGTGTCAGGACTGAGCATGTGGTTGCTGACCCTCTTCCCTGCGGGGCCCCTACCCCCAGCGTCCTGGGCATGAGTGGGCATGCTGGAGCTTCGGCTGTTAATGAGCCTTGACTCCCGCCGGGCCACCTGCCGGATACCAAAGGTGGTCACTGAAGTGTCACCAGACCCGGCGGGACCCACAGCCCCCTTGTCACTCCACACACCATGGGTCCCGGGACTTGGGGGGCCCTGATGGTCCTGGCTGTGGGTCCTGTGTGTGAGTGTAGAGGTGTCTGTCCTTTGCTCACACAGAGAGCAGGAAGGGACGGCAGAGCCCCAGAGACTGATCTGTTCAACTCGGTGTATGGCGCCTGCCTGCAGAGAGGGCAGGTCATGAGCCCTGGCCTCTGTCTCTGATGGCGCGAGGTGGAGTGGCTGGGGGGTGAGGGTGTCATGCTGAGACCAGAGCCCTGCGATGTGAGGTGTGGGTGGGGGCAGAGTGGTGCTGCTCGGTGGCTTGGGCTCCTGCCTGCCATGTGACCTTGGCCAGGTCCCTGCTGCTTACCAGGCCTCCTTCCTTGTCTGGGGGTGCACTTGTCCTGCCACCCCCCCTTGTTTGAGGAGCGAATGTGATAGCACGGAGAGCCTAGCAGGTTCCACTCCATCCTGAGGGGCATTGGGAGGACACCCTGACATTCCTGGGGCTTCCGTGGTGGGTGCTCACAGCTCTGGGCCAAGACTTGACTCAGGGGCCCCCCATACCCTGGGGTACCCAGATAGGCCTCAAGAGAGGGGTTAAAAGTGAGGGCATGGGCATGGGCTGGGGTGTGGCTGACACCCAAAGACCTCTGTGTCATTTGGGGAGCTTCCTGCACCTCTCTACCCCTGGCTTGGCCCCTGGAGGACAGCACCTTCCAGGGAGAGTGGGGCACAGGGTCCCACCCACCTCAAGCCCCCCAACCCTCATATGCCCCCAGGAGGCTCCCACCCACATGCTTGACTCACTGTATAGTCAAACCTCTGGAAGGTTCTTCCTGTGGCTAAGGAGTGGCTGGCTGGCCTAGGAAAGGAGAGCAGATGACATGTTGCAGGCTGGCCAGGGTGATTCTATTTTTGTATGTCTTTTATTTTACAATAATAAGCCAACAAACTGGGAGGAAAATGGTGGCTGGGGGCAGTGCCTGGGCATGGTGGGCGTCTGTACTCTTGACTGGGGGTCTCCCTGGTCACTCTGCCCACCCTGCTCTACAGCAGAGCAAACTGAGCTCCAGTGCCCAGGTGACAGGTCCCAATGTGGTGGGCAGGGAGCGGGTGATGGCAGGTGTCAGGGTGTCTGAGGCTCACGGCCCAGCAGACGTGCCACTTGTGGCCACTGGGTAGAACAGGCAGCCGGGCCGAGGGCTCTGAAACATTTATGATTCGACACCTCAGCTGGTGGCTTCTTCACCACCCAGACGAAAGGCCCTCACCAGAATGTTCTGGGTTGGGTAGGGCATGGTGGAGGCGGCCGGAGGCAGCCCCCAGGGACCGAGGACCGAGGCAGGCACACCTGGTGCCTGTCCTGGCTTCGCAGGGGCTTCCTGCAGCTGGTGGCTTTGGTCCAGGTACAAGGAAGGGGGCGCTGCTGAGGAGAGCGTTCGTGGCTGGACTGGCTGCGCTGGGCCACGATGGTGGTGGTCAGCCCTCTTGCAGGTGGGCCCTGGACGAGGGCTCGAGACGTTAGGGCACTTTGTGTGGACCCGCTCCTCGGAACCTCTCCACAGCCCTCCAGCAGCCTAATTTACAGGTGGGAAACCAAGGCACGGGATGCCCAGCTGCCTGCCCCACCCAGACCCAGATGGGAACCCAGATGTTCAGCTTCAGAGATTGTGCGTGCCCGTGCGAGCTTAGTAAGCACTTTCTCATTGTGGTAAAGTACATACGGCATAAAATTGACCATGTTAGCCATTGTAGAGTGTATTCGGTATGTTCACGACAGTGTGCCGCCATCACCCTAATTGCTCAACACCCTCAATAGGAAACCTTCACTGTAAGCAGGACGCCCTGGCCCCGCCCCGCTCCACCCACCAGAATCTACTCTCTGTCTGGTGTGTGATGTAAACTGAATCACACAGCATGTGGTCCTTGGGGGCAGCTGCTTTCATCTCCGTAATGTTTTCAAGCTTCTTCCACGTGGTAAGTGGCAGGTGTCAGGATTTCATGCTTTTAAGATAAACGATATTCGGTTGCTGACGGACCACACTTTGTGTGTGCGTGCATCTCTCGACGGCCACTTGGCCACTTCCACCTTTGGGCAGTTGGGAGGGTGCCGCTGTGAAGGTGCCTGCAGAGCTTTTGTTTGAACACCTGTGTTTGATCCTTTGGAGTCTACACCCAGGAGTGATTGTGGGTCATGTGACTGCTGGGCAGAGCTGCCCGTGGGCCTCGCCCCTGCAGTGCCTTCACCAGGGGGCCGTCCCCAGTGGGTCTTGGTTTGGATCGCATCAGTGCCCCCTCCTGCCTATCCACACCCCGGCCCCCCACACTGGCCCTGGGTGAAGTCCTCTCTGCTGCCCTCTCCTTGCTCATTTGACCCCATCACACGGGGTACCCAGGCTGTCCCCCGGCCAAGGTGCTCCCTCTGCCTGGAGTGCCCTCCACTTCTATCAGTCGAAGCCCTGCTCCTGGGCCCCCAGAGTCTCAGCGCCCAGTTTCCACCTGTGCTGAGAGAGAGCCACACTGACAGTACCACACCCCAAGGCCCTCGTCAGGGACGGGTGTGTTCCAGAAGTGGACCTTGGGGAGGGACTGTCCCCCTGCAGGATGGCAGGAGACCCTCCCCCTTCCTTTCTCCTCCCTTCTCCTCCCTCCTCCTTCCCGGCTCCCACCACTCAGGTCCTTCCCAGTCCAGGAAAGACGCCCTTGGCTGAGAGAGTGCCAGCCCGCGTGGCGCACATGGCCGATAGGCAAGTTGCCCACTTCAACTTGTAAACACAGTGCTGACGTGAGCGTCTAGCAAAGATAGCAAAGGGGAAGCCACAGAACGACCACGCGTACAGGTAGAGATAGGAGAACCCGAAACAAAAAACAGCAAACTAAATCCAAAAGTACATGTAAGTGACCGTGCACACAACCTGGTGGAGCAGGATGTAAGTCATGACACATAAGGACCTGCGCGTGCGCTCTGACCTGCCTGTGGGGGGGTTAGGTAAAGGGGGGCGCCCTCTGTGGTTGAGCACCACCTATGAAGGTGGAGAAACGGAGGTGGCACCACCTTGGTGAGTGCCCCCCGCCCCCCCTCCCATCAATTACAAGGAAAATGTAACTTCCCAGGGAGCAAAGCTGCAGACCTTGGGTAAGCGTGACCTTACCTAAGCAACGCATGGGACAAACCCACTTCAGGAACCCTGAACGGACGTCCCCAGTTAGCCGTCTTCTCGCCACAGACACACGCCTGAGTCCAATCGGGAAGGAACAGCAGATAAACCCAAGTTGAAGGACACTCTACAAAGTAACCGGCCTGAGCGCTTCAAAAATGTCAAGGTCAGCAAGTGTAAAGGAAGATTAAAGATGGGTTCCGACAAAAGGAGAAGAGAGACATGGGACCACAGTGTGGGACTTGGGGACCCGGGGTGGAACCCCAGCCAGGAGCAGGGGAGCTGGCAGTGGGCTAGGTGCTGGTGTCGTGTCTGTGTGAAGTGTCCCGCCTTTGACAACTGTCCCGTGGTTCCGGAGAGAATGTCTTGGTCCTGAGAAGTACACGTGGAAGTACGTAGCAGAAAACAGGGGCTGTGTCCATGCTGCTGTCTGGTCCAGAACAATCTGATGGAGGGGAGACAGGGAGGGTGATAAAGCAGGAGCGGGCGACCCGTGAACTGTTGGTGAATCGGGACGTTCCTTGTACGGTTCTTGCAACTGTCCTGTGAGTTCGAAATTAAACTGTATAAGGAAGAAGTTACAAGAAGTTACCACTTCAGATTTCTGCCCTGACCGCAGGAGCCAGCGGCTGGGTCCTCCAGAAACGCCCTGACAGGACAGGCATGCTGGGTCGTGATGCTGGTCAAGAGCACGTGACGGTTCCAGGAGCTGCCCAGGGCTGCTGACCCCTTCCTCGCCAGACGTCAGAACACGTCTGTAGGATGTGCTGATTGAAAAACCCAGACATGTTCAGCAGAGCCCCTCTGGAAATTTTAAAGAAGAAAATTAAAATGACTGTACCACAACCCAGAAATGCCTGCTGCTAACCTTCCAGTCTTTCTTCCAGGTCAGAGAGAGAGAGCGAGAGCGAGAGCGAGAGAGAGAGAGAGAGAGAGAGTGTGTGTGTGTGTGTGTGAACACACCTGGTGCAGTCAGTGGTGAGTAGCAGGGCCACAGCTAGACGGCCCCAAGCTGTGTGGCCATGTGCCATTTAACCTACTTGTGCCTCAGTTTCTTCATCTGTGAAGTGGGGATGATGAGGGCTCTTGCCTCGCGTAGCTGTTGGAGGATTAAAACAGCTAACTGGAGCACACCTAAGTCAGTGCCAGCTCAGAGGAGGAGCTCAGCAGCAGCAACCACTGTCATTCCACATGTGTTTGCCCGTGTACATTTGTGTAGCTATGTGGTAGAATTCAGATGATGCTAAACCACTCGTCTGTACCTTTTCAGCAATGACATATGGTGAACGTTGCCCCATCACCCATTCTTCTTTCACAACAGAATTTTCTGTAGCCAACTAGTGTTTCCACTGTGTCGTCAAACCTAAAGTATCCTGTGGACATCTGGGTTATTTCCTATTTTACTTGTGTACATAACACTCTGATGTCAATCCTTGTGCACTCATTTTTTCCCGGAACCCACATTATTTCCATGGGTCCCATTTGCAGGGGAAGATCGACAGGATCAAAGGGGTCCCACATTTCTGTGTCTCTGACATCCGCTCCTGGAAGCCTTCCCTCACTTAACCTCCCTCCGTGAGGCTGGGCAATACTCATGTTTTTCACCCTCTCAGGCTGGTTGTTGTAGTATAAACACTCAGCCATTTTGATGAGGCGAAAACAGCATCTTATTATTGGTGCGAAGTGAGGGGGGTGCTTTCACGTCTGTCGGCCTCTTTGTGTGTTCCTTCACCCCGCTGCCCACTGGCTCCTGTGAAGCTCAAGGCTGTTTTTTGCCCTCGGGAAACCGTGACTTAATGAGACAGGATTGCTGACCTCCAGGAGATTCCATCTGAGACAGCAGGGACATGAACAAGCGCGTAGTGGGTCAGACAGTGGTAAGGGCCTCAAAAGGCATACAGCAGAGAAGGGAGCAGAGAGTGACGGGGTGCACTCTGGGGGGTGGTCGGGGACAGCCTCTCAGACCGGGGGTGTTTGAACAGAGAGACCTGAAGGAAGAACATCTGGCCAGAGGAGACAGCCTGTGCAAAGGCCCTGGGGTAGGGATGTGCTTGATGCGGATGAGGAGTCATGAGGGGCTGGGGGCTGGAGCAGAGAGCTGTGGATAAGGGCTGGAAGGTGGCAGTCACGGGGTGGACCTGGGCTGTGACTCTGAGAGTGCTAGCGGGTACAAAGAGGCTTGCGTGAGGCGTGACGGGATCTGTCCTCTCTTCTGTACTTTTAAAATTAAAACAAAACAAAACAAAACAAAACAAAAAACCCTTGAGACTTACAGCAAAGTTCCAAAGAGTACAGAGAGCTCCCAGGGACCCCTCACTTACTCCGCCTAATGGTAGCAGCGTCCATGGCCAGCTCTAGTTATCCAGACTAGGAAATTGACACGGGTGTATTACTATCAACTCAGCCACACTCCTGTTCACATCCCGCCAGTGTGTCCACTGAAGTCCTCTTTCTGTTCCTCAATCCCCACATCACATTCGGTTGTTGTGTCTCCTCCAGCCACTGGCACCCCATGGTCTCCTGACTGGGACATCTGTGATGAGCAGTGGTCAGCTGCTTCACAGCGTGTCCCTTGATCTGGGTTTGGCAGATGGGTCTCCTGATTAGATAGCGATCGTACATTTTTGGCAAGAACATGCAGGAACAATGCTGGCTCCTGAGCAGCGCCTCCTGTCAGGGGCGCGTGACGTCGACGACCTGTCTCGTTACTGCTTGTTTTGACCTTGATCACTTGGGGAGGTCTTTTGGGCTTCTCTGCTGTAAATTTGCTGTTTTCCCCTGTGTCATTAATAAATATATTGGAGATAGTTTGGCACCGTGCACATGTCCCCTTTCTCCTCAAACTTTTGCCTGCCGATTTTAGCCTGGGTCGGTGGACATCACCGGTCACAGCTCTGCCGCTGGTGTCTGTGTAATGACATGCTTTACTACCACTTTCCCTCTCCCTTTATTAACCGGAATGCTTCTGTGGGACGAGCTGTCCCTTTTCCTCCATGTATTAATTTCATGGTTGAGTTAGACTAGCGTGGTCTCAGGCAAGTTGGTTTTATCTGTGGGTTTTGATCCCACACGATTGTTATTCTGTTGCTCAGCTCGCCCCAGCGTGGGCCGCCGGGCGCTCCTTCAGGCCGGCTTCCGTGGCCTTCCTGTCTTTGTTGGAGCACTGCACACTTTCGGGCACCCCGGTGCTCCTGCCTTCATTTGCATTTTCCTTGCCTCAGTTCCCGAGTCAGCCACTTCTCCAGTGAGCCCCGGCTCCTTTGATTGGCGAATGGGATTCAAACGCCGAGACCTGGGTGCTGGCTGTGCCTGGATCCAGAGAATACATGTAGACCAACCCCCACCCCGTCCGCACACATGCGTATTTATTTCTGTGTCTGTCCACCTGTGTGCATTTATTAATGGAAGCATGGGCTCCTAGCGAGCCTCCGACCCCAGCCCAGCCTGCAGGGCTTGCTCTCGCCTCTCCCTGTCTTTCCTGCACCGTCTTCGCAGGCAGTGGGAAGCCTGGCTCTCACTGTATTTATGCATCTGTCCAGCCCTAGTGTATCCATCAAGTAGCCTCAGAGCTGCTAACACACTGAGAGACACAATTTGTTGACTAGAGCGCAGCGTTTGAGCACCTTCCGTTTGTCTCAGGTGTACGGTATCCTCCCCGAGTGCTATTTCCCACTGACTTAGGGTCTGTTTTTACCCCACCCCCTTCTGGGTGCCGATGTCATTCATTTGGAGCACAGTTTAATTCATTTATTAGGTTGGCATTCCGTTTTGTGCCTTCCCCATCCTGAGTGCTTTTATTGCTTTGTCTTTGGGGGGTGTGGAAAGGGGGTGAGAAACATCACTAAGCCTCTAAGCATCAGAGCTTTTTCTGAAAAGGTGTCCTCAGGGGACTGCCACTCCCTCTGCATCCCTGCTAACACCCAGCCTCACCTCCTGCCACTTCGTCCCCTCCCAGCCCTGCAGCTTATTGGTCTCTTTAGCTCTGGTTTGCCCTTCCTGTGGTTCTCCACAGAAATGAGCAAATGCATGTGTGTTTTCTAGCGTTGTTGTTTTATTTTTATTTTTTAACAGGACGGGAAGCATACTGTAGATACTCTTTTGTAAAATTTTTAATTGTGGCAAAATACACCTAACATAAAACTTATCATCGTAGCTAGTTTTTGGTGCACAGCTCAGTGGCATTAAGCGCAGTCACACTGTGCCACCGTCACCTTCAGGATTTTGACATCTTGCAAAACTGAAACCCTGTCCCATGAAACACTCCCCCAGCTCCTGGCCCACACCCGTCTACTTTCTGTCTTTGCAATTTTGATGGCTGTGGGAACTTTTCTTATGAGTGGAATCATAAATATTTGTCCTTTGTGTTTGACTAATTCAGCACAGTGTCCTCCAGGTCCATCCACGTTGCAGCAGGTGTCAGGACGTCCTCTTTAAAGCTGAGTAATATTCCAGTGTGTGGAGGGACCGTGTTTTGTGTATCCGTTCCTCCGCTGTGGACAGCTGGGTTGTGTCCGCTTCTGGCTGCTGTGAGTGATGCTGCTTCACATGGGGGTACAGATGGCTCCTCGAGACCCTGCCCTCGGTTCTCTTGGGGACGTACCCGGCAGTGGGATTGCTGTGTCAGTGGTAATTTTATTTTTAATTTTTTGAGGGGTTGACCTATGTTTTCTATAGCAGGGAGACCATTGTACATTCCTACCAGCAGTGCACAGGGGTTCCAGTTTCTCCACATCCTCGCCAGCACTTGTTATTTCCTGTTGTTTGTTGATGGCAACCCTCCTGATGGGTGTGGGGTGGGACCTCACTGTGGTTTTGATTGTGTTTCCCTGATGATTAGTGACGCTGAGCACCATTTTTGGAGCTTGTTGACCATTGTTTTTTTTAGAGAAATGTTTATTCCAGTCCTTTGCCATATTTTTCAGCTTTACCGAGACATAATTGACAAATAAATTGTGAGATATTTAAAGCGTGTACAAGGCGATGCTTTGATGTACGTACACCTGTGAAAAGACTCCCCCCATCGGTTTAATGAGCACATCCGTCACCTCGCAGGTTTACCGTTTTTGTTTCCTCCTGGGCGAGAACGTTTCAATTCTGCTCTCCTAGCATATTTCAATTACCCGATACAGTGTCACCCACTCCTCAGATCCTCAGGCATCACTCATCTTATAAATGAAAGTCTGTATCCTTTTACCAGCCTCTCCCTATTTCCCCTCCCCCTAGGACCTGGCAACCCCTTTTCCACTCTCTTTTTCTATGAGTTGCACTCTTTTAGCTTCCACATGTAAGTGAGACCATGTGATATTTGTCTTTCTCTCTCCGACTTATTTCACTTAGCATAATGCCCTCCAGGCCCATCCATGTGGTCACAAATGACAGGGTTTCCTTTTTATGGCTGAATAATATTCCATTACATACGTACACACCACATGTTTCTTTATCCACTCAGCATCCACTGACAGACAGGTTGTTTCTATACTTTGGCTACCGGGCATAAGCTGCAGAGCACGGGGTGCAGGCGTCTCCTCAGCGATTTCCTGTGGATACAGACCCCGTGGTGGGACTGCTGGGTCGTCTGGTGGCTCTGGTTTTGGCTTCTTGAGGCAGCTCCACACTGTTCCCCAAGGCGGCTCCCGCCGACACTGCACGTGGTCCCCTTTCCTCCATGGCCTCCCCACTCTTGTTATCTCGTCGTTTTGATGACAGCCGTCCTGACAGGTGTGGGGTGGGGTCTCACTTGTGGTTTGGGCCGGTTTCCCTGACGACCAGTGATGAGGAGCACCTTTCACGCACCTGTAGGCACTTTGTCTCCTTCGTCTAGTCCAGTCCTCCGCCCACTTCAGGTCCTTTTTATTTTAGATATTAGCCCCTTATCAGACGTGTGGTTTGCAAAGACTTTCTCCCATTCCGCGGGCTGCCTTTCAAGTAGGTGATGGTCTCCTTCGCTGTGAAGGAGCCGTGAGTCTGAGGGAGCCCCACTTGTTTGTTTTTGCTCTTGTTGCCTGTGCTTCTCGTGTCACGTCCCCCAAAACTGCCAAGACCCCTGTCCAGGAGCTGCCCGCCTGTTTTCTTCTAGGAGTTTTGTGGCTTCAGGTCTTCCATTCAAGTCATTAATCCTTGTTGAGTTGATTTTTGTGTGCAGTGTCAGATGGGGGTGGAGTTTCATTCTTTTGCACGTGTCTGTCCAGCCTTCCCAGTATCATGTACTGAAGAGACTGTCCTTATTGGCTCCTTTGCCATAAATGAATTGACCACATAAGCGTGGCTTTATTTCTGGGCTCTTGATTCTGGTCCATTGATCCAAATGTCTGTTTTTATACTAGTACCAGGCTGTTTTGATCACTTTAGCTTTGCCGTATATTCTGAAATCAGGAAGTGGGATACCTCCAGCTTTGTTCTTCTTTCTTAAGATTGCTTTTGCGATTCCGGATCTTTAGTGCTTCCATACAAATTTGAGGATTATTTTTTTCTAGTTCTGTGAAAAATGCCATTGGAATTTCAGTAAGATTGCGTTGAATCTGTAGATTGCTTTGGGCAGTATGGACATTTTAACAATATTCTCTCAATATGTTTCCAATTATTTGTGTTTCCTTTACTTTCGTCAATGTATTATTATAGCTCTCAGTGTACAGATCTTTCACCTCCTTGGTTAAATTTATTCCCAAGTATTTTTCTTTTTCTTTCTTTTTTGTAAGTGGGATTGTTTTCTTAATGTCTCATTCGGCTAGTTTGTTCGTGGTGTATAGAAATGCAGCTGATTTTTAAAATATAACTTTGTATCCTGCAACTTTACTGAATTCATTTATTCTAGCAGTGTTTTGGGCACAGTTTTCTCTGTATATCATCTGCAAATAAAAAGCGTTTTACTTCTTCCTTTCTGCTTTGAATGCCCTTTATTTATTTTTCTTGCCTAATTGCTCTGGCTGGGCGTCCAGTACTCTTTTGAATAACGGTGGTGAGAGTGGATGTTCTTGTCCTGATCTTAGAGGAGAACCTTGCACTCTTTCACCACCGAGTATGATGTTAGCTCTGGACTTGTCATACGGGGCCTGTATTATGTAGGGGTTTGTTCCCTCTATACCCAGGTTGTGGAGAGATTTTCATCATGAAAGCATTTGAGTTTTGTCAAATGTTTTCTCTGCATCTATCACGATAATCATGATTTTTATCCTTCCTTTTGTTAATGTGGTGTTACATTGACTGCTTTATGGGTGTTGACCATTCTTGAATCCCTAGAATAAATCCCCCTTGATCATGGTGTATGATCCTTTCAATGTGCTGTTGCATTTGGTTTGATCATATTTTGTTGAGGACTTTTGCGTTTATGCTTGTCAGGGGTATTGGCTTGTGAGTTTCTTTTCTTGTAACATGTGCATCTGGCTTTGGTAACGCTGACCTCATAAAATGAGTCTTAAAGTGTTCCGTCCTCTTCTGTTTTTGGAAGGGTTTGAAAAGGATCGGTGTTAATTCTTTAAATGTTTGGTAGAATTCCCCAGTGAAGCCATCTGGTTCTGGACTTTTCCTTGAGAAGCTTTTGATGACTGATTCAATCACCTTACTGTTCTGTTCAGATTTTCTGATTCTTCCTGATTCAGTCTTGGTAAGTAGGTTGTATGTAACTAGGAATTTATCCATCTCTTCCAGGCTGTCCAATTTGTTGGCGTCTTTGTTGTTCATAGTTGTTTCCTATGATCCTTTGTGTTTCCGTGGTGTCAGTTGTAATGTCTCCTTTTTCATTTATAATTTTATTTATTTGAGTTCTCTCTTTTTTTTTTCTTGGTAAGCCTAGCTAAAAGTTTGTCCATTTTGTTTGTCTTAAAAAAATCACCTCTTAGGGCCAGCCCGGTGGCTCAGGCGGTTAGAGCTCCATGCTCCTAACTCCGAAGGCTGCCAGTTCGATTCCCACATGGGCCAGTGGGCTCTCAACCACAAGGTTGCCTGTTCAATTCCTCGAGTCCCGCAAGGGATGGTGGGCTGTGCCCCCTGTAACTAGAAAACGGCAACTGGACCTGGAACTGAGCTGCACCCTCCACAACTAAGATTGAAAGGACAACAACTTGACTTGGAAAAAAGTCCTGGAAGTACACACTGTTCCCCAATAAAGTCCTGTTCTCCATCCCCAGTAAAATCTTAAAAAAAAAAAAAAAAAAAATCAGCTCTTAGTTTCACTGATCTTTTCTACTGTCTTTTCAATGTCTGTTTCCATCCTGATCTTTATTGCTTACTTTCATTTTACTAACTTGGTTCTTTTTTCAGTTCCTTGAGGTAAAGAGTTAGGTTGTTTATTTAAGATTTTTTTTAATATGGATGTTTATCACTATAAACTTTCTCCTTGGAACCACTTTTGCTATATCCCATAAGTTTTGGTATATAATGTTTCCGTTTTCATTTGTCTCAAGATATTTTTTGATTTCTCTTTTGATTTCTTCTTTGACCCTTGTTTGTTCAGAAGCTGTTGTTTCAGCTCCACATATTTGTGGGGTTTTTTTTCCAGTTTTCTTCTTATAGTTGATTTCTAGTTTCATACCATTATGGTCCAAAAAGGTGCTTGATATCACCAGTCTCCTTAAATTTCTTAAGATTTATTTTGTGGCCTAACATGTGATCTATCCTGAAGAACGTTCCTTGTGTGCTTGCGAATGTGTATTCTGCTGCCGTTGGATGGAATGTTCTATAAATGTCTGTTAAGTCCCTCTGGTCTAATGTGCAGTTTAAGTTCAGTGTTTCCTTATTGACTCTCTGTCTGGATTATCTACCTGTTGTTGAAAATGGGCTGTTGAACTTCCTGCTGTTATTTGCATTGCTATCTGTTTCTCCCTTTGGGTCTGTTAATATTTGCGTAACACATTCAGGTGCTCTGTTGTTGGGTGCATATATATTTACAATTGTTATATCCTCCTGATGAATTGGCCCCTTATCATTGTATAATGACTTTCTTGGTTTCTCGTTATGGCCATTGGCTTGAAGTCTTTTGTCTGATACAGTACAGCTACCCCTGCGCTCTTTTGGTTTCCATGTGCGTGGAGTATCCTTTCCATCCCTTTACTTTCAGCCTATGTGTGTTCTTAAAGCCAGTGAGCCTTTCGTAGGCAGCATATCATTGGGTCCTGCCAATTTTTTAATCGGGTTTTTGTCGTTGAGTTGCAGGAGTTCTTTATATGTTCCGGATGTATGATTTGTAAATACTGTCTCCCATTCTGTGCGTTGCCTTTGCACTTTAGTCATATGTCCTTTGCTGCACAGAGAGTTTTAATTTTCATGAAGTCCTGTTGATCTGTTTTTAATTTTGTTTCCTGTACTTTTGGTGGCATAGCCAAGAAGTCGTTGCCAAATCCAATGCCATGAAGCTTTTGCCATGTGTGTTCTCCTAGGAGTTTTACAGTTCTAGGTCTTATGTGTAGATTTTTAGTCCGCTTTGAGTTAGCTTTTGTACGTGGTGTGAGGTAAGGGTCCACGTGCGTTCTTTTGCACGTGGATGTGTACTTCTCCCTGCATCAATTCGTGACAAGACCATGAATGCTCTTCTGTCTTTGCTCTTCTCACCAAACAGTGTATGGTGGAGCTCAACATATTAGTTCATCAAGACTGTCCCCGTCCTTTCCCACAGCTGCTGATACTTGACCGTGCAGACGCAGATTGTCTGTGGGCCTTTAGGTTGTTTCCGATATTTTGCACTTGGCAAACAACATTGCGTTGAATAACCTTGTCCCTTTGTATTTTCATGTTGGAGGTGTGTCTGTAGGGTAGTCCTAGCAATGGAAGTGCTGGGTTGCAGCATAGGTATGTAGTTTTGTCAGGCATGACCAAATTTCCCTTGGAAGACTTAGGCTATGTGCAACACCCCCCACCCCCCCCAGCAATGTATGAGCATGCCCATGTAAGTGGGTGTTGTGCCAGCTCCACAAACTCTGCCTCCTGCCCTTGCCCTAGTGGGCTTGAGTGGGGGGCATCTTCAGTCACAGAACCATACAAACACACAAGGCAAAGCTCCAGCTGGGGCAAGGTTCACAGAGGGAGGCACACAGCACCGGGCAAGTGCGTGCAGCGTGTGTGTGGGACTTGACTGAGCAGTCCAGGAAGGCTGCCTGGGGGAGGTGTTGCTCAGGGTGACGTAGAAATGTCCACATCAGTGTAACACCTATCGCATATTGGGGAGCTTGGGGGGGCCTCTGGGCCAAGGGCTGCGTTTGTACAACAAGAAGTGCAGTCAGTGCACAGCACAGATTGGGAGACAGACAACTGTCTAAAGGTCTGTATTTGCTGTTTCATGTTTTAGATTGTAATATCATATAATACTATTTCACGAGGGGTGGCTTTGGGCTTTGGAGGGAGGCCCTTCCTCTTGGCATCAATCATTGCTACGCCTCCATGTTTAAGTCCAGCGTCTCTGCTCTCAGGACCCCCATGCCTGGCGAACCCTGTTCCCTGTCTGAGACCTGCAGGGGCTGGCTCCCTTTGCTCCATTGAGTGACCAGCCTCTGGAAGGCTGGGCTGTGCAGCATGGGGGGGTTCAGTGTCCTGAGGAGGAGCCTGCATCAGGGGTAGGGTGGCCTGCTGCTCGGAGGATGTGCCGGCTATTCTGGGTGGCAGGCAGGAAGTAGCTCCGGGCTGGGTCCGAGGCCAGGCCAGTGCAGAGCGTGCTCCCGACGGTTGCGGAGGTGTCGGCCTGGTGTCGGCGTTTCCGGTCCTGCGTTTGTGCCGTGTCCTCGGCTACTTCCCCTTTTCCTCTATTCTGTTCCTCCTTGGCTGCGGGCTCTCTGGGTCTGGGCCAGGACAGTCCCTGTGACTGAGAAAGAACAGAGGGGTTCTGAGGTGGGCAGCTGTGGGCAGGGGGCCACAGCGATGGCATGGGTGGCCGTGTCTGGGAGATGCCCTCAGAGGTGACGGGTGATGGCTGGGATGGACCTGCTGGGGATGACTCCTTCTGTTTTGATGCATCCAGCATCCGACTTTGGTTTCCTGGTGTTCAAAGCTCCTGGTGTTTTTCTCTGGCCTCTGTGATTGGTGTACACGAAAGTGGACATTGACGTCTGCTTGGGGTCTCTGGGGCCCAGGCCCGGAGCTCAGTTGATAAACAGCAGATGTCAGCCCGGAGCCTGTGACGCTGGTCCCAGGAGACCTGGCATTCTGAGATGTCTGTCCGCGGCCTGCGAGGCACGCCTGGGCATGGCCTTCCTCTGACTCATTGCTAATTAGTGGCTCTCAGGTCCTTCACCCTGCTCCTGCCACCTGGCCTCAAGCCTACCAAACCCTACCTCAGGGCCTTTGCACGGCAATTTCCTCTGCCTGCAGTATACCTTCCCAGCCCTAGCTCACATGTCACCTCCTGGAGCAGCCTTTCTGCCCTGTCACTCACTGTGACAGACCCTTTCTGTTCCCCTGGGGCAGCTGTCACTCCGTTTTCATTTTGTGCCTTGGTTTTCTGGTGTATTGTCTCTTTTTCCCATGTCTGCCTCTTCCCTGGAGTCTAGCATAGTATTAGGCACACGGAAGGTGCTTTCCAGCCAGGGGTGGGGATGAGGGGCAGAGCCCACTCAGCAGGCCTTGCAGGCGGGGCAAGGCATGTGTATTTCATTCTGTGCGCCTGGGGCACCCCTGGAGTGCTTACTAGGAAGCCAACACCAACATTCCTGTTCCTGAAACCTCCCATGGGCCAGAGTGGCCTTATGAGGCTCAGGCACACTTCACGATCTGCCTGGTGGGTGGGGACCTGGCTAAGCAGATTCCTGGTCCCTCCTTGGCCTGGGAATTCTCCCTTGGTGTTTCACGGCCGGTCGCAGGTGACAGGAGTATGTCTTTGGCCCCTCGCTTGGCCAGCAGGCCGGCAGCGCTGGGAGCAGGCGCTGACCTGCCTCTCTGCAGCCAGAGCCGGGCTACCAGCGGGCAGGCCTGAGGTTGCTGAGACTGAAATAAAACTGCTAATTGCATCCGGCATTGAGTAATCCCATGCCTGACCCTGAGAGGAACACCAAGGCCAGGCCCGTCCGGCTGCAGTTAGCCACTTCCTCCCTCTGGGCCACAGTGGCTCCCGTTTTGGCGAAGGCTGGGCCTGGTTCTGGGCGGCCACGTGCGAAGTCCAGCACACAGAGCACATGCAGCCTGGGCACTGGCTTGTGAGGACACGGTGCTCAGGAAGCCCCTCGACCCGTCCTGGGGGCCCGTATGCCTGGACTTCCCGCTCACAGAGGGCACAGATGAGAGCAGGCCGTCCTGGCAGGCGGGCGTGAGGAAGAGGCTCGGAGGAAGTGCGGTGTTTGTCTCAGGCCAGCTGAGCAGCAAGGAAGTGGGTGCTTCCTGGAGACACTGACCGTTCAGAAACTGCATCTCAAGTGGGCAAGATCTGTCTTGTCCTAGGGTGAAAGTGGGAAGCTCCAGCATCGGGCACCTGTCCTTCCCACCACTGGATCTGCAGAGACGTCAGGCCAGGGGGGTGTTGAGCGCTTGGCCAGCCCTGCTCGTGTGTCCCCAGCAGGGCCAAGCTCCTGGGACCCTGCGGGTGGCCCACGGGGCAGCGAGGGGACTGGAGGTGCTGGTGTGGGGCTGGCAGTCGGCCGCAGCTGTACCATGTCCCCCCTCCAATCCCCCCATTCCCTGAGGCTGCATCTGGAGTGTCGCTCTACAGTCTGGGTGTGAGGCCCGGACTCCAGCTCCGGCCCCGGGCATGTGCAGAGCTCATCTTCCTCCCTGCCCGGCTGTCACCATGCGTCACTGCTGTCGGCCCCAAGGCCGTGCTGTGGCAGTGGTGACTCAGGTCGTGCTTTCTGCAAGTCAGGGGCAGCCAGCTCTGGTCCCTTAGCTGCAGTGCCTGGGGCCTGGACATTGTCATGCTAGCACGGGAGTGGGCTGGGGCTCTATCAGGGAGGCGGTTCGACTCACTGTGGTGGCTGCTGGTCAGGGACCTGCAATGTGTAGTGACTGGCCTTTCCCACAGGCCCGGGGTGGAGATGCTCTGCCGGTGGCGGGGGTGCGGTAGGGACAGCTGTAGGTGCCGCCTGGCTGGCCCCTTGGGGGGTGTTGGCAGCACGATGGAGCGGGGTTGGATTTGGGGGTCAGAGGTGATGTTCCCATGATTGGTACTCACAGAAACCCCATGTCTATTCCTGTCTTCACATCCCTGCCTCAGCACCTAACATCATGCACCCCCATGTCCCCACTGCCCCCATGTCCCCACTATCCCCCATGTCCCCACCACTCCATGTCCCCACTGCCCCCCATGTCCCCACCCCCCCCATATTCCTGCCTTTTCCCCTTTATCTCATCTTCTGGAGATTTCTGGGGATGCCCCGAGAGCTTGTGTCCAGCTCTGCCCCAGTGGTCTCTCTTGCACCCGGAGTGGGGGTGCTGCCACATTGGGCCTGAGGCTGGGCCATGCTGGGTGCCCGGGGAGCACCCTCTGCAGTCTAGCCAGCTTTCTTGGATGCCCCATGACTGCAGCAGGGGGCTGGCAGAGGCGAGGCACTGTGCCCAGCTAATCCCCAGACTTTCCGGTGGAGAGCAGAGGTGCCCACACCGCTCAGGTGAATGCCCCATTCTGGAGGCCTCCTGGCCTGGGTGGGTTGGCTGTTCTCATCATGGGGTGCTTGTTTTGTCAGCAGAGGACTTTCCCGGCAGGGGTGGTAGGGAGCAGACAATGCGGCTTTCCTGCTCTGCAGGTCGAGGGGGCAGCAACCAGCCCTCCCTTGGTCCCTGGATCCTGCCCTTGGCTCCTGGGTCCCGCCCCTGACCCTTGGGTCCTGCCCTTGGCCCCTGGGTTGCAGTGCAGGGCTTTGGGAAGAAGAGGGTTCCGGCTCAGGAAGGAGGCTGTGGTTGGGTTCTGGGCTGCCACAGAGAAGCTGGCGTCTCATCCAGGGAACCCGTGGGGACACCTACCCTAGGGGTGGGGTGTGGGTGAACTGAGGCCAGCCGGAGGTCCCGTGTCTGCTTGGTGGGCAGCCTTGGCGGATGGTGGGGTATAACTGGCTGTCTCTGTCTGGGAGGGGATTTTGTCCCTACCAAGTCCCACACAGTCCGGGGCTTGGGTGGGCTCTGCCTCGGTCGGGGGCTGCCAACATGGGTTCCTGGCCTCTCAGAAGAAGCCTCTGCCTTCCACCTGTTAGGTGAGGGGCTTGGGAGTTTGGGGGCAGTGGGGAGGCAGTAAAGGAGGAGGCAAGCCTCCTGAGGCAGCCTGAGGTCCTGCCTCCCTGGGTCTGCGCCGGCCCACCCTTTCCAGGCCCACCCTCAGTTTCTCCTTCCATAGTAAAGCAGGGATGGCTGGGCTTCTCGCCCAAACCCCATGCCAGGTGCTCTCACCGCAAGACAAAATGGGGGCTGGGGGGCAAAGAGTGAGTGTGGTGCAGCCTCAGATGCACGCCCCCTGCTGGCTTTTCTCCCTCGTGGGGAAGTCCTAGGCTTTTATAACTGGACAGGACCAGACCGAGCCGGAGTTGAGTGGGATTCTTGGCGTTTCTGAGCTTCAGTCTCCCCATCTGCAAAACGGGCACCTTAATGTCTAACTTGTATTAATTGGGGTTCTCCAAGGAACAGAGTCAGGGAGAGAGGGACAGAGAGTCCTGATTGTAAGGAATTGGGTCATATGATTTGGGGGCAGGCTGGGAACCGGGTGGGCCCGGTGCTGCAGATTTGAGCAGAATTCCTCCCTCCTTTTTGGGGACCTCTGTCTCTGCTCTAAAGGCTGTCCACTGATTGGTGAGGCCACCACATCACAGTGGGTGATTGGTCTTAGTCTACTGACTGTCGGGATCGACCATGTCTAGAAAACCGACTGAAAACCAGACTTGTATCCCGGTGTTTGACCAAGCAGCTGGGCCCTGGGCCGAGGTGCCCGTCGCTCTCATGGACGGTGGGGAGGGCCCTGGTGGGAGGGGGCTGCTCGCCCAGCACTGGCACTGTCTTTCCATCCTCAGTTTTCCTGTTGGGGTGGGCAGGCTGCAGTCATTGGCCCTGGAGGTGGCCCCTGGTGCAACTGCTGCTCTGGGGTTAGCTGCCTCTGCCTTGCTCGCGGTGGCTTTGAGGGTCTTTGGGAGTCTGCAGCTCCCGTGCTCATGGCGCTGGGCTGGAAGCTGCACAGGGAGGCCCTGGCTCTCACTGCTGTCCTTCTAGCCAGTGACAGAAGCACCATTCGTGGCACAGCCTGCAGTGTCATTGTTCCCCTCCCTGGCTGCCCCCTGTTGATGGAGTATCAGGTGTGCCCGAACTCTTTGCGGTCCTCAGGTGGGCTGTGTTCTCTTCCCTCCTGTGGGCTTTGCATATGCTGTTCCCTGTGCCTGGACTAGGCTCCACCTCTGAGAAGCCCTTCCCTGATCGCCCATTCTAAAAGTGGGAGAGGTAGGTGAGTTCAGAGGGAGGGGGGGGTGTGGGGAAAGGGGTGCCCAGCTGGAAGCCTTGCGTGCCACTTCAAGGCCTGTGCTGCCCCTTAGTCTGTGGGGTGTGTACACGGGGACAGCTGAAAGCCGTAACATCTGGGGAGGCCTTCTTCCCCTGTGGGATCTCGCTGGTAGAATTGAGTGGCATCGTGCTGAGCCCCTATTGCTGGCCCTGGAGCCTGGCGTTGCCACCAGCTCTGCCGTGAAGCTGCTGGGGCTGGCACTGGGGACAATGGGGGCCAATCTGATGATGGTCACGGCCTCAGCATCCATTACCGAACACCTGCAGGCAGTTGGGCACACTTGATGCATTCGCACTTCCCAGTGGAGAAACTGAGCCTCAGAGAGGTCACACAGCAGCTCAGTTTCCAAGGACCTCCAACCTCCACAGTGGGAGGTGGGGAGGGTTCCTTCAGCTGGAGACCAAACTACAGCAAGCAAGACTTAGGCGAGACACAAGGAAGGACTTTTCCAGTGGTGATGGGTTGTGCTGCCCCAGCCGAGGCAATGCCAGGGTCAGTGTCCTTCATCCTCCTCTCCTTGGTCCTTCTTGGGACCTGGGTGAGATGTCCTGGGAGCCCTGCCTATAGCCTCCAGTCTTCAAAGTTGCCCTGTTTGAAGGAACGCAAGGACCTGCACCCTGGGGTTAGGAAGCCTGCCGGGCCCCCCACCCCCCACCCCCCCCACCCCTGGTGCTTGGGTCTACCTCCCTCAGATCCAGGACAACACCCCATGGGGCTCCTTCTTGCCCCAGACGGGAGGCGTGGGAGGTCCTGGCCCATCCTGGCCCCCCCCAGGTGAGCCCTGCAGCAGCCGACCACTCCCAGGCTGAGGCTCTCCCCTGAGACACAGGACGTGTACAGGTAGAGTGAGTGGGTACAGGTGCGTCCGGCTGCCCTCTGCGTCCTGCTGGCCTCTCCCTGTCCTGGACAAGCTTCTTTCACAGGGAAGACAACGTACGTCCTGGGCAGATAAGGTCTCTGTCCCTGAGGTCACACCAGTTTGTTCTCTGGCACCTTCTAAATATACTCTCTGAGGGCTTTCTTATCTCAGGCTGGGCTGCACAGCCAGGCTTACTGTAGGTGACACTCTGGGGGACAGAACCGCCCCCGGCCGCCCTGGGCCCTGGATGGGCTATCCTTCTCTGCCAGGAGGCTCTGCCTCAGCTGTGTCTGGCCAGTGCCCGAATGCCTCCCAGGGCCTGAGTGCTTCAGCCAGCCTGTCAAGTGCACACAGGGTGGCTGCAGTGATGGCCATGACCCTGACGGCTGGGACATCCCACAGCACTTCCATTTGAGCCGTCCAGGGGCCTGTGCTTCCACTGCCAGGCCCGCCACAGCCCCTCAAGTGTGGGCGGTAGGAGGGCCTGTTGCTCCTGGCTGACCCTGGGCTGCTGTTTTCTTGGAGGCACAAGCCTCTGCATGGTAGGAGGAGACCTGGGCTGGAGGCCCATTCCCTGCTGTGGTGCTGTGTGACTCCAGGCAGTCACTCACCATCTCTGAGCCTCCCCCATGGGACTGGCGCGCTTCTCATGAGGATTGGCATGACCAGGAGGAAGTGGGCTCCTGTGCGGCTCGTTCCCACCCTCCCGCCATGCTGGGGCCTCCCACCTGCCAGGCACTGGGGCTCCTTAGGGGGCCGCCATGGGGCCTGCTGGGAGAGGAGGTGGGCCCCAGTTCTGTGGTTGGATGTCCCTTTGGTCTGATGGATACCAAGAAAGCACCTGGGCTGGCCCATGGCCAGGGGCTGGACAGTCCAGGTTCAGCCATCACAACCTGCCATCTGGACATGGCTGTATGCCTCTGATTGTGTGAGCGGACCCCTATGGAATCACGTATGCATGCACACTCTGTGTATACCCAGAGAGAACCCCCCACACACAGCCACCCCTCTCGGGCCGAAAAGGCTTTGAAATGACAGCTTGGGATGGTGTGGCCAAGCTGTCAGCCAACGCCTGTCCTCAGCTGTCCCCAGGCTGCCCCCAGTTGGCATGGCCCTCGGTGCTCTGTGTGGAGAGGACCCTAGGCATTGGGGTGAGGTGTGAACGCGGCCATCACCCTGTGCTCCGACGGGAGCCAGGCCGCTGTGTGGCCTGGGCAGGGCAAGAGCCTGTGCTTGGCTGGACCCTGCAATCCCACTGCTCAACCTGCAGGGTTGTCGGAACAGAAAAGCATGGCCAGGGCCAGGGGCATGGCCGTCACCCACCTTTGTCACCTCTTAGGGGTACAGTGGGATGTTTGGCAATCAGCCCACATGGGCCTGAAGTGCATCCCACCAGGGAGCTCCCTGGAGGCTCCAGGATAGAATCTTGTGTTTCTGGCAGTGCTGAGTGGTCCCCGTGAGTGGTCCCTGCCCGTCCCAAGGTCAGCAAAGGGGACAGACCCGCCATCTTTACGGGGCTCTGCTGTTGGCAGAGCCATCACAGGCCTCTCTGTGCCACATCATCCCCTCGCCTGTGTCGTCCCTGTATTTCGGGGAGAGGCCCTGAGAGGAGGGTGTGGATTGAATGCTGGCACGTCACTACTGCCTGCATGGTGGCCCCTCTGAGCCCTCGCCCAATGCATCCTGCCCATTCTGCGCCCATCCTCACACATTCCGGGCCGTTGGGTGGCTATGCCCGCTCCTGGCTCATGTCAGCGTCTCCCCTGGGAAGGCCCCTTTCTGCGTGGTGCTGTTGGCAGTAGCCTGTGTGTGTGTGTGTGTGTGTGTGTGTGTGTGTGTGTGTGTGTGCGTGCATATGTGTGCGTGTGTGTGCGCGCGCACATGTGCACTGAGAGCTGCCTCAGTGCCATGTCCTGGCCCATTGAAAGGCCGCGTGGAGGTGGGGAGGGGCAAGGAGGGAAAGAAAGGAGCAAAAGGATCTCACTTCTTGCTGCACCCTGGAGGCCTACCTGGAGGAGGTGGCCCTGAAAATTCTTTTTACTGAGCTCCTGAGTTCAACCTAAACATTGTCTTTCATGCATTCAACAGCCACTCATATACCTGGCCCCATGCTGGGCCTTCAGAGGGGGCACCAGCAGGCACCCCCTGGCTGGGGAGAGCATCAGTGAGCACCAGGTGGTGAGAGTGGGGCAGGGGCCACAGGACCCAGCCAGGGCCTCAGAAGGCATCCCTGAAGGGAAGCCCAGGCCTTGGGTGGTGGTGGATGCTCAGGAAGATGTTTGGCGTTTAGGCCTCATTTGGAGGGTCTTTTGCTTGAGAGGGGCTGGTGGGTTTTTTCCCCAGGATCGCTGGGTGCTCAGTGGATAGTAAAAGACTGACGGACCAGTGGGGTGTGGACTGCAGGTTCTGGTGCAATCCTGGTGGCTGCTGGGTGGTGGTGACCCTCGGGTGGTGGAAGCCCAGCGTTTGGGGAGGTGCTGTGTGCACAGAAGCTCCATGAGGCCCCAGTGTGCTTGGTGGGAGGGTCCTGTGTCTCGGGGTCCCCAGCCCAGATCGTGTTTGGAAGAGGTGTCAGCTGAAACCCTGAGACGCCGAGGAAAGCCTCTATATAGTGGCAGGGACTTGGGTTTTAATCTCCTAATAGCTCCTTGCCGGGCGGCCTGGTGTCTGTGTGATGGGATCAGTGCACTGGCGCGTCCGCAGGAGTTGAATGACCACAGGAGTTGAATGTCTGCCGCCACCCGCCACCCGGGGGGCCTGTTGTGCTGTCCTCGTCCTGGAGCAGATTGTGTTGCACAAATGAACCTTTTAAAGAAATGAGGCTGGACCCTGTTGAGGCAGCCCGGCAGCCCAGTGGAGGTTCAGGGGGCTGTGGGGTGGACTAGGCGGAGGGGTGGCCGTGGAGCCCTGGTCCCTGGGGTGGCCGTGAGGCAGGCCTGGACCCTGCCCGACTGACTGAGCACACTGCCCGGACAGGTCGTGGTGACAGGTGTTGAGGTGTGGTGGCCAGAGGGGCTGTGGGGAGACAGGTGAGGGGTGGGGGGCCGGGCAGGAGGGCGTGGTCCGGGTCTCCCTGGCCCGTGCTGGCTCCTCTCTCTCCCGGGCGCCGAGGGGTGACCTCGAGGACACGTGCCCACATCCCGAGCCCTGCAGCCTGTGCATGTGACTGCACAGAAAGAGCAGGTGTGATTAAGCTCGTCAGCATCTCGTGAGAGCAGATGATCCTGGAGAGCTGGGAGGACCCTAGACCAGTGACAGGCCGCTTGTGAGAGATACACGGAGAAGTTGACAGACACAGAGAAGGCCATGTGGCACCTCAGCTCAGAGGACTGTGGTACCACGTACTGGCCTGGTCCCTGGCAGTGGCACCCCGTGCCCAAGGATGTGACTGTCTTTGTCTCTGAGCTGCGTCGCAGGGGCCTGGGGTCAGCTATCCCTGTGGCCCTCGGTGTGTCCCCACTGGCTCCCTGTCCTGTGGCCCTCGGCGTGTCCCCACTGGCTCAGAGCCCTGGTGTTCCTGTCAGTGGCTGTGTCTCTTCCTCCACAATTCATGGTCCTCTTGGGGCCGGGTGGCCTTGGGTAGAGGGCCAGCCCCACAGCCTGGGACCTGGGACCTGCTGCACTTACCCAGGCCCCTGTCTCCTCACGGGAGGTGATGTGACCTTCCACCCAGGGTTTAGAGGGAGGCCCCGTGCACAGGGTCCAAGCATGGCCGGGGCCTGTGGTGCAAGCTGAGATGCACCCGGCCCAGCTTCACCCAAAGCAGGGTGGGGCCTGGGCTGGACCAGCAGGGGGGCCCTGGTGTCCATGTTGGGCACTGTCCCCGCCCCCCGATCAGCCCCAGCAGGACTGAGGCTGCCCCTCTGGGAGTCCAGTGTCATGTGGGTGTCCACGTCCAGGGCCACTCAGGTCAGCAGGGCTGGGCGGGGCACCTGTCCTTCACTTGTTTAGGGTGTTTGGAACAGTCCAGAGTGACTTTTATACAAAGAGAAGCCCCTCAGATCTGGTTTGGGGTGAAAAAATCAATACCTCATCTTTTCAGTCACACGCCCAGAAGCCTGCCCGGCCTGGGGTTTTAAATCGGCTTAACCAGCGCTTTGTCTGTTTATCCCCGGTGGGCGGTCTTTGAATCTCGGTCAGCATCTTTGAAAGCCTTCGTGAAGCCATGTATAAACGTCGTTTCCTTTAAAAACATTTTTAAAATTGTGGTCAAATATAGAACATACGATTTACCATTGTAACAGTTTTTTAGCGCACTTCTCCATGGTGTGGGGCACACACACCACCGTCATCTCCAGAACTTTCCATCGTCCCAGACTGAGGCTCTGTCCCCATGAAACGCTCACTCCCCTCCCCTCCCCCAGCCCTGGCACCACCATCTACTTCCTGTCTCTGATTCTCACTCCTGTAGGGACCTCGTGTGATGGGGTCACACGGGATTTGTTCTTCTGCGACTGGCTTGTTTCACTCCGCACGATTTTCTAGAGATTCCTCTCTTTATGCAGACCATTGTTCCTGCGCCAATGAGACTTTCCAGGTGCTCCTCTGATTTCCATTCGTTCAGTAAGTTAAGCATGCAGGCACATTGCAAATCCTGTTCTCTGAGGGGCCCCAGTGCTGCCTGCAGGAATCCCGGAATTTCTGCATAACCCCAGGCTAACCCGAGGGCTGCGTTCTCCTGAGCTGGGTTCTGACGGCGCCTGGGACGCTGCATGTTTTCTTTGCACGTGAAGTGTGGTTCTCGGCATCAATTCTGAACATCGTTGGGAAAAAGCCCGTGGGTAGCAGAGACCTTCGTCACCATGGATTCATGGGGGCTGGACCGGCCTGGGTTCAGTTGTTGGGTCACTTGGGCTGACCCGGCCTGTTATGGGGGCCTGGCATGTGGGGAGAGGTCTGTGGCCCCTGTGCCCTGGAGCACCCTGCCGCCCAGGCCTCCACCTGGCCTGGCAGCGCTCCCACATTCCTCTGTGTTCCCAGGGCACCTGGCTGCTTCAGTTAGCGCAGTGATGTCCGATAACGTTCCGGACGTCCCTCGGGGCCACTGCTGGCAGTCATAGCTTCTGTGGACCAGCCTTCCGGGCACAAGCCAGGCATTGTTCCACTGCCCGGAGCTACCCTCACCTCTGGCCGCGGCCTCCTCCTGCTGACGTGCACACAGCTCCGGGAAGTGGGGTCACGCGGCACTGGGACCGATGTGGCCTCTGCGTCTTTCCTCCTACCTGCCCCTGCCCCACACCCTGTCTATAAACCAGGCCAAATTCCTTCTTTCCCTGGGCCTCAGTCTTCCAACTCTGGGAGTTCTGGGCTGCCTGAGTTTGGAGCCTCAGGATGCAAGCTGAGATGGAGGGGTGGTGGCCAGCCCTGCGGAGGTGGGGGGTGGGGCATCTGGCACCCCAGCCTGAGCCCTCCAAGGGCAGGGACCCTGTCTTGGCACCTCTGAGGCTCCTGGGCTCACCCAGCACTGGCCGGAGCAGATAGAAGCATAATTAGTTATATCATTCTTCCTGAAATTACTACAGTGTAGTCAAATATTTGAACAACATATAGATAGATATAAATTAGCACCTGAACTTCAAGGGGACACATCCTTCAGTCGGCCCTGGGAGGAGCTCCTTGGGCAGGCCCCCACCACGCCCTGTGGCCCCATGTTCTGTCTGCATGGGGTGGCAGGGTGTGGGGGCTCCCATGCATCTCTGTTTGGAGCTTGGGGTGAGCACACCCACCCTGACACCCCTCTCCTGGCAGGGCCACCCACAGGCGAGGCTTTTGCCCCCCCACCCCCTCAGTTCACGGAGCCTCCTGAGCACAGCCGGGCACAGGTGTGGGGGAGGAGAAGCCCCCAGCAGGTGGGGTCCCTGCGCTGCTGTGCATGTCGCTGGCTGTGATGCTTTCAGGCCTCCTGCGGGCAGGCGTCTGTGTGCCCACTTGACACCGCTCTAGCCAGCTCTAATTGCTGCCTTCTGTCCTGTAGCCGAGGTCGTACTGACAGTGACATAAATGGTAGATTGCCACCTGGTAGCAGAACTGAAAAACTGGAATATGCAGAAGTGGGGGCTAACAGGCGCTGGAGTCTGTGGTCCTGTGGCAGATGACGAGCTGCCGCTTCGGCCCTGACGTGTCACGGCCCCCCAGGACGCAGTCCCACCGCGGTGCCTGTGAGGGCGGAAGGCGCTGCTTTCTCTTTACTGCCTCTGCTCCAGGAGGCAGAAAACAGAACTGAGAACTTCTCAGACGTGGTCTGGCCATGGAGCCTGGAGGCCAGGCGTCCGGGAAGCCTGGGGCAGCAGGAACCCCAGCCCTGGGTCCTGAGCCTGGCCCAAGCGAGCCCCTTCCCTCCGGGGCTTCATTTTCCTCGCTTGCGGGCCATGAAGGGGTGAGGGCGGTGGTGTGGGGCACAGGATGGTGGCTGGATTGTGGCCGCTGGTGATGTCGGTCAGCTGAGTAACGGCCCTGAGATGTCCGTATCCTGGTCCCTGAACCTGTGAGTGGTGACCTCCTGTGGCAGAGGTGTGACTGGTGAAAGGGGCGGTCACCCTGCATTACCTGGTGGCCCTCATCATCATCACGGGTGCCCTTGGGAGCAGGTCAGAGAGGAGACTGTGCCGTGCTCTTCTGCCTGCCCCTCCTCAGGGCCCAGACTCCAGGCACCCACCACAGCCTTGCGCCCCCTGCACTATTGTCACCTCCCTGCTTTAATCACAAGTGGCCTTAGGAAGCATGGGGCCTTGGTTTCCCCGTCCGTAGCATTTGTCAGATGACAACATGGCTACATCTCGTCCCCACGAGATACTGCCTGTAAAGAGCTGGCTGGCAGGGGACAGGGTGGTGGCAGTTGGTCGAGGAGCACTTCCTGTACCCCACAGAGTGACGGACTTATTCCCACAGGCCAGGGTGGCTGTGTTTGCATCTCTTCTGGGGGGAGGGGTCCACGAGACACTGCTGGTCCCAGGCCTAGGGGGTCCCGGCCTGGCTGTAGTTCTTCCTCCTATGTCTGGCCGCCCTGCCATCCATAGTCCCACGAGGAAGAGGCCATGGGCTCTGGCGCGTGTCGGGGAAACTGAGGCAGGGAGCATCCCCAGGCCTCATGATCCTGGGGGGGTCACCACATCTCCCTTCTGCAAATGCCTCCAAGGCCTGGTTGGCCCCAAGGAGCCCCCAGGGGGAGTAGGGATGGGCGGCCGCTCCTGCCCCTTCTCTCGTCCCTCTTGCCATGTTGGGCAGTGAGCCCTCAGGGTGTGGGCTGCAGCACAAGGCCTGGCCTGACACCCCTCACTTGTGAGTGGAAGGTGAGCTCCGTGCCCGAGGGGCTGTCAGTCAGGCCAAAGATGGGCTCTTACTCACCCCACTGGTGTTTGCTTGTGTCCCCACAGAGGGCTCCCCTCAGTGTCTGGCAGGCCCCACCTACTCTGTTAAACAGCTTTACTGCAGCTCAGGCCCTGGGCGTCCTTCCCAGCTGGCAGGAGGGTCTGAAGAGTGAAAGCAGGGGGCAGGGTGGGTGTGCAGAATCCTGGCAGGAGGCCGTGTGTGCAAACATGGGGGGCTTGGTGCAACCTCAGCTGTGCAGGGAACTGGTGGTGGGAGCTGGGCCGAGGGGGGGCAGCGGTGCAGCTCAGTGGTCCTGCTGTGGGACTGGGGCCACGATCAGACTGTACCCCAGACCCAGCGTCTGGTGGGGTGTGGGGGGTGGGGCTGGCTGTCTCCTGCCAAGAGATGAGGGTGGCAACTGTGGGGCACAGAGGGCAGATCAGCATGGGGGACTGAGGATGGAGCTTGGGGACTGAATGGGCGGCGCACACAGCAGGCATGGGCTGAGCACCTACACCTGCTGTGCACCAGGCCCTGTCCTGGGCATGGGGGGCGCAGCAGGGATGGCACTCCATAGCCCTCCCCTGGAGGCGCTCAGGGTCTGGGGCATGGACAGTGGGCCCCAGTAGTGATATGTGTGAAAGGTGTGACTTGGGGGACGTGGGGGTCAGATCACCTCTCTGTGGATGAGTGGGTGTTGGCCCTACAGGAGCAACAGTAGGTGCAAAGGCCCTGAGGCCAGTGGAGCGGAGCGTGTTTGGGGAGAGGGGCTGGCAGGAGCCAGGTGGTCTGGGGTCACCATGGTATCGTGCTGGGGATGATGAGGGCTCAATGTCAGCCGGTGGGGTGGGGTAGGCTGTGGGGTTGAGGTTAGAGGCAGGCACCATGGTCAGGGCGAGAGATGAGGCAGGCAGGCCTCATCTGGCTTCACAGGTCTAGCTGCAGAGGGAGGCGGTGACAGAGGTGGTGAGGCAGCTTTGGCCAGAGCTCCTGGAGGGCAAGGTGTAGTTGGAAACCTGGGGGAGGGTGAGCAGGGACTTCGGGCATGCACCCTGAGGCGAGGACGGGATAGCCCCACCTGAATGGTGCTTAGAGACCCCGAAGCCCCCTGGAATGCTCCCCAGGCAGGAGGAAGGCGGGGGGCTTGGCCCAGTGACATCCAGGGACACAGAGGGGCCCTGGATGGTCTGCCTTCAAGAAGCAGAGGCTCCTTAGCTTTCTGATTGGGACGTGATCAGAGCAATGGGTCTGTAAAGCTGTGAGGACCAGCCTGGGGTCGTGCCCAGGAGTGGCCCTGGGGTGGGGCTGCCCCCTTCCCTCCGCTGGGTCCCGGGGCTGGGTGGAGGGAATAGGAGGGTGGCAGACGCAGCCAGAACAACTCTGAGCTCCAGCCCCTGGGGAGCCCCTCCCTTGCATGCGGGCTTCTGTGTTCTAACCAGCAACCTCCTTGCCCTGGACCAGGAGCTCCAGTCCCTGCCGGCCCACGGCGCTGTTTGGAAGTACCTTGTAAACGGACATTGACTGTTACATATTAAGTGTCCCATGTTGTGATGTGACCTGGGGGGGAGGGCACACTTCAGCAGTTCTCAGGGCATTCTCAGAGCTGTGCCCCATCACCGTCATCGAAGCTCAAAGGAAGCCCCATGCCCACTGGCCCCCGGTGGCCGCCAGTCTGCTTTCTGTCCTTGTGTAGTTCCCATCTGGACATTTTGTGCAAATGGAATCACACAGTATGTGGTCTTCAGTGTCCCGTTCTTAGCTCAATGTTTCATGTAAGGTCTATCCCATGGGAACGCGGGTTAGTGCGTCATCCTTCCGTGGCCAGGTGACAATACCCGTTGTGTGCATGGGCCACAATTCGTGTCTCGTTCACCAGCTGGTGGACCGTGGGGTTTGGGGCATTTTGAGCCCTACGCTTGGGTGGTGCCGTGGGGAGGTGCTGGGCGGGCCCCGGGCCTGGGCTTGTGTCTGTGTGAGGGAGGCTGGCCAGCGCTGACTGCATGTCCTCCTGTCTGCAGCTTTCTCATCGTCCTGGTCTGTCTCATCTTCAGCGTGCTGTCCACCATCGAGCAGTATGTCGCCCTGGCCACAGGGACCCTCTTCTGGATGGTATGTAAAGAAGCTGTCACAGCCTCCCTGGGCTTGTGGGCGTGGGGTGGAGCGAGCAGCTTCTGGTTCTTCCGCCTGCAGGATGACCCTGAGTAGTTTCCCCTTCTGTTCGCCGGCAGCTGTGGGCTCACCCTGATACTGGGGCATTGGAGGTGTGGAGCTGTCCCTCAGCTCTCAGATTTTCCAGGCTGGTGGTCAAGGAGGGCCTCCTGGAGGAGGAGGCTTCTAAGCTGGGCCAGGAAAAGACAGGAGGACGTGGGCATGAGGAGCTGAGGTTGTGGTTGGCAGGGACCTGCCCGAGCTTGCACTGTGGTACCGGGTCTGGGTGACTCCTGACCTGAGTTGTAGCTGGTACATGGACCCTGCGGGTGTCCCAGCTCTCACCCACCCAGACGGCCTTTTCCACTGCCTCCTGAGGCTCTCACTCTCCTGCTGTGTCCCAGGCCCCTGAGGAGGTGCTCAGGGGCCCCAAGAGTACTGAAGGAATTTCCAACATGGGGCTCCCAGCCTATCTGAGCCCCTCACCCTGAGAGTGGGGTGTGAGGGGTGTGAAGGCTCTTCCCCCACTCCCAGGTGTGAGCCCCTCAGACAGGGCCTGGGAGGGGCCCCCTACGACCTCGGGCCAGCCTGACTGTGGCAGGGAGGCCAAGCTGGGAGCCCACAGCCAGAATGGATCACAGCACGGTGTATGCTGGGCCAAGTGCCGAGGACATGTGCTCTCACGGAGGAGACACCTCCAAGTGGACCTGGCTGCAAGTCTGCTGAGCAGGTGGAGCGCAGGGGCTGGTCACGTCCCCAGGAGGCCACCTGAATGCTGATGGCATCGGCGTCTTTCTATTGCTGTTTTGTGTTCCCGTATCTTCTCGTGCAACATCCCTCCACCTACAAAGCGAGAGAATCACGACACCCCCACCTGCACCAGCTCCACTCCCTGGGGCCGCCTGGGGAGGGTCCTGCTTGGGCACGTCGTGTCCTCCTGTCTCGGAGGCCTGGTCAGCTGGGCTCCCTAGTCCTTGTGACGGACCCCAGTGGCAGTTCCCATGTCATTTCTGCGTAGTGGACTTTCATATTTCCCCCCGTGCGTCTGGGTTTGGAGTCATGGTGATGTCTCACCCCGCAGAGGCTGTGGACGAATTCAGCCAGATTTCTTCTAGTGGTTGTGTGGGTTAATCTTACGGACTTATGTTGTTGATGGCAGTTGGGAACGTCCTGGCGTGTGGCGTGAGGAACAGATCCCCTCTCATTTCGTCCCTCTGGTCTTCCAGTCACCCCAGCGCCACGTACTCAAAAATCTGTCTTTCCTCCCTGATGTAAGGTGCTGTTTTTATTGTAAGCCAGGTGTTCCGATGCCAACAGTCCCCTGGTCTGAGTGACATCACCTCCCAGGGTCACCTGCTCTGATGACATGTGCTGAATTAATTCTGTGTCGTTTTGCGATTTAGTATCTATCTGTGCCTGGCTCTTGTTTAGGGGTCACCAGCCCGTCCTCACTAGCTGGCTCCTCCCTGTGACCTTCACAACCAACCTCCCATGATCCCCCAAAAACCTGATGGTATCGGATGGATGAATTTGGCGAGAATGACATCTCTCTGCTGTGGGGACTTCCGGCCACGACCGTGGGTTTATCAGGGGTTCTCTGGTTTCACAGTGGGTTTTAGACCGTTGGGGTTCAGTTTTTTGCTAATAGCAGTGACTGGAATAGTAATTGGTGTTGTCAGTTGTCATCACAAATGGGCCTTCTCTTCCATCATGTTTTGTGCGTTTTTTGGTGGCTATGAAAGCCATTGGTTTTGGTCACTTGAATGGCTTGTGACTTGAATTGCTCTTTGGGTCCTCTCTTCATGACCAAGGTGACCGAGCTGCTTATCCAGGTGGAAACTGAGGCAGGAAGGGGCTGGGAAGACCCTGCCAGGCTGGGCCCAGAATCCAAGGATATCCTCAGCAGATCCCTGCCCTGCCCGCTGGGCACTGGCTGGTGTCTGCCCTCCCTACTGAATGTAAGTGCTGGTGGGCACCAGGGCCAGGGAGAGGACTGGGGCCTGTGCCCAGAGCCTGGTCAGCCTCTTGCCCCCATGGGAGTTTCCTGGAGCGGCTGCAGTGGAATACCACAGCCGGGGCGGCTTAAATCACAGACACTCGCTGTCCCCAGCCCTGGAGGCTGGAGTCCGAGAGCCTGGTGTTGGCAGGGCTGGCTCTGAGGCCTCTGTCCTCGGCGTGCAGACGGCCGTCTCCTCCCTGTGTCCCCACACGGTCGTCCCTCTGTGCGTGTCTGTGTCCTGACCTCTGCTTATAAGGACCCGTGTCACAGTGGATGAGGGCCCACCCCAGTGACCTCATTTTACCTTAATCACCTCCTTAAAGGCCCAGCTCCAAATACAGTCATGTGCTGGGGGTCAGGACCTCAATGTAGGAATTTGGGGGACACAGCTCAGCCCCTGAGTCCCTCTAAGGGACTTGGGTCATTTGTCCATTGCTGGAACATTCACCCTTGGGTTTGAAGCAGTTCCCACAACACCGAAATCCCAGGCTGGGGAGCACACCAGAACCCCGTTTGGGCCTTCCATCCAGGGCGCCTTACCTCACTCTCATGACGCTCAGGCAGGCCCCCAGAAGCACCTGGGAGGGTGATGGAGCCAGGCGCAGCCTGCATGGGCTGGCAGAGGGGACCCGCCCTCACAGACGTGCCCTGTGCGTCCTCGTCCTTGTGTGTGAATCTCAGCCCGGGGACCACTGATAGGCTGGAGGAATCCCAGGCCCTGTGCCCGGGGTGGGGGTGGGGACACACCCTGAGGGCCTCAGAGCTCCACTCTCCTCAGGGAAGAGCCAGGAGTTGTGTCCTGCCCCCGACAGTGTGAATGTGTTAGACTGAGCTCTTGCTCAGACATTTCATGGCCCGGTTCGGCCCAGGGCTGGGGGAGGTGGCTGAGGGCTCCTGTCCTGTCCAGGGAGCCCCTCCGTCCTGGCAGGCCCCTGCCCTGTCTTCCCTCCTTGGCGCCCCTGCTCCTCCGGTGGAGGTCCATTCATCTATGAGGCCCAAGTGCCACCTGGTGGCCATTTTTTGAACTGCGGGCACAGTGCCCCTGCTGAGGATGGGGGCTCAGCATGGGCTAAGCAGGGGAGAGAGGTGCAGGTCCCCTCCGTCTGGGTCCAGGATGGGTCTGCGAGTGAACAGGCCCTCTGTCCCAAGCAGACAGCCTGTTCCGGCTGTGGCCTCACCCCCTTTCCACCCCTTGGAGGTAAGAGACCCTATGCTGCTTGCCTTGTCCCCCATTCTGTCATGTCAGCCACCTCCCTGCCACCCTCATGCCCCACCAGGCACCCTCTCCACACAGCAGCTGTTGGTCATGGGGGGTGGGACGGGGCTTTCTCAAAACAAAGCAAAACAACAACCTGATGGTTCCAGGAGCTCTTGTGGCGTTTGGCTCCTGTGCACTCTGCTTTGCAGCCCTGTCCGTCCTCCGTCCTCACCTCCCTCTGCCTTTCCGGCTCCTCCACCCCAGTGCCCTGTCCCGGCTGCTCAGCTTCCGCACTTGGCCAGCCTGTTTCTCTGCCAAGTTACAGGACTGGCTTCTTGTCCAGTTTCAGGCCCCGGCTTGATTGTCACCATGTCAGTGCACCCTCCCTGACCTGCCATCTTCAGGGTCCCCATCCCTCCCTGTTCTTCTCAGCCATCTGCGTGCTGGGCTCTGCGAGTGGGTTCGCAGCCTTCCAGCTCCTTGCTTCCTTCCTCCACCCACCCCAAAACCCAGGGCAGGAACCCAGTGGCTGCGCTCACCCCACACGCTCAGCGTGGTGTTCCGGGGCTTGGACCCCCTCCTTTGAGCACATGCACCCAGAGCTGCTTCCATGGGACACCCCAAATTGCTGTATTGTCCCGGGCCTCAGTTTCCCCACCTGTAAAATGGGTGGGTGGGCAGTACGGTCTCAGATTTACTTTCAAAAGTCTTGCTGTGTTTCTTAAGGAATTCCCAACTCACTGGCCATGTGGTCCTTCGAGGTGGGTTTGAACTGGCTGTATCTGGCTGCCAGTGCAGAGCCATGGCCATGGGGTGGTGGGGTGGAGGGGTGTTGGGGACACAGTGGGGATGAGGCAGCCATGGGCCCAGCCCCCAGGGGTAGAGGTGAGTTATGACTGGGCCTGGCTGTGAAAACAGGGCAAGGTGAAGAGGGATTGTGGGTGGATGTGTGTGCAGGGAATCTGAGGGCTTCCTGGAGGAGGGGACACCCTGAGAAGGGAGGGGGAAGGAAAAGGTAAGTGGGTGCCGGGGCTGGCTGGCACAGGCAGGTACCCCTCCCACAGCTCACAGCCTCCAGGGTGGGCTGGGCAGTGGCAGGGCCCCAGGACTCTCAGTGCAGGTGGGAATCGGGGCTTCCTGGGGAGGCGGGGAGAGGCGGTGTTGACCATAGGTGGAGGGGACCCGGTGTGGGGAGTGGGCTTAGGAAGCTGAGGGCTTTGCAGCCCCGGGAGTCGGGCCACAGGACACCAGGTGGCGCTGTTGTCAGCGAAATGCAGGTGCCCCTGGCTGGGGCCCACAGCGCGGGAGCCAGACCACAGCCTGGAGCCCAGGAGGGGCCAAGGGTGGGCTCTGCGTGAGGGGTTCTGAGAGCAGCACGAGGTTTAAATGGTGGAAAAAAAGTCGTTCAAAGCTGTGTTTTCCCGGAGAGCCCATATTTCTTCCTTTTTTTTCATAGGCTTGGCTTTTATGGTGCCAGAAAGCTGTTATCTCAGCCTGGGGTAAGGAAACCCCAGGCGGCCTCCGAGGGATTAAGCGTTCTGCTGAACCAGGGATATTTGGTGGGCCTGAAAAAGCCATTTTGTTGGAATCTCATCTGTGTTGCGGGGTCTGTCCTGGGCATGTGAGCAGACACGTTGGAGCTCTAAGCCGTGTTTGTGGCTTCCCAGGGGAAAGGGCCACTTCTGGGGTTGCAAACAGCTCCTGACATGGTTTCTGAGTTCAGAGGAAGCCCTGTGTGTGTGCTGACATGTGTGTACATGTGTGTCTGCTTGTGCACATGTGTGCGTGTCCACGCTTTGTGCCTGAGTTTCTGTGTGTGCACCCCCAGAAGGAATCTGGGCTTGGGGGCTGTCCTGTGTGCCCTCCCTGTCTTGCTATGGCAGAAACCCCCCACTCTCTGCAGTCAGAGGCCCTGCCCGGCCTAGCTGAGGGGCTCGGTTTTGTTCCTGAAGTCGCACACAAAGGGAGAGGCTCTGGGAAGCACAGCACACACACAGCGTGTCCGTGCCTCTGGTGGGGAGCATACCGGGGAGCTGCCCTGCTCTGCCTGTGGTGAAAACCCCGTGAGCGCGGCCCGGAGGTCTGGGGGATGAGATCATCGCTTGCGGCTTCCTCCCTTGCTGCCGAGGCCCCCTCAGCCCCTCCGCTCGGACCCAGCCCTCCCTCCAGCTGGATACCCCACCCCCAGCACAGGGCGAGACCCTCCGGCTCTCTGGGCCCCGTGGGACTCTGTGGGCCCCCTCAACAGCCTTCTGTGGGTCCCCGTTTCTATGGAGCAAGGTCCAGGCTCTGTCCTCGGCCCCACCCCCCAGCTCACACTCAGAGGCCCCTGCAGACCCGCATGTTTCCACACCCTTCAAATGCCAGGAGAGATGACGGCTAAGGTCAGGGCCAGCGCCACCACACCCTCTGCTATGTCCTCCCCTCGCTGTAGGGGAAGAGCGTCCCAGAGCTTCAGTCCTTTCTGCCTAAGTTCAGGGCACCAGTGGGGGGCCCAGGGTTTGCATTAAGAAACCCCAAGGTCTCATTTTCTCCACCGCCTCCTGCTCAGAGCGCCCTTCTCTCTCAGGCTTCCTTCGCCTCTCTGTTTGGTGAACTCCTACACATCCGACAAAGCCCCACTCTGGCACAGTTGCCTCTGTGACACCATCCTGCTTACCCAGGGGCATCACCTGCTTTCTCCTCTGGACCTCAGGGTACTCGGGGGAGACCTCCTCTCCCTGCCTCCGAACCTTGAGCTCCTTTGTTTCATTGTCCCCAGCTCATGGCAGCCACCCTGCTAGGATTGGTCCTTGCTGCCCGGGCCTTCTCTGATGTTCTGCCCCAGAATGCAGTCCATCCCCACCCACCACCTGGGAGGGGGAGTATTCTCTCCTGCCTTTATCCAGCCAGCAAACACTTATCGAGCACCTACTGCATGCCAGGGTCTGTGCAAAGAGACGTGGGCTCTTGAGGGCAGAACACAGGCTTCATGTGTACCCTCTACAACTCTCCCCGCAGGGCCCTGGGAAGAGGCATCAGCATCTAAGAGTGGGGAGAGGGACTGGTGCCCCCCCTTACCACTGGCGGCAGTGGCACACACGCCCTCCTGCGTGCACACCTGTCTGTGTGCGTCTGTGTGTGTGCACACGTGTGTTCTGCTAGGCCGCAGCTCAGGCGTCTGGGTGTCTCTCGGCAGGGCCTGTCCGCTAGGGAGCCGGCTTTCCATGGTCAGACCAAGTCTCACAGTTCCCGGCAGAAACACTAAAAGCGAAAGATGGGCCCCAAAGAACCGCAGTCCGCCTTCTGGACGTCTCTGATCGGCAAACCCTGAGAAGGGCAAGGTTTCTTTGCGAGTGGTTCTGGCTGCCTGCACACCCTATGGGCCCGGTGACCTGCACGCAGCTCAGCAGGATGTGTGGGGGGCTCTGCCTGGGGTGCAGGGGGAACCCCTCACTCATCTGCCCGGAGGCCCCACCTGGAGCCGACCCCACGGAGATGGGGTGGAGGGACGCTGGCCTCGAGGACTGGGAGAAGACACGGTGGACATGGGGGTCTGGGCTGCTCCTTAGGCTCACTGGTGAGGGCGTGGCTGAGCTGGACAGAGCGTGTCCAGTGGGGGCAGGGGCTGTCCGTCCCGTGCCCGGTGGAGTGGGACTCCCCATGGGTCTGGGTCACCCCCTGGCATCCCGCATGAGTCTGTGAGCAGAGGCGTAGGGCCACCAAGCAGAATTTGAAACCGCTGCCTTTAAGGGGACTTGGCCAACTGGCCAGAGCTCCTGTGTAGATCGGGGGACCCCTGAAAATGACAGCCCCCCTCCTTGGTGACTCTGTGGACATAGCCTGAGCCACTCGCTCACTGCATTTCAGCTCCCCAGATCCTCTAACACAAATGGCACTTCTGTCCAACCCACGGCCCACATTTGTGTGTCATCGCTCTCTCAGTGTTCGTAGCATTCTTTTCTCATTGTGTGGTTGTCACGGATTTTATCCACCTTGATGTGCAGTGGCCGTGGCCCTCCCTCCGTGGTCTCCTCCTGAGCGTTGAGGGGGAGTGCCTCTGTCCCCACTGTATCCAGAGGACAGTTCTCTGGCCCCTGAGGGCGTCCAGGCAAGAGGAAGCCGAGGGCTCGAGGCTCGTGAGGCCCTTTGTGGGGCCCCGGGCAGCAGCTCAGACCATTCCCACCGGGGACAAAGTTTATGCCCCACCCGGGCCCCCCGTCCCCGGTGGGGGTGACAGGGCTGGGGCTGGCTGCGTTCCTGGCCTGGAGGCAGCTGCTCCGGAGGGGGACAGCTGACATTCCTTCATGCAGGGTCTGCGCTCAGCCGAGAGAGAGCCGTGAAAACGGGAATCCTGTGCTGTAACCAGAACCTTCCATGAGGACACCAGGCCCTGTGTTGGGCGGGGGTGGGGGTCCTACGGTGACTCGTTTCTGTAACAAAGACACCCTCTGTGAAGCCCACAGCCGGGCCTCACGTTATCTGCTGCCAGAATTGTCAGATCGAACACGTCTGTTCAGAACAGGGAGGGGGGGTTGGGCAGGAGGAAGAGGAAAGTGTGCAAAATGTTTGAAACTTTCCCGAAAAACATGTAACCTGATCCTGTGCGAATGGTCTGAGTCAGGTGGACGCTCCTGGCCGGCAGGCAGTGTGTCCTCTGGGGCCTGTGCAGAGGGAAGAGCCTGGCCCCACCTGGCGTGGTGAAACCTGGTGGGGGGGCTCAGCCAGCGGTGCTCAAGGCCATGGGGACAGGGGGACAGCCACCTGCCCCCCAGATCCCCCTCACTCCTGCACCAGACACCGCTTACAAATCCCCCACAGGTGCCACCTGGGGCCATTAGAGTGTCAACTGTGCCTCCTGATGGGGAGGGGAGGTGCCCCTTGTCTTGTGCCTGGTTCTGGGACCTCTTGGGCCCTGAGGAGACTCCATGATGGCCAAGAGGTGGCCCTGGGGCCCCAAGACCAGCCAGGGCCTGGCCACAGGACTCCCACTGGCTTTGGGAACCGCCTGCGTCTGCGCCTGTTTGTTTCCATAGTATTTCCTGTTTTCAAACTATAAAACTGTGTGATGCAAGTCTAGTGCTGGCATCTAAGACTGCCTTCCTTCCGGGGGCGTCCTTGCTGGAGCCCTGCTGAGAGCCCCCGGACCCACACCCCATCTTCCCTGGACTCTGGGGTCCACCCTCCTCCCTGGAAGCCATCCCACCTAATCCGTGGGCCCCTAGCCCGCAGGAAATGACCGTCCTGTTTGTCAGGGAGGCAGGAGCCCTGGGGCCTTGTACCACCGCTCAGGTGCCCGCTCAGCAGGCCCCACGGCCTCCCCAGCACCTGGGGGGGGGGGTTGTGTATGCGCACGGTTCCCAGGTTTCTCTCCCACCGTGGCCAGGGGTCTGGATGGTCTCCTTCTCTGCTATCCCTGTTGTGGCCCCTTCTCTTTTCTTTCCCTCTTTTCAGAAGTTGTGATGCTTCAGCTCTAGGTTGGTGACCAGAAATGGAGCCACCCCGGGTCGGGGTGCAGGCGTGGTGGGGACTAGCAGGACACCCCTGGCTCGGCTCAGCTTCCAATGTTGTTGGTGGGAAGGCCCTTTGAGGGGCAAGCACAGGAGAACCTCCTGCCCGTCTAGAAGGTGATAGCTGTGTGAGGAGGGGGTCTTTACATGCGCCTAGGCTGCGCATTGGCCACCCCCGGGAGAGGCCCCCATGAGATGCTCTGCTCTCTGAGTGGGAGGCCTCGGGCGCCCTCAGGCCTGGCTCCATGTTTCCTGTCCCTCTTTGGCCTCCATACCACGCAGCCCACACGTCAGCGTGTCCCTGAGGCCCAGGACAAGAAGCAGCCGCTGGGTGGGGGCGCCTGCTGTGGGCTCCCCTCCTCCATTGGGGATTTAGCAGAATCAGAGCGTGCCGTCCATCCTGGGACAGGTGTTTCCTTTATGCTCTGCCCGAGGGCTGGGGAGAAGCTGGTCATTAAGTGCCACATTCGGTGGGGGTCTCCGGCTCAGGGTAGCTGGAGGGCGGGTTTTGTTAGGGCCTTGTTGTCACATCTCACCCCCGCCAGCTGGAGCGCCTTGTTTTAAGCATGGGGCACCAGCTAACATAACATAACGGGGATCCATGTCGCTGGCCGCAGCCAGGATGCTGGCACTATGCTCCCTGTGGGGGCTCCCGGGGTCGGCCCTGGGGAAGTCGGCAGGATGAGCCCGGCCGGGCCGTGTGGCTGTGGGGTACAGCACAGTGAGGTCTGCCAGTTGCCACTCCCCAGACAAGTGGGCTGCCCAAGTGGCTGGTTGCAGGGTTGGGGCCAGGGGGCTGTGCAGGTCCCAGAATAACTGCCCCAGGTATTGCATTCAGATGGGTTATAGTCGTGTTCTGTGTTACCCCAGATCGTGCAGGATGAGAGCCAGCGGCCCTGGCTGTGTGGCCATTGAAATGTGTCACTGTATAGACTTCGTGGGCAGGAAAGGGGGTCTCAGTGTAGCCTTGAGGGGTTGAGGGAACACCACCCATGCTCCTGGCCCCCAGCCCCTGCCTCACTGAGCCACCTTGGCGCTGGGGCATAGCCCCTCTTCCCTGAGTTTTCATCTCCCAGTTGTAAAACCGTGTGATGGCCTAGCATGCAGGGTTGGGCTTGAGTGGAAGGGGAGCCATGGCGACTCCCAGGGCCAGGGCTGCTGGCGGCCGTGTTCAGTCACTGGCAGGAGATGCCCTTGAGCCAGGTCCAGCCCAGTGTGCCCAGCTCACTGCCCGTCAGTGACTTCTGGGCCCCTGATGTGTCCCAGCTGGGCTCAAGACAACTTGATGACACCCACCAATGGGGGGAGGCCGAGAAGCCCCAAAGCATCCTTAGTGTCATGGGGACTGGGGTCCCCTCCCTAATGTTCGGGTCTCCACCATAAGTGCCGACGCGGTTGGGCTTCTGGCCACCTGGGAAGATGTGTTCCGAGCCTCACACCTTCCCCTTGGGTAGTAGCTGTGAGGCAGAGACCCCAGCCCAGAGCTCACAGTGAGGGGTGCCAACATGCATTCAGGTGGACCCAACCACGGCTTGGCTGAGAAAAGTCTCCTGTGCTAGAAGCCAGGCCTGGGCGGCTGCGGCCAGTGGGGCCATTTCCTCAGCTTGGTCAGGACAGAGGTGGTTGAAGCAGCAGGTTGGGAAAATGTGCCTGATTGAGAGGTGGGCGTGTACAGGCACACACGTACGCACAGGCACACACGTACGCACAGGCACACGTATGCACAGGCACACACGTACGCATAGGTACACACGTATGCACAGGCACACACGTACACACAGGCACACGGCACACACACAGCACACACACAGCACATACACATGTATACACAGATACACAGCACACACACAACACACAGCACACACAGCACACACATAGCACACACAGCACACAGTTCACACGCGTAGCACACACAATAGACAGCACACACACAACACACACACGGCACATACAATAGCACACACAACACACAACACATAGCACACACACACACCACACAGCACACACAATACACAGCACACACACAAAACACACATGTGGCACATACCACCATACCACACAGCACACACACAACACACAGCACACAACACACACAGCACACACACACAACACACAGCACACACACAGCACACAACACACACAGCACACACAGCACACACAATACACAGCACACACACAACACACACGCGGCACATACCACACAGCACACAACACACAGCACACACAATACACAACACACACAGCACACACACACAACACACAGCACACACAATGCACAACACACATGCGGCACATACCACACAGCACACAGCACACACACAACACACACAGCACACATAATACACAGCACACACAGCATACACATAGCACATCCACACACACAGCATACATACACAGACACACATGGCACACACGGCACACACAGCACACACACAACACACATGGCACACACAATTACACAAACATACAGAGTGCGCACAGACACATGTACACACACACAGGAGCGCGTGGAGGCACACACGTGTGGCCATACTCATGTAGCGTGCACTCAGGCACACACGTGTCTGCATGAACACATGGACACGTGCACGCTCAGCCCTGGAGCCTGGGGCCAGCAAGGAGAAAGACCCCCTCGGGGCCGCGTTCCATTTGCACATTTAATCCAGAAACTGTCAGCACGGGAAGCCTGGCCGAGAACAAAATGTCAGTGTGTGCTGAGAGGCGCAGCCTGCCCCTTTCCTGGCGGGCGATGACCTGGTCAGTTTCCGAGCGTGATGAGCCGAGAATAATTTGTGCATTCAGAGTGGGGTTCGCTGGGGAGGCCTGGGGGGAGGTGGTGTCTTCATTTCATTTTCAATTTCTGAGCCAGGCCTGTGTCTCTTCTCTCGACCGTTGTCGGAGCCCAGCCAGGGATGGTCGGGGACGGGCTGGGGTCCGTGTGTGTGATTCATTTCTCAGAGTTGCCGACCCCATGAGGTGTGTGGACCCAGCGATCACTGTGGAAGTCTGAGCTTGACCACAACCCCCGGGACATCGTGGTTTTCAGGGTGCTGGTGACCAGGGCTCAGTCCCCTGTTGGGAATCTCTCTACTTTCCCCCAAATACACCCCTTTTGCTCAAGGTCTCTGTCTTCATCTCAGGTTCAAGGTGATTTTCTCTTAAATGAGGACGTCTGTTAGACCACTCAGGAGCTCTGAGGCTTTGAGAAAAACGCCCTCTCGTCCTGGGGAGTTTATAAGAATTTCTCATTTCTCCCCAGTGTTCAGGGGGTTGCTGTCGTAAGTTTCCATCACTGGTCCCTGTGTAGATGGGCAGCCCAGGGGGCCTGGGGGACTGCGGCAGCCTCTGGAGGCCTCTGTGAACCCTCTTAAGAAAGGGTGTGGTGGGGCAGCTGGCCTGGGGCCTCCAGAGTCCCTCGCTTTCTGGTTTTCGGAGGCCTGCTGTAGGCGTGGCTCTCCCAGGTCCCCAGAGCGCACAGAGGGAGAGACCCCAGGAGGCAGTGGGGGTCCAGACCCCTGAAACTACCCGGTGGGCCCACACATAGTACTGCCCCTCTCCTCGTGTGAGATTCAGGCGGCGTTGGTCGCTCTGGCACCGGGAGCCATGGGGGTGAACACGTAGGGCGTAAAGTTGCTCTATCCAGGGCCCACAGCCTCCAGGGCCAAGGAGACAGTGGTGAACGGTGGTCTCCTCCTCCTGGCAGGTGTGCAGCGGGGGGGGGGGGTGCTGGGGAGGCATGGGGGGCATCTGTACCCAGTAAAGGTGTCCCAGTGGGAGCCAGTGACCTTGAGTAGGAATTTGTTTGCAGCCCCTGGATGTTCTGCTCCTGAAATCCAAGGGGGACAGACAGACAGACCCGCGTTTGCCATGGCTGCACATACCCTGGGTCTACACTAGGCTCACTTAAACTCAAGCCAGCTTTACCGAGGTATAAATCTTGTGTAGACACCATAAGCCCATCGCCACCATCAGGGCAGTGAGCACATCCATCGCCCCCCAAATTGCCCTCGTGACCTTGGGGTCCCTCCTCCCTGCCTCCCCCTCAGGAGGGAACCACTCATCATTGTAGACTGGTTTGCATTTTCTAGAGTTTTCTGTACATGGACTCATTCCCTCAGCATCATTTTGAGGTTCACTCAGGTTTTTGCGTGTATCAGTCGTCCATTCTTCTTTATGTCACAGTCTGTTTATCCATTCAGAGGTTGATAGACATTTGGGTCGTTTCCAGTTTTGAACTATTATAAATACACTTGTGTCCAAGTCTTGATATTTCTTTTTTCGTGGGTAAAAACCTAGGAGTCGAACGGCTGGATAATATGGTAGGTGTTTGTTTAACTATTTAAGAAGCCGACAGAGCTGTTTTCCAGGGCGGCTGCACCATTTTGCATTCCCACCAGCCACGTGTGTGCGGTGGAGTCCCTCCCATCCTCACCTGCCCGCGGTACAGTCTGTCTTTTTGTTTTAGCCAGTCTAATGGGTGGGTAAGAGTGTGTCATTTCCTAGTGACTGGTGATGGTCAGAAGCTTTTCATGTGCTCAGCGGGCCTCCATTGAACTTTGTTGACAAGTATCTTTTCAGAGCTTTTGCCCATTTTGAAATTGAGCTGTGTTTGTCTTCTTTCTACGGAGTTGTAAAAATTCTTTATGTATTCTAGACACATGGATCTATATTTTAGAAATATTTCCTCCCAACCTATGGCTTTCCTTCTCATTTATTTAATGGTGTCTTTTAAAGACTGAAAGTTATCAATTTTAATGAAGGAAAATGTGTTGCTTTTTCTTTTGTTTATGCATTTTTTGCTTTGTATGTTACATTTCAGAAACCTTTACTAAACACACAATTACTAAGATTTTCTTCTGTGTGTTCTGGTAGTTTTAATTTTATTACATTTAGGTTCATAAGTTAATTTTTGTATACCATATGAATTATGGGTTGAGGTTCATACTTTTTTATATGAATGTCCAATGTTGAAAAGAGTATTCTTTACCTATTTAATCACCTTGACACTTTTTAAAAAACTCAATGTGTCATAAAAGTGTGGGCCTATTTTTGAATGCTGTGTCCTGATCCACTAATCTCTGTGGGTGTCCTTTTGGCGATACCATACTGCCTTGATTACTGTGGCTTTATAAGAAGTCTTGAAATAAGATACGTCACCCAACTTCGTTCTTGTCTTTCAAGTTGCTTTGGTTATTCTAGGTCATTTGCATTTATATATAAATTTTAAAAGCTACTTGTCAATTTTTATAAAGAAGCCTGGCAGGATTCCGTTTGGGACTGCATTGAACCCAGACATCAGTTGGGAGCAAATCGATCTCTTACCAACATCGAATGTTCTGTCCCATGAACATTGTATATCTCTCCATTTATTTAGATCTTTAATTTCTATCAGAGGTGTTTTATAATTTCCAGTGGAAAGATCTTGTATATCTTTTGTGGGATACCTACGTATTTCATATTTTTTGTGCTGCTGTATATGGTATTTCTTTGTTAATTTTGATTTCTGGTTGTTCATTGCTAGTATTTAGAAGTGTAATTAATTTAGTATATTTATCTTATCTCTGGAAACTTTTCTAACTCACTTCTTAGTTCTAGTAGCTTTTCTTGTGAATCTCATTCATTTTTTACAGTGATGAACATGTCTGCAAATAAAGGCGATTTTACCTCTTCCCTTTTCAATCTGGTGCCTACTTTTTTTTTTTCTTGCCTGATTGCACTGGCTAGTTTCTCCAGTGCAATATTTAATAGAGGTGGGAAGAGTGAACATCCTTGCCTTGTTCCCAAGCTTAGGAGAAATACGTTTAGTCTTTCACCATCAAGTGTGATGTTAGTAGGTTTCTGTAGATGTCCTTCAACAATAGTAAGGCTGAGAGATTTTTGTTTGTAACATGAATGGGTGTTGAATTTTGTCAGATGCTTTTTCTACATCTCTAGAGATGATCATATGGTGTGTTTTTTTCCTTCTTTACTCTCTTAATATGGTCAGTTATATTGATTGAATTTCAAATGTTGAACTAAGCTTGCATTCCTGGATAAATCCCACTTGGTCATGTTATGTTACCTTTTTTATAGGTCTTCATTTGCCGAAGCTCTGCTAGGAACTTTTGCATCTAAGTTCACAAGGGATGTTGTGTAGTTTGCTGATGTTTCTGGTCTTGGTATTGGAGTGGTGTTGGCATAAGGAGTGACCTGGGAAGTGCTCTCTCTTCAGTTGGGAGAAGAGTTCGTGTGGAAATGGTCTTTTTCCTACATGTGTGATGGAATTTATCAGCAAAGCTGTCTAGGCCTGGACTTCTGTTTGTGAGGAGGTTGTTAACTCGTTTCAAATGTACTTAACAGATGTATTCAGGTTCTCTATTCTTGAGTGAGCTTTGGTGTTTTGTGTGTTTGGTATTTTGAGTGAGCTTTTGGTATTTTGGTATTTTGTGTGTTCATTTCATCTAAGGTGTTAAACTTATTGGCATAATGTTGTTCATTATATTCCGTTATTATCCTGTTTGCATTTGTAGAATATGTAGTGATGACTCATCTCTCATTCCTGATAATGGTGATTGGTACCTCTCCTTTTTCTTTTTAATGTTGATTGTGGCTAGAGTTATAGTGACTTTATGGTTCTCAAAGAGCCAACTTTTGGGTTTGAGTTTCATTGAATTTTTCTCTTTTTTTGTTGTTTCATTGATTTCTGTGCCGACATGATTTCTTTTATTCTGCTTACCTGGTTTTAACTTGCTCTCCTATTTGTAGTTTCTTAAGGTGGAAGCTGAGGGTGTTAATCAGGGACTGCTCTTCTTTTCTGACTTAGGTGTTTGGTGGTATGCATGTCTCCCTAAAGACCACTTTCATTGCAGCCCACAGAATTTGATGTATGGTGTTATTTTCATTCCATTCAGATTATTTTCTAATTTCCTTTTTTATTTCCTCTTTGATACATGGGCCATTTAGAAGTGTGATACTTACTTCCCAAACACTTGGGGTGTTTCAAGATACCTTTCTGTTATTGATTTCTACTTGAATTCACTTGTGGCCACAGAAAATGCTTAATATAACTTGATTCTTTTTACATGTATTAAGATTCGTTGTGTGGCCCATCATATGGTTTATCATCATAGACATTCTGTTGTGCACTTGAAAAGTGTGTATATTCTGCTGTTGTTGGACAGACCTCTCTGTAAGTGCAGATTAGGTCATTGTGGTTGGCAGTGTTGTCCGGTCTCCTGAATCCTTACCAATTTTGTTGAGTTGTCCTATGAATTACTGAGAGAGGGATATAAAATCTCCAAGTATAATTGTGGGTCTATATTTTTATTCTTCCAGTTCTAGTAGTTTTTGCTCCATGTGTTTTGAAGCTTTGTTATTGGGTGCATTAGTATTTAGGGTTGTTATGTCCTCTGGATGAACGGACCCATTTGTCATTATGAAATGGGCTTTTTTTAATCTCTAGTAATTTACTTTGTTCTGCAGTCTGCTTTGTCTGATGTTAACATAGCCACTCCAGCTTTTATTCATTAGTGTTAGTAGAGTATATATTTTTCATTTATTTTACTTTTCACCTATTTGTCTTTAAAGTGTTCCTTGTGTGAACCATGTAGTCAAGTTTTATTTTGTGAGTCAAATTTAAATGTTTTTCTCTAAAAGGATGTTAATAAGCTCATTTGCATTTATCGATATCACTGATATTCTTGGCCTCATCACCACCATTGGCTTTTATAGTTATGCAGGTTTTGTCATTGCTGCTGTGGTCATTTCTCTGCAAGATGTGTATTCTTTGCTCTTTCCAAATGTTTTGGTATTTTGGAAGCCTTGTACTTTTGTTCTAATAGTTATTTTTATGCTTTTTTAAATGTCCTTCATCCTGTTTTCTCACTTAACCTTTACTGTCCGGCTTATCAATATCCTTTAACTCCCACTTGTTGCCTTTACCACAGTGAGCGTAGCCACTTTCCTCTTTCATAAGTTTCAGACCCCACAAGCCCTGGATCAATAACTCAGCGGATGAGAAAATACTAAGTGATGTGGGAGGTGGGGCCATGGGCGGCCGCATTGGGAAGGTGACTGTGGGTCTCTATATGAAAGTGAAAGCCTGAATCATGCAGGTATTTTGGGGATGGAAGGGGCATTCCTGGCAGAGGACATGGCACGTAGCAAGACACTAAGCACACGTGTGTCTGGCATGTGTGGATGGAGTCAGGAGAACCCCGCAGTGTCTGGAGAGCAGAGTACGAGGGTAGGATCAGGGATAGGGCAGGGGTGTGAGGGCCTTGGGCCCACTCTGTGCAATGGGAGCCAGGAGCTGGACATGGGATGATAGGTTTACCACCTCTTCTCTGACTGGCAGAGGAAAAGCCAAGAGGGGCGGGCAGCATTGAAGCAGGGAGGTGCCTGGGGTGTCGGCCTGGTGATGGGGACCTGGAGATCCCATGGACACGTGTGTTGATTTTGATTGCACATGTCATGCAGGCATAGAAACATGGGTAGGAGGCATTTATAGCCCCCAAATAGGGGTTCCCTCTGTGGAGGTGGGTTGGAGAAGGCTTTTTCTGATTCTGATAGGTTTTACTTCTCAAAAAATAAAACAGAAAACCTGAACCAAGTGCCACAAAATGAAGAAAAACAAAGCAGGGAATGGGATAGGAACTTTTTGTTGTTGTGTTATTCGCTGCATTCTTAGGTCTATTTAAAACATTTCATATCAAAGAAAAGAAAAATCTCTGTATAGCTGAGAATTTTCCATACAGTTCAGATACCTCTTCTCCGCCTGTGGGTGCCGTGGGACCCCTAGTATTAGGTGGGGATCACAGACAGGCTTGTACGTTAAGCGTGTGTTGGTACGTTTCCATGCGTGCTGCAGCCAGTCCCTGAGACAGCAGGCACAGGGGGCTCCCTCTGGCCCTGGGCTGGGCACATGGCAGCCCCAGGTGCAGGTGAAGCCCAACTGGCTGGAAGCCCTTGGGCCTCTCATGTCCCCACCCGTCTCGTCACTCCTTTCCTACCCACCCTCACTCTCTTTGGTCCCTATTCCTTCATCCGCTTGCCAGTTTGCTCAGACGCTGGCGCGAGGATCCCAGGTCCCGGCCCATTTCCTGAGCCCCCATACCCTGAGCATGGGGGGTGTCTCAGCTGCCAGCTCTACGATGAGCTGCTGGTCCGTAAGAGCTGCGAGGGGCTTCGGAGGTGGTCAGCACTGCCCTGTCCCCCACCCCAGCTGCCCCCAGGTGATGCTTGGCCGGTGCTGCCCCTCAAGCAGGTGCCCCCAGTGTGGTGTACCCTGAGGGGGGGGTCACGTGCCCGTGCAAGACCCTGGCTGTGGCACGGCCTGGTTCTAGAGGGCTCTGTGCACGTCTGCTGAGCGGGCTCTTCCAGAAATGCTCCTAGGGGCCCAACGGCCATTCACATGTCCCCGAGGGCTGCTCTCCTGCCCCGCAAGCCCCAGTATGGGAACAAGAGGAGGTCTGTGTGCTGCAGCCCCACCTCCCACCCCGGCCCCCTGCTGTCCGACCTTCCCCATGCACGTCCCTTGTCCCTCCTCGTCCTTCGTGCTGCAGTTCGAATGTCACTTCCTTAGGGAGCCTGCCCTCCACCCTCTCCCTGTTCCCTCACTAACCCCCAGCAGTTGGGTCTACCAGAGAGGGAATGGTGCTGGGGTCTCTGCAGGGGAGAAGCCCGTGACACCGTGGTTGGATTTCTTCTATGTTGTGGGGTATGCTCGCTGTCACCCTCGTCAGGTTGCTCTGGGAAAGAAATGAAATGGGGGGACAGAAGGCAGAAGAAGCCACCATATTGTGAGAATCACAGATGGCCCAGACTCTGCCCCTTCCTGCAGAGCAGCTCCGAGGGCATGTGGGGCGAGGGCTCTGGAAAGATGCCTGAAGTGAGCTGGGTGCCTGGCACAGAAGGGGGCTGGGGCATGTTTCCCTAGGCTAGAGTGCTGGGGTGGGGACCAGGTGGGGCCCCGAGGCGATGGGGCTTGGGTGGTGAGTGTGGGGGCCGATGGACGTGGCTTTCTGGATTGGGGAGGGTCAGTAGCTTCTGGAAGGAGCCTTGAAGGGCCCCCCTTTCAGGGTGGGTGGCGCCAGGCTCAGCCCAGGACCAGAGCTGGGGTCTCTCTCGGGTGTGTGGTTTGGACCTGAGCCAGCCTTCAGGCTTCTTCAGCACCTATTTCCTGAGCAGCTCCTGTGTGCCCAGCAACGTGACAGGGCGACTGGCAGCAAGATGGTGAGGGGACAGCATGCTGCCCTCGGTCCCCAGGGGAGACCCACCGAGGAGGGTAGTGGCCAGTAGGGGAGACCTCTTGGGGCGCGCGAGCAGAGGGAGAGAAGGCCCGGATGGGACGACGGAGAGCATTTTACACTCTGGGGGCCCGGAAATGTGGTCAGCAGGGGTCAGGGGAGGCCACGCAGCTCGGTGGGCCTGGCGAGGGCCAGGCGTCCACTCGGGGCAGACGGGGTGTGTGGCAGGAGGGGGGCAATGTCAGACTCGGCGTGGTTTTCTACAAAACCTCCACACAGCAGATCTTAGATTGAGCTCATCTCTCCTTTTCATATATTCACTTGTCTTTTGAAAAATGATCAGTTTCCCCACACATCCCTTAGGTTGGTTTCGTCATCTTTCTGATTTCCAGTTATTTGGGGTTAGGTTGACCGTCCGATGAGTCCTGGCAAATGTTGGCAGTTACACAGTTACCAACACAGTAAAGACCCAGGCGGTTCCCACAGCCCCTCCCCCACCCCCTGTTCCTCTTTGCCTCCCTGGTGGCACACGCACCCCTGCTCCCCAGCACACGCAACCCTGCTCCCCGGCACACGCACCCCTGCTCCCCAGCACCTGGTCATCACGGCTCCTTCCCATCCCCGTAGCGTCGCCTTTTCCAGAACGTCATGTGAAAGACGCCCCATGCCGTGGCCTGTGTCTGGCTTCTTTCACTTAGCAGGACGCATGTGAGCCTCATCGTGTTGTGGCCTGCGTTCAGTACTTTGTTTCCTTCTAATTGGAAAGGATAAAATGTACCACAGTTTGTTTATCTATTCACGGGCTGATGGACACTTGAGCCGTTTCCAGTTCTCGGCTGTTATGATCAAAGCTGCCCTGATGACTGCACATGGGTCCTCAGCAGTCGTATGTCTTCATCTCTCGTGGGTAAATCCTGGGAGTGGGCTGGCTGGATGACGTGGTAAATGCATGTTGACCTTTCGAAGAAACTGCAGGCTTTTTTCCAGTTTGCTCCACTTCCCGCTCCCTCCACCTAAGTGTATCTGTTCAGTGTTGCTGTGCTCTCATCAGCCTCGTTGGTGCATTTTAGCACCCCGATGGGCGTGCAGCCGCTTGGCACTGTGGTTTTAATTGCATTTCCCTGGTGACTAAGGATGCTGAGTGTCTTTTCCTGGGTTCATTTGCCATTCGTATGCCTTCTTGGACAACGTCTCTGTTTAATTTTTTGGCCCATTTTAATAATCGAGCCATTTGTCTTATCGCTGAGTTGTAGGAGGTGTTTATGTATTCTAGATGTAAGTCTAGATAGTTGATGATCAGATTTGTGCAAATATTTGCTCCCAATTGGTGGCTTCTCTTTTCGTTTTCTTAACCATATCTTTCCAAAGAGCAGAAGTTTTTAATTTTGATGGCGTCCAATTTTTCAGGGTGTTCTTTTTGTTCTTTAAGATTCATGCTTTCTGTGTTCTAAGAAATAGTTGCCTAATCCAAGGTTACAAAGATTTTCCTCCTATGTGTTCTGTAGAAATTTTTTAGTTCTACGTTTTATGTTGAGATCTGTGATCCATTTCAAGTTTCATTTTATATACGGTGACAGGTATGGATCAAGGTTAAATCTTTTTTGCATGTGGCTATCGAGTTGTTCCTGCACCTTTTTTTCCATCGAATTAGTTTGACACCTTTGATGGAAATCAGTTGACCATACCCATGGGTCTGCGTCTCGACTTTCTCTTCTCTTCCTGCCGCTCCCCCACCCCACCCCACCCCCACACACATACACTCTTGATTAATGTGGTTTTTATAGTAAGCCTTGAAATCAGGCTGTGTTAATCCCTCAATTTTGTTCATTTTCAGAAGTATGTTGGCAATTCTAGTCCTCTGCATTTCCATGTAAGTCTTAGAATTTCTACCCAGAATCCCGGTGGAATTTTGATTAGCATTGTGTTGACTGGTTAGATGAATTTCGGTATCACACACATCTTAAGAAGAAAGAGTTTTCTGATCCGTGAACACAGTGTACCTTCCCACTTATTGAGATATTTTAAGTGTCACTCATTCGTGTTTTGTAGTTTTCAGGGCACAGATTGCACACGTAACTTGTGAGATTTGTTACTGAGTAGTTTGTGTTTTTGGTGCTCCTGACATGGTATGGTTGTCTGAATTTCATGTTGGATGGTTTGTTGCTAGTACGTTGATCTTACACCCTGTGGCTTTGCTCCCCTCACTAGTTCTGGAGGTTTTTGTTTGTTTGTTTGTTTGTGTGTGTGTGTGTTTTTAGTAGATGCTTTAGGATTTTCTATGGAAATGGTCATGTTGTCCCAAATACATGATCATACCATGTATTTATTTTGTTTTTCTTTTCAATCTCTATTCTTTGTATTTCTTGTCCTTGCCAGATGCTCTGGTGGGGACTGCCATGACGACATTTATTAGTGAGGAGAAAGAGAGAGCAGCCACCTCGTCTGGTTTCTGATCTTAGGGAGAGGCCCTCGGTCTCTCACCACCAAGTGTGTTGTCAGCTGCGGGGTTTTATAGGTGCCCTTTCTCGGCTGGGAAGTTCCTTCTCGTCCACGTTTTCTGGGAGTAGAGCATGTATTGAGCGTGACCATCAAATGCTCTTCCTGCATCTATTATATGTGCTTTTCTTTGTCAGTTTGTCAATACGGTAAACTACACTGATTTTCAAATAGTAAACCAACCCTGAATTCTTAATATGAACCCAGTTGGTCATGATGCATTTAAAAACTACACATTAGTCGCTGTTGGCTCTGACCTGTTAAAACTGTGTGTCGGACCTTTGCGTCTGTGTTCATGAGGCATTTGCCTGTGGTTTGTTTGCTCGTAATGGCTTGACTTTAGGTGTTAGGTAAGGCCAGCCTCACAGAATGAGCTGGGAAGTGTCCCTGCTTTTCAGTTTGGGAAGAGTTAGTATAGAATTGCTGTATTTCTTCCTTAAAATGTTTGATAGCACACACGAAGCCTTCCAGGCCTGGAACTCTCTTGGTGGCAAAGCTTTACGTAGAAATTCCATTTCTTTCTTAGATGTAGATGTTCAGGTTATTGATTTCTTCTCAGGTAACTTTTGACATTTCGTGTCTGAAGGTACTTGTTCCCAAGGAGCTGGAGCCCCAGCCAGATTTGGAAACAAGGCCATCTTGTGATGGATGTCATTCCGCGAGCCTTAGGGACCATGTGGGAGTTGCAGTGTCCCTCCCCAGTGCCCTGAGAGGTGACATGGACTGGTAGCCTTTGGCCCCCAGCCCCTGTGCTGCTGGCTGTCCCCTGGGCACCCCCCTACAGAGCGCTCTGCTGGCAGGACAGAGGTTGGCCAAGGGGAGTGCAGACTTTGGCCATTTCCTTCTAGCTCTGCTCCCGGGGAAGGCAGCCCCTTCTCGGGACTGAAATTCAAGTGGACACCCTCTGAGCCCATGGCAAGTCTGCTTTTGTCTCATACTTTGACTGTGTAAACTTCAGCCCTCAAACAACATACATCCTCGGAAGCTGTTCACGTATTAGTTCTTAACACAGCAAAATCCGTGCACAATTTCTCCCCAATCCCTTGAAACATTCCTGAAAGAAAACAAAAGGTTTAAATTCACCGCCTGTCATTAAAAATCTCTTGATGTGCAGAACAGGAGCAAAGTACCCAGGGATGGGGACCCAGTGGAGCGGTGCCGGTCCGCACACACGCGCCACACACGCGTACCACACTGCGCATGCGCGGCGAGCCCCATTCCGCCCCCCCCCCCCCAGGGCTGCCTTTCCCCGACTGCGCCTCGGGGGTCTCCGGGGGTCTTTGGACCCCTCAGCCTCTGCTGCAAGAAACCCCGGTCCAACCCACCGCAAGGCAGAGCCTTTTCAGCGCTTCGACCAGATAATTAGAAAGGCTTTTCATACCCGAGTCTCTCTCGGTTTGGTAAACTTCTAGTTCTGGGTAGATTCTTAAATAAGACATTTTTAGAAGCTTGGGCAGATAAAAATACCGCCTCCCCCTCCGCCCTCTGTTCCCCATTCCGCCGGCGAGGTAGCGATGTAGGGTGGAACTTCTTTGGGGTTAATGGCCCTCAGCAGTGGGGTTCCTGGGCTGAAAATAACCCCCACTTAGCCAGCCTGTGGACGGAAATAGCCTGGCCTGGGGAAGACGGGGATTTGCTTTAAATATGTGTAAAGCTGGCTGCCGGGTGGCTAATGGTGTCTGCAGCGGGCACGGACGGTCTTGGGGCCTCCCGCGCCCCCACCACAAATTGCAGGGTGGCCAGCCCAGGCTGCTGCTGGGTGTGTGAGGCCCTGTGTGTGATTCACGGGGGCTCTAGGCCTGGAGGCCACGCGGTCGGGCTCAGGGGGCTCAGGACCGGCTTTCTGGAAGCCCCCACCTGCCTTTCCACTGTTCAGAGCCTGGGTGTCCTCCCCCCTCCCCCACCTTTTCCTGCCCCTAGCCCTTTGCTTCTGTTGGTCGTCAGCCCACAGTGCCCCTTCAGCATTTTGAGTTCTGTCCTCAGAGCTCAGATTTTTCCATGGAGTGGGAAAAGGGTGGCTTGATGTTCCCCTACAAGGAAAAAGGAGGGCCCTGTCTCCCCAGGGCCTGTGGGGAACAGGAGGAGAAAGCTGTGGGGCCTGTGGCCTATTCCTCCCCAGGGACTCTTGTCCAGCCTTGGACCTTGGTGACAGCCTGTAGCCCCTGGGTGCCAGTGCGGCTCCCTTCAGGCCAGAAGTCTGAGATCCGCTGTTTGCTGGGGCGGGTTCTTTCCACGCCAGCGAGGAAGCGTGTGGTCCGGCCCTTCCCCTCACTTCTGCTGGTTTGCTGTGCTCTGTGGGGTTCCTTGGCTCGGAACAGCATCACCCCAGCCTCTGTCTTCGTGTTCACATGAAGTTCTTCCTACATGTGTGTCTGTGTCCATAAAAGAAGACACCAGTCACACCCGATCAGGACCCAGCCTAGTGACCTCATCTAACTAATTCCATCTGCAATGACCCTATTTCTATGTGAGGTCACATTCACAGGTAACTGGGGTCAGGAATTCAACATATGAAATTGGGGGCTGGGGGCACACTGCAATCCAAACAGTACCTGAGGTATGGGGAGCAGAGCAGGCCTGGGAAGCAAGGGATTTGGGGGATCACTGATTTGTGCTGCTGTTCTGGTGTGAGAGGCGAGTAGCCCTCTGTGACTGTTGTCACATGTTGTACTAATGTCTCCTGGCCTGGGTCCTGGGTTTGGTGGTTGGAGCCAGGGACATGTCCAGAAAGAGACAGGAGAGGCCTCTGTGCTCAGGCTTCTTGAAAAATACACAGGTTTTCTTGAAGTCTATGAAAGCAATGTCAGAGATTGCTTTATTCACCCACAGAGCTGTTGATGAGGGTGAAGGGAGAGGGAAGAAGTGAAGTCACACACACACAAAATGCTATCTCATTGGGGAGGAAACTGTAGGGGACACTCTGGTGGAAACTTTTCAGATTGGAGCAGGTGTGATTATGAGTTTAAGGAACTGAAGGATCACAGTGACGGAGTGGAAGAGGGCAGTGAAATGTCCAAATCTGTGAGTGAGAAAGGAATGGATGATATATGTTGATGAACTCGGCAACTATAAGAAAAATGAAAGAAACAACAAAGTAAAATAGCAAATGGAAAGTAAGATGGAAAGAAATCAGACATCCAATTTTACACTAAATGTAAATGGTCCAAATTTTTCTATTAAAAGGCAGAGGACTGTCAGATGTGTTTTTATTTTTACCACATTGTTCAGTCACGTGAACGATAAGGGACAGTTGAAAAATAAAGGGATGGCCAAAGCAATGCCATGCAAGTGCAGACAAAAGGAAAAAAACAACAACAGCACGATGGATAGTGTCATTGTCAACCCAGGGACATCCCAGACAAGATGCCATTTCTGGAGGAGACATAACGGTGAACTATCATGTGTCAACGTAACAAAAAATAAAGCAAAAGCTATTGGAAATGCGAGGAAAAAGGGGTCAAATGTAATAGTTGTGGGAGATTCCGTGCACCTCTGTCAGAATAGGACACTTCTAGCAGACACACAGTGAGGATAGGGGCAGTTACATGGTTTTCCCTGTTACCTGCCGCTCTGTAATGAGCATCTGCAAATCTGGCACCCTCAAACCATCATGACGAGACCACTTATCAGCAGTGTGGGCAGAGTCTGTGGTGATGGCTCTGCCTGGTGACAGCTGGGGCTGCAGGATCTACTTCCAGGATGGCAGACCCACATGGTGGCAATGTCCTCTTCCCCAGGGCTTCTCTGGGTCCGTGTGGCTTTCTCACAGCTGGTTCCAGGGAACGGGACGTGGACGGGCCAGAGACTGGGCAGTGTCCCTTTGCCGACTTCTTTTTGGTCCAGCGACTGCTGGAGCCCAGATGCAGCGGAAGGAGTGGCAAAGAGTCTCAGGACCATGTTTTAGAAGCAGCACTGTCACTGTGGATGCTAATAATGGAGACGTTTTATTTACTTATGCCCACGGAACATGTACAAAACCAATCGTCCCACATCACTGTAATAAATAACACACTGAAAAACTGAGACGTAGTTGGCCACATTCTCTGATCAATCCCCAAAATAATTAGAAATAAGTGGTTACCAGGTTACACAAAAGGATGAACTATTTTGGAATTAAACAACCAGCAAGAAAAGATGAGCAAGTGTGCCAGCTAGTAGAGAGCTGTGAAGAGCGGCTCTGTGTGGCAGGACGGCTCTGTGGGCCTGCCCCACCCCTACACACACACACACACACACACACTCTCTGACTGTGGACACTTTTGCAATTTTCATACCATGGCCCACGTGGCTTGCTGATGGCTTTGTTGTGTTTGCAAGTACTGTCTTCCTGTGAGGGTTGACATTCACTCATTAAAAGCAAAATAATAAGGTAAAATGCGCACTGTATATTGTATAAACATGCAGACACATATTTATCGAATGCTTCCTGGTGCCTGCCCTCTGCCAGATGGTCTGGGGGTGACTGGGGGCCGTGTAGCTTTTGCGTCGTCAGAATCTGCTGGACGGCCCAGTCCTGGCCAGGGAGAAGACGGCTGGTTGTGGGACCTCTTCCTGGCGGAGTCGGCCTCTCCAGCCAGGTGTCAGGTGCCTGCCAAACCCCGTGTCCGCCTCCTGACCTGGGAAAAACCAAATAGGGAGGCAGCAGGCAGCGCTCGGCACCCCACAGCTCAGTGAGCTGGGTTCCAGGGCTGGGGGCACGTCACGAAACTACCTGCATCTAATGTTACTCATCGGCCGTGGAGGCACCAGCAGTCCATATGAAAGTCAAGTTACTGAGGGGGCCCCACGTGCCTCCCTGCCATGCGTGGCAGCCTTTTTTCAGAGGCTGAGCCTGGAAGCCTGCAATCCTGGGATGGATTTCACCAGGTGAAAAGGGCCGGGAATGTGCAGGACTGCTGGTGTGTCCCGAGTCGCTCACCTCGTCAGTCTGTAGTCTCCTCCCAACCCTCCATACACAGTGTCCCGAGGGGGTTATCACCCATCTGTGGGCCTGACGACAGGCGTCAGGAGTCTGCAGTTACTTGCAGGACTGTGGTCAGAGAAGGAGGTGGGGCTGGAGGCCTGAAAGGAGTTCGCGAGGTCTCATGGAGTGGGGCCGGCCTGAGCCACCGGCTGCAGGAAGAGTTTGCTCAAGGTGCAAAACCTTGCATTTTTCTTGCTCCCTGAAAGGCTGTCGGCACCTCCAGGGGAGTCCCCAGGACATCCATGTGGCAAAGGTGCCCTCTCTGCAGGCGGGGACATTCAAGGCTTGTCCCGGCTGGCCACGAAGCCTGTAATACTGTCATGAGACGTTTGAACATGGCTCCTCTGAGACTGGGATGGTGGTACAAGGGGAGCCCAAGGGGTGGACGCAGGCCCATCGAGGAACAGGGAGCCCTTGGAGCCGCTTGGGTATGGGGCACAGGGGGGTACACAGCCTGTGCCACCCCTGTGGTCTGGCCTCTGGAGAGCCTGCCCAGACAGCCCAGACACTGGGCCTCCAGCCGCCTTGTTGGGGCGATGTCTGAGTCGGGGGCCAATGCTGCCACCCCTCACCAGGGCCCTGTCCCCCACTGTGGGGCCCGGCTGCCAGGCGGATGGCAGTGTTTGTCTGTGTGGCCATGGGGCAAGCTTTGCAGCCTCTCCTTGTCTGCAGGATGGCCGCCCTATCAGCTGGCCGATGAGCTGTTTCTTGGGGGAAAGTGGCCCCGTGCCTTCGGAGTCACCCCAAAACTTGTGACAGGTGCGGTGAGCACACAGGGCGGCTGGCCCATCCAGGCTCTCAGTGTCTGGTGACCCTGAGGACTCAGGCTGGCTGGCCTATTGGGGAGAGGCTAGAGTAGGGACCCCAAAACACCAGTGACTTCAGGGACCTGAGCCCCAGACCTGTGTGGAGCCGGGGGGGCAGTGTCCTAACCACAGGGCAGCAGTGTTTCCTGGGGCCCCTTGGGTCTCCCTGACCCCCCTCAGCCCCCAGAATGCAGCACCCACCCTGAGGGGCTGGGGGAAAGAGCAGGAATGCCCCCCACCTGGAATCTCCCGTGTGGCCCTTTGAGCACCAGGGTGGGTGCCATGCTGGGGCCAGGCTCTGAGGTAGAAAAGGTGGACCCGGACCTGGGGAGACAGCCAAGAAAGTGAGGTGGGGGTCCCCCATGGGTTGGGCTGAGTCTCGCTGCCTGGGCAGGAGAGGCAGACCAGGGGGACCCTGCTCGTGTCTGAAGTGGTGGTGTGAAGGGCTTGGGGTGCGTCATATGGGCTAAGGCTTCAGATCAAGGGGTCTTCTGTGCTGTGGGTGGCATGGGGGTCCCTTACGCATCCCCCCGGAGCCGTTCAGTACCCCCATGGCCGCCCCTCCCTGTGCTTTCAGGCTTGGCGCCTGGCTGGAAGGCTGGGGGCAGCAGGGAGCAGAGTTTTTCTGGGGCACCATGGGCAGCCGGGACCTCAGACAGGACATAGAGGGTCCCAGGGTCAAGGTTGTGGGGTGCGTGTGCAGGAGGGCTGTGGGGCCCTGGGGCCCTGGGACGTGGCTGAGCGCATGGGCTTCCGTGGTTACAGGAGAGGTAACGGGAGAGGCCGATGGGGGTCAGCTCCCCCAGTGGGGGGTTCTGAAGCAGACAGGACCCCGCCCCTGTGCAGGCCTCCCGCCTCTACCCGCCCTCCTCCTGCCCCCCCTCAGGCCGTGGCGCCTGCCCTAAGCCTGGGCAGCTCTGTTGGGGTGGGGCTGGTGCTCTGCGGGGCGGGTGGCGGGTGAGCATGGAGGGCCCCAGCTGTGCCCAGCACATGTCACCGGGAGGCCCATGAGCCCTCCTCACGGGCGCGCGGCTGGGAGCAGCTGGCCACAGGCGGGCCCCTGAACAAAGGGCGCTTTGAGCAGTCTGTGAGCCTGTTTCGCGCGCTCCGGCCAGCTGACCCTCTGGGAATGCCGAGGCCCACTCCCTCTGTGGCTTATCGGGTCCCACGTGGAGGTGGAACAGCTGGCCCAGGAGCCTGCGGGCCAGGCTGTACACTGTGGGGACCACAGTCCCCTGTGGGGACACCTCCTGGCACAGGGCAGGGCCGGCCCGCAGGTCCCGCAGGCTTATGGGAGGAGGGCGAGACCTTCGCACTGGTCATCCGCACCCCTGGCTCTAGTAGGAGGCCTGGTCTGGCTGCCACATCTACCCGTCCTCCGGGTCTGGTCTGCAGGCCCGTTCTCTGCCTGGCTTTTGAAATCCTGTGCACCCCGGAAAGAACCCGTGTCCTTCTCACCCTGGAGGCCTTCGAGGGGAGCAGAGCTTTTGCAAAGGTCCCCAGGCCTTGTGCCTAAGTGGGCCACGTCGGGCATCCACTGGGAGGGCGGTGTGCCTTTTGTCCTTGACCCCAATTCCTGCTTCCCGTCAGTCCCCGACCCTCAAGCGCAATGTCCCCTCTCCCCCACAAACCTCAGCACTAATCCTCCACAGCTAATACCCCACCCTGTGTAGAGAGAGTCTGATTATACAGAGAACACAGCAGTCCCAGCAGAGACGCTGGGTCATCACGATAAGGATCTGTGAGGCTTCCTTGACTGTGCAGCAGAAAACCCGAAAAACAAAAACACAGTTCTTTCATCCGAAAGGTCAGAATGTGAGCACAGCTGATCTGAGCGGGTTTAACCTTCAGGCCCTCTTGCTATCTGTCCCTTGTGAGCATTTCTCGGCAGGGATGGTCCCAGCGCTTCTTGGTCACGCGGTGCCGCCGAGCGCAGCGGCTCAGGCGGTCTTGCATGATGAGGACCCAGCTGATAAGGTGGGTGCAGATAAGCCGCCTGGCCGGCCGCCCTTCATGCTCCTCCCTGAGCCGCCCTTCCAGCTCCGCGGAGTTTCGAAACGCTTGAGTAATCGCCAGCCTTTCCCCTTTGTGCACCCAGATAAGAACCTGCCCTTCTGAATCTTTATCTTCGCTCCTGCGATTTCCAGATCTGCTGTTGCACCACCACCCTGACCCCCCAGGGACCCAGCAGGTCCGGGCCTGCGTGCCTGTGTGACCACGCTCCTGACTTGTGACTTTGAGCTTTTCCTTGGTTGGGTTGGAGGCGCCTGGTGTCTGTCTGCTAAACGGCCAGACGTCGCCGTAGTGAGCAAAGTCCTCGGGGCGCAGGCGGCCCCCCACCCCGTCCCCCGCTCTGTCGGCCCCGTGGGGACTGCTGGCCCTCACCGCCTCAGTTCCCTCGTCTTCACCCCAGTGTGTGTTCTGCAGCCCACAGGGTGTGAAGATGACGACCTAAAGCCTGGAGGCCAGCTGCAGAGCGGCTGTCCTGTCCGCGCCACAGGCGGGCCAGGCAGGGGCTCAGGTCCGGTGCAGAGACCTGACCCGAGAGCGGCCGGGTACCAGGGCCCCCCGGACACGAGCTTGTATTGTGGAAAAGCACACAACATAAAATTCACCCCTTCACCCATTGTGAAGCATACAGCCCAGTGGCGTTTCGTGCATTCGTGGTGTTGTGCAACCAGCACCTCTGTCTTGTTCCAGAACTTTTTCATCACCCCAAGAAAACGCCACACCCATGAGCCGTGACGCCCCAGTCCCACCGCCCCAGCCCCTGGCATCCACTAATCTGCTTTCTTTGTATTAAAATTGTGGTAAAATACACAAAACATAAAATTCACCACCCTCACCGTTTTTAAGTCCACAGCTCAGTAGCCCTAAACACATTCACGTTGTGTGGCCTTCACCACCACCATCTCCAGAACTTTCCATTGTCCCCAACTGACACTCTGTCCCCATGGAACACTCCCCTCCCACTCCCCCAGCCCCGCACCACCATCTACTTCCTGTCTCTGTGAATCTGACTCCTCTAGGGACCTCGTGTGATGGGGTCACACAGGATGTGTCCCTCTGTTTCTGGCTCGTTTCACTCAGCACAGTGTCCTCCAGGTCCATCCACGTTGCAGCGGGTGTCAGGCTGTCCTCCTTTTAAGGCTGAGTGACACTCCAGTGTGTGGAGGGACCATGTCTTCTGTATCTGTTCCACCATCAATGGACACCGGGCTGCGGCCCCTTTTTAGCTGTTGAATGATGCTGCAGTGAACATGGGGGTACAGATCTCTTTGAGACGCTACTTACAGTTCTTTTGGGGGTGTACCCAGAAGTGGGTCACATGAATTCTGTGTTTGAGTTTTTGAGGAACCTCCATACTGGTCCACAGCAGCTGCCCCATTTCACAAGTCCCACCAGGACACAAGCTTCTGATTTCCCCATGTCCTCACCAACACTTGCTTTTGTCTGGTTGTTTTTTTGTTTGTTTGTTCTGTTTTGCTTTCTGACAGTGGCCATCCTGGTGGGTGTGCAGTGGTGTCTTGCTATGATTGACCTGCTGACCAGTGATGCTGAGCGTCCCGTCACAGGCTTGTTGGCCGTTTGCGTATCTTCTCTGGAGAAATGTCTATTCAAATTCTTTGTCCATTTTTTAACTGGGTGTTTGTTAGGAACTTTGTTTTTAAAAATACTTCTAAATTATACACAGCATGCCTCTGAGAGCTACCCCAGACACCCACCCCTTGTATTGGCCAACACAGACACTTGCGAAGGTAGACATGGGCCTTGCAGGGGGCAGTGCTAGTTGGATAGTTAGATGCTTGGACCCGGATGTCCCTCTCTGCATGTCCGGCTGGCCTCTGGCAGCTGGTAAATGCTTGGTTCTGTAGCTGGGTCTCAGCACCCACACTGGCTTGGAAGACCCTGTCCATGAAGCCAACTGCAGCCAGGAGGCAGTCTTGCTTTTCCTGAGGGGCAGTGGCCAGGGTGGGAGGGGTCCTTATCTCTCTGGGTCTCAGCGGTGATCCTGACAAAAGGACAGCCCCTCTCCTCATATCTCCATCTTTGACCTGTGTGCACACCTGGGGGCTTGCTGAGAGGAGCCTCTGGGCTGGCTTGTTATCAGCAAGCAGGGCAGCCAAGGAAGGTCCCTGGTTCAACAGGTGTGGTAGGCGGAGCTCCCCAGAGGGCATGGGGGTGCCTGCACTGGACTGAGAAGGGCAGGAGGGCGTGGTGGGAGCAGCTAGAGGGAAAGCATCCCCTAAACAAAGCACTGGAAGGTGGCGCCAGGGTGCATGGGCGCCTTGGGCCAACGGGAAGGTCTTGGGGTGGGCTTTGGTGGGCCCCGTGCTGGGGCTGCAGACCTGACACTACTACGTGGACAGTGGGAAGCCAGGCGGGGCCTGAGCAGGACGCCAGGCAGGTGACAGCTACGCCAGGCTCTGGGGAGCTCACGCTCCTATTAATTCACCCTCCATGCTTCTCCGGCATCTGCCCCGGCCAGGGACGGGAAAACCCAAGGAAAGGAGGGTAGCAGGGCACCCTTTTGTGGAGGCTGGCCTCCCTTAACCCAGAGCCAGGAGGGGGTGACCTTGCCATGCCCTGAGCCCACTTTGGACTGAATGAGGGGTGGCAGCAGGGGATGGCTTGGGGGGTCATCCCTCCTGTATGTTCCATCTCCAACCTTCCCCCAACCCCCAACAAGTGACAGTCACGTTCAGCCAAAGCCCCTGCAACAGCCCCCAGGCCAGGGTGGCCAAGGCCCCTCTTATAAAAAAAATTTCCAGGGCCCCATTGGTCCAGACCTTAGGCCAGCCTGTCCAGCACTCCTGGGGCCCAGGCCAGTGGACAGGTGGCTCCAAGAGATGGTGATGGGCTGGACTGGCCTGGAAGTCTGCCCCTCAAGGTGCCTGGGCCACGGGGAGCCCTCAGGGGCCCCATGGAGCAGCCTCCAGTTTTGAGTCCCAGCCATGGCCTTGGCCCCAAGTGCCATCCTGCTCAGCGCCTGAAGCGGACAGAGGCCATTTTGTCTCAAGCCTCGTGATGATAAAAGGGCTCTTTCCCGCCCCTTCCCAGCGTGCTGGCAGGTCACATTGACGAGTGCCACAGCCTGGGCCTGGGGCTGCTTAGACACGGTGAGCCCAGCCGGCTGCTGCATTCCAGACTCAAACAGGATTTGAGGATTAGCATTGTTTTAAATTATTCCTACACCTCACCCTCCAGAGGGGATCCCGCCGTCTCTGTCTGCCAGCCCTGGAGGGCAGGGGTAGCTGAGCTCCCACCGTGTTCTCCTGAAGTGTGAGGCCAGGATAATTTGGGGGGTTAGGCAGCCATCAGCAACAATCCCTGGTAGTTATTTATTTTAAGGTCTGTGCTAAGACCCGTCTAGCACTTCAAATCTGCTTAGGACACAGCTGAAGAAGGTATTTAAGTAATTTAAAAAGGCATCGAAATAAGAAAAAATCTGCTAAGAGACTGACCAGCCCAAAGGTGTGTGTGTCTGCACAGAGGGACACTGCATATTCCTGTCGGGAAGATTCTCAGAAAACAAATGAACAAGAGAAAGCCCTTGCTACCAGGGAGCAATCGGCGAGCCCATTGGTCTGTTTATTTATTCATTCATTCATTCATTCATTCATTCATTCAATATTTTTACGTCAAACGCCAACCAGGGTAGGCACTGTTCCGGGGCTGGGGAGGGGATGGACAGGTGAACGTGTCCCCGCCCCTAGTGGTCTCAACCAGCTCCCAGCCAAGGTCACTGTCCCCGAGGCTGAGGACAGAGGTGGGGCCAGTACCCCCACCATGAGGCCCCAGAGCCCGTTGCTCTCCCACCATCTCCCAGGGCACCCTCAACCATATTCCCTGCCCCCAACCCCCTGAAAGACTCCGTGTTCCTAACCGAGAATGTTTTTTGCAAAAGGAAAGCAGGAAACTTTGCCACATTTCCACCCGTTATCCAATGAGCTTGCCCCAAACACAAGCTGAATAAGTATTATTTCACCCTAATAACGTGAGAACCAGACAGCAGTGTCCAGCCATCCCTACCCCCATGTGGCGGGGAAGGCACAAGTCGGGCATAGGAGCAGGACCTCTTGCTGTCACCCAGTGGGAGCAGAAGCCTCCTGCCAGGGCCGGGCTCCCGGGGGGCGGGGGGGACAGGGCAGGGAATCAGCTAGAAGCAGGCCTGGGTGGGTTCCTTCACGGAGCGTCACGTCCTCAAGGTCCGTCCATGCTGTAGCACATGTCAGACTTCCCCTCCTTTTTAAGGCTCCGTTCTATGGATGGACCACGTTTTGTTGGAGCTGTTCAAGGTCCCCTGACAGTCCATATGAATTTAAGATGACTTTTTCTATTTCTGGAAAAAAAAAAAAAGAAAAAAAAAAAAGTCATCAGGATTTTAAGAGGGATCGCACTGAATCTGTAGTTCAGTTTGAGTCGTATCGACATCTTCGCAGTGGTGCAGCCTTCTAGTCCGTGAACACGGGACATGTTTCATTTACACGTGTCTGCTTTCATTTCCTTAAGCAGTATTTTTCAGTTTTCATTGTAGCACTCTTTCACCTCCTTATTTAATTCGTATTTTATTCTTTTCGATGCTAGTGTAAACAGAATTGTTTTTGTAATTTCCTTTTCAGATTGTCCATTGTCTGTACAAACAATGCCACTGACATAGAAATGCAACTGATTTTCGTGTGTGGACTTTGTATCCTATTTTTTTGAATTCGTTTATTAGGTCTAACAGTTTTTTCATGGAACCATTAGGGTTCTCTACATGTAAGATCATATCACCTGAAAACAGATAATTTTACTTCTTCCTTTCCAATTTGGATAGCTTTTATTTCTTTTTTTTTTTTTTTTTTTTTTTTTTTTTTTTTTTTTTTTTGCCTGATTCCTGTGGCTAGAACTTCCAGGACTGTGTTGACTAGAAGTGGTGCGCGTGGGCAACCTGGCCTTGTTCCTGATCTTAGAGGAAACTCTTTCATCGTTCACCAATGAGTATTACGTTTGCTGCAGGATTTTCCTATATGACATTTATTATGTGGAGGTAGTTTCCTTCTATTCTTATTTTGTTGAGTATTTTTATCATGAAAGGGTGTTGAATTTTGTCTAATGTCTTTTCTGCATCAATTGAAATAATCGTGTGGGGTTTTCCTTAATTCTGTTAATGTGGTGTATTACAATGATGGATGCTCATATGTTGAATTATCCTTGCATTCCAGGAATAAGTCCCACGTGGTCCTTGTGTGTAATCTGTTCAATATGCGGCAGAACCTCATTTGCTAGTATTTTATTGAGGACTTTTGCATACAATGTTCATAAAGGGTATCGTTCTGTAGTTTTCTTGCATGTCTTTGACTTCAGTGTCACGGAAATGCCAACCTCACAGAATGAGTTAGGACGTGTTCCCTCCTCTTCAGTTTTTGGGAAAAGTTTGAGAAGAATTGGGATTAGTTCTCTGAATGTTCGGTAAAATTCACCAGTAAAGCCATCAGGTCCAGGGCCTGCCTTTGTTGGGAGATGATTGATTACTGATTCAATCTCCTTATTAGTTATAGGCCTATTCAGAGTTTCTTTTTCTACGTGATTTAGTCTTGGTAGGTCTTGCGTTTCTAGAAATGGGTCGGTTCCATCGAGGTTATCCCATTTGTTGATGTACAGCACTTTCCTTTTGAATGTGATTTCTACGGCGTCTGTCTTTGTCTGTCTACCCGTCCATCCTCCCACCTCTCTCTCCCTTCATCCTTACATCCATCTGTCCACTGTCTATCCGTCCATTATAACCCAAATGCTAGCATTTGGCCCTCTGGCCTGCCCCTTCCTCAAAGTCCCCTGACTAAGACTGATGTTTGAAACAGCTTTTGCCAGAGCCCTGGTCATGGAGGGGTCCCCTGAGGGGCACTGTTTCACAGCTGACATCGTACCTGCCCCTCTTTTCAGGATAGTGCCAGGGATGCCCTCTGAGACCCTTTGTCCCTCCTGCTGCTGTCCAGCTCCCCAACCCCGGGCTGCTCTTGCACTAGAACCCCCACGAAGGCTGCCAAGGTCCCTGGATACAGTGTCCCTGGCGGCATGGTGGTTGTGGAAACTGAGAGGGACAGGCCCATGAAGATGGATGTTCTCCAACCCCCAAATTGGGATGTGTGGCTGTGTAGAGCTTTGGGGTTCAACAGTTTAAGTGAGTGCTAGCTGAAAAATGTGGGCTGTGGGATGTCATGTTTTGGGGGCCAGGTGAGGCCACGTGACCCAGAGCTGCTCCTGAGCCCTGGTGTGGACATCCCCTGGGCCTGGAAGGGGCCTGGTCTGCAGAGCAGCAGGCCTGTATGGGTGTCCACTAGTGGAGGCTGTTGGCCTGTCCAGTAGGCATAGCCCACCCCTAGCAGACAGGGTGCAGGCCGGCTGCTATTGTGGTGTCTCCGAGCAGAGTCTCCCGGTGCCAGGGGCCTGCCCACTGGTGCGGGTGGCAGAGCCCTGTCACAAGGTAAGCTCACACCTGTCTGTCCCCACAGGAGATTGTCCTGGTGGTGTTCTTTGGGACGGAGTATGTGGTCCGCCTCTGGTCAGCAGGCTGCCGCAGCAAGTACGTGGGCGTCTGGGGGCGGCTGCGCTTTGCCCGGAAGCCCATTTCCATCATCGGTGAGTCACGTCTGTCCCCACGGAAGCCTCACCCCCGGGTTTCCAGGCCAGGGCTAGGCACCCTACCAGGAAGGGCGCATTTGGCGGGGTGGACCCCCATTCCAGAACCAGCGGTGGCTTCCCCGAGGACTGAGAGACTGAAGGCTACTGTGCCCGTGACAGGGCCAGACTGCAAGGCCAGTAGGGTGAACTGCCAAGTCCCCTAGTTCAGGAGCCAGCCTCGGTGGTCAGGTCCCCTGTCCTCAGACACCACTACAGGATGGGTTTTGCTTATGCTTGGCACGGCGTGGGCATCTGATGCCCTCAGCAGCCTGTGGGCTGGGCTGGGAGGTGGGATCGGGCAGGCTCTGCACGTGCCCAAGGCAGAGGGCTGGGTTTCCCAAATGAGGCGTCCCTGTGTCCCTTTTGTGGGGCCCTGTCCCGCCTGACCGCCAGGCTCCTTCCCCTGAGCCAGACGCCTGGCTGGTGACAGTGGGGACCCGCTGCCTCCCCAGACCTCATCGTGGTCGTGGCCTCCATGGTCGTCCTCTGCGTGGGCTCCAAAGGGCAGGTGTTTGCCACCTCGGCCATCAGGTACGTCCGGGCTGCAGGCTTTCCCAGTTGGGGGTGCGAGAGCCATGGGGCAGCCTGCTGGGGGTGGGGGTGGGGAAGACCGGCTCGGGGCTCGAGCGGAGTCAGGGTTCCAGACCTGACACGAGCTCTCACTCATTTCCGGGACTCAAACTATGACCCCCCCGGGGACCTCAGTCTGCTCATCTGTAAATGGGTGACCCAGGGCCTCCCGAGAAGGTGGTCTGGGGACTGAGGGCCCTGTGCTTGAGGAGGGCTTACCCTCTGGCTAATGGAGGCGCCTGGCGGGGTGGGTGGGGTGCCCGGTGGGGACACGAGACGTCTTCTTCGCAGGGGCATCCGCTTCCTCCAGATCCTGCGGATGCTGCACGTGGACCGCCAGGGCGGCACCTGGAGGCTGCTGGGCTCTGTGGTCTTCATCCACCGCCAGGTGATCAGCTCCTGGGGGGGTGCGGGGCCTGGGAGGGGTGAAGAGGACTGGGTCTGTGCGGCATCTCAGCCGAGCCTGGCCTGCCAGGCTGATGCTGTGCCCATATACCTTCGAGTTGGGGACAAGAGACTGTCGGGCAGATGAAAGGACAGACATGCAAGATGGAAAAAGGTCCAAGAGGCTCTGAAATCTAAAACCGTTCATCTCTCCTGGGCTCTGCGGGAAGGGGAGCTGGGTGCTTGGCCAAGCCTGTGCCCATGTGCAGAGCCCACCCTTCTGCCATGGCTATGCCGGGGGCCCGCCTGGCTCCTGGAGGGTGAAACCCCACCGCGGCCATTTACGGACAGTTGTTGGAAATAGGTTATTTTGACGTTCGGCGTCCGTGTGTGAGACGTGCCGGGGTTTATGCAGAGCTGTCTGGTACCTGTTGGCGCTGCTGGGATGTCTGTCCAGAGCCTCTCCCAGTGGCCCCAGGTGCCTATGTGTGCTGACCCCCCCCCCCGCCCCCCAGGAGCTGATCACCACCCTGTACATCGGTTTCCTGGGCCTCATCTTCTCCTCCTACTTCGTGTACCTGGCTGAGAAGGACGCTGTGAACGAGTCGGGCCGCGTGGAGTTTGGCAGCTACGCGGACGCCCTGTGGTGGGGGGTGGTAAGTCGGGGCCTTCAGGAGGGGCTGTCCTGTGTGGGGGCCGCAGGGCAGAGGACGGGGCAGGACGTCGCCTGTGGACCCTTGGGCTCTCGTTTCTCGAGATTTTATGCCTCACTGACGGGGACTCCAAGCCCGAATGCTGGATACCCTGCCTGGGCCGAGCTGGGGTTTAAGGCTGGAGGTGGCCAGGCAGGACACATGCTGGGGGAAAGGTCAGGGCACGGGCCAGGCCTCGCGCTCCCCACCTCTCCGGTAGGGCACAACACGGCCTCCTTCAAAGGGCTCTGGGGCTGCCAGGAGCTAGTGCCCCAGGAGGGTCCAGGACAGAGCCTGGAGCAGTGGTGTGGGCGACAGCAGGTGGACACTGGCCCATTATGAGCTGCTGGAGGCGGAGAGTGGCCAAGTGGGAACCCCTTTGAACTTGGGGGCTGATATTCAGGCTTGCTCAGGCCAGGGAGAGGAGAGGGTCACAGCCTGCACGAGGGGGTGCCCAGGACCTGACCGTGTCGGGGGTGCCCAGGACCTGACCGTGTGGGTCCTGCCTGTTTCCCTCCACAAAGCGGAGGAGCTTTTCTCTCTCCAGGGCTCCCCACGCCCCTCCCAGCTTGTCCAGGTGGGGCAGGAAGCCACTCTGTGGCTCCAGGCAGGCACGTGCCCCTATTCTTTCTGCATCCTTACCCAGTGAGGCCAGGCCCTCAGGGAGGGCTCCTGACATTGGCTGAGTCAGTGTGTTTTCTGGAAGCTTCCAAAGTGCCAGGCTGTTCAGTGAAGGCAAGGGCATGCTAACCCAGCTCCCGGATTGGGGAAGGCCCCGGTTTCAGCGCCTGTCTGACAGTCTGTGCCCCACAGGCCCACTTGTGGCAGGCCCGAGCAGGTTTGGGAGGGAGGGCTGAGCCCCCAGCAGGGAGCCTGCCTGTGGTGGGCACAGAGGACCTGTCCTGGTGACAGGCAGGGGACAGGCTACCCTGAGCTGGGAGGATTCCTGGGGGACTGGAAGCATGGGGGTGAATGCCCGCCGCTCAGCAGTGCCCAGCCTTGGCGCTGCCCCCCTGCATTCCCGGCTGTTCCTGGAGCTGCGAGCAGCAAGGCTGCCCCCCTACCCCCCGCCCAAGGCACAGCGGCGCGCCCACTCCCACACCTGTGCAAACATCCGCCCGCCGGCCGGGAAAACGGCCCCTTTGTGCCCAGCTTGGCACCGGTGCCCCAGCCCTCGCCGTCAGCTGCAGCCCCAGCCTCGGCCACTGTGGGCCCCGGCCTGGCCATTGTTCCCTTCAGGCCCTGGGCCACCCTGGGCCCCCCGCCGCCCAGGCCCTGGGGCAAACGGCTCCATTCATAGCAGCGGCTGCCCCTGCAGCTGTCCAGGCGGCCCCCAAGGCTTGAGTTATGGGCTGTGTTCCTGGCGCCGCTCGGACACATAGAGCTCCAGAAACGTAAGCCGGGTCGGCCTGACTGGGGGCTGTCAGCCAGTTTGCATCTGTGCTCCAGCAGTTGCTTTCTATCAGTTTCCTTTGTTCTGGTTTCGTTCTCCCCACCATGGGCGCCAGTGCCACCCCTGCCAGGCCCAGGCTCCCTGCCTGGGCAGACAGATGAAGGGCATGCACCTAATAGGTGGGGCTGCCACTGGGCTCTAGCAGCCAGGGCCACAGGCGAGGCCATTTCTGATATGCACCGGGGCTGCCCAGGAGCCGGACCAGCCTCTTACACACAGGGCGTCGGAGGTGTGGGAAGTGCCGTCCCCTGCGTTTCCTTTAGAGAGCAGACACTCGTGTGCCCGTCGGGCTGTAGGTGCCGTGGGGATGGGGGAGGCCCAGATATCCTCAGGTCCTAGACTCAGCCAGTGTTTGTTACAAGGGTGTGTGGATGAGCTGATGTGCTCCAGGGCAGTTCATGCTGTGGCACCTGGGACAGTGGGTGGATTTATTAGTCTCCTGGGGCTGTCACAGTGAAGCCCCACAGACTGGGGCCTGAAACAGATGACCTGTGTTCTCCCAGTCCTGGAGCCCAGAAGTCCGAGGTCAAGGTGTCTCGGGGCTGTGCTCCCCCTGAAGTGCTGGGGGAAGCTCCTTCCTGCCCCTTCCTGCTTCTGGGCGCTCCGGGTGCTCCTGGGCTTGTGGCCACATCTTCTGTCTCTTCTAAGGACACTTGTCACTGGATTTGGGGTCCACCTGGGTGACCCAGGATGCTGTCTTCTCGAGACCCTTAATCACCTCGACAAGGGCCCTTTCCAAAGAAGTCCATATTCCCGAGGTCTGGATAGACAGCATTTCGGGGGGACACTGTTCAGCCCAGGAGAGCAGGTGTCCCAGGCGGACTTCGTGAGAAGGTCCCTCCCCTCACCGAGCCTCAGTTTCCACGCTGTGCAGCAAAGATGCTGAGGGGCTGAGTGTCTCCTCCTCCCCCAGCCCCAGGGGGTGGGGGTGCCCGGCTCTGGCGTGAGAGCTCCCTGCTCCTCCACGTGTGGCGCCCCACGCCTGGCTGCTGGTATTTGGGGAGGATTTAGACTTTTTTCTTTGCCCTTGGAACAAAATGCATTTGTTTGTGTTAAAGTTTGAGTGCAGAAAAAGCAGTTCTCGCAAACACGGAGTCCTCTGTTTAGCGCCCGGGGGCCTCTAAAATCAGAGGCTGCTGGGCTCTGTTTACCCCCTATATCTAAATTTAGAATTTAGAGTGAAAACCTGGGAGCTTGTCCCTCCATCTCAGCCACCATTTAAAATAGTCTGATTCCTATTCACTCTCTCCTTTGCTGGCAGCCCCAGAAAGTTCCAGCCTCCCAGGCTGTATTACATCGTGGCAGGGTGAGGTCAGAGGGGTCTGGGGACTGAGTGGGGGCCTGGGTGAGGACAGCCCCCCGCCCCGATACTCACATGCAAGCCCAATTGGGTGGGTCCAGTGTCAGGACCTCATCCAAATCTGAGGAAACCGAGGCCCCAGGGGCCCAGGGGTAGCAGGCCAGGCCCCCACCCTAGCACTCAGACCCCACCCGTTCCAGGGCTCTTCCTCTGCCTAGAACTCCTTGCAAAGCCTGGGAGGGCTATGCAGCTGAGAACGGAGGGTCTGCAGGAACCCAGGCCACCGCCAGCCCCTGTCCAGTCTGTGCTGTAGACCATCTGGTGGGGGGTAAGAAGTGTGGGCTCTGGGGGCCCAGCCAGAGAGCCCTCCCCAAGGAAGGGCCTTTATAGCTGGGTTTTGCAGGATGAGTAGGAGTCCACAGGGCAGGTCCATCAACTGCCCACTGGCCAGCACCTGGGAGGATTTCTTACATGGACTTGGCAGGCTCAGTGAGGGTGGTATACAGGATTGACTTCCTTTGGGGTGGGGTTCAGCTCATATCAGCGAGGGTAAGAACTTTCCAGCTTTAGCCTGAGGAAAACAAAATGTAGTCAGCATCCGAAAACACAGCGAAACAGGAAGTGGTGTGGCCAGCAGCATGGGCTAGAGCTGGATGTGGAGCAGCATTCTAGCTCCACCACTGACTTGCTGTGTGGCCCTGGGCAGGTTACCCAACCTCTCTGGGCCCATCTGTAAAATGGGTGTAAGATGAGCACCTACTTCCCTGGATTGTTAGAGAGTGAGGTCAGTGGGAGCACAGAAAGCTGGGGACTGCCAGGCACCTGGCCAGGATGCTGTAAAGGCTTGTTATAAATTTTAGAGGGCTGTTACCAGCCCCAGTTCTTTTGGCGTTCCCCAAAGCCAGATGCTGGTGACAGACCCATAGCAAGCTAATTCACACTAAAGTGTTTATGGCTGCCATGGTCCAATCACGCTCCAGCCCTCCTGGTCCTGAGGGTCCTATTCTGTTCCCTGACCAGCTTCCCACCTCCAGCACTTTCCTCGCAGAGTTGCCCCTCTTGGCGCATGTGGTTTGGGTTCCCAGAGACCTTGTGTTTCTGATCCCTAGCCCCAGGGCCTGGGCAAGCCTGGCAGTGGGGCAGGGGCTCATGAATGAATGACAGCCCTCCATCAGGCAGCGCGGTGCAGATGGGGAGGGCAGACAGTGAAGCTAGGTTCCCGGGGTGCAGTCAGCTGTGCCACTGAACTGGCCTTGGGACCAGGGTGGAGCGTGATTGGACCAGGGTCCATGCCTCAGTTTCCTCATCCAGAGCACAGCAGACAATGGGGTCTAGCTCCTCGGGCCAACGTGGGGCTCACAGAGAATGTCACGGTCCCAGGAAGTCGGTGCCTGTTTCTGTTGCTGTGAGACTTCCCATGGGCAATGATGTCCTTATGCCATGAGGGCACATTTCCCCACTTACGATCTGGCGTTGGGCACTGGGCTACAGCAGGGTTGGGCAGCCCTGGTCTTTCACTCTTGGAGGCATGGTCATGGTCTACACATAGTGATTTGTGGGGGTCCCTGAAGGGGACCTCCCGAGGAGGTGACATCTGAGCTGAGACCTCAGGGCTTCCTGCATGTGGGACCTTGAGCGGGCTGTGCTGTGGGTGGGGGCAGCCTGGATGGCACCCGGTGTCCACAGCATGGTGTCGGCCTCTGTGTGGGGTCCCCAGGGACTGCTCAGGAAGCGGGAAAGAGGTTCTGATGGCCCCTGTGGTGCTGTAACAGGAGCCCCCAGGCACAGGCCCTCCTCAACAGCGCGAGTGTCGTATCCGCATCCAGCTGGTGGTTGGCTGGTCCGTGAGGCACACTGGGGCAGGGGCATGGGACCAGCTTGGTGCCCAGGCCGACCGGAGCTCTAAGGTTTCCGTGAATGAGAAGGTAAACAAGAGCCCCAGGCCCGCTGCTCCAGCCTGTCACACCCTGAGATGGCCTTGCCGCCCAGCCAGCCTCCCTCTGCCCAGGCTTCTCTCCCCCACGGCTGCCCTCTGGCCCCGTCCTTCCCGCATCCTCCAGGCGGGGTGGGAGCTGGAGGATGGGCGAGGCCTGGCCCATGACGGGGGGCGGGGGGCAGCCACTTGCTTCGGCTTTGTCTCGCCTTCCTGGCGTCATGGTGCAGGGTGGGGTTGTGCAGCCCTTGTCCATGTCAGCTTACCAGCACGGAGACTTCGGGCCCAGTCACTCCCCCTCCCAGCCTCAGTTTCCCCCTCTGTAACATGGGCCCTAACTCAGCATCGGTGCCATGCCTGGGGAGTCCCTAAGTGTCAGCGTTGGCAGTGTCCTTGCTCCCACTCTTGGCCACCCCTTCCCTCTGGACAGATGGTCATGACATCTCCAGATGTGTCCGGCCTGTGGGGGTGGCCGCAGGCTGACCGCCTGCCCAGTGGGGTCAAGGTTTCTAGGCTGGCCCTCCCGTCTCCCTTGGAGGCTAGCCTCCAGGACGCTGCTTTAAAAAGGAGAGAATGCAATGACACCAGCGCTAGCTTCTCAGGGCAGAACGTGGGGGTGGGGGGCACAGGGGCCTAGAAGGTTCTCTCATGCCTCCGGTCCTTCGAAATTTGAGTGACGTCTCAGAGGTGACCACACACCCCAGCGCCGGCTCCTGAGAGGGCGAGGACAGCTTGGCCCCCTCCTACCAGCCAGGAGGTCCTGTGATGGGCCCGAAGTGTGTCTGTGGCGTTGCGTGTGAGCTGCCTTGTGCCCAGGGCTGATTGTGTGTCCCCCAGAGTTTGTCGGCCTAGGAGACGTGCAGATCTGCATTTGGATAGCCCGGGTTGGGGGCAAGTTCCGAGCACAGCAGCTATAAAATGACCCATTCCTGAGCTGCTTGTGTCTGTAAATTCAGGAAAAACAAACAGCTCTGTGGGGATGGGCCGTTTCCTCAAAGAGCTGAAAGGACGTCGTTAACTTGACAAAGAGGGTCTGTGACAGGGTCTGAGGGGCCCAGGCCATCCTGAGATCTGGGCGTGTGCTCTCCACACGAGGGAGGGGGACACCTGGCCCAGGGCACCCCAACTTGTGCTCACCAGCCAGCAGGGAGTCCCAACACCTCCCAGATGGGTGTGGGACCAGGCCAAGGGACCCTGCAGGACTCTTGTGTGCTAAGGGAGGTGGTCTCAGGCATGCTGGCCTGCCACCCACTCACTCTGCTCTCTGGGGCCTTGTAGCCAGCCCTTCCCTCCCCCACCTGCATTCATTTCCTGGTCACTGTGGGTTTCACTGTGGGATTTTTGCATTAATCTTGATCATTTAAAAGGTTGCATTACATGTTATTTTTCTCAATGCCTGACTTTTCTGGCAGCCCCTTCAAATCGGCCCCCCAGGCTGCGCCTGTCTCAGAGGCCGCCCAGCCGCTCACTCCCTGCCCGGCAGCTCTTCTCAGGACCCTTTACACGTTCAACAAAGGTCGGAGACCCCAGAGAGTGGTTGTTCCTGTGAGCCGTAGCTCTGATGCTCGGATCATTAGAAGACTCAGACGTTTTAAACATGCTGCCATGTTCAGGAAAGTAATAATAGATGTTTATTGTGTGTATGTTAATGAGTGCTTACGTAAGTAAAACAAGTTTATGGAAAACTATGGTATTTCCCGGGAGAGGGCTGGCTGCAGTGTCCCAAGTGCCCGCCCGTTTGCTGCCCAGATCTCTCCTTGCCCAGATCTCTCCTTGATCCGAGTGCCGAGCCCTCTGCAGAGGCGAGGGGCTCCAGGCTCCCCCGTGGTCCCCTTATCTGCCAGCTGGCTGTCATCCCTGCCCATGGCACCCTGCAGGTACCTGGGTCCTGCTCCCGGTGTGTGTACGTGTGTGTGACAGCATGCACGTGTGAGTGCCATGTTGCAGCCTTGCACACCAGGCCCTTACATGGCTCAGTGTGTGTGTGTGTGTGCACGTGTGTGGTGTCCTGTCTGTGTGTAAGGCAGGTTTGCGGGTGTGTGCCCACGTGCATAGGCTCGGAGGTCCAGACAGGGAGCGGCTCAGTGCCCATGTGGGACGGGACGTGCGTTTGAAGGACAGTGGCGTGACAGGGAAATGCTCCATGTGGTCAGTTGCGGGAGGCGACTCGAGAGCACAGAGGACCAGGACCACAAGTAGATGCACAGTTGGGGTCCTGTGAGGGGCACTCAGCACTGGAGACAGGCCAGGCAGGCTCAGCAGTGGTCAGCCAGTCACGTCCCTGGTCACGGGAGCTGACCCATGCGCCCCGACACCCCTGTCCACGTGCCCTCTGTGTCGCTCAGTCTCCTGTGCTGTGGTCCTTCTGTTCCCACAGCCAGGCCTGTCATCTCGCCCATGGCTCTGAGGGCTCGCAGGTGCCGTGTGTGGGCCTGTCTGCCTCACCTTCAGGCTGATGGAGTCTGTTCAGTGGCCCTCCCAGGTCCTGCCGCCATGTCCCCCACTCCTCACACCGGCTTCGGGGGGGAAGGAGAACGAGGCTCCACACAGACTCCTCCCTTGGCTGGACTGGGGTTCCCAGAGGGGAGAAGCCGGGGTGCCCAAGCAAATGCACAGGGCAGCAGATCCAGCCAAGACGACCTCCCACAGGCCCCTGGGAGCCACATGGACACTCTGGGCCACCATCCCTGCTGTCCTAGGGTGCGGGTGTGAGCACATGTGCCCACAGGACACGCTGTGACTCGGGGGCTCACTAGGTCCCCTTGCCGGGCTCAGATCCAGCTCCTGGAAAACCCAGTGGGCAGCCCACGGCCCAGACTCGGGGAGTCGGGATGGGCCAGGGATGAGGGGCTGAGCGGCTGGCCCAGCCAGGGTGGCCCCTCGTGCCCCTGCAGGATGGCATCTTCAGGCTCACCCTTCAGATGCCAGCAGGAGGCGAGTCCCGGGTGTGGGCAGGGTGGGCGCGGCCCCTACTCCCATTGTCCCACCACAAGCCTTGGACGGACGGCTCCCCCACCGAGAAGAAGGATTGAGCTGCATCTGATTCTCTCAGAAAAAAGGACACATGAAACATGTGGTGCCGGGTGGCGTCAGGAAGTGGCGTGTCATCCCCGTCCAGCTCTTTGTCGAGGACCGGCCTCCTGGGGGCCAGTGCTCAGCGACGTCGGTGGCCTGGGTGGCAGCCTCTGCCGGGATGGGGCTGGCGGGGGTGAGGGTGGGGGGGCGGGCCTCCTGGCCTCCTGTCCAGTGGCAAGCCCTGGTCCTGCACCGGGCAAGCGCCTGTGCCCCCCACCCCCTCCCCTGTGAGCTTGTTCCGGTTCCACCGTGTGGTTTGGGAGGCCACTCAGTGGCACTGGCCCTGGAGCTCTGACTGGGTGGTGCCATCTGGTGATGGGACTGTCCCCAGCTGCTGTTCGCAGGATGGCATGTTGTGGGTAGAGGTGGGTTCAGGCTGGACAGATGCCCGTCCAGTGGTTCTGGGGCCTTGATTGCTGACCACTGCCCCTCCCCCTTGCAGGTCACGGTCACCACCATCGGCTACGGGGACAAGGTGCCCCAGACGTGGGTCGGGAAGACCATCGCCTCCTGCTTCTCCGTCTTCGCCATCTCCTTCTTCGCGCTCCCAGCGGTAGGTGACCCATGCTGGGTGTGAGAAGCCTCCCGGGCTGAGGGGCAGGCAGGGGCTTCCCGCTGTGAGCAGACCTCCTTACGGGGCAGTGCAGCCAGAGCCCAGCTCGCCTGTCATGGGACCCAGTGTGGTCCTTTGTGACAAGGTGGCTAGGTGAGGGCCTTTCCCGGCAGACAGGGGTGCAGGCTGGCTTATTCAGCCCCTGAGTGGTAGGGAGGCACCAATAGCAGCTACCACGTGACCACCAGAGGTGGCAGGTATGTGCCTGGTGAGGCAGCAAGTGGCCCTGCGCTGTGGCCTGGGAGGGTCTTTGGTCCATGTCAGTTCCAGAAATCATAGCCCGTGAGGGTTAAAATCTAGTTCATTGTGTGTGTGTGGGGGGCAGGGTACAGCATATGCATTGTGTGTGAACGTATGTTACATGTTAGCAGTATGTGTATGTGTCATGTGCGTGTGCATATGGGTTGTCCATATGTACGTGTCACATGGCTGTAGGGCACTATTGTGAATGTGTATGTGTATGACTTGATCCCCTCTATGGATGGGGAGCTCCCTACCCGCTGAGCTGGTCCTTTCCATGCCATTAACGAGCCTGGGTGCAGCAGTGGTCCTCCTCCTGGGGATTCCCTTCCTCCCCAGCAGGCTGGCCAAAGGTGCGGCCTCATCTGTGGGGCCTGCAGTGCTGGGCAGGCCTGGCCTTCCCGAACCGGCGACCCGGTGCCCACCCATCTCCACAGCTCCCGTGACCTGCAGGGCGAGCCCAGTCGTGTGGCTGCCCGAGTGGCTGTGAGCCCCGGTTTGTGTCCCTTCCCAGGGGATTCTTGGCTCCGGTTTCGCCCTGAAGGTCCAGCAGAAGCAGAGGCAGAAGCATTTCAACCGGCAGATCCCGGCGGCAGCCTCGCTCATTCAGGTGATGGTGCCCATCGTGGCGGCCCTGTTGCGGTCATCTTGTCAGTGCATCCAGCTCTGTGTCCACCTGGGTAAATACAGGCTCGTGCCCATTCTGGGCGCCGGCAACTGCTCATGAGCCCTGGCCCCGAGGTGGCCTGGCCCGTGAGACTCCTGGGACCTTTGCTCTGCGGATCTTCCGGAATGTGGAGGAGCCACGTTCCATAGCAGACTTGCTCGCCTGTCGTAACTTCTGCTCCTGGGAAATGCCAGGCGGCTGACAGGGTGGGCACCAGGCGGGGGCAAGCCCACCTCCCTTCTCCAAGGTCCCATGAGGTGCCACGGAAGGTCACATCCTGGGCTGGGCCAGGGGAGAGGAGGCCAGGCGTGGTCAGTCCTGTGGGCCCCTTGTCTCCTGGCCGCAGTGGCCAGCCCTGCCGTTCCACTCCTCTGGCCTTTCTTCTTTTTCCTGCAGCCACTCCCCCCACCCTGCCATGGGGGCTAGTGTGGGAGGGAGGAGTAAGGGTCCCAGGTGGCTGTCCCCACAGGGGTCAGGGCCCTGCTTGTGCGGCGCCAGTGTGTCTTGGCCACTCTCAGCACCCACGGGGCTCGGGGCTCCCTGATGGTGGCTGCTGAGGACCACCGTGGTCTGGACCCCAGCGCCAGCTCAGCTTCCAGAAGGCCCAGCCACTGCCCAACACAGGCTGCACCTGTGCTGAGGCCCCTCATTGCCCGGTGGGGAGCCCGGCGAGACGGCCCCTTGCAACCCTCACCCCAAGACTGCTGTGACAGGCTGCCCCAGAGCTGGGGGCTGGAGGAGGCGGAGCCTGAGAGCGGTGGGGGGAAGGAAGTTTCCGGAAGCAGGCGAGGGGGCAGTGGGCCTTGAGCCCCTGGACTCGGCTCCCGTCTGTGACCCCAGCCTCCTGGAACTCACCAGAGAACTGGGCCATTTTAATGTAAACAAAGACTTAAGCAGAGGAACCATTTTAAGATTGTGTGCCTGAGGGTGTTGGCGACTGGCCTTGCTGGGGACCGAGGAGCAGGGATGAGTAGGCCCAGGGTGTGTCCGTGGAGTGACTGGGCAAGGGGCCCAGTACGTGTGTCCTGCCACAGATGCGGGACCCTCTGCCCGGAGGAGTGGCTGCAGTGCAGTGTGGACCCCTCTGGGCGCCCAGAGCTGGACACCCCCAGGCATAGTATGGGGTCACACCTGTGGCTCTGCCTGAGCGCTCTGCCATGGCTAGGCCCTTGGTGAGGGCTGGGCAGCTGTCAGGAGTTATCCAGCCTGGGCGCGGGGGCTCAGCCGAGGCCTCCACCTCGTTCCCCTGCAGCCCTCCCAGCACCCACTGTCTGGGCCTGGACATTATACCTGGACGGCAGGAAATAAAGGCCAGAGCCATAAAGACAAGGGGCTGGGCCCCCTCAGGCCTGGTTTTATAGCCCCACAGTTTCGTCTTTCTTTCAGAGAGACCATAAATCAGGCCTGTAGAGCTGGCCCAGCCTCAGGTAGAATCGCTGGCTCAGATGAACCTCCCTGGGAAGGTGGGGGATAGGCAGTGAGCTGAGGGGGCGGACCCGAGCAGCACAGAGGGAGGAGTGGAGCTGGGCAAGGAAGCGCCAGGTGGCCGGCGGATATCGTGTTTGTGGGCAGGATATGCTCAGGCTGCTTGGGACGGGGACACGGAGGCGATTTGGCGTGGGTGTGACGTGTGAGCCTAGAGGGCCAGGCCTCTGGCCTTTCCTGACCCGAGTGGGTGTGAGGGCGGCAAGTCCCTGCCCCAGCCACCATGTCAGTGGGGTTCCCATCACAGGGGTGCTGTCGCTGCCCCCCGGAGCCCCGCCAATGTGCCAGCACCTTCCTCACCTCATCCCTCCCTCAGGCCCCCACGGCCGACGATGAGAAGGCCTCCTGTGTCCCCTTCCCGTCTCACCCCTGCCTCTCCTCTGGGGCGTCCTGTGTGGTAGTCACGTGCAATGGAGGCTTAAGACCTTCACCCACGTGCCATCTGGAGGCTTCCCATAACTGCAGGGTGGCACCTGGGCTCCACACTCAGGCTTCTGGGGGGAGCTCTGCTTCCTGACCACTCAGTGTCACCTCCCACTAGTGCCAGGGGCCCTGGGTGTCCTCACTGGATGGGCCCCGGCTGTCCAGCTGTGTGCTTGTCCTGCCCTCGTCGTGCGTGCCCCGAGGAGACATCTTTGCATCTCCGGGGCTGGCGGCCGGCTTCCAGGAGGGACTGGTGGGTGGAGGTGGCAGCAGATGGATTGGGGTTCACAGGCAAAGGCCTCTGTGGGGTCTAAGTTGTGAGTAACAGCACATGAGGCCGTGTACTACGTGGCACAGGAAGGGTCCAAGCCATGCTGTGCAGGTGCAGCTCTGGGAGGTGAGGGGCCAGGCTTGAGCCTGGGGGTTTGGGGGCACTGGCGCACAGGACCCCCCACTGTCCTGCCAGGAAGGGGGATACAGGCAAGGTTACCGTTGGTGTGCGGCAGTTTCTGCACAAGGCCCCATGGGGGTCGCGGCGGTGACAGCCTTCCCTTCTGGTTCCAGACGGCATGGAGGTGCTATGCTGCCGAGAACCCCGACTCAGCCACCTGGAAAATCTACGTGCGGAAGCCTTCCCGGGGCCACGCTCTGCTCTCCCCCAGCCCCAAGCCCAAGAAGTCTGTCATGGTAACTAGCCCCCATCTGCCCAGGATGGGGTCGCTTGTCAGTGGGCGGGAAGGCCGTGGCGGCAGCTCCTGGCCAGGATTTGACCCTGGTGTCAGCTCATCGTAGCTCACGTCAGGGCAGCAGCACCCTTCCGGGCACTGGAGTGCACACCCCATGCTGGACCCCGCTATGCCAGGCCCCTCTCACCCTTGAGTCAGGGTCCCCACACTGATGGGCACGTAGGGCTGGCTGCTCCAGGGCCAGGGCTGGGGAGGTTCCAGAGGAGGTGCCCCAGGTCTGGGACGGGCTGCACTGTGGCCAGTGCTGGAGAGAAGGCTCTTGAGATGGCCTTGGTGTTGGGCTTTCTGTGGTTGGTGTTGCAGGCGGCTGGGGATGGAGGTGGCGTCCAGCTCGGGGAAGAGGGTGTTGAGGACCCAGCTAGAAGAGTTCAGGCAGGCTTTGTGCAAGAGTCTCGTGGTTTGGCTGGAGTGGTGGGTCGGCCCTGGCAGCAAGCTCCTTCCTGGCCCTCACCTGTACCCTATTTGGATGGACCCACCTCTCCCAGTTTCCAGCTCCTCTGGAGCCTTTGCACCTGCCGTTTCCTCTACTGGAAGCTTCTAGATTCCTGCATGGCCTGTGCCCTCACTTCCTCCAGGTCACATCCTCAAAAAGGCCCGTCCCCCAGTTGGCCACCCAGCTCCCAGACAGGACTGCCACAGCCCCTCTCCGGGGCCATGGCACACACACATGTCCAAGCCCTCCAGAGCCAGAGTTCTCGTCACCACCTGCCCTGGACGTGTCTTGTGTATTGTCTGTTAGCCAGTGTCCTGTCCACCTGCCCCCGAGGCCGTGAGCTCCTGGGGCAGTGGCTGAGCCTCCACGGGACCCCTCTGTGTGGGTGGGTCCCGCGCTGGGCTCCTGAGCCCCGTTCCCTGGCATGGGCTCAGTGGGGCTACCACAGGTATTCAGGGGACCGTGGGGGGCCTGGCAGAGGGGGCACAGGACCGTCAATGGAGTGTTTGGTTTGTTAGGTAAAGAAAAAAAAGTTCAAGCTGGACAGGGACAACGGCGTAAGCCCAGGGGAGAGGATGCTCACGGTCCCTCACATCACGTGCGAGCCCGTCTCGGACCACTTCTCCACCGACAGCTACGACAGTTCTGGTGAGAGACCTTCACACAGGGCGAGGGCGTGAGGGTGGGGCCTGGTCACTCAGCTCTGACCCCCGGGGCTGGCACGGGCCTCTGGGGCTTCATGGGTGCCCAAATGCGGTCGTCTGATGGACATCGGTGTCCAAGGCCTTGCGTTGGCTCTTGCCGGCCTGGTGTGCGCCCGTCGGAACTCTGGCCCTCCTTCCACCCATGACTCAAAGGCCTGACCCCACCCTGGAGGGACCCTCCTCCTGCTGCTGGTACCCCGAGTCTGGCAGAGAGGAGGTGGCCCGCACATGCTGCCCCCCCCACCCAGGTGGAGTGGGCACCGGGGTCCAGAGCCAGTACTGATGTCCCCTTCCTCGGCGCCTTGCTCTTCTGTCATTCCCGTGTCTGTCACTCCCTTCTTGGACCTCACCCCGAACCCACCAGAATGTTCTGGCTGATTGGTAGTTGTGAGGACAGCCTCAAGCATGGCAGAGGGTGACAAGCTCACATTGGACCCGACCCTCTGTGCTCGTGGGTGGCTGGTGCCCGGCCTGCCACGCGCATGATTCCTGGGCGGCTGACCATGATGTGTCCTCTGCCTCTGGTCACTGTCCCTGGCAGCAGGGCAGAAAGTATCCTGGAGAGGGGCTGTGGCACGTCCTGTGTGGGAGCTGGGTGGGCAGGACGGAGCCTGGCACTGGCCTGCGGGCACCGGGCTACCTGTGGCCTCGTCACACATGGTCTGGATGGAGCTCTGGCCCGGCCACACCACCGGTGAGCCTCCGGGATGTGCTTCCCGCCTGCCCACTGGAGTGAGCACAGATGCCCGGTGCCCACGCAGCTCCAGAGTCAGGGCATGACCATCATCGCGATGCAAATGGGGGCTTTCGGCCAATGCTAACGCGCAGGTTGGCCATAGGGTCAAGCGTCCCTCACTGTTTGCTGAATGCGGAGCGGCCGGACCATGGTCCATTCAGCCCACTTGGTGTTACCAAGACGCAGTGATGTCCGTGGAATGCTAATGAGGCACAAGTGGCCAGAAAGCCAGGTGCCCGTCATGGAATGTTCCACGCAGATGAGGGTTCTTTCCTGTCAGCTTTATAAGTGAGCCCGTCCTGCAGCCATCGGCTTTCTGAGCAGTCCCTGTGGGTTACCCGCGTTCGAGAGCCCCGGTGGGGGCAGAAGGGGTGTGGATTGGCACTGAGGCCCCCACTGGGAAAGGCCCACGCCCCCGCTGCACAGTGGGGCGCCCCCACTCGTACTGGCTACCTACTGCCCAGCCAGGCCCAGGGCGCGACCACGGCCTTGCTGGGTGGCACGTAAGGCGGAAGTCCCCTCCGTCCCCTCCCACGGTCCCTGTCTGGAGCACCCACTTGCCCACGTCCCCGCCTGCCCCTCTCCCCACTGTGCTGATTTCTCTCCCTGTCTGGGGCTCACAGTGTCTCTGGGCATCTGTCCTCACCCTCAGGCCCAGTGCCACTCACAGTCATGGCTTCCAGAGCCTTGTCTAAGCCACTGTCCCTGCTGGGTGGATCCCTATTTCAGGGCAGATGCCACAACCGGCAGCTGGTGGCCTTGCTCATGGTGAAGGATGGCAGAGGCGCCCGAGTCCCCACCCTGCCCCAGCTTCCAGCCTCTCGCAGGTTCCCGTCTCCAGTGTGCACTGCCCGGCTCACCAGGAACCAGGGACTCTTCATTAGGGTCCTGTTCTGTGGGAGGCTGGGTGAGGCCCCTGGAGGTGGCAGGGACCCTGGCCCTCCTAGGAGGAAGATGGGCGAGGCAGCAAGGGGACAGAGCTGTGAGCCTCTGAGGGACCGCTCCTGGCTTGGCTGGTGGGCCCTGGAAGGCTTCTTGGAAGAGGTGACAACAGGGCTGCTACAGAGGGAGAGGAAGGGTGTGAGCAGCAGAGGGGGACAGCGGTGCCACTGCTCCTGTCCACACAGGACACCCCATCTGTAAAGTGGGGTGCTGACCTCACCCACCTCACCTAGAGGCCCCTGTGGGCTCCCGGCACACGCTGGTGCTGTTTGGGTCATCCTTGCTTCTGCCTGGAGGCCTCGGGCATGAGTTGTGACCAGGAGCCCCTGGGCGTTGGACGGTCTAGATCCCAGAAGTCCACGGAGCAGGAGTGGCCGTGGGTCAGCTTTGTGCTTGTCCTGGCTCGCCTGGGGTGGCATGGATGGGGGAACAGGCAGAACAGGTCAGGGACAACAGGCAGGGCGCCGGGGAAGGCCAGTCCGAGGCCCGACGTGACACCGTCACAGTGGGACTGAGAGCAGGGGCACACATTGAGGGCAGTAACGCAGCCGTGTGGCGGCTCGTGGCTCCCACTCCTGTTTGCGTGCTCCCAGCATGTGCGTGTCACTCGTGAGCCATTCCCGGGCTCTACAGTGAAGCCCTGTGAGATGGGCCTTGTCATGTCGCTGTCAGGCTGCACGTGCTGACTCTGCGCTTTGGTGGCACCTGCAGGGTTTATCCAATCACAACCTGTAGTCCATCCAAGACCCTCCCAGAGCCGGTGGGCCCTGAACCCCATTGCTGCCCGTTTCATGGGCTGTTGTCGCCCTGTGTTTGGGTTTTGCTCTTTCAACAGCCCTCTTGTTACAAGCCCTCCCTTGTCACATGGCTGCCATTGTACGCAGCCGAGAGGTGCTTATATTCACCAACAATCGTGCCTGTTTTCTGTCTCATGACTTGGGTTTAATTTCCTTCCTCCTTTGCTTCCCTCAGTGAAAGTCTGCGGATGGCGAGCTCGGTTTCTGTTTGTCTGAAATTCTTGCGTTTTGCCTTTCCTTTGCTCTCGGATGGTGGCCTCTTTGGGGAAAAGTTGCGGGTTGAGATATGTGTTTTCTCTGAACACCTGGGAAGTGTGCCATTCTCCCTTGGCTTCTAGCATTGCCGAGCTAATGCACAGCCCTTTGAAGGTGACCCGTGCCCCCTCTGGTGACCCTACATACCTTCTCCTTGACTTCATTGTTCCATAGTTGAGACCACAACCAGCCGGGCTGGTAGGTTATTTTAATTTTTCCCACCTGCAATTTTCTGTGATTCTGAGTCTGGGATGTGTGTCTTTCATCAGCTTTGGAAAATCAGCACCAGCATATCAGAGTGTTGCCTCCCCTAGTCTCTCTCACTTCTTCTAGAAACTTCTACTAGACCATGTCGTCTGTCCTCTGGGGCCGTCGCTAATCTTTTCCATCTCTGTCTCCCTGTGCTGTGTCCTCGGTCATTTCTTCCTGGTTTACTGACTCATCAGTGTCTGATCTACTGCCCACTACATGCATTGAGGTTTCCATTTCAATTAGGCATGTTTTTATTTCTGCGTCCTTGTTGGGGGCTCCTCTGCTTTGTCTTGGCACCGCGTATCTGCCTCATATTTCACAGTACAACTTTGAATTTTGGGGTCATTTGAACGTGCTTCTTTCATCATCGTCACCCAATGGCTTCATTATCTGTGGTCCCTAGAAAGTCCAGCTCTGTTCCTGTGGTTTCTCCTGACTCTCGCTTGTGGTGCTTTGTTTCCCCGTGGATTTATAAGCTTAAGGCTGTTACTGGTGAGGCTTTTATCTGTGGGGTTCCTGGGTGCCCTGATTGAGGGGACATTGCTCTGGAGAAGAACTCCCTTTGCTTGTATGAGGTGACCCGGTAAGCTGACCGGGGACATCTGTGGTGTGGGTTCACAGGTGTGGCGTTCCTTACACAAGCCGTGCAGTGTAAACGCCAATCGAATTTCCTGCAAGAGCAAGCCCGAGCCTCTCACATCAACAGGGGGCCTTACTTAGACTCTAAGAAATAGATTAAGACCCTGAACCTCCTCTCTGTCTCCATTTGCCAGTGCGCGGGTTGGCTTCGTTCGTTTGATTTACGTCACCCTCATGCAATTGGTCCAGCTTTTCTAGGAGCCCAGGTTCATGTGCAGACTCTTTCTAATTCCTGCCTCCTGCTGGTTCCAGGCTCTGCCTCTTCTCCCTGGGGGGCCATGGGGGGCTGTGAAGTCCCCAGCGCAGCTCTCAGGCAGTCAGACTCCTGGGACCGCGTGGTGTCAAAGCCGGCACACGGTCAGCTGTGCTGCAGCTGCTCCCCCCTTGGCCTCGGGGTGCCGTCCCTGAGCTCAGCAGTGTCCACAGAAGGACGTTTGTACATTTCTGCAAGCCTGTTTGGGAACTTGCAGAGAGGGGCTTTTCGTGGCATCAGGCCTACTGACTGCCAGAAACAGGGGTCCTCATCCATAGACAGAACTGTCCCCAACCATGAAGCCATGAGCTCCCCCCTGGCAGAGAGCTGGGTGGTGACACTCCAGGTGGGCACTTTCCTGGGGGTCCCTCAAGTCACCTAGAAAATTTTACTTTTGACACAGACTCAGAGGCCCAGCCCTCGAGATTCTGAGTCACAGTACCTGTGGGGTGGCCAGGAACGTGTATCTGTAACGAGTGCCCCAGATTACCCTGAAGCAGGTGGCCTGGGGACTGGCGTTGGGGACCGTGAGGATGAGGTGCAGCACCAGGTCACAAGGAAGCCAGAGCAGAGCTTCTGTGGCTTCCAGGTCTGTGTCACCTTGGCCGCACATGGGCCGATGGAAAAGGTCTGATCTCAGGGGTGACGTCACCCCAGGCTCTGGAGGACGTCCGGTTATGACTTTTGGCGGCCATGGTGGTTTCCACATGTCAGTCATGCCGGCCTCGGGGTCCTGGGGACGTGGTCCCTACAAGGCCTTGAGGGCTGAGGGCCTGTGCCTTCTCAGGTGGGTGTGGGCATATGGTGGGGAGTGGAAGAGGCTGGACCCGGCCCCTCAAACACGTTCTCAGCTTCTGGACCAGGACCTTCTCGTCGGCCCTCCCTGAGCTGCTAGCCCCACCTTTCGGCCATGTGGCTTTGTCCTCACCACCTCTCTCCCTCCAGCCTGCTCTGCGTGAACAGGTGAACGGATGTGTCTCTCGGATGCGGGTGCAGGCGGGTTGTGACCACCCTCAATCCTCCAGGTTGCTGTCTGGAAACGTCCACGAGTGTCCTGACAACCACCCCTTCACCTTTCCAGCTCTGCCACCTCTGCCCACTGAGCGCTCGCTGCCCACGCCTGCACGCACACCCGCACGAAGTCCCACTCGCGCGCCGGTGCCCGCGGGTCCTCCCACCCCTGCCCGTCTCTCCAGGAAGACGTGAAGCCCACTCTCAAATTTCAACACTTGTTTTCGGGTTGTGAGAGTGGTGCGTGCTTCTTACAGAGCGTAAGGAGCAAGTGGAAGAGAATAATGAACAAAGAACAGCCGCCTGCTGTCTTCCGGCGCGGACAGAGCAACTGTTAGGTGTTTAACACACGGCCCCGGCCAGCCTCAGGCGCGTGCACCCCGGCACTGGCTCCACCGGCCTACCCAGCATGGCGCCTGCTTTTTCACCTGCTGGGACAACTGATGCCACAGATCACCGGGAACTCTTTTCAAATTGGCTTTCATTGTGTCCCGTCCAGTACTCACGTCTGTGCGCCTGTGTTCCTGGCTTGCTGGGCTGGAAAGAGCCTGCAGGCCCCTTTGGAAGGCGGTTTGGGGGGCCCCCCAGCTCGGTTCTGATTGTGCTGGAATCAGGGTCAGCATCTCACTCTTTTGACTGATACTGTTGCTGGTTTTTAAATTCTTCCTCTGCCAGAGGGGAAATAAAATCCCAAAGCAGAGAACATTTAGAAAAATAATGGTGGCAGACAGTCCATATCAGATGCTATAGTGCATATTGGTAGCATTTAAATTATTATTGATTTATAAATTACAAATACCTAAATATATCTAAATGTAACATCAAATCCGATAGCCAGGAAGGAAAAAGCAATGACTAATATATAAAAGGAGAGAGAAACAAATCCATGATTAGAGTGGGGGATTTTAATATACCTACCTCAAGAGCTGATGGAACAAATAAACAGAAAAGCTGTCAGGATATAGACCTGAAAACACTTGTAACCAACGTGACCTAATTAACATTTCTAGAACACTCCTCCCACAATAGCGGAGTACGGATTGTCTTCAAGTATACACAGAACATTTACCAAGTTCGACCATGTTCTGACCCATAAAACAAGTCCCAATAAATTTAAAATGACTCAAGAGAAATTAAGTATGTCCTCTGACCACAATGGAATTAAACTAATAATCAATAATAGAAAAGATCTCTGGAAAACCCTCAATTATTTGGAAACTAACATGCTTCAAAATGGCACAGGATCAGAGAAGAAATCAAAAGGGAAACTACACAATATTTTCAGCGGGATGGAAATGAAAACGCAGCACATCCGATGTGTAGGTTCTGCTGGGGCAGCCTTCAGGGAAATGCACAGCACGGCATGTGCACTAGAAGACATGCAGCTTCCACTTTAAGAAACCAGAAAAGGAACAGCAAGCTAACCCCAGAATAAGAAGAAACAAGGAAGTAATAAAGACCGGAGGGGAAACAAAAGAAATACAAAACAGAAAAGCAATAGAAAAAAATAATGAAACCAAAAGCTGGGTTTTTTTAGATCAATAAAATTGATAAAACGCTACCGACACAAAGCAGGAGAAAAAGAGAGAAAGCACAAATTATCAGTGTCAGAAATGAGAGAGACAGTGGTACATATTCTACAGATATTAAAAAGGTCATAAGGGAATATTCTAGAAACTTCAAAAGGCAGCGTACTTCCAAACTCATTACAAAGCCACCATCACCCTGATATGAGAACTAGCCAAAGAGATTATAAGAAGAGAAAGCTATAGCTAAGTATCCCTTGTGATACAAAAATATATAAAATAGAAATATTTTGCAGAGCAAAGAAATACCAAAAGTAAATAGTTGCCTCTCATATCGAAGACATAGGACCAGTTTTATCAACTATATTAAGCAGCTCTTATAAATCATGAAGACAGAAGGATTAAAGATAGAAAAACAGTTCTCAGAAAAGGAAATACCAATGAGTCTGAAGGATGAAAAGAAAGATGCTGATAACCTCGAGTATAAGAGAACTGCAAGTGAAAGCAGTGGAGTGTTTTTGCTTATCCGATTGCTAAATATTAAAGAGTTTGATACCACCCTATGAGTGAGCATACCTCAGGCGTTCATAATGGAAGAATAAATTGATACAACCTCTCTGGAGACAAATAAGACAATTTCAATGAAAGTTAAAGATGCGTAGTCCTTTCAGCTCTTCCAGAAATGTATTCTACACTGACATTTGCAAAATGACCCATTATTAGGGTACTGATTTCTGCAACTGTTAAATAGCAAAAAATAGCCAGCCACTGGCATACCTGTCCTTGGAGGTCTGCTTAAAGAAAGTATCCTCTGTCTGTTAAACAGCCATTAAGACAGAAACTGTCCTCTCAGTCTGATGAAAGACGTCCCTGATATCTAATCCTAGAAATAATGGTGTCTCTGGTTCACAGTGGGAGATCTGCCATCCTGTGTGTGCCGTGTTTACAAAAGTGAGCTGTCTGCCTCTGTGTCCTGGGACACTTGGGCCAACACTGGACTTGTCTTCTCTTTAAAGGTTAAATGTCAGAACTAAGTTGTAAAACCCTTTGGGCCTGGTACACGTTTTAAAGGAGATCTTTAATCTTTTTAGTCTGTTTTATGGTAATTTGCTCTAAATAAATAGACTGCATCCTTTGGGGTAATTTACTCATTGCTGTTAATACCTCAAGGGTTTCAATTATGTTGCCAGTTGGTAGGAAACAAAATTTTCTCTCTTTAGTGATTTTATGTTCTGTATCTGTTCTCTTTTTTCCCCTTGCCTCCGCTTTTATAGTTTTTCTTTTCTTAATCAAGCTCATGAGAGATTTGTTTTATTTTATTATGCATTTATTATCTTATCAGAAAACTACCTTTTTGCTATTTTTGTTTTGCATTTCATCAACTTGGGCTTTCATATCTATTAGCTCCCTCTTCCTGGTTAACTATTCTTTTTTAAAATTTAATTCAGAGTAATAGTTCATTTATTTAAAGTCTTCTTTCTAAAAGGCATTTAAAGGTTATAAGTATTCCTCTGATTGCAGCATTAGCTGTGACACATAGATCTTACTATGAAATGTGTTCCTTTTCATTGCTTTCTTGATTTTTTAATTTTCCTTTGATCTACAGTTTTTTTAAAGAGATGTTTTCTTAATTGTTAAGCAGTACATCTTTTATCACTGTTATTCATTTCTAATTTAACAGGCTTACAGTGAGAGAATGTGGCCTGTGAAATCTCTTTTAAAATGAACCTTTGTGTCCAAGTACAAAAATAAAATTGCTTTTGTAAATGTCCATGGACCTAAGTTAAGAAGATATATTCTCTATTTGTAGAGAATATTTTATTTGCATACAGATAAAATATATGTAGAGGTGGATTACACATACACGTATACTCTTACTCATTGCATTGTTCAGATCTGCTCCAACCTTCCTTATTAGTGTTATTTTTTATCTAATATATCTGCCAAATCTGAACCAGGAAAACTAAATCCTGCATTTACAATTACGATTTGAAGAGTTTAGTGGCAGATTCGCAGAGTGGTTTGGAGCACGGCCTGATGGCCAACAGCCCTGGGGACCAAACTGGGCTCTGCCATTTTATCCTGTGTGACTCTGGACAAGCTGCTGCCTTCTCTGCACCACAGGTTCCATATCCGTGAAATAGGAGCGCTAACAGAGCTCCCAGGAGAGTCGTGTTGACCATGCAAGTGGTCACTCAGGGCTTGTGTGGATCCAACACTCCAGTGTCTCTGGCCTCTGCCCTGACTCTCTCCTGCCCTCCCTTGTGACACAGCCCACACTCCACCCAGCTCCCCATGCCACAAATTTTGGGGCTGCTCTTTCTTTTAAGCTTTCTTAAAATTTTATTCCTTTGTAATACCCACACACCTACCTTTACAGATGTGTATAATGTGTCTGGTTTTCTGCAGTCTTTTTTTTCTCTCCTTGTTTGCTTGGTTCCCCTCACCTCTGACCTGTATTAACAATCTCATGTTCTTCCCCAGTGCTCACAACATATGATGAGCTAAACATACATGGTTTAATAGGAGCTTATCGCTGATTTCCAAATGCGTGGGGTCATGTAACGCGTACTTTCCCGCATCTTGCCTTTCCCATTTGGTAACATGGTGAGATTCCCTCCAAGGATGCCGGGACAAGTCATTCCAAAATTTTACATCTCTCCTGCAGTCCCCACAGTGCCACAATGTTCTCTATGGCTGGGAATCCACTTAGCTTCAGTTTGGCCAGTTTTCTAAACACTTCTCTTGTTCCCTACATCCTTAGGTGCTAGCACCTTTATTTCAATGTGGTAATTTCCCAGAGGTATTAGTGTGATAGGGCCGCCCTACCAAGATGCTTGACCGGGTGGCTTAAGCTCCAGAGATTTACTTCACAGTTCTGGAGGCTGGAAGATTGAGGTCTGGGTGTGGGCAGGGCTGGTTTCTCATGAGGCCTCTCTCCCTGGCTTGCAAATGGCCGCCTTCTCACCGTGTCCTCAGATGGCCGACCCTCTGTGCACATGTACCCTTGGTGTCTGTGTGTCCGAATCTCCTCTTCTTAGGAGGACACCAGTCTTGTTGTATCAGGGCCCACCCCAATGGTCTCATTTTAACTTAATCACTCCTGTAAAGGGCCCATCTCCAAATGCAGCTACATTCTGAGGTCTTGGGGAGTTAGGACTTCAACCTATGAATTTGGGGACACAGTTTAGCCTGTAACACAGGTATCCGTGCATTGTTAATTTCAGTGGGTGTTGCCAGGTTGCTTTCCTCAAGGGCTGTCAGACCTCACTGTTCCACAGAGCTCCCCTTCTTGGCATCCCTGCCAGTCGTCATGAGCAGAGGGCCTTTCCGTCTTGTCAGCTGAGTGGGGCCTGGTCTCTCTGCTGTGGCACTAGCGCTATGTGGAACCAGACCTTTCTTTGCCAAAGGGGCTGTCATGTGTGTTGCAGGATGTTGACCAGCATTCCCAGCCTCTGTTGGGGTACCAGCAGCACCGTCCCCTGGGTTATGACAACCAGAATATCTGTAGATATTGCTGAATGTCCCCTGGAAGGGCAGAATTGCCCCCTGTTGAGAATCACTGGGTTAAATTGATACCTCAGGGTTTGGGTTGTTTTTTGTTTTAACTGTTTATTTGGAAATAATTTTGAACCGCAGAATAAGCAGCAGAATCAGAATGGGACAGAAAACACCCTACACCATTTACTAAGATCTGACTCCCCAATTGTTAACATTCTACCCCACTTGGTTTATCATTTGACTCCCTTTCTCTGTGTGTCGCCACACAACACTTTTTTCTGAACCACTCAAGAGTAAGTTGCATTTTGCTTCGCCCCTAAACATTTTGCTGTGTATTTCCTCAAAAATAGAAATACGCCCTTTTAAAGCGATAGCACGGTTATCAACCTCTGCAATCCAGTGCTAATCCAGCCTGCATGCCGAATCTCCCATCTGTATTCCAGTTTTGCCAGTTGACATGGCAGTGTCTTTCGTAGCATTTCTTCTCTCCAGTGCAGGATCCAGGCCAGGGGCAGGCTTGCCTTTCATTGTCTATCTCTTTATCCCCCTGGGAATATGCCCAGGCGCTGGCTTGTATGGCGTGGACGTTTCTGAAGGATACCCACCACCACCACCACCACCACCACCACCACCGCTGCTGCCGCTGCCACCACCACCGCCACCACTTCTTGGTTTGGTTTCTCTGATGTTCCTCGTGGTGAGATTCAGTTGCTCACCCGCAGCTGGAACGCTGCATCAGTGACGTGCTGTTTTTCTCAGGGTGTCACATCCCACGGCCACTGCCCTCTGTGCCTAATTGCTGATGCTCCTTTAATCCGCCAGCTGAAACACTGTCCGGTTGTCCTACTGAACAGATCCTCTGTTTTGCCTGGTAACCAACAAACAGGCCAAGGGATCGCTCTCAGACCAGGCAGATATCCTGCTCCTTATCAAAATATGTCTCCCGGATTAAAGGCTTTCTGGAACCAGGCTTTATTGGGGGTGATTGCAAAATGCTGAGTTTCCAACTCCTTGCATTCTTCCATGAAAGTGCTGAAAACGCTGCTTCCTAGAGCGCTCCTCTGAGAGGAAAGTCTCCCCATGATACTGTGAAAGGACCTCCCTTCTCATCTATGTGTTTATTTCTGTCGATTTATTGTCTATATACATGTTTCTGTGGAATTTTACCATTCTTTCCTGTCCTTAATTAGTTTAGCATTGGGATTGTCCCACATTTGGCCAGTGGACGCCCTGTGTCCATGTGACGTGCTCACATTTTCTTTTTTACAATTTCTTGATGTTCTGGTGTGCCAGGTTCAGGCTCATTTTATACCCATCTGTCCCCCAGTTTTCCGAGGAGCCCTGGTTCCTTTGAATGGGGAGTGAAATTATTAGAAACCCAAATCCAGGTAATGGGTGCGCTCGCAGCTACTGGGTATCTTTTCTTCTGGGCCCTTTCTGTGCAGAGTGCTGAGGAAACACACACATATATACACTCGTGCAAATCCACGCTGTCAACACACCTGTATGCATATACACAGATGTGGCAATGGAGAAATCTGCAGTCTACACCAGTGTCTAATTCTAATTTTGTGCAGAAGACCATCTGCACTGGGGTCTTCCTTATTTGCAAGCCCCTCGTGCACAGTGAGATGCCTGGAGCCCAACCACATTCACACACACAACCGCCGCTCCAAGTATAATACGTTGAAAATACGTCCTTATCACTATAAGATGGAACCTTCTGGAAAGAGTCCAGGGTTTGTTCATCATCCTCTGCCTCACCCTACTCACGACTCTGGGTATGGAGTCACATGCTCTGTCTGTATAGTCTAAAGATACGTGGATTAGAGGTCTTCTCCCCCCTCTCTCCTTTCAATGTGGTTCTATTATCCCATCTGAGAATTAGTTGGGAACGTTTCATTTCTTAAACTCGTTTTTTTATCACACCACTTTATTGAGATATAATTTATGCACCATAAAATTCACCCATGTTCAGTGTAATTTTGGTAACTGACTGACTTCTGCCATCATGACCAAAATCTAGGCTCGGACAGCACCCCCCCTCGGCTCCATCGTGCCCGTTCCTGGTTAATCCCCGTTCCCACTCCCCGTCCTGGCACCCACTCCACTACTTCCTGGTGCTCTCCATAGACTTGCCTACTCGGGGACAAGTCACGGAAGTGGGATCAGTCGGAATATAGTCTTTCCTGTCTGGCTTCGTGAAGCAGATTTTGGAGCTTCGTCCCACTGACAGCACATGAAAGTGTTTCATTCCTTTTCATGGCTAAGGCGTAGTCCATCGCGTGGCCGTAGCAGTGTTTGTCCGGCCACCCATGGAGACATGCTTGTGTTACTCTGCCTTTGGGCTACATGAAAAACATGCGTGTGCAGGACTTCGTGAGAGCAGAGGCTTTCATGTTTCGTGGATAGATACCTGAGCCAAGTGGTAGCTGTGTGGACTTCCTGAAGGATTGCCAAGCTGTTTTCTAAAACAGACCCTTTTACAATTTTACCTTCCCTGCAGCAAACCCTGAGGGCTCCCGTCTCTCTGGGTCCTTACCAATGTTTGCTATCCTCGGTCTGCTCTATCTGAGCCATCCTGCTGAGGGGGGTGGGGGGGAGTGTTAGCTCACTGTGACTTTGGCTTGCATTTCCCTAATGACTGATGAGGCCGAGAGCTTTTTCATGTGCTTACTGGCCAATTATGTATCTTCTTTGATGAAATGGCTCATCATGTTTTTGCCCATTTTTAAAAATTAAATTTTGTGTCCTTCAACATTCCCATGCAATCCTAAGAACTGATCGATCCCACGTGCCCTTTCCACAGTCCCCCCAGGGTAACAGCTTCTACAACTGTAGTGGAGGGTCCCACCGGGCTGTGCACCTGGAGGTGTCACCACCGAGAACACATCCGTCCCCAAGGAGCCTGGTCTTCTGTAGCCACACCCACTTCCCTCCACGCCCACGCCCACGCCTCCTTAATCCCTTGAAACCACTAATCCGTTCTCTGATTCTGTAATTCTGTCCTTTCAAGAATGTTCTATAAATGGAATCACACGCACGTGATGTTGGGATTGGCTGTTCTGACTCAGCATAATCCTTTTAAGATTCGGTCAAGTTACTGTGTATCAAGTTGGCTCATTTTTTGTTGCTGAGTAGAATTCCATGCTGTTGATGTACCACAGTTTCTGTGACATTCAGCTACTGAAGGACACTTGGGGTCGTCTTTCAGATTGTGGGGGGCTGCACAATGAGCCCCAAGGTATCCAGGTCCTAATTCCTAGCACCTGTGACTGTGCCCTGATACGGCAAAGGAGGCTGCAGATGTGCTTAAATGAAGGATCTTGAGATGGACTGGCTGGTAGGCCCTGTGTCATCATGATGTCCTCACAAGAAGGTCTGACTATGGAAGAGAAGGCAACTCCACATTGGCAGTTAGGGCAGAAGACGCAGTGCGATGCGAGGAAGGGGTTCTGAGCTAAGGAATGCCAATGGCTTCCAGACAACAAGGCGAGGGACAGAGCCACCAAGAAGCCAGCCCCGTGGTGATTTTCGGTTCCCCAGAACTGTAAAAGAAGGCGTTTGTGTTGTTTTAAGCCACCAAGTCTGGGGTAACTTCTTACAGCTGCAATGGGAAACTTACACAGATACAGCTCATGTGAACGTCAGTTTTAATTTCTCTGGGATAAAAGCCCAAGAGAGTGACGGCTGAGTTGGAAGCTGATCGCATGTTGTTTTTTGAAGAAACTGCAAAGCTTGCCCCGAGGGGCTGTCCCGTTTGGTGTTCCCTCGCAGCCCGGGACCCATCAGGTTCTCGGCGTCTGCATCCTCGCGTCGACACTACTGTTCCCGTTCCCTATTCTCACAGGTGTGTGGTGGCATTTCCCAGTGGGTGGTGACATTGCACATCTTCTCATGCTGTTGCCCCCCCCCACATCCCACCCAGTGAGGCGTTTGTTCCTACCATTTGCCCATTTCCCAAATGGGTTGCTTTTTAAATACTGAGTTTTGAGAAGTGTTTATGTATCCTAGATTCTAGTCATGAGTCAGATGTGTGTGGTTTGCAGACACTTTCACCCAGTCTGTAAGTTTCTCTTCATCGTCTTAGCAGGTTCCTCCACAGGGCAAACCTTTCTAACTGTGATCAAGTCTACTTTATTCTTTTTTATGGATTGTATTTCTGGTATCAGGTCTAAAAGCTCTTTGCCTAACCCTACATCCTGAATATTTGCTGATAGTGTTTTGGGTAACAGCTTTATTAAAATAGAATTCACGTAGCTTGCCATTCCTCCATCTAGAGTGTACAATTTGGTGTTTTTTAGTATATTCCAGACTTATGCTGCCAGCACCAGTCAGCTTTAAAACAGTTTCATCACCCCCAAAAGGTGCCCAGTACCCTTTACACATCGCCACCCAACCCCACCCCCCACCTCCTTACATCCCAGGTGACCACTAGTCTACTCTCTGTCTATGGATGTGCCTGTTCTGGACATTTCATGTGAATGAGATCATACAATACATGGTCCTTTGTGACTGGCTCCTCACTCAGCATGATGTCTTCTGGATTCATCCATGTTGCCGTAAAAGGACTTCCTATCTTTTTACAGCTGAGTAATATTCCCTCGTGTGGGCGGGCACACCGTGTTTTACGTCTCCATCCCTCGGGTAATTGGCGTTTAGGTTGCTTTTACCTCTTGACTATTGTCAACACTGCTGCTGTGGACCTGTGTGTGTGGATGGACATAGGATTCCATTTCTCTTGGGTAACTGTGAGGGAGAGGAATGCGGAGACAGATGGAAACCGTTTAATTTTTTGAGAAACAACTCGTTTCTAAAGAGAGCGTGCCCTTCCGCACCCGCACCAACAGTGTATGGGCACTGGACGATTGTTCCATCTCCTCGCCCATATTCCATGTTACTGGTTTTGTAAACATTCTTTTCATAGCCATCTTCGTGTGAAACGGCATCTCACTGTGCTTTTGGTTCGCATCTCCCTCTGACGAATGGTGTGCAGATGTTTTCATGTGCTCATGGACCATTTGTGTATCCGTTTGGAGAAGAAGAAATGTCTATTCAGACCCATCATCCATTTTTTAAAAATGGGATCTCTGTCTTTTAGCTTCTGAGTTGTAAGTGTTCTTCACATTCTAGCCACAGGTCGCATTTCAGATACACGACTTACAGTATCTCCTTCATCCCCTGGGCTGCCCATGTTGTCAGTGGTTTCCTTCACTGTGAAGAGGTTTTCACTTTGATGGAGCCCCACTTGTTTGTTTTTGCTTTTGGTGTCAGATGCAAAAAATCATCACCGAGACCCACATCCAGGCGCCTCCCGCCTGGGTTTGCTTCGCAGTTTCACGTCGTACAGTATAGTTTGAGATCAGGGAGCATGATGACTTGTTAATATCTTAAAAGGATATTGGCGTCTATGAGGAATATTGGTTTGTAGTTTTCTCTTTTTTGTACCATCTTTGCCTGGTTATCAGGGGACTTGTGCTTTCATAAAATGAATTGGGAGTCCCTCCTCTTCTGTTTTTTGGAAGAAATTATATGGCATTATCATTTACTCTCCTCTGAAAGCTTGGGAGAAAGCCCCAGTGAAAGGTTTGGGGCCTGGGGAGTCCTTCTGGGGAATTTTTAAATTGCAAATTGAGTCTCCTTACTACCATGTTTCCCCGAAAATAAGATCTACTCCAAAAATAAGCTGCAGTTAAGATCTCAGCCAGACGGACGCAGTTAGTACGTTATGACGATGTTCCAGAAGATGACATGACTGTATTTGAATCAATGTAGATTGTTGTACATGAAAAAATAAGACATCCCCTGAAAATAAGCCCTAATGGAGCAAAAATTAGTATAAGACTTGGTGTCATTTTGGGGGAAACACAGTAGTGACAGGGCTATAAAAATTACGTACTTCATGTCGAGTGAATTGTTAGCCTGTGCTTTTTGAGGACTTGGTCCATTTCATCTGTTGTCAAACTCACGTATGGAAGTGTTTGAAGCATTCCCTCGTTATCTTTCTGATGTCTGCATTGTTTCTGAGTAAGTAGTTTTGTATAGTTTTCTTACTAGTCACCCTCGTATGACAATGTAAATATCAATTTATCATAATCTCCCAGTATCAGTGCTTCTTTGCATTGAAATCTTACTTTCAGTTGTTTCCTTTTATCCTCACCACTTTTGAAACACAGTTGTCTTTAAGTATTTCCTCCTCATTCACTGAACACCATACCATATTAGATGGTGAACTCTCGTTTAGGGCAGGTTTGCTAGCAACAAATGCTCTGTTTCCCTTCATCTAAGAATGTCTATTTCCCTTTCATTCCTGAGTAGATTTGGCTGGTAATAGAATTCACAGTTGACAATTCTTTTCTGTAAGTATTTGAAAAATGTTACTGCACTTCCTTCTGGTCTCAATGCTTTCCCATGAGAAACTCACCATCATTCAAATTAGTGCTGCTCTGTAAGTAATGTGCTATGTCTCTCCTTTCAAAAAAAGCTTTTTTTTGGTCCTTAGTTTTTAGAAGTTTATAATGTATCTTGGTGTATAAGATTTCTTCGGGCTTATGCTTTGAATTCACTTAACTTTCTTGAATCTGTAGGACTGTGTCTTGCACCGCACTGGGGAGTGTTCAGCCATCATTTGTTTGAACAGTTTCTCTCTCACTCTCTTCTCCTTTGCCATAAAAATGTCAGCTCTTTTGTCATTGTTAGCCAGACCCCTGAGACTGGTCGCTTTTTGTTTTCAGTCTCTTTTCCGTTACGTTGAGTCCGTTCTACTGATTTAGGCTCAGTTACTCTTTCTACCTTGTGCTCCCCACTCTACACCTGAGTCCAGTCTGTGAGTTTATTTTCAGTTATTGTAGTTTTCAGTTCTATAATGTCCATTTTCAATAACTTCTAGTTCTTTGCTGAGATTTTCTATTTGTGAAGAAAATTCATAATTGCTTTCTTTTTGAAGCATTTTTATGATTTCTTTCAAGTCCTTGTCAAATAATTCCAACATTGGATTTCCTTTGATTTGGGCATCTCTGATTTATCCTTTTTCACTTATATTTATTGTGATTCTCCGCATTCTTGGCGTGACAAGTGCTATTCAATTATACCCTGGAAATTTTAGACATTGTATCCTAGAAGACTCTGGGTTCTGTTTAGTATTTTCCTTCCTTCCCTCCCGCCCTCCCTTCTTCCTTCCTTCCTAGCAGACAGTTGCCCTCTTGAGGTGTAGAAATAGAGCCAGTGTCAGCTTCCCCCCAGGCCCCACCAATCCCACTCCAGAAAATGGAGGGCACTGCCTTACAGACCTTCATCACAGATCGGTGGATCGACATTTGGCTCCCCTTTTGCCCACAGACATCTTCCCAGTGAAAATGGGTGGGGGCACCAACTTGAAGCCTCTGAGTGGGGTGGAAGCTCAACTCTCCAATGCGCCCCACTGCAAGGTGGATGCTCGGCTAGCTCCCCATTGAGTCCTGACACCAGCAAAGGGGAGGGAGGGCATTGAGCAGAGTGTCACGTAGCCTCCTCTCCCAGCACCTCATTCAATAATAATAGTTAAGTAATAGTTCAATATCCCACTCTTAATAACGGTATATAAAACGAGACAGGAAATGAGCAAGGATATAAAAGACCCGACCAGTAGTTATTTTCGTGTTGCATTGTCTATTATTGTTGACTTGTCTGTTTCTCTCTTCAGTTCTATCAGTTTTTTCATGTGTTTTAGGACTCTGTCATCAGCTGCATCTATAATTTTTATGTCTTTATAATTTTTGCTTGTAAATTTTACTTCTTCCTGATGAATTGACCCTTTTATCATTATAAATGTCTCTTGTTGTCTCCAGTAACAGAGTTTGTTTTAGAGTCTGTTTTGTCTGATATTTAGTATACTGACTCCAGCTTTCTGGTGTTTAATCTTTGCATGCCATCTTTTTCCATCCATTCTCTTTGAACATATTTGTGTCTTTGAATATATAATGTATCTATTGTAGGCAGTATATACTTGGTGCCTGTTCTAGGCAGTCTGGCAGTCTCTGCTTCTTTATTGAGTGTTTAATTCACTTATAGTTAATATAATTACTGATATGGTAGGATTTATGTCTGTCATTTGCTATTCATTTCCTATGTCTCATGTCTCTCGTTCTCTTCCTCCTTTGCTGCCTTCCCTGTTGTGTTAAATAAATGTGTTGCATTGTACCAATCTAACTCCTTTGTTAGTTTCCTATTTTTAAAATTATTTTCTTAGTAGTATAGTCTGGGGATTACAATAAGCATCGTAACAGAAAACAGTCTGCTTCAGGTTAATACTAAATCATCTCTTCACATATGTTTGTCTGTCCCTTTTGCACCTCCCCTCTCTGAACTCGAGTGACACATATCGTGTTACTCTTCATGCTGCCCACCAGGCCTCGGAGGTGTTGTTCAATTTACTTCATTCTCTTTATGTTCTAAAGAATGAACCATCTTTATGGACCTATCGTCCAATTCGTTGATTCTTTCTTCTGCTGGCTCAAATCTGCTGTTTAGCCCCTCTAGTTTTTCATCTGAGTGTCTGTCCTTTTCAACTCCAGAAGTTCTAGTTGGTTTATTTTACAATTCCCATCTCTTCATTGATATTCTCCATTTGATGAATCACTGTCATCATACTTTCCTTTCATTGTTGAAACGTGGTTTCTTTTAGTTCTTTGAACATATTTATAATAGGTGCTTTGAAGTCTTTGCCGACTAAGGCTAACATTTGCCCCCTGACCCCCACAGAGATCACTTCTATTGACGGCTCTTTATTATGGGTTACACTCTGTTTCTTTGTAGTCTCAAAATTTTGGGTTAAAAACTAATCATTTCATATAATGTAGGAACTCTAGATTCTGAATCCTCCTACTAACCAGGGTGATTGTGGTTACTGGTTTGTTTGTTTGTTTGTTGACTTGTTTGTCTTGCTGGTACTGATTCTGTAGTTTGTGTCTCTTGTAGTGTGTGGCCACTGATGTTTCTGCCTTTTATTTTTTAATCTTTGTTTTTGTTTCTAAGCCTGGTTCCCATGGTGTCACCGCTGGATCAGCATAGCCTAGTGGTCAGACTGGTTGGTCACAAGTTTTGTTTAAAACGTCTTGGGCCAGTGAGTCCTCTACCATTTATTGAGGTGGTCTGTGTATGAGCTGACCTTCACTCAATGTTCAGGCAGTTTACAAGTCTCTCCTGGCCTGTACTTTCTGCTTCCACAGGGTCTCACGGTCAGCCAAGGGTAAAGAGATAGCAGGGGTCCTCTCAGGTGTGTCTTGAGAGTGTGTGCAATCTTCCAGATCTCAGGGAAACCTCTTTAAAAATGTTTGCTGGCCTGTTGCTGCCTCAGCCGGTACTGCAGCCTTGTGCAGCTGTGCTGTTGGCCTTCCTCATTATTCGCCACCGAGGTTGCTCTGGTTTGACACGGCGCATGGGGTTCTCCACAGAGCCCACATTCCGTCAGCCCTCTTTCTTGGCACTGAGACTGAAGGTCCTCAAGGAGCAGCCCCAAGTTAAATTGCCACAGATCCTGCTGTTCTGATCAAGCGTTCATTTTCAATTTAGTTACTTTCTGGAGTTCTTAAAGGTTGTATTTGACAGTGTTGTCCATTTTATCATATAGGGACTTTTGCCATAGTCCTCAGGCCACCATTCCAGAGGTGGATTACATTTTTCTGATTCAATTGTAATTGTTTTTATATGTACATATAGAATATTGTAGGTCCAAAGTCAAAACTATAAACAGGTCTACTGAGACAAATATCCCTCCCTCCCACAGCCCTTCCATCTTTCCTCCCCACCCCTCATAAATAACCAATTTCAATGTTTTCTGGTTTATTGTTTGTGGTTGCGTTCTTTATCAAACATGTATTTTCTCATTTCCCCTTCTTTATTGCAAAAACTGTAGTCTTCTCTATCTGCCCTTTCAGACCTTGCTTTTCTCACCTACCAATATTTCCTGGAAATCACTTGATATCCATGCATAGAGCACTGGCATTTCCTACAGCTGCGTGGTATTCCTTGATGCATGTGTACCGTAGTCTTTCCAACCAGTCTCGAATGCTTGTATGTGTAGGTAGTTTCTGGCTGGCAGCTATGGTCACCATTCTGAGGCCAGTGCTTTGGACAATGCACACTGAATAATCTTATTGATATTTTTTGGCATATTGTTGGAGGTGTATCCGTAAGGTGAATTCCTAGAGGTGGAATGGCTAGGTTGAAACATGAATACACATTTAGTTTCGTTAAATATCACCAAACTCCATTTTGAATTTTTGTTGATCTGGTAGGTAAAAAGATGACATTCAGGTTAGCTTTTGCTCTTTTTTTTTTTCCATGAGTGAAATCACAATCTTTTCATAAGCTTAAGGGCCATTTTCAGATATCATTTCCTGAACTGTTTATATATTTTGCTTATTTTTCTATAGCCATTTTCATCCTTATTCCCTTATCTTTTAGAAGTCCTGTCTATATCATAGCCATTAGCTTTCTGTTGGTGATATACAGTGCATTTTCTCCTGTTTTTTGATTTTCCTTAAGGTATTTTTTTCTACGCAAAAGGTTCATTTTACTACATCTGAAGTCAGATTTATCTTATTACATCTAGATTTATAGTCATAGTTAGCAAGCCTTTCCCTTATACTTAGTTTATAGAGGAATTCATTCCTGTTTTCTTCTAGTATTTGTGGAGTTATATCAAGAAAGTATCCATCCATTTGTATTTTCACGAGATTTTATTAGATATGATTGATGAATTCTTGGAGAAAATGTTTCTTCTTAAACATATTAATATGGGAAAATATTTAGGATTTTTGCAACAGCATTCATAAATAATACTGGTCTTTTATTTCCTTTTGTTTTATTTTTATCAGGTTTATGTGTCAATTTACACTTATAAAAAGTATTCGGAAGGTCTCCTTCATTTTTCGTGCTCTGAAACATGTGTAAGATTAGGACTCTCGTCTCTAACAAGTTTGGGTAGAATTCCCCTATGGAACCTATAAAATAGGGCACTTTCTTTTAGGGTAATTCCTTGTTAGCTTTTTTATTTTTTGGAAATCAGTGTGTTTAGGCTTTCTGTTTCTACTGAGATCAATTTTAGATCAACTATTTTGCAAGGAAATTCATTTTGTCTGTGTTCTACAAAGTTTTTGCATAGAAGTGTACCAAGTAGTCTACTGTGAATTTTCAAGTTTCCTTCACAGTGATAGTTGCTTTCTCTTGTCATTTCTCTTGTATATTGATGTTTCTCTCTTCTCCTTAATCACAGAGTAGTTTGTCTATTTCACTTTTTTTTTTTTTTAAATAACCAGGGCTTTGGTTTTATTAAGTTGGTCTACTATTTTACTGCTTTCTGCCTCATTAATTTATTTTATCTTTGTAATTTCCTTCCTTGTGCTTTCGATTTATTTTTCTAGCTTTTTGAATTGGTAATTTGTGTATTTTCATTTTTATTGAGCTCTGTATTTAGACCTATAAATGTGTGCCAAAGCAGGGGTAGTCTATTGTCATGGTGTAGTCACAGACACACACACTCACACACGAGACCTACCTTATGGATTATGTTCTTCAGATCTTTTATATCCTTGTTTATTTTTTGTCCACTTGGTCTGTCATATGAAGGTGGAATGTTAGACTCTGCTATTACTAAGGTGTTTATATATTTTCCTTCACATCCAGTAGTTTTTTTATGTAAGTGGTTGCTGCAGTATTCATAGCAATTATTCATAATTGATATAATCTCATTATGAAAATTGGCTTTTAACATCATAACGTATCTTTATTTATCCCATTTAATGATTTTTAGCATTAATTATACTTTTTCTGATACTGGAATAATGACCTCTGCTTTCTTGGTGTTTCCACTTACCTGGTTAAGTCTTCATCCATTTCTTCCTGTATTTTTCAGCCATTTCAACCACTGAATTTTAGATGTTCAATTTTTTTTTTTTAATGCATAGAACTGGGTTTTGATTTACAAACAAATTTGAATATTTTTTCTTTTAAGAGGCATGTTTTTACTCATTAATAACTGATGTTTGATTTTAGTTCCTTTATATTATCATATATTGGAATTATTCTCTGTAGTCATACTGATTTTGTTGCTCTTTTCCATATCTGCTTTTTCTTATAAATTATTTTGGTATGTAAGAATGTTTATATTTTTTTACTGGTGGAGTCCTTTGCATTAATGATTTTGCTGTGGTTTAACCATTTTTTCTTACATTTATACTATTTGGTGTGCCACTTTTAATTCTATCTATGGGTTCCTCTTGATTAGGTATATAAGTCATACACTCTCTATACTATATGTGGACTTTCTCATTCTCTCTTGCTTTTCCTCTCAAGTTTGCACTCCTTCTATTTTGTCCAGGTAGATGATGTTCATACATTCGCATTCAGCCACAACTCTATCCAGGTCTTCATCCAGTTCTATAATTAAATGTACAGAACGTTCCCCATCAGTTCTTTTACCAGAGATTTCCCAGCCTTCCCCTAGTTGGATGAAGCTCATCCTCTAGTAGCTTCCTGAGCAAGGGCTCATGTTTCCAACACTGTACACATATAAAAATGTTTTCCTATTGCCTCGGTACATGAAGGTCAGCTTGACTGGGTATAAAATTCTTGGTTTGTATGTCCATAAGTTACTTCGAAATTCTGTTTCACTGTTTTCTTGCTTTGTATGTTGTTTTTGATAAGTCTATTGCCAGTATAATTCTCATGCTTTGTACTTACTTCATCTTTTTGCCTGGAGTTCCTAAGGATTTCTTTATTTTTAAAGTCTAGTAGTTTTACTCGCAAGTGTCTGAGTTGGTTGTTCCAGATTAACTTTCTTGGTACCATGTGGTTCCTTTCTGTGTGAGAGTTAGATTTTATTGTGTTTATAGAATGCTTTAATAGTTTTAAATATTTCTATTGCATTATTTGTATTTTCTTCTTCAGAGACTTGTTATATGCATGTTGGCCCTCTTTTGCTGAGCTTCAATTTCAATAATGCTCACTCACTTTTTCTGTCTTTATCACATTTTAATTACCTTAGCTGTTTTCATGCTTTTCTTCTATTTCTATCTTTTGTTCCATCACCTGTTGTCATTTCTTTCATTCTTATTTTTTGTCCATGTCTGTTTTAAGTGTTTTTATTACTGACTCGGTATATTTTCAAATCCCAAACATTGAGGATATTTAATTCAATCTGGACTGTTTTTAGTTTTGTTCAGCTTTATGGTTGGTTTTGGGAGGAGAATTTCAGTGGCAGAAAACTTCATTCTCAATTTCTGATTCTTTTCCTTACAGCAGTAGTGTATGGATGCTGTCTGCTGACTCATGTCCCCCCGTGCACAGTGGTCAGAGTTCCTAGTCCAAGGATGCTCGCTTCTGCGTCTTGATCTCTTTCAGGCAGTTTCTTTTCTAGGCGGTACTATTGTGTGAGGGAATTAGCATGTTTTTCTTTAAGTCCTGAAAGATTCTTTCATTTCCTCTCTGCTTCCTTCTTTGCCTGCACTGCCACACCACTTCTCTGTATAGCCAAGCCTTCCTAAGAAGTGATTCTCTGAGGCTGCCATGTCCCACTCACAGTAAGGAACTTCATAGAAATGCTGTGAACCCATTTCTGTCCTGTGTTCTCCATTTTGACACTTAATGTTGGACTCTCACCCTCCACACACACCCAGGGTCTGTGCTCCTTTTAAGTCTTCTGTGCCCCCTACTTTTTAAATGTGAAATTCATGTAACATAAATGAATCATTTTAAAGTCAATTCAGTGGTATGTATCGTATTCACAATGTTGTGTTGGTTGCTTGCATATCTAACAATTTATTGCCAAATCCAAGGTCATAAAGACTTCTCCTTATATTTTCTCCTAAGAATTTATGGTTTTAGCTCTTATATTTAGGTTGCTGATACATTTTGAGATGATCATATATATATATAGTGAGGTATGTGTCCAGCTTCCTTCATTTGCCTGTGGCTATCCATTGTCCCACGACCATTCGACCATTCAACCATTCGTTGAAAAATCTATTCTTTCCCCCATTGAATGGTCTTGGCATTCTTGTTGAAAATCCATTGACCAAATGTGTGAGGGTTTATTTCCAGGTTCTCCATTTTGTTCCATTGGTCTATATGTCTGTCCTTATACCAGTAACACATTCTTTTGACTGCTATAGCTTTGTCTAAGTTTTGAAATTGCGAAGTGTGAATCTTCCAACTTTGTTCTTTGTCAATATTGTTTTAGCTATTCAGAGCCCCTTGTGATTCCATAAACACTTTAGGATCACTTTTTCCAGTTCTGCAAAAAAGACCATTAGAGTTTTGAGAGGGGTTACATTCAGTCTGTGGATCACTGGGTAATACTGTCATCTTAATAATAAGTCTTCCAGTCCATGAGCACAGGGTGTCATTCTATTTATTTTGGTCTTTAATTTCTATCAGCTGTGTTTTGTAGTGTCTAGCATAAGTCTTTCACCTCCTTGGTTAGCTTTATTCCTAATTACTTTATTCTTCATGATGTTATTGTAAATGGAATTCAATTTTTTTTCCTTCTCAGATTGTTCATTGCTGGTGTGTAGAAACGCAAATGATTTGTGTGTGTTGACCATGTGCCCTGCAACTTTGCTGAACTTATTAGCTCCAGTAGCTTTTTTGTGGATTCTCTCAGATTTTCTATATATAGGATCATGTCATCTGTGAATAAAAATAGTTTTATTTCTTCCTTTCCAATTTGGATGCTTTTAATTTATTTATTTGCCTAATTGCCATGGCTAAAACTTCCAGTATATTGTTGAAAAGCAGTGGTGAAAATGGGCATCCTTGTCTTGTTCTTAGTTTTAGGGGAAAAGCTTTCTTTTTACCAGAGTATGATGTTAGCTATGGGTTTTTAATAGATGTTGTTTATCATGTTTAAGTTCCCTTCTTTTCCTAATTTTGTAAGTATTTTTATGCTGAAAGGTTGGGTTTTGTCAAATGCTTTTTTTGTGTCTATTGAGGTGATTCCTATTAATGTGATATATCACATTGATTGATTTTTCTTACATTGAACTGCCCTTCTATTCCTAAAATAAATCCCACTTGCTCACGGTGTATAATCCTTTCAATATGCTGCTGGATTTGGTTTACTAGTATTTTCTTGAGGGTTTTACATCTATAGGGGATACTGGTATCTAGTTTTCTTTTCTGGTGATGTATTTGTCTGGTTTTGGTATCAATCATACTGACCTCATAGAATATGTTGCAGAATGTTCTCTTTTCTCCTGTTTTTTGTTACAGACTGGTATTGACTGTTCTTTAAATGTTTGGTATAATTCACCAGCGAAGCCAGCAGATGCTGGACTTCTCATTAGGAGGTTTTTGATAACAGATTCAAACTTTTACTTGTCAACAATTCTATTTCTTCTTAAGTCAGTTTTTATAGTTCATGCATTTCTAAGAATTTTTCCATTTCATCTAGGTTGTCTAATTTGTTGGAGTACAATTAATTGTTCATAGTATCCTCTTATAATTTTATTTATTTATTTCTGTAAGGTCATTTGTAATGTCCCCATGTTCATTTATGATTTTATTTGCATGTTCTCCATTTTGTTTCTTCGTCATCCTAGCTAAATTCTTGCCAATTTTGTTGATCTTCTCAACAGTAACCAATTTTTGGTTCAGTTGATTATCTCTGTTTTACTATTCTATTTATCCCTCCACTCTCGTGTTTACTACTTTCTTCTTCCTGCTAAGTTGGGTTTAGTTTACTTTTCTTTTTATAGTTCCTTAAGCTGTAAAGTTAGGTTACTGGAGATCTTTCTTCTTTATGTAGGAATTTATAGCTATAATTTTCTCTTTGAGCATTGCTTTCACTGCATATTGTAAGTTTTGGTACATTGTTTTCATTTCTGTTCATCTTCATTCACAACATATTTTATGATTTCTCTTGTGAAGTCTTCTTTGACCCGTTAGTTTTTAAAGAGTGTGTTAATTTCCACATATTTGTAATTTCCATATATTTGTTTGTAGTTTTCCTTTTATTATTGATTTCTAGGCTCATTCCATTTTGTTTGGAAAAGACACTTTGTATGATTTTAATTTTTAAAAATTTCCTGAGACTGCTTTGTGGCCTAACATGTGATCTGTCCTGGAGAATATTCCACATGCATTTGAGAAGAATGTGTATTCTGCCGCCATTGGGTGGCATGTTCCATATATATTTGTTAGGTCTGGCTGATTTATAGTGTTTAAGGCTTCTGTTTCCTTGTTGATCTTACCTGGTTGTTCTATCCATTATTCAGTATGGGCTTTTGAAGTCTCCAGCTGTTATTGTAGAACCATCTATTTCTCCCAAGAATTCTGTCGATATTTGCTTCATATATTTTGGGGCTGTTATGTGTATATGTATAAATATAACATCTTCTTGATGAATTGATCCTTTTCTCAATATACAGTGTCCTTTGCCTCCCATAACAATGTTTTAGTTAAAGTCTATTTTTTCTTATATTACTGTAGCTTCCCAGCTATCTGTTGGTTACTATTTGCATAGAATATTATTTCCCATCCTTCACTTTCAATCCGTATCTTTGGATCTAAAATAAGTATCTTGTGGATAGCATAAGTTGGATAATTTTTCAATCCATTCTGTCAATGACTGTATTTTGATTGGAGAATTTAATCCATTTACATTTAATTACTGGTAAAGAAGGATTTCTGCCATGTTGCTATTTGTTTTCTGTGTGTCTCATGCCTTTTTGGTTCTTCACGTCTTTTTTACTGCCTTCGGGTTTTTGGAAGTGCATAATGATTCTCTTCTCAGTTCCTTTGTGTATGTATTTTAAGTATTTTCTTAGTGGTCACCATGAGAATTACATTTACTATCCTAAATTTATAAAAACCTACTTTTAACTCATACCAGCTTAACTTCATTAGCATATGAAAAGCCAGCTACTATGCAGCATCATCCCCTCATGCTATTGTCACAGATTGTGTCTTTATACGTTGTGTTGCCAGTATCATATATATATATGACTATTTGATGCATGTCTTTTAAGACTATAGGAAATAAAGAGGAGCTATTAGGTTGGTGCAAAAGTAATTGCGGTTTAAAAAATTAAAAATAATTGCAAATTACCTTTGCACCAACCTAATGCAAACTAAAAATACGATCAGACTGGCTTTTATGTTTACCGCTGTAGTTGTAGTTGCCTTTCCTGGAATTCTTTTATTTCTTTGTGTGGCTTTGAGTTACTCTCTAGGGTCCACTCATTTTAGTCTGAAGGACTCTCATTAGCACTTTTTGTGGGGCCAGTCTGCTAGCAATGAACTCCTTCAGCTTTTGTTTATCTGGGAATGTCTTAATTTCTCCTTCATTGTTGAAAGATAAGTTTGCTAGACATAGAATTCTTGACTCAGTTGTTTTCTCTTTTAGCACTTTCGAAATTCTGTCCCACTCCCTTCTGGTCTCTATGCTTTCCGATGAGAAATTGGATGTTAATCTTACTGAGTATCCCTGTACATGACGAGTCCGTTCTCTCACCCTTTCATGGTCCTGTTTGTCTTTCAACAATTTGCTTATGATGTCTTTCCTGGGGTTCACTGAACTTCTTGGAGGTATAGATTCATGTCTTTCATCAAATTTGGGAAATTGTCAGCTACTGTTTCTTCACATATTCTTCCTGCCCCTTTCTGTCTCACCTCTCCTTTGGGGGTTCCCAATATGGATGTTGGTGGGCTTGATGGGAACCCATAGGTCCCTCAGGGTCTGTTCACTTTTCCTTCATTCTTTTTTCTTTCTGCTCTTCAGACTGGAGAATTTCAATTGACCTGTCTTCAAGTTCACTGATTCTTTTGCCCATTTAAATACATTAATGAAACACTCCAGTGAGTTTTTCAGTTCAGCTATTATACTTTCCAGTTCCAAAATTTTTGTCTAATTCTGTTTTCTAATTCCTCTCTTTATTGATTTTCTCTATTTGTTCATATATTTGCTCTCCTGGTGTCCTTCAGTTCTTTGTCTATGATTTCCTTTAAGTCTTTGAGTATATTTAAGAAAGTTAAAGTCTTTGTCTAGTAAGTTTAATGTCTGTACTTCCTCAGGGACAGTTTCTGTTCATTTCTTCTGTGAATGGGTCCCACCTTATTTTCTTTCCATGCTTCATAATTTTTTGTTGAAAAATTGTTTGGGATATTAAATGTAATAACTCTAAACCTCAGAATCTTTCCCCATCTCAGTATTTCTTTTTTCCTTGTTGTGAGCTGTAGCCTCTGAAGTCACTGTTCCTCTAGCTTGTGTTCAGCTGGTGTTTTGACAAGAGATTTCCTTGAGTACCAGGAGTCAGTAAAAAGGCAGAGAGGGAGGGAGGAAAACAGTACAAGAACTTCCAATCTTTGCAGGTCAGCTCTGTGCTGGGGCAATCCTTCAAGATTTGACCATTCTGTTTACAAATCTGCCTTAGCCTTCACTTCCTGTTTGAGGTGGGCATAGAGGTCAGCCAGAGGTGATGTTCTCAGGACTTTTCTCAGCATGCATCCTGCCCTGGGCCTCTTTTGGCTTTCTCAGTTCTTCAGTATACATAAGTGCTTTTGAATGGCCTGATTTCCCAAAGAAACTCTTTCCTCAGCTTTTCCTCCCATGCTTTCAGTACTCTTTTATGCCTCCACTGGAATCTTTTCCCAGGTGGCTGTGATTTGTTTGACTCCCTTACAGTATTTTCAAGGAATGTCCACCATTTTTCATCCCGGGTGAGCTCCCTATTAGAGGAAACAAAGGCAGTCACCTTGTGTCCATTCCTTCTGGCAGCCCCCAGACAACACAGAGCAAACACAGTTCTTTGGAAATAAGATATGCCCTGCTGCTTCCAGAACCAGGGGGCAGGGTCCCACACTGGGAATGTGGCTGCCATCAAGACTGCCACTGAGCCAGGGAAAGCAGTGTTACAAGGGCAAGCACAATGCCAGAGCTTGACTACCATTTTTAAGTCGCCTGTTTCTTGCTTTGGTGTTCACTGGTTGCTATAAACCTTTGGACTGCTTTCTAGAGTTCTGACCAAGTGAATTCTGAAAGGTTTTGCTTGATGTTTTCAATGTTTCTGCAGAAGGAAGGGTCCTCTGAGGTATGTGCTCCTCCATTTTAACTGACGTCACTCACTGTCCTCACATTTTCTGACCGAGTATCCTAAGCTCACCTGACAGCATCCAGGGGCATCCAGTGGTGGGCAGGCGGCTGTGGCACTGTTGGAACCTGGCTCACTTGTCCTCTCAGGGAGTTCGAAGGCCAGTGTTCC